>NC_134312.1:192684873-193294873 GCF_964195595.1 Calonectris borealis
TGCAAATAATTATGCAGCCTGCTTTTCATAATTAAGTATATATTTGTGGTTAGGAGATTTTGCATCAACGTTCTCACTGGCCTCAATAAGGCTATTATTTCACTCAATTGCTGACATGCCGAAGTCCCTGCACAGTCTTTCTATTTTATTTTATCCTCCTGTCTTTCATTGCTATTTTTAAACTGGCATTACTCCCTAAATTCACAGATGATGAGGCCCAAAGGTCTGCAGGGCAGCACAGGGTTTCCGTGGTGGCCCCGGGGAGGCTGCATGCTCGCAGCAGGAGCACCAGGCTCATCCCTGCTTCCCGGCCACGCTGCTTGCCCGTGTCGTGAGCCCGATGGAGCCACCCAAGACAGCTCTGCACCTGAACAGATAGACAGCGATTGCCAGAAACATAAGAAATCCTTAGTTTTCATGTTTAGAGGCTTAAGCATCCTCTGATAAATAGCTAATACCTCTTCATGAAAAGCAGTAATACCTCTTCATGAAAAGCAGGGGTGGTGGCAGTGGTATCACTATAGTGAAGAAGCGGCTCCCCATCACCACTTGACACCAGCTATACTCTAATGGATTTTTTAACACAAAGCACATGCACCATAGCTCCGTAGTCCTAGGCACAGCATATCGATAATTCTCAGTCCATTCTGACACTTGCATGCCTGCACATATGTGCACACTCTCCTACACATATGCTTACAGAGTCAACGTAGTCATTCTCAGTTTAAAAAAAAAAAAGTTTGTAATTTTTCACAGAGAGATAGATCAAAACTCTCTTATTTTAAATGGGGATATTGACTTAGTGAGTATTTAAATAAAGCAATATGAAGGTTGGTGATTGGTATTTGTGTGTGTGTTTCTGTGTGCTTATTGTTTCTCAAACCAAGTGTCTAAGGGAGAAAGCAATAATAAAGAAAGAGTGAAAAGAAAGTATGTAACAATGGAAAAGAATTACAAAAATACATAATTTTCTCTCTTACAAAGTTAAATTAATTTGATAGGTTTATGATGAATTAATGATCTAACACAATTCTGTGTAAATACATGCAATCACCCACTTAATAATGTATGAACATGCCATATAAATTCTGACTCTGAATTACTTTAATGTTAAAATAATTAAAAAATAAATCAAAGATTTTAAATGTATAAAATTTTAACATTAAGCTACACAAAGTAGGATATAAAAGCACAGTAAATGATAAACCAAAATGTGCTTTAAAATCTTTGTAATTACTTTCATGCAAATAAAGACTACTTACGCAAAAATAGATCTACACAAATATCTTGCAATGGATATTGACTGTGACTTCAGCATGAAATAAAGTAAGTTAACTGTTGGCTCTCTAAAGTGTTATAACATTTATTCTTAGGATAATGAGGCATTTCCATGAATTTATTTATGAGCATATTTGCCAAGTTACTAATAGCATTATCCCCACAAAAATAAAAAAAAATCTATGAAGAAATAAACAACCAATATAGTTGTTCTGAATTTCAATAAATGAGCACAACAGACAACTCAAATATACTCTGCTTCAAGGAATCTCAATGATAATCAAGTCCAAAAAAGAACAGTGCAAATGTATTTTAGAAAATGAGTATCACCAAATACACACTGTAAAGCATATGAACATTGTTATTATAACCAAACTATGTTCATTCACGTGCAGGAAATTCATTTATTTATCTCAGATTGATGTAATAGATCAACATATATATAGTCGCCTTACCACAGGCACTTCCCTGCAAATAGATGACAAAATTAAATATGCAAGTGAGAGGGAGGGTAAATACTCAGTAGCGTTTTGTGTCATTTGTTTTACAGCTAATTAGAGGGGTCCAAAATATAGCCAGAGAATGAGATAAAAACTAAACTGTGTGGACAGTTAAAGTCCCTTGTTCAAGCTCATTCCCTGACTTTCTTTTATTTAGGACATTTTCCACCATGATTATATTCATTGTGCTACTGTATATTTGACTATTTTAAAAACAGTAGAAGGAAAACACATGGTGGCTTTTATCTGTGAAGCTCTGGGTATTTTTGCACTGTCAAAAAACTTAGCTCTTCATTGCACTCTTGGACCTTTGTCCACAGATTGTCCATATAGGGTTAAAGTTATTTTACGTTGCAGTTTTTGTTTGAGTGTTCCTCTCACAACAAAACTCAGCACGGCAGGATGGGTGTGGAGGCACCTGCTCTGGCTCCCTCCCGTCCTCGCCGACCCTATCCCAGCAAGGTCTGCACCTCCAGGCACCCACCCATGACGTCATGTCACACCCCTGGATGTTCAACTTCCACCTCTGTTTCTTGCCATAAAAAATAGCACAGCCTTCAGATTGTTCCAGGGAGGAACAGGAGTGGAGGGAAAGAAAAAAAAGGAAAAAGAAAAAAATTCCCAAAACCCCAGAACTAAACCAAACCCCAAAGAAGTAAAATACAATCACTATGGTTTAGGTTTGCCAGTACATACACAGACTCTGTGATTATGTCCTCTGTTTAAAAATATAGATGTTCCTTATATATCATTAATGACATGAAACCTTATAAAAACTCCATTATGAATATAGGGCTATTTGTTGAACAAGACAGTTATAAATAGTTTGATGTCACCCACATCTTCACGCAAATTGGGTACCAGTCTGGGAAACACATTCATTAATGTCTGGATCCTCTTAGATCATGGGTTGGAGGCTGCCTAATGAAGATTAATGAAGAAAAACAGAAAGAAGAAAAACAGTAAGAAGAAAAACACCAAGCATTTTCATTTATATCTTTAACCAGAATATTCCAGGTGGGACACCAAGACATCAGGCAAAATGCTAGAACTGAAACACTCTCTCTTTATTATGTAAAGAGACATTAATCACAGGAAGGAAGACTATACATTTTTTCCTTCAGCTTCTCTGTCATTTTCTAAGATGGATTTATTTTTTATTAGACACATGCTTTTACAGGCGATAGACAGAAAATTGCCAATGTTCAGAATTTGGATTATATCCTGCTATCACAGATTTATTTCTCAGATGAAACTGGCAAGGTGCAGCAGATGGTGACTAAGACCATTTGTTGCCGAGAAATAAAATATTTTATAAATCCTTGCACAATATAGGGTTAACTTTCCATGCAAGACAATTCTGGATTAAGCTGACTTCCTCCAAACCTTCCCGTAAGCTTCCATAGCTTTGAAAAACATTTCTGAAAATACATCTGAAAATAATACTTCAAAGCAACATGTCAAACAAAGTAGCAAAATTAAAGAGCGTTTTTGGAGCACACCTATGAAGGTCAGCTGAGTTTGTCTTTCAGAATTACTGGTTCTGCTCCTGATGAAAGATTTCCTCATCTAAACAGCTTTTGGTTTTTTAATATAAGCCAGTTAAATTGTGAGAGAGGATACCACTGAAAAATGAAATCTGATTCCTTAAAAGAAAATAGTTCTCTATATAATATTTGAATCCAGAGTTAAAAAGCCAGGGAAGTTCAGGCATGTGCGTGTGATTTAGTGCTCCTGACAGGGTTATTAATAAAACATTTTGGGCTTCTAAAATAGTTTTCTCAATCTTCTTGTGATAAAGAAACAACTACAGTATAGCATGCGCTGCCCACAGTGCATGGGTTTTTTTAGAATTAAAAGAGAGAAAAAGAGGGAAATTTGGATGAAATCTATACAAAGAAGAGATTTTCTCTGCCGTTGTTGTTAGGAGAGTGTAGCTTGGATGGTGACCTGGGTGGGGGCTCCATGCTAAGCAGGCAGCCGAGAGCTGGCTGCGGATGCTGGGGAGGGCGGGAGTGACCTGGGCTGCAGGTACCGGTGGTGGTGCCTGCCCTCGGGGCTCCCGAGGGGACGGCAGCTGCCGTCAGCTACGCTGGTGGCTGTGGATGGAGAAGCCCACCCCGCTGAGCTGGCATGGCGTCTGTGGTATGTGCTGCCTTACAGGAATCCGAAGGGGTTTGAAAAATGTTTCAGACCCATCCAGCTGTTTGACTGTCACTGCCTGGTGCTTGAATGATGACTGGCGATGTTTTAGCAAGGTTACCAAGACAGTAGAGCTACTACTATCTGTGCCATTAAGGTGATGCAGAGTCACTCTGAACAAGAGATAAAAAGGGGATAAAGGAGAAGTCTCTTGAATATCTCAGACTGCCTGCATATCAGTGCAAGAAACATAGGTTAAAAACAAAAAAAAGCCTTAAGAATATAGAAGTCAATACTTTATTTGGCTTATCAGACACTGAATATTAATAGAAGTGTATGGCTTGATCATATAGGAACGAGGAATATTTATTTGTTTAGAAGTGGTCAGTAATATTGATAAATGACCCAAAGTATTTGTCCTGGGCATTTTAGAGAAAATAAAACTGAGAAGAAATATGAAAGCAATCTTTAAGTATGCACATGAGGGCTGCAAAAATGAATTGAATTATATCTTTCCACAGGACCTGAATGAACTGGCTTATTTAATTGAACACATATAATTTCTATGTTCCTCTTCCAGGTTAAGTAAGGTGGCCCATCCACATAAGTAAGGCCTGTAATTGTTTTTGTTGGGTAAGATGACACGTCATGATACCGAGTCCCTTTTAGTCCCTACCTACTATCACTCCTAACCTCTCCTTAAGCTTTTGTCACTCACATGAGCTCTCCTTCCTTCCTTCCTCCTGAGGGTCACGACTCCTGCAAAAATCAGTTTATTAACAGTCCAGTTAAGTTTATACAATAGTTTGCACAATTACAAGAGGAGGGAATTAGCCTAGACTTGAGGAGAAGCTTTCTACCAACACTGAGAATTGAGTGCTAGACTGGATTAGGTGGCTGGACTATGGTATTTCCACCTTAAAAATAGTATAGAGCTCCACAAGCATCTGTCACGCATGGTTCAGTGGTGGCCAGTTCTGCTTTAGGATACTTTAGATTCCCTAATACAGCACTCCTACTCCTTCTGGCAGCTCCAGAATGCTCCTTTCCAGTGAGACACTGCAGTCACCAACCCTGACATGTGCTTCAGGACTTACAGCAGTCCTAATGCAGAGTGCGAGACTGAATATCCTGCCATTTTTATGATTTTTCCTCTATTAGCATAATTGTCCAGTAGCTGCGTTTTATTTTGAAGATCCTGCCCGATGAAGTTGAAAACAGATCTGAGTGCATCTCTCAGCTCTTCAGCATCACTGTGTCTCTTGGGGCTGCTGAGCTCCTTCTGGCTCCAGCAGCCCTCGCCTGGGCTGAAACACAGTGATGAAGTGAGCAGTCTCCCATGTCAGGAAAAAATTAAGGACACTTTTTCACCACGATTATTGTCCTGTTTCCTGTCTAACAGCACAAATCAAAACCAGTGCTATCTTCTCCTAGGGCAGAAACAGTGGTAGAACAAAGAACTGGGAAACGTAAGTCTGTGCTCCGTGAAGAGGATTTCTACTTCATTCCCCCCTGGAGGACTTCTCCAAAGGCCAAGAATAATCTAGCCATACATTCTTTGCAACATCTTTTTTGTTTATTGAATGAAAATGGTGCTATATCTTCCTTTTTAATTTACGCGGGCCATTTCTTTTCACTAACAGTAACCTATTAAGACTAACCATGCAGAAGGTTACTTTTAAAAGATTTATTGCCTCTAAATTAAATACATGAATTTCATGAGCCATCAGACTTCAGCAGTTTTCCCAGACAGAAACATGATGTTAAAATGTCATTATTATTTTTTTGAAATCACTTTCAAATTTAGCATTTTAGATGGTCGATATTGACTGTTTTGGATACCGTTGTTTAGGAGACAAAGCATGAAAAATGTTTTTTATTCATGTGTGAGGTATGAAAGCAGACAGTGCACAGGAATTTTTTTCTAGGGTGACAGATGAAATAGTTCTTACACTGTCAAGTGATTTAACATTAAAATTAAATGCTGACAAATACAAATATTTTAGCAGAGGGAAAGGTCTCTATAGACATAAAATTGTTACAGAAGTCACTACAAAGAAAAAAAATGATCTAACAGTCACAGAATCTCAATGATTAGAAAATTTGATTTTTCCGTAGTTCAAGCACTCTCTTTAGTTTTGGAAAACTATTCATAAATTTTAACATGCATAATAAACCTAAAAATTCTTGAAAAATCTTGACAGTTGCTTGCACGAATGATACAATAACACAGAGAAGTATTTCCACCCACAAAATTATCTAAGAGAGGGAAAAAAAAAAAAAAGAAAAAAAAAGATTTCTAGCAAGTCATTAAATACTACATTATGTATTTAGGCAATGTCTTTGGGTAGCAGTAGTGAAAAGTGTAAAATCTCAGGGAAAATGCCAGCATTACGTTTGACAATGGATATGATGTCAACTAAGGTCCAGAAGGCAGTTATTAACAAATCTTTTGGATTTTCATATTCAGGTCATTTTTGCCATGTCTCCAAGTCCTTTTTCCATAAACTCCTACTGGACAAAATCAGGGTTAGCTTTTACAAGTCATTTTTATCAACAGTGTTGTGGTAGTTTACACAAACATAGACTATTCTATTGCACTAAATCACTTATTTAGTGAGTACACTTATTTATTACCATTCTTTTACAGCAACAACATGTATAACTTCAGTAGCATTCCAAATAGTCTTTATGCTCTACTTCAAATTATCTGAACAGCTGCTTCAAATATTTCTCTCCCCTAGAGAAGCATTATGAGTAAAGTTGGATGACTATGAGAAACCATCCTCATTATCTCTCATTCTGATATTAAAAATGTATTTACATAAACTGCATCTTCTCCTTTTGTGTGCTTATCTGCATGATCATTCTAGTTATTATATTCATAGTCAGGAATTTTCAGAAATTTAGTGAATATAAGAGAATGCAACAGAGTATTACAAAATCTAGATACTCAAGATTAATCTAGAACGAACCGGAGTTATTGTAGAGAAATATTAAGGAACTGATTTTGAGCAATGAATTAACTTCAAAGAGATGAAATAGTTATTTCAATATTTTTCTCAGTTCTATCGCTGATGTCTCAGTAATAGTGGTTGTAAAGTCTTTACAGACCTTGAGAAAGGCAATCCAGTAACTCCGCTAGACTCCATAGAGAGTGTGTAGAATGAGACAGTACAGGTCCAAATGATATTCACATCATATTCTGTTGCCTCATAGAAATTTTCAGTCAAAAAATGGTGCCATGAAAAGCAGTTACTCCCTTATTGTATCTCTCTTAATTGTTTATCCTATCTCAAGGTCTGACAGGTCTAAATTTTCTTACTGGAAGATGTGGTACCCCTTCATCATCAGACCTTGTCTAGCTTATGTGCCCAGGAGGCACAAGCGGTAGCTTCCTGCCCAAGTCCTCACAAATCCTTGCTTCCAGTTATGGCACAGTTTTGTTGGTGTTGCAGAAGGGACTGATCCCACACACACTCCGTAGACCATGTGATGCCTAGAAAATGAAAGAACTCGTAGCTTATTAAGCAAACCGGACCTTGACCTAAAGGATGCAGCTGAGATGATGTAACTCAGCTTACTCCATACATTTATGGACATGATGTTTGTAAATTTCTCCTTCCAAGTTGCGATATTGCTTACATTTCCTTTCCCAGCAGGCCATGCTCAGTTGTGTTTCTGTGGGCTACAAGGATGAGATTCATTGCAGATGTTTATATGAAGGCTAAAAGAGCCATGTTCTGTCTTTGTAGTCATTGAGGAGAAAAAGGCATTCCTACGGCAGGATGCATCTCATCTATGAAAATATATTGTCTAAGCATTTTGTCTACACTGATTGCAGTGTAGCTCATATGCAAGAAAGTATCTCATACAGACATCTGTACTGTAGCTGTTTAACATCTGGTGAGGTGGATCTCACCGGAGGTCTTAGGACCTTCATAGAAACTAGGCACCCCTGGAAGCAGGATCTGAGCACCATATTAAGTGCTGAGCTATCCTGAGATACAGAGGCTTCAGAGTCTTGAGGAGATGACAGTTTGACTGTGATAGATCTCTACTTTCTTGATCCCCAGTAGTGATCCCACCATAGCATTGATGCAAAATAAACTCTTCTTGGGTAATTCAACCAGCCTTCCCACAGCAAGGGCAGCAGTGGCCAGAGGCAGGGAACAGACACAGCAAAACTGTTTTCCCTCGCTCCTATGCAGTCAGTCATCAAGTGACAAAAGGCTAAAGCTCTGTGCACTAAGAACACCCAGAGAAATGATATCGTGTGCTACAGACTTTCACCTAACAAATCAAACTAACAGATGTATAACTATTTTATGGTGAGTACAGTGCCAGAAAAGATACTGAACTTAAATAAAATACTGACCAGCTTATCTCTTTTAATAAAAAATACCTACAAACATATACCTACATGTGTGATACACATTTTTTCAATGAGATCATACGTGACTTTTGTTCTTTGACACAGAATTGAGGATGAAACTCTACAAAGTGTGTAAGATCTGAACAGCTGCTTCAAATCTTTCTCTCCCCTAGAGAAGCATTATGAGTAAAGTTGAAAAAGAAGGGTAAAATTCTCTTAGGAAAGAGAAGGGTAAAATTAATTCTTTGTGTGAGCCTATTTCATGCCTCAGGCAGAAGTGTATGAGTAAAATGATGTGCACCTTACGCATCTGTGCAGTGACTGCAAATTGTCTCCACAGCACCATCTATCGCTCTTTCCTTGACTGTAAATCATACTACAGAAAATACGCACCTAGAAACTATACACCTCAGGGCTGAGGCAATCTAGCCGTATTCTTGGTACGCTTGTTCTTCCCTCTGCCCTGCCTACCTTCTGTCACTTCTCTTCAGCCAGTAATTATGGGCACAACACACAGGAGTAACTGGGGAGCATAATGGTATCCATTTATTTTAGGATAAATCTCTCAGAATTACTCATTAAGCAATGTTCTGAAAATCTATGCAACAAATTGTCTTGCTTTTCTGTTACACATAATCAAATGTGAAGTAAATTTCCTTCCGAGTTTAACATCACTTGGAGAATATAATACCAATAATGTAGTTAAAGACTGCATTAAGCAATTTGAAATCTGCGAAGCCAATTTCATATTGTTCTGTCACACACGTACACAAATAAATAAATAAATAAATAAATCAGAAAGCTACCAAAGCACTCTAAAATGATAATAATAAAAACATGAGTCAATTCTCTTTTCGTTTATTTCTGCCTAGCTATATACAAGCATAAAAGATCTGACAAAAGAAAATGTTTCTAACTGTTAAAGGAACGCAATTTCAATCTTTAAACATCCTTTGATACATTCTTGATACCCTCTGCCTCTCTTAATGTCATCAATATGACCTGCCATAAAAAAATATATTATGACCATTATGCTTAACTATCAGTAAGTCTCAGTATGCATAGCAAGACTGGTTATAAGCAATTCTTTATACAAAGAAATAATCCTCTTCCGGCACTTTACATTCATGAAAACATCTAAAAAAAAGATTAACTATTTTTATCTAAAATGCAGAATCAGTGCAGCATCCATTCTAGGCAAATCTCTTATTGCTACTACTTGTTGCTACTTACAGGGCTTTTAATGGTTTTACAGGTATTTATGATTTCTTCCTAGATACTGAATGCACAGTCATAACGGTGTGATAAAGAAAGGTGATGGCCACACCATAAGTAAGAAAACCAAGTCTCAGAAACAGCACAAAAGAGGTATTTACAAGGTAGGAAGAGAACTGATGTCTTAAGCCTGAACGTCTTCCATGCGCTACTTGTTCTAGTGTCCGTCTGCAAAATGAGTGAATTTTATACACTGTCTTAGGTTCTACACACTTTCAACACAACCCACCGCCAAGCTGAACAGTTGTTATTCTGCAGATTGTAGGAAACAGGTCATTAATATACTGTAAAAGCCATATATTTTTAAAAACATCTCCCTTTCTCACCCATTAAAAGCATTACTGATATATTTGTCTGGTGGAGAGACAAGGAGAATAATTATGGTTTTTTAAAGGCTTGGGTAATTAGACTGTGATTTGCATTTAAAACAGAGTTCCAAACAGAGGTCAAGGAAAAAATATGTATGCTTTATCAAAATGTTAGTTGAAAAAAAAATGGAAGTGATAAAACTGCCAAAAACACCTTTAGGACAGGATTCAGTTGCCTGGTGCCTTTTTAGGCACTGTGGAGCCCCTGGCCAGTGGGATATCCAGTTGCTCCTTTGGGTGGATCTGCTGTCAGGCTGGGGTTACACCTGCCGGCCCTACATGGACCTTTGGGATACCCTAAGGAATGTAAAATGGTGGTTAGGCAATTGAATTCCTCATTTAAAGTCCTATTGTCTTAAACCACAATGGGCACAAGCCAAATTCCTGTACTCGCACGCGCTAGTGCCCTGCTCGCTTTTATGGGACTCTCTCCAAAGGGAAGAATTCCCCGTTTTCAGATGTAAAGGCCAGGACAGAAACTGTATTTGCTCCCTTAAGCTACATATGCTTCCAAAGTTGAATCACGCTGTTCAAATGGCATCTGAGAGTGCAAACAGATTGGCTGCATGTCTTTCTTAAAAGCCTGAAAACTCAGTTTCCCAAAATATCATCTATAAAAAGGGGTACACTAAGTTTTGGAGAAAAAATTTCTCATTACAGCCACTTAGAGAATCTTAAAATAGGAAAAAAAGCTCCTCTTAGAAAAAGGTTCACATGTTTCAAAGATACGGATTCAACAACTTTCTCATATGAAGTCTTTCCGTATTTAAGTCTCTTTTACAGTTAGAAACATCCTACTTATGTATAGTTTAGGTTTTCCTTGCTAAGACAAAAAATTGGTTACTTCTTCTACTTCTGGTGAATATGTTAGCTGTCTCTTTTACACAACTATAAACTATATAATACAACTTAAAGGTATCTTTTCTTAGGCAGGCTAGCCCAGTTGAAATATTTCTGAAAAATCACATTACCTTATTATCCATGAAGCTGACGCCCAGGCTCCCTGTAGTTTTTTTTTGACACCACTGTCAAACATGAGGTCTGAAGCTGATGTAAAGTGCTGCTTAGCTAGAGCAAAACAATGATTTCTCATGTGTTACACTCCACTAATACATTCTGAACGACTACAGCTTTCTTGCAACTATTGCTTTTTTTGCAACAGCTTCTCATGGCTGACTCTCTCTCTGAGCGTATGTTTCATTAAAACCTCCAAACTTTTCCTACCAGCTGTCAAAGTATGTTGCCACCTTCTTTTTTTGAAGTGCTGTTCTCATTCCTATTATTTCAAATTCACTTTTATCAGATCTGAGAGGCCTCCACCTTTACATTTTCAGCTGTTCCGCCCCATTAAGACAGAATAAAATCTAGTTATACAGTCTACCTGTTGAGGATGTAAAACCACATCTCAACAATTCTAAGAAAATTCTCCTTTTTTTTTTTTTTAATGCTTTAGCACGTGTTTAAGATGTTCAACCACCTCTTCTCCCAAACTGATTTGAGGTAGACCTCTCTTTTGAAACCTTGCCTTTTTCTTCCCCGAGAGATTTTTGATGTATCTGCCTTCTCTTTTAGAAGATCATAAACACATCATTGGTAATGTAATGTTGCCTTCTCTTTTTCCTAGCCTTTCTTTTCTGAACAGCCTGTACCCTTCTATATCAACACTCCAATCCTTTGATTTATCCTACGAAGTCTCTGTCTTGCCAATTAAGTTATAGCTTTGTTTGTGTAGCAAGACATCTCGTTCTTTCTGTTTATTCCACATACTCTTAGAGATACCTAAATTGTCTGGCTAGTTGCCCTGGAATTCTGCCTCTTGTTTCCCTTATCTCCCAATTGAAAGATCCCATTTGTTTCCACAATTTCAGATCTTTTACGAGGTTACCACCCTTATAAACACAGGTAAAAGTTTCAACTCTTTCAGAAAATGAGAAAGGGATCATTGCTTAGGTTTACATTCTACTTTTCTTCAACAAACTTTGCTTTGCCATTGCTGTCTTAATGCTTTCGCCGTGTAATTGTAAGGACTATGATTCAAACATTTGATTTTGTGTGTCTATAATGCAGGTATTTACACATGAGATAGGGGTCTGATGCCCTATTAGAGCCAAAAGGGATCTAGTGTAGATTCAGGTGCCTGTTGCCTAGGTGTCCAATCCCCTGTGAGATGCCACAGAGTATCTGGCCTAACCTCCAGAAAGGTACAGGTCACCTGTAAGACAAGTTCCTTGCCAAGGCAAGACAAGACAAATCCTATCTGCTTGCCTTGTGTGTGTGTCTTGGATAGCCTTGGGAACCTCAAGCAGCATGAGGAACCTCCGCATTGGTGTTTGCCCCCTTCAATAGAGTGCTTAGAGACTATTTAGCTCATCCTAAAGTCAAAACCCACATTCAAAGCTGAACTTTCTTCCAAGCTCCCATGACTGTATTGAATAGATTTCCATTGACTCTAAAGGGATCTTAAGACACTCAGCAGCTCAAAGGTCTACACCTAAATTTAGATGTCTCTAGTCCGGAGCTGAATCCCACTCCAGCCCTGGGTTTGATCCATTAGACCTGTGCTTTCCTAAAACCCCTACGCTGAAAGACTGTGCCAGAAAAATCTCAAACATGTAACAGCTGGGTATTCTGAAAGAATGTACGTGCTTACTGGGAAGCACAGACATCTGAAAATAATCATGGAGGACAAAAACTAAATGGCTTTGAAAAACACCAAAAAATTGAAGGATGTCGTTCTACTATTCGTTAAAAAAATTGCAAAAGAAAGCAGTGAACCTTAGTGTACCAACTTCCACCCTCTGATGTCAGAAAAATAAACTTAAATAATTCAAAAACTCTCGGCAGGAGGAGAAAGGAGAAAGAGGTCGTAGCAGGTCAGTAAAAATAACAGATGTGAATTCTGGAGAACTGACAGATGTAGGTAGGTAAAGGAAGTTTAATTGCTTGCTGTCCGCTAAAAATATGAATTGTTGGGATTTAAATAGTAATAAAATGGGAAGTCTAACTAGGATTCTGCATACTTCTAATGTAAGCTGCAAAAATAAAATTAAACAGCAGTTTAACTGCCAATAAAGCTAAGGGACTTGCTTCCCTCTATTAAATACAAACCCCAAATATCTTCTCACCTGTATAACTTGGAAGTCTTAAGGAAGTCAGATAAGGACCTGGTTGTCATGGTCTGAAACTAAGGTTGACCAAATACCAAAATTTGCAAGTGGAAATTTCTTCCAGTAGTTCACTTATGTTTGGCCCTGTCTATTATTTTTTTCCTTTTAATGAAAATAAACTAAAAAAGAAACAAAGAAATATAATTCAAGATTCTAATCGACCTGGCATAGAAAAAGAGCCTGATTCTAAAGGTCCCACAGCTGAGTACTCGCCTGCTTTAAGGAAAGCATAACTATTTATTCACTTCCCTGGATCAATGTCTCCCTCTACTTCTCCTTCCCCTTGCCTGTTCCTGTCTCCCTCTTCACTAACGACCCTTTTCCTCCGCTAAACCTTCACAAGAAGAATTTCTCCACCAATAAATGTTTCATTAAAAAGGAAAGATTTCTGCTGTTCCCCCCCCCCCCCGCCTCCCCACCTTTCACAAATTCCTCATGTTCTTCAATCATTCAATAAAAGGAATCTCTTTTTCTCAAGTCTTGGAAACTTGAGTCTTGACTAATGGCATTTAAGTACATAAATGGCAATACGCTGAGTTATGTGGAAGGAAAGACTTAATAGTATGGAATGCCTGGTGTGGGCTGGCAAGAACGATTTACCGCTTGCAAAAAGTTCTGGCTTGGAGAAGTGCATGGCCTGTAACAATAGAGCTAATGGAATTAACTTGTTACAGATTTCATAAATTAGATTAATACAGGGAAAATAATGAAAATCCTTATTCTTTGTAACAATGTAGTCTCCAAAACAAACACAGAAAAAATTCTAAACTGCAGCAAGAGATACTATTGTACTGTGTGATTTCACGTTTTGCATCATTGCTAACGAGTAATAGATCAGTAGAAGCATATTTAAAATTATATAAAAATAATAGAAACCTGAGGAAATCTTCCTTATTATCCTAAATTAATAAAAGTAGCAAAATTCATGTTTAATTGACTAAATATATTATTTTAAATAATTGCTTTAAATTCCTTTCTAATGCATGTAAATCTCCATCTTAGTGAAAATTTCATAATCCTTTAAACTTTCATGCTACTAGTAAGAAAAGCTACCATTAATACAAAAAGGAAAGATGCTGAGACATCGGAATATAATGGCACCTTTTACCTGGTACTGACTGAGCAAATCTGGTTAAAATTTCTGCATTGCTTTTTCTTTCCTCTTTAAATATAATGAGCCATCTCTCCAGGTAAGCCAATTCAGCCTCACTGATTTGGGTAAACTTATACTGATTCGCACCTGCTGCATGTTCTTACCTGTACCCATCGATATTAGAAGGCGAAATCAATTGGTATTTTCTAAATGCTCCAACTTTCTCTTGTTTTTCAAGCTGCCTTTAATCGTCGTCTTTCTGTTTGTAGTGGTTAATAAAATAAAACAAGAGATACGCCCTAGTGATATTTGCACAAACTGCAGAGAGAAGGGAAAAAAACCCAGTCTGCTTGGTATTTTGGATATATAATATTTAGCTGAACTGCAAATGGTCATCTGCTGGGCATGCGTCAGTAGGTGTTCTGAGGAGAATGGTGTAACACGGGTGTAGAAATGGAGAAGATCCCAAGGAGAACCTAATTTAGTGCAACACTGTAAGCAGATTAAAGGAAGGCCCAGTCATACTGTTACCATATAACCTCTAAAATCTCAATATGTGATGTGGGTTTCACAGGATGTTTAATTTCCCCCCTATACCTCTCTCTCCCTGCCATAGAACTTACGGCTGAGAAACATTTGGCACCTAGCTACATGTTAGGAATAAAATATACTAGCATACACTTAGAACGTTGCAAAGATCCAGACCCCACTGTCCTGAATCAGAGATAAAATTCTATTTGCTTTGTTTTCATCTCAGTAATACCACAGAGATTTTGTCTGAACATTAGTTTAGTTGGGAATTATAAGCATTGGTAAGACCGACGGGAGACTGCTAATGGGTTCTCATATGTAAAATGCCAGAAAGCGTAAAGCACATTGATACTGCCATGTTGCATTCACCCTTGAAAAGAAGAAATGTCACTATGGTACACCTAAAAAGACAAAGGAAATACTGTTAATTATAGAGGTATTCGTTTGTGATAAATTGAACACTACACTCAGAACATGGCTTCTCAAGATCTACTAACGAAATGTATGGGGAAAAAGGCACTCTCTGCTCCGGGAAGTGAACATCAAATATCTCTGAAAGTAAGTCTTGTCTACACTTCTAATCTGCAGTAATGCAGTGCAATCTCAGCAGTGCTGACAGCATGCACAAGGGGTACAAATACTCCAATAATAGGCAGATCAGTTTGCACTAACACTTCCAGTGCAATATAATGGTGTAGCCTTTTCCGTACTTCAATGCAGGCTCTCAGGTCGTCTTTGCACTAGGATGCCTCTGGTTACCCAATTCTCCCTCCTTGCCTTTGTGTGGATGTGCATGTATGGGTATATATGTGTGTATATACATACGCACACAATGCATACGCATTTGTGTGTGTACTAGAATGAGTGGCTCAGCTTCCCAAAACAGCTGCTTTTGGCATTTGATCTGTATTTGAATCAACGTGAGTTGATCTCACGAGGTCAATTAACATCTCTTAGGAAGAGCCATGCAGAGACCTGTAGCAGCGTGCCTGTATTGCGCACTGCTCAGTGGCACTAGGCTGTTTTCTGAGCAGCTCCCCAAAGGCACCATGTTTCTGCCGAAATCTTAACAGTAACTAATTTGGGGCACGTCTAAAATATGTATCCCAGTGGTTCACACACTGAACTGATGCAGAGGCTCGATGCCGCAACCGTGGAAGTCCCACAGCAGAATCAATCTGGCATTTTCACCACTCAGCTCCCGCTGCACTTAACACAGAGTAGCTGCATCACCGCTTCCTTTTTCTGTGCTGCCCGTGGAGGTCCGGTGCCTGTACAAACACCGAGAGCGATGTAGCTGGCAGTTCCTTAACATTTGCTGTACCGGCATTTTCAGGCTTGCCTGCTTCGCCAAGCGCTTCCCGACTCAGCGCTGAGAAGTCTCTTCCAGAGACAGGGGTGAAGCTCAGCACGACGGATACTCTCGCTCCTTGCATTTTTTGCACACCCCCCCACCCCGACACAGACACCCGCGGCCCTGGGCAGCCCGGCCCCGGGGCAGGGCGCTGCTGGGCGCGGCGGAGCGGGCAGCAGGGAGGCTGCCCGGTGGTCGCGCTGCCTGCGCGCCTCTGCGCCCTCGCCCGGGGCTCGGCCGCGGCAGGCGGCTCCTTCCCTGTGCTGCCTCGGGCTTGTTTCACCCCTCTTCTCCCCCGCCTCCGCGGGAACGCGAAGGTGGAAGCTGTTCACCCAACGTGACGGGCAAAATCAAAACAGTGACGTGCTGCCCGGTGGCCTCAGGCAGGAGTCAGCCCCTCGGCAGGTGCAGCAGAGATGGGGCCGGAGGGGATGCTCGCCCAGGCCGGGGGCAGCACGGGCGGGGCACGGCGGGCTCTACATACGGCGGCAGGTGCCCCCCTAAGCTCCGTGCCGGCACCGCGTCCAGAGCCCAACACGGGGCCGAATCCAAAGGGGTCTCAAAAGAAAAAAAGAGAAAGGAAAAGACCTAGCTGTCTTGTCGTGCCTTCCCAGCACCTCTGTCGTCTCCGCACGTTGCGCCTTTTGCTTACCTTTTCTAACCTCGTGCATTTAAATTCTGTCCTAATTTTTTAGGGAAAGTAAAGGTAAAGTGAAGAGATGGTGTCTAGCCTCATTCCCTCCGCTCCTCTCTTACGAATGGTGGCTGCGGCTCGGTCCCGCACAGCCTCCTATTAACGTCCAGGCCGGCCTGGCCCAGCGGCACTGGGCGAGGCTGGGACACCGTAAGGGCAGGGACCTACCCCGCTGGACGGTGCGCGGAGGGGCGCGCCCCAGACCAGCCCAGCCTTAGCCCCAGCTCGGCGTGGAGGCACGGTCAGAGCCTTCGCCGCGCCTCGGGAAGGAGCACCGCGAAAGCTACCGAGACCAAATCTCGGCTCCAGGCTCGAAGCACACCGGGAGGGACCCCCGCGGAGGCGGACTCACAGAGCCCCTACTGCGACTGCATGGAGCGGTTTAGGTCTTTCCCAGCTGCAGAGCGATGCAAACTTTCTCTGGAGTCGACCGCTGCTGGTCGGTGTGCTTGCCTTTGGGCAGCCCCGTGCGGTGCATGCTCTTGGCTCGCCTACGAGCCCACCCCCAACTCTAGGTGGGTGTCTTCCCGCTCCTTCCTGCCCCCCTCCCCGGGGAGACGTTTGGGTGAACACCGAACAGCCACACACCCGCGAAGGGGCAGAGCGGGCGGGGGCGGCCGGCCACCCGGCGGGCCGGGGCAGTGCGCGGAGCCCCGCGGAGCCCAGCACGGAAGCGCAGTGCGCGGCGCGCCCGCAGGGGGGCGCAGGCGGGAAGCGGCGGTGCGGCCGCGGCGCGCAGGGGCGCCGGGCGAGGGGAGCGGCGCGGCCGCGGGGGACGGCGAGGGCAGCGCGGCGGGGGCGGCGGCAGCGGCGGGCCGGGCGGAGGGCGGCGGTAGGGGGCCCGCTGAGGCAAACCTTGCCGCCGGCTGAGGAGAGAACGCATCGGCGAGGACGGAAACCCCCAGCGTTTGCCCCTCTACGCTCTTTTTGCCTTTCTTTCTGTGTCTTTATTCCCTCCCCGTGCTGCGCAGCCTGCGCTCTGGAGGGAACCGTCGCATCGGAAGGAGCTGTTACTTTTTACAGCCAGCATGAGGCCCCCCGAGGGAATAAGGAGACGCCGCACTAAGCAGCCGGGGAAGAATCTGTCTCTCATCTGTTGCACCGGAGCCCGGCGGCAGGCGCGGTCCCCCCGGCTGGAGGTGATGGACACCCGCTAACTCGTGGGCGTGTATCCGAAGCGTCTGCACGTGTGGCAAACATGAAGAAAATAAAGTAAAAATGGGGAAAAGTGGCTGAGAGCGCCGAGAGCCAGTGAAATAAAACAAACACCTTTTAAAGGGATTTAATTTACAAAAGGGATTGAAAAGGGTACTACTTCCAAGTGAAAATGTGACCTGTTAAAACTGTTGAAGGAAGATGCCGGCTGCCAACGCAAGCACCTAAACCAAGTAAGTTCTTGTCAACTTTGATGTATTCTCTTTCTGAATCTTTGATTACCTTCTTGTCCGTCTACAAAAAAAAAAAAAAAAAGTCCCTAGGACGGTCTGAGGTAACTTTTGCGCCGACACAAGCATAAAATGACATCGTGCACCCCCTTGGTCACAGCCCAGAGGAGCATTAAGATCCCTTTCTTTCCCTTGTGTGTAATAAACATGTTTTTTCCCTCGCAGCCGCTGCCGTGGGAAGCGGCATCCCTGGGTGGCTGGGTGAAGTGTGACACCTGCAGGGCAGCAGAGAGCCCGGGGGGCTGGGGGGGGGAGCGGGCAGGGGACCGCTCCCCGGCGGCACAGCGGGGGAGGAAGCTCCGCATCTGCCATCCGCCCCGGGCAAAAGCGAGGGCGGCCGCGGGTGCGAGCCTCGCCGGCCTGCCCTCGCACCCGCGGCTCCTGCCGGCCCGGACGGGGCTGAGGGCACCCCGGCAGTGCAATAGTGGGAATTTACATAGTCACGCACAGGGGCTGCCTGCTTTCCGCCCCGCGGACACGGGTGGGGGCAGAGAGCTGCGCCGCGGTGCCCCCCGCCCCGGCGCTGGGTGCTGGCGGGGAGCCGGGGCGCAGCGCGGCGGGTGCCGCCGCGGGCCGCCGCTGCTTCCCCCAGTACCGGCGGCCGCAGCTGGCCTGTTCCCGCTGTCCCCCCGAGGGGACCTCGCTCTCCGCTGGTGCAGTCCGCAGGGACCCTCCTGGGAAGCCTCCGGTCCTGCCAGGAAGCCTCCAAGGAGTGACCTGGAGGACGGCGAAACGCAGGTAGATAGGAGGAGGGCACGGTGAAACGAGCCGTGGGACGGCTTATAGCTAAATGAAGTGGCTGGCAGGATTCATCCCTGCGTTGGGTTTACACTTGCGAGATGCTGACTGTTGTGGCGATCGGACAGAAGCCATAGTCCTGTTGGAAAGAAGCAGCTGATGCTCTGGAGGCTTAAACGCTGACAGAAAATCGCACACTACAAAGGGGCAGAAATTCGTTGCAATTGGCAAAACCTGCAGCCTTGTTAATCTAATATTTCCCTGTTTTTACAAAAAAAAATGTCGTTTATGCGCTTTTGTTTTACTGGACTCAACTGAGTGATTTCCTGTTAGCATGGCAACCAAAATTTATATTTCTCTAAGTGTGCTTTGTAAGTGACATGGCTCTTCCAATGCTAAAACACCTTTTAGGTGAAAGTAAATAAAAACGCTTTCCAGTCTGTGTTTTTCTTCCAGAGAATGGGTACTCCTCAAAGAATGAATGAAAAAATGATAAAACAGAGATTGCACTTGGTTTCAGTTGAGAAAGAAATACTTCTTTTTGTAAGAATCAGTGCCTATATAGATTTCCTGTAGAATGTAGTATATACAGAATGAGAAATAGCTTATTATAAGTCCTACACACTAAACTAAATGCCAACATTACAGCACCTTTAAATCCAATCTACTTGAAATTTCAAATTTAGTTATACTGCAGTGACATAGCACGTTTCAGTGTTTACACAACTTTCTCTAAAGCCCAGACCTGGAAACCTTAGCAAGGTTATCTATGCAAGCCTACAGATTTTTCCATAATTTAACCTCATTCACATAAGCAAGAGTTTTACGTACAGTCAGACAAGCCAAGCACCAGACTGAGACTGCTTTAGAACTGTCTTAAAATAGCAGAAATTCTGGACTTATGGAAGACCTGAGTTTATACGCCTTCTTCAGGCAAGACTTAGAAATAGGCTTTGTCCTTTAATATCAAAACAGCTGAAACTCTCATGGCACAGCTTGGTTTTCCTTTGGTGTCGCCTTCTATACTGGAAAAACCTTGGTTTTGCTTGCAGAGAGATGAGGTTCTTTTCTGTAGTTTTTCTTGTTTTTCGTCTGTTGTTCAGACTTTGGAACAGATGAGACTGTATTTGGAAACAGCAAAACAAAAATATGTCCGTCTTTTAAATTCAACTTCAGCCACTTATTCTGACTCTATATATAGTAGTCATTGCCCTTAAAATAGCTCCAGAAAGAAATTCCATTTCTTCTTATCTCATCTTATTTAGAGCCAAATACTGCTAGTTAAAATTTAAGTCAATTGAGGTGACTATAGATCTGGTATGATTTTGCTTATCTTTTCGAGTATGCCTGCTGGGTTCTGAGCAATGTGGCTCCACTCTTGGTGAAAGTGGCTTTGCATTGCTCCAGTGTGGAGAGCCCACCAAGTATATGTTGCAGGATACAGGTAGAGAAAACTATTAAGGGATTAGCTTTCACCTTTGTACATGTGTGTATATTGCCTCACTTAGGTGACAAGTAAAAATGAGCATGACTGCTCCTCCCAACACCTGAGACCTGGCTCCATGCCAGTACACTGTTTAATCTGTCAGCTTTTTCTGGGACATGATTCATTGGAGTGAGGTGGCAAAATCAACAGGGAAAGTCCTGTGTAGCTTCTCTACCTGCCTCTGGTAATTCTGGTAATCAGTGCTAAAAGGGACTGAATTCCTTTTGAAAATGACGACTAAGTCACCATGCTTGTCTTACAGAAAGGCAACATAGAAGCAGGAAGAAAAGACTCTGTTATAACCTGTTTCAAGCGAAAACAGGCAAGAAGAGAAGAAACATTGTTCTATTCAGACACTTAATGGCTTTATGAGTGTCAGATATATCATTACCTTTTCTGTTCAGATTTAAGTTGTGTTGCGTTATATTCTGATTACTTTATCAAATATAATATTTTAAATTACTGAAAGGAGATTGAAGATAAAACTTCGTGTATAAATCAATCTTCCATCACCATGTTTTGTGACAACAAACAAAATTCCAGAAACTATCTGTTTTAGAAGCCCTGAATCCACTGAGGAAGATCAGACAGACTTGCCCTTACTTTACTACACTTAAACTACTTTAAGTAGTGTAGCATACTGGGGTTATACTAACACCAGCAACAACGGTGTGAGGATCCTCGTGTCCACTGTGATTTGTTGCTGCAAAACAAATTCACCTGACTAAATACATATTAATTATTATAGGTTTACATCATGAACACCGAGAAAGGCTGAACAAATTAAATCTTCTTTTTGTAACAGATACCCATGCACAAATCCTTCATAGGTGCATTAGCTTTCAGTCAAATAGAATTTGCAACTGTTGAAAGAGGAACACCTGGCAATAAGACATAAGTGCTTTGCACAGTGAAGTTTTCAAAGAAATTAGAGGTTTTTAGTGTGAAACACAGACAAAAGTAACAAATAAATGAAAATTCTTTATTATAGCAGATTTTTGTTAGAGTTGTGGGTTGCTTTTTTTTTTTCTTTTTCTGCCTTCAAAATTCTGTTTTGGTTTGAATTCTCAAAGTACTACTTCCACTTTTTTACGACTCATTTCTAATTTAGATAGCGACTGGTGTGAGACAAAAACTGAAAAGAACCTTGGATAAAAATTACTTTTTTTTACAGCTAAGCTATTTTTCAGTGAATGTGGGCTGAAGGGGGACAGGAAAACTTCCTCAAATTTGAGTGAATTTTACATATGTCTAAGAGTATGAACGAGTCAAACCTAACCTCTAAAGTCTATGACAGCTTCTGCAATTGCTTGGTCATTGAGCCTGTGCTCAACACACTCATCTGAAGAGCTTCTCACATACCTGTGCATGTCAGGTGAACAATTTGAATGTTTATGATAATATTATCCGGTATATTATGCAATGGGTAGGGAGGCGAACAGTAGATGGAGAAAGATTTTTCACTGGGCTTTCCTGAGACAGAAATTACGGGATTATTCTGGAGATACTTCCGATGAGATAACGTATCATTGAAAGCTTCTGAGGAGCAAGTGGCCTTTCCCCAGGAGGCAAAGGCCCCCATCCCACCGCTGGTGCATGCACAGTCAGTGAGCGGCCAAGCCCTGTGGTGGTGCCCCTGAGCTCTTCCCAACAGGCCCAACGCGGTTTAATATCTTCATAAGTGATCTGGATGATGGGATCAAGCGTACCTTGATGAAGTTTGCTGATGATACCAAACTGAGTGGGGAAGTGGACACTTTGGAAGGGAGAGCCACCCTGCAGGAAGACCTGGCTAGGCTGGAAGAGTGGGCTAATAAGAAGCTTATGAAGTTCAACAAAGACAAATGTAAGGTCTTGCACCTGGGAAAACATAATCCAGGAGTGCAGCACAGGCTGGAATCTAGCTGGCTGTGGAGCAACTCTGTGGAAAGGGACCTGGGGGTCCTGGTGGCCAACAAGCTCAATATGAGTGAACAGTGTGCTGCTGCGGCAAAGAAGCCAACAGGATGCTGGGTTGCATCAACAAGGGCATCACCAGTAGAGAAAGAAGTCATTATCCCACTCTACTCAGTGCTTGTCGGGCCACACCTGGAATTCTGTGTTCGGTTTTGGTGCCCGCTATACAAAAAGATGTGGACACGCTGGAGGGGGTCCGGACAAGGGCCACAAAGATGATTGAAGGCCTGGGAAGCCTGCTGTATGAGGAAAGGCTGAGAGAACTGGGTTTGTTCAGCCTTGAGAAAAGGCGGCTTAGGGGAGACCTTATCACCATGTTCCAGTATTTAAAGGGTGGCTACAAAGAAGATGGAGACTGCCTTTTTCCAAGGAGTCACATGGAGAAGACAAGGGGTAATGGGTACAAGTTACTCCTGGGGAGACTGCGATTGGACACAGGAGGAAAATTTTTCACAATGAGAACAATCGGCCATTGGAATAATCTCCCCAGGGAAGTGGTGGATTCCCCAACATTGGACACTTTTAGGATTCGGCTGGACAGGGTGCTGGGCCATCTTGTCTAGACTGTGCTTTTGCCATGAAAGGTTGGACCAGATGATCCTTGAGGTTCCTTCCAACCTGGTATTCTATGATTCCAGTCCTAGCTCAGCACATGCTGGTTTTCTGTTAGTGTTTGCCTGACACACAAGTTGTTTTTTTTGTTGTGTTTTTTTTTTTTTTTAAGTGATTCCTTCTGATACCAGTTTTAAGGACCAGAAATACATCCTTCCTTAGCTGAGGGAATTGTAAAGCTCATGCCATCTGCATTCACACCTAAGACCAGACTGGAAAAACGGATCCTAGGGTCCTTGTGCCAGCTAGTCGTGCAAGGTTCAGTTCAGTTGGCTTAAGGTATCTTCACTGACTGCCAACTGCTACTCTAGGAGGACACCAGTCTCCTAGTCTTGTAGCATACAGGCCAGCCTTTTGTAGCTACATCTGATACCCTGAACTGACATGAAATACCTATTTTCTCTGCAGAAGCAGAGAGTGAACCATACTCTGTATTTTGTCATCTCCTTTATAGCAGAACAAGCATCCTCCAGAGGTGCCTGTCCCTGTTTCCAGCAAGCCCCGAGACAAGAGACCTGCCTTCTTAAGCTAGGTTAGCTGCATCCCAGCTGTGCAGAGCAGGCTGTGGTAGTACAGCATAAAGGTTAAATAAGCACAGAGGTCAGTAGTGAGATCCAGAACAAATTGTTACTATAATTAGGCTAAAATGCACATTTTTTTTAAAAAGCCATGCGTACACATGCACACGCACCAAGCTGTTGTGCTAACTTTGAAACAATCTGTAAACAGCATGAACTTACAACTAACTGTTGGGTGTACGCTTCTGGGAGTTTGCCAGCTACCACCTCTGCAATCCAGGATTCTTCAAAACATATAGTGTTATGCGAACTGTCAATAACTACCTAAAACATTTGTCACTTTTCAGCTCAGGGGTCTGGTTCTTATGTCCGTCATAGAGAGGCAGCAGCTGCCAAAGAGCCAACAATTTTCTCAGTGAAGGCCAAGTAGTGGGGATGATCATTAACTTGGGCCATAAAGCATGAGAGGAGCATTATTACAACATCTACCCCAGAATGTATGATGGGAAGTTGGCCTGGCCTGAGAGCTTTGCTGCTCCTTATGAGATGTGGGCATTCTGCCAGTAAGGACCTTCCTACAGTAGGCTCCATGTGGGATCAACTGAGAATTCAAATTTCTCACTTTAACCATCATTTAATCAAAGTACCTACTCGCATCAGAGGAGGATAGCAGTCCTACGAAAATCAAAGCAGTCCTGTGTTCATTAGATTAATGGACACGCTTTTGCCTGTGTTCCTTCTGTGTTGCCCTAAATCAGGGGAAGAATACTACAGGATTCTATTTTGAAGATGAAAACTGTAATATTCCCTAGCATAGGGATCTTTAGCAGATCTTTAGCAGATCAGCAGTTTGGTGTTAGACCTAAGAGTACTGGACTAAGAAGAGAGAGCACCAAATTTACTCCCAACAAAAATTTCAGTGTCTTCTGTATTTAAACTTTTTTTTTCCTAAAAATTTATATACTTTAAACTTTGTATTTGCTAATAAATATTTTATTTCATGTATTGATTTGCTACTATCATATCCATTATAAAAAGCAGAATAGGCCAATTTGCTTTTTGAGTAGAGGAACAGACAATAGGATCATAGCCGAAGATACAGGATCATATTGTGTCTGATTTAAGATTACCCCCAGTATATTTGTACCCCCGGTAATTTATGTCAAAAACATTTTTGCTGACAAATCTTGAAAAGCTCTAAAAAGGGATTTTTGCACCAAAGGTCAGGTTCTTTTCACCTAGCCACCACAAATTTGATTGCCAGTGGTAAACCAACCATCTGTGTTCCTTGTACAGTCACTGAAAAGAGACAGAAACCTCCAGTGGACAAACTAGCCCATCTAATTCACACACCTGACATAGAGTGGGAGGAATCAGGTATTTATTGTTGCTGATCGTTGTTGGATTTCACACAGCTAAAGTAAGGCCAGATGAATCTCACCCTAGCGGTATCAAAAATAAAAAAAACATACTCAGAGGGGACGGAAAATAGACATCTGTTTTCTTCCAAGGCATCTCAAGGTTCTATTGACCTTCATGGTTGCAGGCATCGTAAGAATAACTAGATGACTACAACATAATTCAAATATCCTGCTGTCTGTTCTCAGAATTTTTAAGAGTTTGTGGTTGGATTGGGTATCTGAAATACAGCTTGTAGCTGTGCCAAGGGAAATGGGAGTGTCAACCGGACCCTTGTAAAAGAAGAACACACAGTTCTGGGCGCTCACATCCCGCCTCCCGCAAGTGCAAGATGTCTCTCTTCTGGAGAGAACATGCTGCATCTGCGGAGCAAGGGAAAGCAAGCACAGATTCTCTTCAAATGCTCTCAGCATTGCCATCTCCACAATGTACCTTAGTCTACTGAACACGTAATTACAACAGAAATTATCTTTCAGTGATGACATAGTTGTTTTAATCTCTGTTCATGTGGAAATGTTCGTTATTATCAAAACACGTCAAAATAAATCCTTCTGCTATGCTTCAGCACTGACTGCTACATACATCCTGCCTATCTTCTACTGGAAAATAACTAAAATATCCCATTTGTGTTTTGCTTACACTGACAACATTTTGTTTTAGATTGGGAGAGATGTTTGCCTTTCATTTTTCATGGTAATCACTTAAAGCGATTAGAGCTGCAGACAATCCCTTGAACTTGTTTATGCTGGCATGGTGAGTTTGTTTTTCAAATTTGATGTGTTCTATAGTACATTTGTACCTGCAACACCATCAGTTTCAAAAACATACGCTTTCCCCATGGTGGCTTTAATAATCCAGCACATACCCTACAGAAGGAATTTTGGCCGTGAGTAAAACCAAAACCAAGTTGCCTACAGAACAGTTGTCTAATTTGCCTTAAGCCTCTTAGCTACAAAACTGTCATTCAAAAGGCAGTAGCTGCTTGTCTTTGAATTCATCCAGACACCTTAACGTCAGACCTGTGAGTCAAAGCTAGTCTTTATAGCTTGTAGAAGGAACCTAGTAACTTTGTAGGGTGATTCATGTGACCTGTCTTGAATGAAATTAATTGTCCTCTGCAGGGGGTGCTTTTCTTCCCATTTGTAATAAAGGGAGATTGGGATGACAAACCAGCCTTGGATGTCAGCGTTTTGGATTCCTAGGTTAGAGAATATGAATCTTGCCTTTATTTTTCAAGTGTTTTAAATCAAAGTACTTCACTGTGCCACGTAATGATTAATAAAGTTTCCTAAGTCTAATATGAAGAATATGCTATACTAATTTTTTAAAACTAATTAGGAACCTGGCACCTATGGCACAGAGATCACATGTTGCAAATTGGTGGCATAGGTAGGTATTTGTATTAAGTCTTGGGCTATAACTACTCTTGTATTTTCTTGTAAAAGGTATCAGGCTTAGCACAGAGCAATTGCAAAATAATATTTTGGTCTGCCCACTTACATAAAAATATTTTATTTATGATTGTTTAACTTAATGATACTAACTATGAGCATATTTGTTTATGCACCGAGGCCAGTTGTACCAAATACTGATGTGATTTGAGATGATTACATTTATTGCTGCAGTGTCTTTACGTAGAACTAAACTTCCACATAACACACTTTTTTTTTTTCTTTTTTTTTTTTTTGATTGAGGATTTGCTTCTTCCACAATACTTAAAACAAGCACACTGAGCAAGGGTTTGAATCTCCCTTCTTTTGAGTGTGACTTTGTCCACAGGTGAGGGACATAGGAGATGCTTAGTGAGCTGGGTTGCATTTCAGTGGTCGGGCACTAGTCCCAGCCTCAGAGCTGCACTGACTTACTAACTAACTGACAGCACACACTGGATTTTGTAGGGATGGGTTAAGATAAAAGAAGGATTTCTCACTCATCCCCAGAGTGCTTCCTCTTCATTCACTTCCTAGAAACCACCCTCATTTTGCTACTGCCTCTGCTGGCTTTAGGCCAAGTGGGAGCTTTCTTCCATTGAAGAATTCCTTCGAGTTAACTGCAGACAAGACCTAGCTTTTTAAATCTTTATAATTAAAAAAATATCCAGTGCATAAGATACGATCTGGATGTATGCCTTCAATCCATTCTGTTACTGTATTTTGTTAAAGGGACATTACTTTCATAACAAGGTATTTCCTTGCTTAGCTCCTTCAGTGAAGCACCACACTGTTTTACCAATGTCTTCTTACTGATGTGCCCTTGTGCATTCACCCTTGCCCCTTATTAATGTTGGATTTCCCACTCGCTTGCTCAATATGTTAAGTCCAGAAATTGTAGGTGAGCTCTTGGTGGCACTGGAGAGGATTTCATTTGGCTTTAGTGTTGGGAAGCACCAGAGTCTCTGGGGAGGAGCCAACCACCTAACCCTGAGGAGAGGGTTAGGCCAGTAGTACCCACGTGTGGGTCTGCAGGTCTGTCTGATGAGGTACGTTCAAGGAACTCATTAGCTGGTCAGTTCTCAAAGCTTCTGTAGTTCTTCAGGGCACTGCTAGTAGCACTCAAGAAATGAGTAACTTAGCACAGAGTATCGTGCATTTCCCGAAGCCCACGTGTCAGGGTCCTTATTTTCAGGAAGAATCATTGCTGATTAATAATTCTCCTCAGTGATAATATACAACCAGGTTTCTCTTAAAACCAAGGTTTTGCTGACTTTGGGCAAGGCAGCAAGGGCATGAGTGGGACTTCAAGGAGGAGAGAAATACGATGACATTTCAAAACAAAAATGAACAAAACAGTAGGCATTTTCATTTCGAAGCAGTCATATAAATAAAGGACAATGAAGACTATGTCTTTGTTGAGAGACACTAGCGCATTCAAATAGGTCAGCTCATGCTCATATTCTCCATGATATTCCCATTGACAGTTAGATATTCAAGGCTTGATTTCCTTCTGGAAATATAGCGGTTTGGTAGACAAGTATACTAGGGCAAAATGACACTTTAGTCATCTTATTCCATTAGTTTTTTCTTGCCTAATTGCCCAATTACTGTTATTTTAACACTCTGTCCTTAAACCCGATGCTTAAAAACAAAGTCTATAATAAAAATTGCCTAAAACTATCAACTACGCATAATAGCAAAGCTTTATGGTCAGCACATGATGGAATTCATTTCGAAGAAATAAGATGGTACTTGTGTTTTGTAATTTAACCTTGATTCAAGAAAGTATTTAGATGTAAAGAAGTCTTGGTGTTCTACTGAAAGCAATGCTTCAGAGGGTGCTTCTCATTAAGCATTCACTTAATTTCTTTCCTCAGTATAAGACATTTGCCTGAATCCAGGTTTAAGGAATATAATTTGAAAGTTCAGATGAAACTTTTATATATGATAACAAAGAAAAATATCAATACTACAGCAATTCATATAGAGAACCCAGCATCACTTTAGCAATTTCACACATGATAGAATTATATTAAAGATGTTTCTACTATGCATGTTTGCATTCTCCTTTAGAAGTGTTACTTTGTTTCACAGAGATGCAACTCATTATTTGATTTTTTTTTCCTTTCCTTTATCATAGCTGTCTGAGAAAACTCCTTTTATTACATGCTTTTATTATATAGGTAGCTGTCATTTAACAAGCCCATTTTATAGCCAAAAATGCCATATTCAAAAACACTTTCAGCAGCTTTTGAATATCATAAAGCTTCCTAAGATCCCACAAGCTGCCTGCTTTTCTATGTATTTGCGTACTTATTTGTTTTAGATTGCAACTGTGTATGCTCTTTGGGCTTAGAGAAATATGAAGATCACAGGTGAGTTTAAAATGATGGCAATGGTGAAAGCAATTTGAAATTCTAACACCCTAATGTGAAATTTTACAAAATACAAAATGAAACAATTGTGCCTTCTCATCAATCATACATACATTGGTTCAGATGGAAGACGTAATTTTGAAAATTTGCCCCTTTGGTTCCAAGAGAATTATAATGCTGGGGCAGCTTCTTGTTTCTTCTCAATAATTTAGTAGTTTATGAAAAATAATTGTGTCTCCTTCTCCACTCTGATGCAGTCAATGCGATTACAAGTTGTGAAGAATATAGTCCAAAATCTTGCTGCTGTTGAGTATTTTAGAAAAATAGTAGGCCTAAAACATTAATCTATTTGCCATCATTGCCATAGTTGCAACCCACATCTGCTCTGTGTAATGCTGGGATGGCTCTCAATAATTTTCTTCATTCTCATCTAAATATTTTTTTCTGTTGCAGTTCACAGACTCATATATTGAATCTTTTCATGGAGGGAAGCATTGAATCTTTGCTTTGAGTATACTGCTATAGTTGACAAGGACTGAAATCTCACTGCATCTGATTACAAGAATTCCTGCATCTTTCTGTTGCTGGGAAATTGGCTTTAAGAATTAAAATTGAGTAGGCAATGACACATGTAATTTTTAAACGAAACCTCTTTTTTAATAGCTTGTAAAATATTCGGGAACCATTCTGAACAGTTTTTTATAGAATTGCCAGAAAACTGATTGCCATTTCAAGATTATAGCACATCAAAGCAAAAAAAAGAGTTTTGGAAGTCTCTATTATAAGTAGAACTCTAGTGTACTATTACATATTCAATATGTTCAAGATGTTATTCATACTTCCAGTAGATCACATATATTTCATTGAACATAAGGTAACATGGTTTTGTTTTAACGATCTACTTATGTCAAAACCTATGAATCTGTGAAACCAGGTGTTGTGTTATGAAGGAATCATCAAAATTTTAGTTCAGTTTCCTCAACTTTTCTTAATGTCTTGTGACATCTCAGTAACTCTACTGAGTAATAGCTCAAAACACTGCAGTAGAGCTAATTTCCAATGTGAGCATTCCACTACCAGATTTTGTAGGAAAGGTGAATAATTCTGTTTATATTTTGATAATTTTGAAGGAAATAGTAGTGTCTACATCCATAATCTGAAAGATTTACAAATTTATGGATGCCCAAATTGTGTTCTGTGCCAAAATATGCTTCTACATATTTATATTTTGTGTGTATTTAAATATAACACGCATATCTTTATATACACACATAACAGAAGAACACATGTATATTTACATATATAGAGATATTTATATGCAGTATGTGACTGAGACACATTAAAGGTTAATTTTTGCTCTGGTGAGTGAAAGAGAAGAGCTATCCAGAGGTCAGGAATACAGTCCATTAAAGTGTCTATCTTGTGTGCGTACACACGGAGTTATCTGTATCTCGTTGGCTGGGAATATTTACTTCTCTCTGCACTTGCTTATATGATTTAAACGCTAAGTGTTTGAGTCCAGTTCTTGGCCAAGTATGGCTTTTTTGCTACCCCAAGCAAATAAGAGCTGTGAATTTAACTGTAATGGCAACCTAGCAGGACATGGAAAATTTGTAGCCGTCCAGAGGCAGTTCCTTTCCTCACAAGTTCAGAGACTCCCAGGAGGTGGAGGCTTCTTTAACAGCCAGCAACTTCTGGGCATGGAGCTGACAGCCCCGACACTGTGTGGACTTAGACACAGCTCCTACTATGGAATTTTTTTCTTGAGTCTAGTAGCAAATACAGCTTGCCTAGGACTGAGCCAGTATCTTTCACTTCGTTTATTATCCAGGAGGAAATTTTTGGTAGACTTTCATATAGAAATAATAACTCATCCATTTAAAAACACAGCAGTCTATTTATCACGTTCCTTTAAGTCTAACAATAACATTTTTAACTGTTTGATCCTTAAATGAACTGCACACGTCAGGGAAAGCTTCTGAAAGGAGGCAAGATACTTTTGTGCTATGCTGCTTCAAAACTTCCTCAGAAACCTGCTTCTGAGTGCAGAGACCACAGTGTACGTGATATGAAAAGAAAAAGTAGTTGATCCTTCAGGATCCTGCTGGTTGTTTCACAAAGAGTCACTGCAGTGGCAAAAGCCTGGGAGCTGATTGTGTTTTGTGATCTCCTGCATTCGAGTGTAAGAACTGTTATGAAAATAGAGGAGGATACAGGCACAGTGAAAAAGGAGATTTTAGAGTAAGCGGTGTGTATCATCTAAGCCAATCAGAAAATATCAGCCTGGCCTGACAGTTTCAGTGCCCCTGTGACATGCACCTGAATACGGTCCTTGATGATCGGTTCAGAAAAGCAGTTTCTTGAAATATCTGATAAATCACCTTTGTTGACATGAACAGGAAACACATAACCAATATTCCAAATTCCTGCCTTAAACCTCGATCATCTCTGTATTCACCTGTCTACAAAACACTGAACAAGCAGCCTCTTTTTTGCCTGGACCTGTGAAGTAGCTGCACGGGGTGTGTAAAGGAACCGGAGGGGACAAAGCCAGCTAATCCCTTTGACTTCTCTAGATAATCATGTTTGAGTTAGTCACAAACTGGTCCTTAGAAATTACTTTTCAGATCTTGATCTCATATGCTTAAAAAAAGTATTTTAAAGTTTTCAGAATTGTAGCACAGAAAGGTTAAATGACTTCTGACTCATTAATCATTAATATCTATCATCAGTAGATAATTTACCCAGTTCCTTTGAGTGCTACCTAATAATTTATGCAGTGGAACTTGTAACTTCCCAGACCAAATAAGCATAAGTGCTAATACCAAGACAAAAGTAATAAAATGCAAGGGTTTAACTTGGATTGCCAGGTCAGAAATGAAGATGATAGCCAAAAGCTGTACACAAAATAGATTTGCTAGTTCAAGTGAAGTCAGTAGCAGCTGTTCTGAAGAACATAGATCAAGCACAGACTCATTTTTGCTGAGGTCCATAAAGCAGCCTTTTTTCTTCATTGATTGGGTGATAGTCTTTCACAGATGTGTTTTCACAGTTCTTTCCTTTAATGTTCTACTGCTTATCTCCTTGTTGTTTATAATCATATATTCCTTTTTTAATCATTATAATTATTTTACTGTGTCAAACAAAAAAAAAAAACACGAGGTCTGTCCCAGTGTTGGAACATAAACTGAGGGCATTTGGATTCCTCCTCCAGCTGTCTAAACCTTGAATGCCAATGCGAAGAAACTGAATAGCCCTCTTCAGGGGCAGATCATTATCTTTAAGTATACTAGAGGCTGAAACAACTGCTGAAAGTCCTTTATTGAGTGAGAAATCCTAAGTAAGCTTAATATCTCTAGACTTCTGACAATGAATCTGTTCCTAATCAGAGGGCTGAAGTTGCAAAAAGAGTGACAACTGCAAGCCTCATCTCTCCCATTCTCCTGTGCTGCCTTTCTGGGTTTCAGTAATGGTCAGAAACTTGACTGAACTAAAATAGATAAGTACAGGCACTCCCAGGTTACCTATAATGATAAAACTAAGAAGAGGACATTTAAAAAATTTCTGAATCAAGTTTTATTTAAAAAGGAAAAAAAAAAGGAAAGAAGTTGCTACAGGATTACAGGTATAAAATGGATTAGAGATGAGAACAGAAAGCAGTCGCAATTAAGACCAATTTAAAAGACTATTTAACAGCTGTTCAATTCCAAAAGATTAAGAGACTGTTTAAATAAAACAACTGAATAGGAGGATGCACACACTAGGGAATAGACAAATACTGAAGAGATTTCAAAGACAGTTTAAGAGTAGATAAAACCATGGTTTGCGGACGAGGGAAGAGATGGCTTGAAGTAGAAGATTAAAAGATTGAGTGGTACAGTAAAGCCAGATCACAGTAAGCCAAAAAGCTAAGAAAAGCACTTGCTCTGTCATTTGCTAGTGCAGATGACAGTGAAATAGGTAGTAGTAATTTGAGAAATAATAGTTTTTAGGATATACAATAACCAGGCTATTGAACTGCATTTGTAGTGTAGCAGTACTGTTGTACTTACACACGTGTATGTCTTCATTGCTTTCTGACCTATAGTATCTGGCATATTGAAACAGAAATCATAGATTCATGGATTAATTTATCATTTCCTTAATCCCAGCCCTGCAAAGATTTATTCCATGCACCGTGAATGACCCCCTACCCAGCTAAGTCAAAGTTTGCTTTGCCACTGACTTCAGCTGTGATATTACTTCGACTACTGAGTATTCGTAATGCCTTTGATATTTTAGCAGCAGTCAAGATTGAAAGATACTACAAGTGGTGGGACAAACTGGCTTACTGGAGTGTTGGCAGTAGAGGGTGGAACATTTTACCATATACCATCTTGGAGATTTCACATGAAAGAAATCAAAGGGTACATGAGAATGTGCTTAAAATTGCCTGGGAAAGCACAAAGAAAACAAAATACAATAATACCACTGGAGCCTTAAATAACATTATCTGAGTGACACCAAAAGTCAGCTATGTAGTATCATGGATGTAATTGCTGAACTGTAGCAGTCCTGGCAGCTTTTGAGAATCAAATGATTCATGTATTTGGGTGATACAAAATTCTTAACCATACTTAATTCTCAAAATACTCTCTAGCTGTTGAATAATAAGCAACATAGACCAAGATCTACACTGAGTCTTGGCAGTCAAGTAGGAGAGACTCCAAACAAAGAAAGAGTTGTAACAGATCTCTTAAAATGAATGTATTCTACTTGAACAGATAGATGAAACTGGGCAATGGAAACAATCCTTTTTTCAAATAAAATCAATTGAAAGTGAAAGACTCCCATTTCAAGTGTCAACTGATCTTGAAAATTTGCGTTTTTCAAAGTGCTGTAAAAATGGTGATGTTGCTTTCTCTAGAAGTAAGTGTTGATTTCCTAAGTATAGGGTATGTAAGTCTCATTACTTGCGCAAAGTAACACAGTGAACTCAAACTGTGGTGGATTAAAACCTGTAAGATAATAACTGAAATGAAGGAAATAGCCCGTGTTCAAGTTAATGGAAGTTTTTCAACTAACTTTAATACAGTCACAGCCTTACTGCCTCCATCTAAATTCTCTTAAGCCTAGTAGCTTGTGTTTGACAATGGCAAAAAGCATATTTCTAGTCAGGAGTACAGTAACAGAGGAACATCATTTGCTGTAGTACTCTCCCAGACTCCAAACACTTTCAGTTCATGTCTTCCTTTGCCAGATACGGTTTCTCTGTGTTTTGTAATCCTTTACGGGTTTTTGTTTCATGAACTCACCCAGTCTTTTATGTAACCCATGTACACTTTTAGCATCTTTACAATCCTTCAGCAATGAATTCCTCAAGTAACTGCCTGAAGACTCATCAACTCTTGTTTTTCTTGATCCTGACTCCTACTCCCTTCATTTGATTCCTCCTGGATCTCGTACCTGAAAAGCCAGTGAACAATTAATCTATGTCTGTCCTCTTCTTGACACCTATAATTACATAGACCTATATTATACCTTCCATCTGTCATTCTTTACAGAGTGAAGATTTGTAACTTAGTCATTCCACTTCTGGAAGCTCTTCCGTAAGTTTAATTACTCTGCTGCCCTTTTCTGAATGTTTTCCGGTGCTACTGGCTCCTTTTTGAGATAAGGAGCCTAGAAATGCATGTTCAATCCTTTGTGCTACTTGGAAACTAAAGACTTGTATACATTTCCATTAGTATTAGTGAAGCAAATTCTGTTTGACAGGAAATTGACATATTAATTAGAGAAAATTCATCTTATCTTTTGGGAACCATGACTCCAAATTCTCTGCCTTGCCCCTTGTTATAAAAGAAAAGTTACAGAATACTTTCTTTTTCCTGAAGCCAACTTGGCAGAGGTAGCTGAGACATGTGGGAATACCACTGGTCATGACTTATTTAGGCTTAGACAAGAAAGGAAGATTAATAAAATATCTTCTATTTTGTTTATGGAAGTCTATTTCAATGCTGGGAGCATAACTTCTATTCTTCTATTTGAAATAAAGATCAAACAGCTCTGTAAAACCTGAATCATTATCTTCTGGAAATGCTTGCTAATACTAGTAATCAGTCCTTTTAATTCCTGTACATGTGTTAAAATTCTGCTTATTACTCACTGTAGCATATGGATCTAATGCAAATTTTACAAGAACTTTCATTATTCACTTGAACTTCCACTGGTTTTGCACTCTAATGATTCTCTGCCCAACTGAACTTGTCATTTTGAGTTTGTTAAAAACACGTCTCAGTCAGGCCTGTGGAGCTGTAGAATTTGAGAGAATAGGAATTCACTGAGTCATTTAATACTGAAAATAAGAACAGGGAGACTACCCACTGAGCCGTTCAGAATCCTCCATTCTTTTATGTCTTTTGCAGTCTAATTACATGTATCACAAAGTTACAATCTTCTTTTTCTTCACACTTGAGTAGAATTCGAATATATGTGTTTCTCTTCAAGACATCCAAGGAAAATAAATCAGAGATCTTTCAACAAAAAGTTAACAGTTCAAGTGTTTTTCCAGTTTGCTTGTTGAAGGGAAAGGAGTCATCATTCAATCTCATTTCTGTCACAACTACCTGGAAAATTTAGAATTTTGATATTATAGTAGTGTTGAGACGCATTCATAGTCAACTTCCCACTCAGTTGGCATTGACAGAAACATAACCCAGCCATGGGCTACAGCAGTTCTAATTTTCACCAGAGTAGTGTTTGAAAACTTCACACATGCCAAAGAGCGATGTCAATTCCCTAATACTGCGAGGTCTTGTCTTTGTTATTGTATATGAACAGCTAAAGTAGAGGGAAGGCTGAGTAGGCCAAAGCCACACAGAGTAGAAATGATATTGTTTTCTTTCAGCGTACATTTTAGTAGGAGCTAATATTGTGCTCTTCAGCTTCCTGGACAGAAGATATCAAGTGCACTATTCTTACTCTAGATGAACTTCTTTGTAGCTTAATGTGTTATCTTCCCTGATCCAATCGGGCAATTTAAACTGTCTCTGTGCCACTGACGCATCCAAGACTGTGTGGTATTTTATAAAATCCTCAAGAGTCTATTAGACTTCAGATCTTTGCTTTCTCCTCTAGTGAATGTAAGTTGCTTGAAAAGAATGTTGCTGCTTCATTGTTTAAAATCTCTGTGGCCTTTCATTAAAATTCATCAGCTACATAGCTACACACTCCAGGTAGGGTTCTGCTGAGCCCCAGACTAATCTAATGCTTGACCCACTAAACTCGTGATACTAGTTCAAAAACAGCACTCCTCACATTAGATCTTAATGTCTCTACAATTAAGTGGTCTCACTTCTGATTAACCAGTTTCTCCCTTTTCTTCTTGATGTCATTGTACTTATCTGCAATGGTCCAAAGCAGATGTTGTTTACCCTGAAGAATCACATTTCCTAATGACACAGTTATTATTAACAATAACACATTATAAGACGGGGATCAGTAACTGATTGATTACATTTTATCTAGTTTTACAAAGATGAATAAAGAAATATACATCCAAAATTTTTATTATTCATTGGTGTAAAATAAAAACTAAGCATATTTCCTTTTCAAAGTTGATTGGGATGAAAAGTATTTACACATACATTTTGGAGGTAATTATCAACAGAAATTATGATGTCTATATGAGAATTAAGATAAATGTGTCATCCTGAGAATCGAGAATGAGTCATAGAGAAGCAGGGGAAGAAAGAAGTCCTATCAGCCAGCCCAGATAGACCTCTCTGCTCTGTCAGCACTGCTATGAGCGTAGCTAATGAAGGAACAAACCGCAAAGGCAGACATTGGAAATATATTCCCAAGCAAGGCATCTGGATCTTGCAGTTGCCAAGTGTGGTCTGTTTATACTCATCATAAATGTTAACGCTATGACTAGAAGAGAAAAAGGAGGAAGAAGGCAGGACAAAACAGCAGGAGTCGTAGCAGTAGCAGAACATGGTAGTAAGTCATCCTTCCTGAAATGGATTGGTTATGTTACAGGAGATGAGGCCATATTTCACTCTAATCATCAGGCTATGCATTTGCAAGGTGTAGATAATAACTACTGCTCTGGAAAAAATGATCATGCTTTATAAAGGGACATAAAAATTGCAGATGAGGATGGTTGAACTGTACATTTCAGTTCGCTGACTGTAATAAGAAAAAATACATAAAGGAAGATTTGGATTTTTTGTAGTATTTTTAGTGTGCAGTAGGAAAAGTTAAGAACTGAAAGACTATATATATAAAAAATATTGCCAATGGTTACTTCCAAACCAGAGACTGCACTAGACTTATAGCAGTGAACTGTATAATAAACACTGTAGTATGTGGGTAGTGCTACTTCTGCCATTCATATACAGTAAATATTATTTCACTTTTGCTTTAGAAAGAATACTTTAAATTGCAAAGTAAATTTCATAGCATAACCAAGCAGTGAACTTTTAGAAACTATACTGCTTGTTGTTTATAGCTAGAGAAACTAACATTAAAAGATTACTTTTTAGGTACAAAATTCCTAGACCTTTAGCCCAAGACATATTTAAATATGCAGAAAAAAATTGCATGCAGTGAGAAAAAACTTAAAAAGATATACAGCTTTATTTGAAAATAATCTCATCTGTGTTGTTCACACAGGTGATACTAAGTACCTAAACACACCTGCAAATGCCAGTGAAATTTTTTTAATAACTGCCTAAGGGAAGTGCTGGCCCCTGAATTTGATAGCATCCAAACAGTTTGGGAGAAGAGATTAAATTTGTGTAGAGCTTCCTTTTATTAAAAATTGTTACAGAAAAACATTTTTTTTTTGCATAGAGTTACCTTTCAATAACTTTGTTTATCTCTTAACGTTTTAAATTAATCTTTAGAAGTTGTTTCAAACATTTCATAAGACAAGAGCAGCTGTTCTGTAATTCTGAAAATCTCTGTGCTCTGGGCAAAGCAAAAATGAAGTAACCACATAAATTTTTAAAACTTTTTTTGTTTTTATTATCCCAAAGTAGTGAGGCACATACAAATACCGCACAATATACATACATGTCCACAGTATTTGAACAGTTTAGTCACTTAAGAACAAAATACTGTCTTATAAAGTGTGTGCCCCTCTCAGTCACAGTGGGTGCACTCATACGAGCACGATCATTCATAACTGAACAGAAGCTTCAAACTTTGATAACTTCATTTCAGGTTCGTCTTTGCTGTGAAAACAGTGAAGAACCTCATCTGCTGCACGCTAAAGATGAGGGGAAAGCATTGCAGGGAACATAGCAAAGACATTTAAATACCTGCAATTGTATGGACATCTACCTATGTATTCAAGTATCTGATTATGGCATAGTGAGTGCCAGATAGTCTCCAAAATTCTTCCTGTAGTATTGATCCAAAGATTTCTTCTCTCTTGGACAAGCAATGGTTTATTGCCACTAGGAGTCTATGTGCCACATTAAAGTTCCCCGGATGCTGCAATGATTAGTCGATAGTGGAGGGTGAACCTTTGAAAAGTACTCTATGATATAAAAGAAAGAAAAAAACCCCTATATATTTAATTTCTAGCTTTCCTAACCATCACATAGACATAAACATGTGATGGATATTTCTGGTCTGATCTAATACCAGTCAAGACTGCTGGTGCTATTTTGATTGCCTTTAATAAGAGGAAATTGTTTTAATATGGTGAATTTTTATTTTCTTTTTTCAGAAGAAGGATGTTTTCTCACTACTATTTGTTCAAATTATGATCTTAGTTCAATTCAGTTTCCATGAAAATTTTGCATGACAGGGCTTAAAACTAGTTCTTCGCAGACATTCCTGACTATATGAGCTAGGCTTATTTAATAAGAAACAGAGACAATACCAACTGACCACAAAAAGTATTTTTACAAAAAGCACACCTCCTACTATACCTGTGTTGCTAATGACAGTTGTTTATCTAAAACATTCTTAAAATACTCTTGATTATCGTGATTCCACAACCTTTCCTTCACTATGCTTACTATTAAAAAGTTTTCTGTTGATGTCACAGCTAAATTGAAACGAATAAATCAAAACCAGAATAAAAGTGAAGAAAATGCATGTTAAGTAGATTTTTTTTAAAAAAGGTCTGTTTAAAGTAATTGCTACCCTGTACATAAATCTTTGGCAAGCAGGCTGAAAGCAGCAAATGGAGACTGTTAGAAACCTTTTACTGTGCTGTAATGAGGATACAGTGCCTGTCATTGTGGAGGCTTTCTCTGTTTGAGTCTATAAGGAATTTTAATATGTATTAATTTTAGTAGATATTATTTCTAGAGCTCTTAACATATTTTTCTGGAAAATGGGTAAAAACTGTTTTTGAGCCAGGCCAGTATGCCTATGTGCATTTTGGATGCATATGCAAGTAGGTCCAATAGCTTCATCCCAAATCCATTCTAATCTGTGAATGTTGACTTCATTTTGAATCAGGTCAATCTGCAATTCCTTCATTAAGTTCAGTAAGGGCAGTATTGGACATTCTTCCCCCAGCAGGAATGAGAATAATAGCTCTTCTGTATGCTTGTCCTCAATAAATCAGTTTTATAATCCTAATTCTGTGAGTCACTGGGTGACATGACTCACCCAATCTCACCCAACAGTATCTTGAATTCCAGCCTGATGCTTTGCTCACCAGGTAACTGAACAGCTATTCTGAAATCTTTTGTTCCCTTCCTAAGAGTCTCTCCTAAGCACATTATATAAGCATGATCATACTTCTCACTGATACAAGAAAAACTGTGACTATATATATAGTTCTGCAATGTGGAGCTGCATGCATGAGTTCTCTTATTCAGTCTTGCAATATCTATGGCTTTTCATCCCTTTGAATGGAGGTGAAGGGGGTATGCGCCATTTTTCTGGAAATAAAACATATTTGTCATTCCTAAACAGGTGCTTAGGATTTAACTTGTGTACACAGTGAACTCAGAGGCTCCTTTACTTTTAATAGTGCAGGATGAACGTCTTAGGGAGAAGAAAAATAAATGTGGTAATGTGATCTTGAAGTGGAACAATTCCGTAAAAATTTTGTTAGAGAGGCCGAAGTTAGATCCATTTAATTCCTTTTAATTGGCCACACTGCTTGCATTTCAAATGAAATTCACTTTTCATTGATATTAAAAATTTCTTTTATACAGTGACTCTATAAAAAAAGGAATCTCCGCATATGCAGAAAGAAATTATCCTCTGAATACTTTATATTACCTGGCATTTAAGGATCTGAAAATGTGGCACTTTTCTTGAAATCCTATACATAATTTTGTAGCTAAATTCTGGCATGTATTACTCAGTCTGACCCAGATCTTTGTGTAGTTTCCTTTTTGTCTTGTTTTTTTTGTTTTTCAGGATATGGTGGACAGGGAGTGATATAAAAGTAAAACAGTAAAACAGAAGGCTAGTAAGTAAATGTCGGCAACAAAATGACCTGAAATAATGGTCTCCTTAGAGGTTTGCTTCATGTAAAGTGGTGCAACTCAAGGAAAGATGAGAAGGTTTTCATAAGCCAAATACATTCAGTCTTTTATATGTCCTGTGCATTCACAACATCAGTTGTAATGGCTGTGTCGGGCAAAGCCTTCAGAGTACCTTTAAACCCAATTAAATCCCACTGAGGTTTAAGTAAGTGCCAGCATGCTTTCTGAATCAAGGATAATCTTCTGCTAGCTCTGTTTGTAGGATTGCTTTTATGAAAATGCATTGATTGTTCATATTCTTGTCCCACCTCTAGATTTAAATCTGTCACAGGTGCCATTTTAGAAAAAAACAGTGGTCCTACCCATAGCAGCCATGTATAATCAAATGACAGAGATAGTAGAGAAGAGCTAAGTGTGACTGTTCATTTTGTACAGAGCGTCCCCTGTGATGCTCTGACTCCACTGTCCCTTCGCCCTTCTCTTCTCCCCAAGGTCTCAGTGCTAAAACACTGCCCCACATGATTGCACTGAGATAACTCAGTCAGGCCACAGATCTCCTGCTTGTGTGTAAATATCAGAAAGGCAACTGAGAGACATGTACCGTCCATACCTCAAGGATACGGACAGTAGAAGGCTCAGGCTATTCCTGCCATGCTCCCATTCAAAACCTGTTAATCACTGGCCCTGCTTTTACAGACCTAGTTTAGATCAAGTAGGAAACATGGAAACACTCACTCAGGCAAACATTAGGCTTACTGACCTGAAAAAGGACCTGTTTTTTTCCTTTTTGGGTGAGGTGGAGGAAGGAACTTCTCCCTGCTGGGAAGGGATTTCCTTTTGTGGCTTTCTCCAGTGTTCTTAGCATCTGAGCAAGTCTTGATTGGTAGGATAATCTCCTAGGGTGCCATTTGGCTTTTATGGATGACATTCTAGTTAGGATAGGATCAAATGCTGTTGGCATAGCAGCATAATTATTTTGGAGGAGTTTTAGGGAAGTCCGTGGTTGGAGAGCTTTTCATGACTTGTTCAGTCTTCACTGGTTCTCTGCTTCAGGATCCAGTTATCTGAAGCCCAGCTCCTTCACTAGAAATTATTTGCAGAGTTTGTCTCTGGGCAGTGCTGTGACTGTTTTCTAAATTGCCATGGGCGTTGTGGTCATGGGAACTTGAGGAAATGGCAGCCTCACTGAGTACGATAAGTAAAAGCTTTTACCATCTGAGTTGGTAATCATCAATGTTCCTTTATCAGGAAAAATCTGTACGTCAGTCCATGCCTGGTGTCCCACACTGACATCATCTTCCAAGCACATATGCTCGTCTCTGCAGCACACAGAGTCATGAGAATGGTTTCCTCCTGTCCATTCACAGTTAATCTGTGTTCCCTCCGAGCCAGCTTGGGGCTTTCTCACTGGGGTAGTTCCCAAGTTCATGCTGACAGGTCACCACAGACATAATGAAGATTCATAAAATCATGTTCAATCTAAAATACCAGAGGGGTGGAATTTTATTTTAAGTACAGGTCTTAAATATGCAATTTTAAATTCTTCCCTAAACTAGCAAGTCTGGAGAATTAGCCTTTTACACTTTTATGTTCTGCCTTCTGAAGCTGCTTTAGCTCTGTCTGGACAGCATTGCTTTGTTTAGTGATAGCAATTGAGTTGTTGCCTCTTTTAAGATGATGATGTGTTTGGCAAATTTCATCCAGTGTGGCTGGTCCAGTCTTGTAATAAAATGTAATTTGGTCTTCTGGGCTAACTTACAATTGGAGGAACAGACCTTCTTAGGTAATAGCTATTTTCCTTTGCTGTTGCTGCTGCTACTACTGCTAAATTGTTTTCCTCAGCACTGCATGCCCAAATGTGTCTGTAGATCTTAAATTCAAGCAAATACAGCGAAATACCCTCATCAATATCTTGTAGGCTTTGAGTGTGAAGTAAGCCAAAAGGACTGTAACTGCCTGCGGAGATGCAGTTAGTGAGATTCAGGATGGGTGGGGGAGGAAGGGAAGAAGAGGACATGGCCTCTTTCATGGTGTAACGTGAAGCATGGGGGCCCAGAGGGTTCTGTTAATGGGCAGCTCCATGACTCTGACAGCTCTTCTTGCCCTCCCCATCTCCATGTAGCACATCCACGACTGACTCTTCATCAGAATGGCAGCAAGCACTTTCAGTCAAATTAAAGATAGTCCCTCTTTCACATTTGGACTAAGACGTTAGAGACAGAACTTCACCTCCCCCCAGGCCATCAGCTGCCTTTGTGCCACTGTGCAAGTCAATACAAATTCAGCCTCAGACTTTGTCTATAAAAGAGATAATCTCTCATTCAGGGAACAATTTCAACTGAGGTTTGCTGGCTTATGGACACCAGAAGCTGGCAGTAAGACTGTGAGCATCGTGCCCCTCTGGAGGTGGGATGTCCTGTCCACGCTGCTGTAGCTGAGGGCACGGGAGCAAGGACTTGAAGACAGAGCTGAAAATGAGGACATTTTTGTCATTTGTGTTTCCAGCTGTTTTTTAAGACTTCTCACAGGGACTGTGAAGCCCAGAATCATACCTTGTAGACAACAAAGTATTATAATTCCTTCATAATTTATCGTGTTTTCCTGCGTATAACAGCACAAATTGTAGAACCTCTCTGAATGTACGCCTTGCAGTGACTGTACTTTGAAGTCATCGCTGTCATGTTACTTCAGTGTGCTATGATATTTGAATGTCAGTGCCATCTGTCACAAACAGGGAAGTAATTTCCTTTACAAATAACTAAAAGAATAGAAAAGAAATTAAAATGAAAGCTACAGGCTTTCCCTTTCAAGTATCTAGCTTGTGCCTCTTCTAATAACATTAATTAAAGCAAAATGTTCCAATAAGTGTATCAGGAGTTTCAAAATATTACAAAATCTTACATTTATTTGAGCTGCAATATCTCTTGGCATTAAATTAAGGAAAACATAGCAGTTTTTATTCAATATTTCTTGATGATGATTCTCTATGACTATTCCTCAATATGTAATATAAAAATGTGTCATTCCTAATTAACTTCTACAGTTAAATAATGTTTAACTGTTACATTCTTCACAATAATTAGGAGAGAAAACCTCTGTCTTTCGCTGACATTTCCCTGTTAAAAGACTTTTGAATTTACTGAGACTGTTTATTATTCCTGCTTTCATTTAGCTGATTTGCAATTCGCATCATCGTGTAGCCTCATGTATCCTTCAGGCAACGAAAACCAAAGTACAGCCAGGGTAAATTTTTACCAAGCAAACCCAAACCACAACCAAATAAAAATCCCAGACTTTGGAAATAATCTTCACACCCAGGCTGTTAGCAAACACAGTGTGAAAACGCTATCCTCAGCTCAAGCTGCTCAGCACTTTGTGGATAGGAAAACTCATTTGTAAATTAGTTTTGGGCATGTGGCACCTGAGCTGTCCCTCACCTGACGAGGAGAAGTCTCTCATGGAGCAGCAGGGCGTGCATTACTTCTAGTGGGGAACGTCTTCTGTAAGAGGACATTAGCCTGAGCAACGAGGCTCCATGCTTTGTGGGAAGAACTGCTTCGTTACTCAAGTCGTAGGCCTTAGGTTGCTAAAAAAACCATGGAAATATCTATTAGCTGAAGTTGCTGGTGTATTTGGCGGGGTTTGAGATCTGTTCTGTTTTGGTCCTTTTACAGTGCGTGTTTTGGGGACATTGGACCATCTGCCAGTGCAGCCTTACAAGACATGCATAGGACCCATCCCAGGCAGGCTGGTTGCATCTCTTTGCCCAAAGGGAAGAACAGAGAAAATAAAATAATATATAAATTTTATGGCGCTCTGTTACCTGAGTACACGGCTGAGTACGGCTAAAACATATTCTTTTACCCACCTCTGTAGACAAGACACAAAACACCAAGGAAGATCAAGGCCTCATTTGTGTTAATTGTAGAGGTCAAGATGACCAGGGAGGAAGAGGCATGCAATTCCTCTGCATAGATCTGCCCAGCAGGCAGAAATACAGTGTTACACAAGTTGTGTTTGGCCAAAGGAGAGCAATGTGGTCCTCAGCTCCGTCCTTGTCCTTCTGTCCCTGTGCTTGGAGCCCAGGACTCGGGAGAAGGTTACAAATGGGTTGACTCAAGCCGCTCGGCATGTGTGAGTGGGACAGTCCAGCAGCAGCTAAATCCCCTCGAAACTAGAGGGCATCCTCCCCTCCGGCCTCAGTGGGCCAGAGGCTCCCACTTCCCATGGCAGGGTGGTACATCACCTGTGAAAGTGTTTTGCAGCGAGCAACACAGGACTGTTGACAGATCTTCACAGATAGCAGGGATGGTGGCAGGCCAGCATAGTTAAGGTGCAGTAAGGATCAGTAAACTCCTAAATAAAGCTTGAACCAACATTTCTTGCTCTATGGAGATTCTCAAGTGATACTGCTGTGGTGCCTTTCGCAGTGTATCCTAGGTTCTTGCTAATTCTCTCTTCTTTATGAGGGTCTTTACGTGAGCAAAACACCTACTGAGGAAATGAATCAGTGTTGCATGGTTCGGCTCTTGGTTTATTTCAGGCAGTTAAACATGGGCACATGGGCCTTTTTTTCAAATTTCTAGTTCCATTAAGGTGTAATGAACCTTGCCAGAGGGCGCTTTATGCAGATCACCTGAATCTTCTATAGCTGCTATTTGCATATTTTATATAAAGAACCCTGAATCTCAATGTGACATTCCTCTAACTTCATCAAACAAATATGAAGATAATAAGAGGGAGGCATCAACTTCCTCGCAAGAACTAGTGAATTTCTCCACATGCAAACACACAAACCAGAGGTTTTTATTAGTTAATTTTCATTTATAATGGAATATTTCTATGGGAATAGGTACCCAGGTTGCATTCCTGTTATATGAAGGATAGAAATTTCTTTTAATATAATTTGGTACCTATGTGACTTAAAGACTATGTGTGTGCTCTTAATGAAATCACATAAAATGTTATATATGCCATATTTGTAACCTTACATTTTGATCCAAAAATCTGTTTAGCGTTACAGAGATTTGGATCTATTTCAGTTTTTTATCAAATAATTGCGATTGATTTTTGTCTTTAAATATGCAATCCATAACAGAAATGTCATCACTTTTAATAGCATATATAAAAAAAAATATGTAAGTATTCAAATATAAATATAAAAATTACAAATATCCCAGTAGGAATGCAGACTTCTTATATCGTAGGAGCATCTCCAGTAATAATATTTTTTCAGATAGTTCATATTACAGTTGTTCTGTGTCCACAGATTTGGTAATGTGCACTTAACAAATGAAGAGTTAAAAAAAAAATGTACACCACTGCATCTGAAATCTGAAGTAGAAAGTAATGAACATAATCCATTCTGCTAATGAGATTCATAAGTTGCCATTCAGTGTAAATCAAAGTCAGTAAAACTTAGAGATAGTAAAAATAAGAATAAAGATTAAAATTGTGTCCAACATTTAGCAGAATAGTTGATATCAGAATTATATTTTGGATGAAAACTGCAAGGGGAGATTAATATTTTCAGAATTTTGAAATAATCAGACTTGATATATTTGGAACAATATTTCAAAAAGTTTTAATTATTTGGGTTTTTATTTCATTTTTAAATTATTTAAGTGCATTACTAATGTCAAAATTGTAACTTTTTCTTTTTTTTTTTACTTTTGATTCATCAACATATTCTCTCCCCACACTTCCATCTCTCACCATTTTATCTTTTCGAGGAATATTGAAATAGTCTCATTTGGAACAAAGCCCAGTATTGAAACTTTGAAATCCACTGTAAAATGGCATTTTAATCCTGTGCAGGATAATGTCCTTAGTCTGACATTAAGTAATGACCCCAAACTAAAAGACTCTGTCAGCATTTCAGCATGCAGATTTCATTCTATTTTTTGCAGCACATTGTATAATACTCCATAAATTTTAAGAGTTGATTAGCACATTCATTAGCTGTTTGGACTTTTAATATGACGATGTTTAATGTAATTTGAGTTATGAATTATTGACATAAAACATGTTAAGTATGGAAGTCTGCAGAGGAGAGAAGGCCCAGGTAATACCCTCAGACTAACTAGGCACCTCTGGCATGGTCTTTGCATGTTATTAAATTTTCCTGCAAAATTACTTTAAGTAATAGAAAAGATAAACAGAGTCGTGAGGGACCACCTGAGTGCACATTGCTCTAAATTTGCGTAAGTTTCCAAAGAAATGCAATGCCCAGGGCTCTGTGCCTCTGAGTTGAAGGTTTTCTGTACTGAGAGAGCAAAGGAGAGGAGAAAGTAAGTACACAGGCAGTCTGTTCACATTAGCTTTATTTTCCTGAACATTTCCTTGGGTTGTTTCTGCGCCGGGGAAGAGAATGGAGATTACCTAGTATAATTTAACTGTTATACCCTCTCTCTGCTCTGAGCGGGGTTAAATTAAATGGTTCCTGGAGCTCTGTCTGCAGCAATATTCCCTGCTTGGAGCTACACCAAGGTGGAACGAGTAGCTACACTGGGAAATGTAAGAACAAATTATCCAATGAAAATTTAACTTGTAAATGATATGAAGAAGGAGAAGGAGAAAAAGAAATACTGAGAAGGAAGTTTATTTTTATTGGCAGATTTGACAACATGGTGTTTCAGCTATGGTCTCCACAAGCTGGAATTGCATTGATAACTGCCCTTTATTTTTGCCATTTCTGTTCAAGCTCAGCAGGTTTCTGCACCACACCATAAGGAGCTACATATTCACATCACAAGCTGGAGCTCCATGTTTAATTCACTGACAGCAAATCAATCCAGCAGCAAACATAGCTCTCATCAAAATACGGAGGAGGGAAGAAGCTGTGTGTCTACACACTGTTGATATGACATGTACGTATACTACATAGGCACTGATATGATCTCTGGGAAAGGGCTGTACAGCCATGTGCCGGCATTCACACCACTCCACACAGGGGCACTAGTCGTTTCCTGGTGTTAATGAAGGACTAAACCCAGCCTAAGCCCATCAGCACTGCTTTTAGTGACACACCTTCTGAGCATGTCCAAAGGACAGGGGCAGGTTAGGTTTTCATGTATCAACACAGCACACTGTTTTCATTCAGAAAGGCTACAGGGAGTGTAATTTATTTTAAATTATAATTACTGGGTTTCTCTTCTTCCATACAAAGGAAATCATCAAAACAGAGATTATTACTCCAACTTTAATTAGATATTTCCACACCCTCTAGCTTTCAGGTTATTGTTTTTCCCCAGTAACTTTCTCAACCTCTGTTGCTCTTCTGTTGAAATAGATGTAGTATGTAAGAACTACTACAGCAGCCCTTTAAAAAACTAAATTCTCATCTAAACTAGTAGTACTTGCTACTAGTAATTTATACTCTTAGTTCTATGTGAAAAAACTTTTATTTTTTTCAAATTTGGGTATTTTGTTCAGAATGAAAATTATATAAATTGAACACAACTTTACATAAGTAGAAGAGACTTTCTTCATCAAAAGCTTTTTGTCATAAGCTATTTCTGCAAAAGCAGAAATATGTTCATGCTCATGGCAGTGGAAAATGATGCAATAATTCACCTGATTATCAGTAAAGCTACTGATCTCAAATCTGAATTTGATCAAAACAGAAGAATAAATACACCTCAAAAGGTCATGCTAAAAATTACTTGATTTGAGAAAATTTGTGAGCAGTATAATCTGTTTTACATTTGCCAACACATAGGCTTAAATAGAAAAAAACCAAAACGAATCAAAACCTGGACTCTCATCTTTCTTTAGAAAGAAATACCATAAAAGATGGTTCTACAATTTACTAAAATAATCTCAGCTATGTGTGTTATTTGCTTTGGACAATTCTGATGGGACTTAAGAAAATGGCGATGTTTTCCCAGGTCTGACCTGAGACAAAAAAATCAAGCTGAAAAGAAAAGGGCTCATTTCCAACTCAGCTGTGTTTCCCTTTCAGAGCACTTCTTGAATCAACATCTTCCACACCTTATTTAAAAGATACTGCAGCAAAGAAGAAACACCAGTTGATTCCCATCTTTTAAAACAAAAGTTTACGATCATTAAAGGCAAAAATTAATTTATTTTACTTTTAAAGTAAGAATTGCACCAGAGACCAGCTATTGGAACTGTATGTAATGATATCACATTTGGTATTCTGTGTTAATATATTCTGACTACTTACAAAGAAATTTAGTAATCATTTAGTAATCAATTTCGTAATCATTTCAGCCTTGTGTCCTGTTACATTTAGTAATTAAGGTGGTGCCAGTAACAGTCAGTCGGTGTTTTTAGTTTAAGATCCTATTTTCAAAACTGCCTTCAGTAACGTTCATTTGGAGGGGACGTACTATATCCACTCAGTGAGTATATGTCACTGATATAACAATCTCAGAGAAGTTTCTTAAATATAATCTCTAACACAGATGAGAAGTTAAGAATTTTGACATGATCCAGAGAGAGGGAAGAAAACCTTTAATTAATTAGAAGCCTTCAGTCATTCCACAGACTTCTTGCTTAACTTTGGAGAGCTGTCTTTTAAAATATTTTCCTTGCATATTTATGTCATTTAGCTGGATGAGAAAGGCCATACTCACCAGAAAACACAGCTATACTTGTAAAAATGCTATGGCAACGGACAAGTGCTTTTGTTGGCATAGATTATATCATTTAGGAAGGTACTGGAATTATTTCGGATTAAGAGTCCCCTGAAATGTGAGACACATCCCACATCCCAGTCGTCACGTAACGTATTTCTATCCAGGGTGCAGTCTTCTAAGGGAAGTTGGCGATGTCTCTCGTGCTCTCCTTCCTAAACCGTCGTTTTCTTCCTTCCCGATAGTGAAGATTTTCTTTCTCCACACTTTCTCCAGTCTGCAGTGGATTGCACCCTTTTCCTGCCAGCTTTCTGCAGCTGGTTTTCCTGGGTGCTGGCATCTGAACTTCCCAAGCCATTGTACTGGATCACCTGCTTCCCTCTCTGCAGGTCTCCTGAGTCACTCTCCAAGCCCTTGCAGACCTGAATTAGTGACAGCTTCCCACACGAGCACATTTCCTTTGTCTCAGTTTGGACTCATCCTGATCATTGCCTGATCCCAATCCATTACTGAATATATTGTAATTTAAACTATCTGTTCATTAGAAGTTCATCATAAAATCAAAGGTGTTGTTGCCTCCTGATTTAGTAGTGGTAGATGCTTCTCACAACAAAGTGTCTGTCTTTGTGGAAGAGCTTTCTATGCTTAAAATCAAACAGGAAATATGCAGTGGATTAAGTAATAAGCAAGCATTTTCACAGCTTACTGTCAGGGTGCAGATGTCATCTGGTTGACCATGGTCCTTTTTTGGAACCACAAGGAAGAATCTGTGAATATATTAGAGATGTTGAGGTTCTGTTACATGGCAACTACACTTCGTGTACATGCTGCAAGGAAGTTGTTTCTAAACATTTTTTTTTTGTAGTTTCCTATGTGGCCTTAGTGTCTCTTTAAGGCTGTTGTGTGGGAATGAAATGTTTAGTGCTGAAGGATCAGATCTAAAAATAGAAAAGAAATAGCTCTGAACATAAGCAACCATCTGAAGTACAAAGCCTAATGATGAATATCATTATTAAAAATAGGAAATGTGGTAGAAATGCTGCTGAAGTATTCATTTCTAGTAACAGCTTATTTGTTCTGTCTCCAGTAAGGTAAGTGTCCTGGAGAAACTCTATGGAAAGATATGAAATTGAAGGTAGTAAATTAAAGTTTCCCACCACCAGGTTTTAAAAGCTGTAGCGCACACTCCATTACAGCAGAAAGTCTGGAGAATGCTTCCTTCTGGCTACTCTCATGACCAAATTATATACAAAAATAAAAGCAAAATGTGCAGAAGCTGACATCTCCTGGAATTTGCTCTTTCAAAGCTATACCAGCTGAAAACCCTATTAATAAATTTACGGGTTTTTTAATCCAATTAATTATTTACAACCACTGTCGTGGCTGGATGGCGGCTCTTCCTAAATAATATGTAAGAATACTTCTGATGACGTATCAGCCAGTGTGTCCTCTTTCTGGAGGGGTGGTATGTGGGGCAGATGTTGATGTTTCAGTTTACAAGGCGAAGGGTCGTGGAATGTTTTGAGTCTTGATTTAGGCCCAGGAACGAGCCCTGCGGCTGCTTGGGAAGAATATTCTCAGCTGAGAAGCAAAACATTCCACGGTCCTTAACCAACTCAAACATCAACATCTGACCTTCACATAGTGGCATGAATGAAAGATTTAAAATCCAAGAATTGTACCGTTTTAGATCTGAGTTCTCCAATGTGCCTGGCATTGTCATCTGGTGACTACGTAATTTTAAGTTACATGTTGTACCAGGGACATTGCGTTCACCTAACAAGAAAGGGAAAAATAAGTTTTCCGAAGGGTCATCATTCCTTTTATATAGTAGGTATATAAATGGCTACAGGGTTTTGGGTCAAAGAAGTTAATTTTATTTAATTTATTTTATAATAGATGAAAATTAAAAGTTTCCTTAAAGATACTATAATACAGTCTTCCAAACTGATAAAATTTGTTAAGCTTCAGAGTAACTATTTTGAAACATGAATTAAACTAAGACCTATTTTAATTAAGGTTTAAGTTACAAATAATTTGGGGAGAGAGTTGGGGTTGTTCAGCCTGGAGAAGAGAAGGCTTCAGGGAGACCTTATTGCAGCCTATCAGTACTTAAAGGAGGCTTTTAAGAAATATAGGGACAAACTTTTTAGCAGGGCCTGTTGCGACAGGACAAGGGGGAATGGTTTTAAACTGAAAGAAGGTAGATTCAGACTAGATAGAAGGAAGAAATTTTTTACAATGAGGGTGGTGAAACACTGGCACAGGTTGCCCAGAGAGGTGGTAGATGCCCCATCCCTGGAAACATTCAAGATCAGGTTGGATGGAGCTCTGAGCAACCTGATCTAGTTGAAGATGACCCTGCCCATGGCAGTGGGGTTGGACTAGATGACCTTTAAAGGTCCCTTCCAATCCAAACTATTCTATGATTCTATAATTTATCAAGTGTTAAAATTAGGCATGTCACACTTTTTTTTTACAAATATAATTGTTGAAGTTATAAAAGTTAATACTAATTCCACTATGCAAAACAACTCTAAATCTATAAAAATGTATACTACAGATCTAAATAACCATCTATCCAAAATAGATTTTGAATATATTATTTTAATATATTATTAAGTCTTCTCCTGCTGCCTTTCACAACTCTTCTGTGTCCCACATGTAAAGAGTTTGTGGGCTAAAACCATTTTCTGGATGACATACTAAGTGTCTTCCTACTTCATTTAGGCATGTCTAAATCTAAGCAAATCAACATTAGCCTCCCTTGTAGTCCCCAAGATCTCCAGGAGGAATTAATCTGATGCTAAAGGAAGTATCTAAGATATGTACAAGGAATCTCCCTCTGTAGCGGCCTGTTTCACTACAGTGACTGTAAAGGAGCACTCCCCTTAGTTAATCAGCTAAATTTAACTAAGCCTACTGTAGACAACTAAATTTAGACAACTAAACTTAGGTGGGAGGAATTCCTCCACAACAGTTTACATGCCAGTTAGAAACGATGATCTCGCTGTCGTGGGCAAAGATGAAACTGGCTGTTTGTCTTGGTGAGAGTGAAGGCATAGTATCAGGACGTGGGGAAGCTTTCACAATTGCCCCATTCTGTGTCTGTTTTGAGAAGCTACTGGACACAGGCATTAGTCACTCCAGTATGTTCCTCATGCAGTTCACTTTAAAACTGATTGATAGTCATTTCATTGTCATCTTGTCATGATTAGATTATTTTCTTCTTCTGCATCCTCTCACTCAGGGTGAGTTTGTATACTCTTAAACTGTGCAGCCCTGGGTACACTTGCAGTGTGAATTAATGGCCAGGGATCAGGAAAAGTACAGAAAAATCTCAGTTCTTTTTTCCAAGTATGTTTCTGGCATAGTATGTGATACTGGGCATTTATAGCTCTGTTTCCTTTTTCATACATCATCTATTACATTCCAAAGTAACTTTTGTAATAACTACCATGATGGCTTTGCATTTCAGGGATTAGCTTCTGGGTATTCCAATAAGACAAATTATGTATTTATATAAGTAAAGATGTATTTTTTATTTGTCAGCTAGACCATTGTGGAAGGCGCAGTCAGAACATCTTGTTTTAACTACATTTTTTCTTGATTTACAAGCTCGGGGTGGAGGTGTTAGAAATATTCACCAGTTGGCTGACAGAAGCTTAGAATTTTGCGCTTGGCAAATGATCTGTTTGAGATGGAGAGTGATGGTCTTACAGGATTGGTAATTATTTGTAGTGCATTAACTTGATGCAAGATGACAGCCTTTTCCCTTTAACGCTATATTGCAAGTTTGATAGAATAGTCCTTGGAGTTTCATTATTCTGCAAATGTCCAGCTATTAAAAAAGTCATAACTGGATCCACTTTAAAGGTTGTTTAAGCAGCAGGAAACATCTCACATCCCCTTTACCTGGCAGCCTACCAGACTGCTTGACATCTCTGTCTCCATCCTCCAACTGCATTTTGCAAGTAGAAAACTCAAGTCATATGAATGTATTTTTAGAGGAAACATCCATGCTGAAGATGTATTTGATCCATATGATCCCTGGAATTTAGAATACTGCCATGTCTACTGAAGCAAACATTAAAAAAGAACAAAGCTCTCTCATGTGAGGAGCTTTTTTTAGATTTCTTTTAGTAATAATCAGAAATAGTATCACAATACAATGTAGCTCCATTTAGGCATTTGTAGGTGGTGTGTGTGGAGAACATTATCTTAAGAAAAAGAATATACAAAGCGTCTTTATTCAGACTCAACATAGCGGTAACAGCTAAGCAGATTTGCTTCTAAAAAGGCCACATAGTAATTAATTCAGCAACTCTTACGGTTTTCTAGATGACAGAGTTGGTTCTGACCAGAAAATGAACATAAGGAATTGGAAATCCCTCAATTATTGTTTCTAGGAGACTTTTCCAGAGATATTTTTAAGCATAAAATAGTTTTGCCTTCTCTTACCATCTGAAGCAATATTTCACTACCAAGGTTGATTTCCAGAATTTCCGAAGAATAGTTTAAAAAGTCAATGAATCTTTCATAGTATTCTGCGCATGTTGGTCCATTATATACAATCATTTTACAAAATTAAAAAACAGCTGCAGAGGTTTGTTTTCAATCGAGAAGGAAAAAAAAAGTAGAGGTAGCTAGAGACAAATCACTCTTGACTTGTTCTGGAGGTCAGTACAAATCGTGGACAGAGTTTAAGAACTATAATTTTAAAAGTCTGTAGTGCCATCCAAAATAGAATGACTTTTCCTTGTTTAATGATTATATTCTGCTTCCTTGATCTGTACTGTAGAATGCATATAAAGCATAAATCCAAATTCTTTTCAGTGCATGTTCAGAATCAAGATTACACACTCGCAGAACAATATTTTGCTATGGCCAGTTACAACTGAAGAGTTTATAGGGCAAAATTACTTTATAATTTTCAGTTCATTTTCTCTATTTGTAGACCGTGTCATAAATTTGAACATATTCTTATTACAGTCCTGCTATAATTCTAACATTGTGCTTGGTAAAAGGTATGTCCTGAAATCCTTTCCTCCCTGAAGGTTTCTATTTTATCTCCTGACCCTTTAGTACTAACCAGTCCTGAATGCAGAACTGAACACTGACTCTTCCAGCCCAGTGCTGTAAGCACTAGTCTTTGGCACCATGCTCTCATTCCTTCTCCCTAGTCTAGTCAATTTTGAATCTCTTCTTCAGTGGCAAAATTCAGAAGGAATACTGAAAAATATGGTCCTTCAGAACAACATTGTGATTAGGAGATATGCATCTCAGGATGCTTCTTTCAAGATTTGGCCCAGTGCTCTGAACACTGAACCATTTTGTGAAAAGCAAGAATCCTTTGACCTTCCTTTTCTGGCTGACATACCTATAGAAGCCCTTCTTATTATTCTTTCCGTCCCTTGCCAAGTTCAGCTCCATCCATGCCGTGGCGTCCTGACCCCATCCCTACACAACCGGGCAGTGTCCCTATACTCTTCCCAGGATACCTGTCCCTGCTTCCACTACCTGTGCATTTCCTTCTCACCCTTTAGTTTGACCAGCAGGTCTTGACTCATTCATACCTGTCTCTTGCTTTCCTTTCCTGATTCATTACATCTGGGGATCGAGAGTTCTTGCGCTCTATGGAAAGCATCCTTAAAGATCTGCCAGCTCTGTTTTGCTCTGTTGTCCCTGAGGGCAGTTTCCCAGGGGGTCCTATTGACTAACTCCTTGAACAGCTGGAAGTTTGCTTTCCTAAAATTCAGGGTCCTGACTTTACTCTTCACCTGACCCATATCCCTCAGGACTGCAAACTCCACCAGTGCATGATCACTGCAGCCCAGGCTGCCTCCAATCTTGATGTCACCTATTAGCTCACTTGTGTTGGTGACCAGCAGGTCCAGTATCACATTCCCTCTGGTAGGACTGTCTATTACCTGGAGCAAGAAGTTATTCTCAGTGCACTCCAGGAGTTTCCTGGATTGCCTACAGCTCGCCATACTACTTTTCCAGCAAATGTTGGGGTGGTTGAATTCCCCCAGCAGGATGAGAGTCTGCGAGCGTGATGCCTCCTGTAGCTGGAGTAAGAAGACTTTGTCAGTAGGCTCCCCTTGATCGGGCAGCCAGTAGTAAACATCAACCACAAGGTTCCCTTTGTTGCCTTGGTCTCTAATTCTTATTCACAAGCTTTCAGCCTGCTCATGGCTATTCTTCAGAGACAGCTTTCACACTCTATCCATTTCTTGACGTAGAGAGCAACCTCACCATCCCTCCTTCCTTGCCTGTTCCTTCTGAACAGCCTGTAGCTATTAATAGCTGCACTCCAGTTACAGGATTTGTCCCATCAAGTTTCAGTAATGCCAATTAGGTTGTAGCTTTCTAGCAGCACAGTGGCTTCCAACTCCTGTTTGTTGCCCATGCTGCATGCATTGCTGTAGAGGCACTTCAGCTGGGCTGTTGGCCGTGTCACCTTTTTAGAGGAACACACCTTAATTCCATTGAGGTATTTCACTGATGTTCCTCATGTCCGTAAGACTTCAAGTGAGCTGCAGTGTACCCAGCACATCTCAGAGCAACAGGCTGAGGGCCCTCTCTAGCACCTCATCCCTCTAATCTTGGCGTGTCATCCCATGGCTTGTCACGAGCAAGCGGTCCTCGCTACTGCCATCAGGTACTAGTGAAAGGTTCTGGCACGCCCTCTGCAGCCTGAGACCTGGATGGCTGCATGTTTTCATGGGAGTCTGTCTGGGTAGCCACATCAGTTCTGGTGAGTGCAGAGGACATAGCTTTCTGATGGGTGGATACCATAGCTAAGCTCCTTCTGGGAGGGTGATGGCCACCTATTGAACTCACCTTTTGAGCTGGTAGGGTGGCGATGCCCTTCCTGCATGCCCTTCCTTGGCTGTATCTTTTGTGCTCTTCTTGGCTATATCTTTTTGAAATGCTGTCACTTTGAGACCCCATCCTGAAGGATTTAAGCATTTCAACACATGGAATAAGAACCTATTCATGCACTAAAGATCATGCTGTCATGTAGGTAACTGAACCCTTCCCTTGATACAAGCCAAGTGCTTGTTAAAAAAATAATCAACTCCATGTACCAGCCACCAGAACCCATGGAAATAACTGCAATACTCTCAAGTACCAGTGAGCCAGGGGGAACCTTCTCAGGTATTTAATGATCAGAGCAATTTACATCAGTGCTAGAGTTTCAACTCTAAAAACAATAGATTCAGTTATTGTAGCTGCATCTACATTAGTCTGGTATCATATTAGCAGAGTACCCTCTTAGTGAATATCCTGATTTTCCTCCTCCTACCACGCTTTGTTTGGCACTGCAGAGCAGCCTGGAGCATGTGGACTAGATTCATTCACAGGACCCAAAGCCAGAGCGTGCACTCCAGGAGCACGCCTACCACACTCCAGCTACTACTACTCAGCTCACAGGACCAGGGTAGAGCTCATCTGAGGTAATTCTCCTGAAATACAGGCCTCCCAGCAATTTTTGTGTCACTCTAGAGGTCTGCTCCTATTGCACTGCGTTATTTGCTGAGGCAGATGCAGTCTTAGAGTGTCTATTCCTCTAGGCATCACAGCAAGAAAAAATAACGCTCAAGCGCCAGTGCACTGCCGTGACCCACTGAAGGCTTGCAGATGCTTTTAAGGAGCACAAAGCAAGTCTTGATAAGCAAACTGGTGCCTTCCTCATGCCTTGGTTCTGTCACATGCAGATCTGCAGTTGCAGATGGTTTTCTGAATATAGCCGAGACAGCACGGCTGTCGTAGCAGGCACAGGTACACCTGCTCCTGCTTCCTCTTTGGTGGTTGCTCTTGATCAGGTTTGCTTTGCACAGTTAAAAGCAATGTTGCAGTGTTTCGCTATTTTAGCAACCACTCAGCTGCTCTCATCAAATCAGACTGGACTTGTAGAGTAGAAGTAGAGCTGGTCACCAGCCAATTTGATTCTTCACTTCTACCTTCTCACCTGACAGAAACTGCAATGTGGCAGATAGGCTGCTAACAGTTTTCTCAAGAAGGCTGGCTTGTTTTCCTTTACACTTGCTATTTTTGGTTAAGTCTGGTTTTGCATTTTTTTTGGAGGAGAGGTGTGGATGAAATGAAACGTTGATTGAAGAACTCTGAAGATAAAGGTAAGGATAAAGACTCTTGCTTCAGAGGTGGCACATGATACTGAAGTTGTCTTATGCTGTCACCCCTGAAAATAAGACAACAAGAAGTTGTAAATGCACTAGAAAGCTTTGCCCATTTTCCCCTAGCAAAAGGCAGACATATAACCAGTATACCCCAAATCTTTCTCGTTAATAGGTGTCATAGATGAAAACAACTTGGATGAATGGTTGTCAATAAGCAGGCTGTTAGTAAAATTTACTTAAGTAGGTCATTGTGAGTATAATTAGAAGTAATGGGGTCAAAGTTAGCAAAGTAAAATATCAGCTAAATATCTGGAAAGCATTTTGAATACTAAAGTGTGTTGGACTGTGAAACTTTCTCTCCCAGTGTTGAAATACTTGCATATGTATTCATCATTTATATTCTGTGCTGTTTTGCCTTTCTAATGTGATATGATAATCATATATCTACGAAAATTGTTGGGAAATCTTGGTGCCTCTGATTTAATCCTAGCAGTATATATCTCTAGTGGGGCAAATAGTGAGCCAAATATCATAGATCAGAAATAAACAGATGGCAGCCCAGAAGGGCTCTGACGTCTGCTCAAATGTGGAGTAACGGAGTACCAAATTGTGGGATGATGACACCCTGTTGCCTGCTAGCACTTTGTGTCAAGGCAAAAACTTTAATTGCCCCAAAAGTGGAGCAGTGCCTGCAACAGCCTCATATGTGCCAAATGATGACTGCTAATGTATTATCTCTTCATTTTCTCATCAGATATGGATTTAATGGGAGACATTCTTGACTTCACTATTAGTAGCAACAAATGCATGGCAAATTCTAGATCATGCAACGAGGTGCAACGGCACAGGCATCCCCCATCCGCTCCAGTATGTTGCCAGCATCTGTGAAGTCTCAGTCTTTGCTGACCTTCTGGCACCATGGGGGGAAGAGACATGCTCCTTTCCATCCCTCTGACCCAGCATGTGGCTTTTCATAGACTGCACAGCCAGGGAGCAGTTTGACAGTAACACCCCTGGTGTTGCAGCTGCCTTGCTGCACATGGTGTGCATTCCTCCTTCCCCAGCAGACATCTAAACTCAGTGTGCTCCTTGGCTCTTCCAAATGAGTAACCTGGCAGAGGACACCTGCTGCAGAGGCAGCCAGTGTCCTGCCTGTCATGACTTTCACCTGACTGTTCAGGTGAACTGACTCTTCTTTCCCTACTGCTGTTTTGTGTCCAGCTACCATTAGTTAGAGGTGACTGTGGGCAGCCACAGGGAATCTGTGAGCTGGAGCTTGCACTGCTGCTCTGAGGCACAGGATGGCTTACCAGCATCATTGGTTTTTGGGCAGAGCCACACTGCAAATGTGTGTGGGGCAGAAACATGCCTTGCCTGTCACTCCAGAAGGGCATGGGTCTTCCACTGGGTTTGTGTCATAACTATTAGTTCCCTGTGGACATCTCTGATACCCTAATGTACCACCTTATGCCCCTACACACCAATATTCAGACAACTGAATTCTGCTCAGCTTGTGGGATTTGACTCTAGACCCACACAGGGTCTATATGCAGGTGTCCATACATATGCTAGGTGACAGTGTAGCCTAGAAAGTATTGCAGCTGACCAGCGTTTAGATACTTAAGGTGAGTTAAATCTCTTTGTAAGTTGAGTTGACTCTGTTGACTAAATCTGTGACAAAGTTGCCTAAAGATAGAGGTCTAGTGACATCTGAGATGGCATCCTGCTTACCTTCTACCTGTGAACAAAGAAGAGTATACTCTTTTTGGCCAGTCCCCAGGGATGTCTCAGACACGTAGGATATCTTCAAGGTCATTAGACTCTCTGTTTAGGAAATGTAATCCCATCCTGGCTATCCACTGACAACAGAAGGAGTTTAGGGACTTACCTCAAACGTCGATGTCTACATTTAGACATTTAACGTAGGTGTCTTAACCCTGAACTGAATCCCACCCACAGTTTTATGCTCCAAAAAGTAGTCGTCTAAGGACATGAGATTGCCTGAAGCAAAATGCCAAGAACTTGCCAGTAAACGATTGCCAAATATATGCAACACTTTGACACAGCTCTCATCCAAACAGTTGGTTGCTTTTCAGAAATAAATATCAGTATACTTTTAGGGTCCCCTGCCACTAGGTGTGATTCTCAGTTCTGTGTAATTTACCACATTCACCTGGACACATTCTGTTGCTTGATCCACTGCCCGTTGTTGTTGTTGTTTTGTTACAATTTCTTTTCTGGCCCAGTCCTGTCAGTTGCTAAGCCACTGCTAAAAGTGGTGAACATTTTTTGCTCTGACTGATCTCCACAATATGCAGGATCAAGATACCCCCATTCAGTCAAACCAAATAATTGTTTCTGAGAAGAAGAGGGTTTTATTACCAGCTGTTTTTTCTACCTTGAGGTTGACCTTATGTTTTCAGACAATTAGCTTGATTAAGTTCTTCCTGACATGCCGCTGTGCAATAAGCAGTGGAACTACTCAGCAAAGGTGATGTCTAAATTATACTACCCTTGAATTAGTCCCGCTTGTCTCACTATCTAAGCAACTGACTGTGATTAGTCTAGAAACAATTTGACCTCTGAAAAGCAAAGTGGCTGGGTTTTACCAGGGGAATGGTTACTGCGAACAACATTAAAACTTCTTCCAGTATTTCCTTACTCAACCAGCGTTGAGTAAGCACTCAAACAGAGCACGTACCAATGGCAATTTCATTTTCCCCCTTGTTCTAAGCAGTGAGCGTAGAGGACTGAGGGATGCATGCTTCAGTAACATGCTATCCCAGGCATCTGATAGCCTTAAATTTTTGCTGCTGTAAAAAAATCACTTTGAATATTTCGATTCTTAATCTTTCCCAAAGGGAATCTTCTTTCCATTCACAAGCCTTCATTTTAAATGGGTTGATTTGAAGTTATTTGTCTGCTTTTCTCCTCAGAGCTCTGGTAAAACAGTATCAACTGTTTTTATAGTGGATGATGTTAACATTAAGAGTTCCTGACTATTTGTCAAGAGCTATTGCATGTCTGGAGCTGTAGCTCTCGATGGAAAGAATGCCATTACATAATTTTAGATTTCCTCGAATAGAAACCACTGGTGTTGGCCAGAATATCAGGGCACTAACCCACTTCAGCAGTGTGCAGTGTTTAGTATAGTTGGCTGTGGCTGGCCTGATGGTGATGTGTGTCCCTGCACAGCCCAGCAGGGACCGATGGAGATCCCTGCCGAGGACACCGGTTCGGTTGGAGGGAAGCAATGGCTGGAGGACATGTTGCCATGATGAAATGTGCTAACTATGCTTTCAGGGAAGATGTTACTGTCAAGTCAGAATAATCTGTTCCTTATTTAGTTAATGTACCCCCTGCACATGGAATTTCTAACAGAGTCATTATTAGTTTTTCAGGCTTTTCTTTGCAGTTTCATTTGTGCCCTGCTGTTCTCCCTATAGATCTATGCGGGATACTTGTTTTTCTTTCATCAGGTCCTGAAGTGTCCACTCTTACCAACTGCATAGACAATTTTCTCTCTTGCTTTGCCTCTTTTTTATTCTAGCAAGTTTTCCTGGAAACTAAAATTCATCTTGTCTAAGGTCTTTGTCTTCCATCTTGCACTGACTTGGAACCTGAAACCAATTTATTTGGTTTATTTATCTTCTACTTCCAAAATTGATGTGTAAACACTTTGAGATGAGTTCTGATTTTATAAAATACAATTTTCTGAGAGCCTGCACCAACTTGGATAGAACATGATGTTATTTTTTAAAAATCATGTTAAAAGGTGCTTAAATGAATGTTTAGACCCATGATGTTTTGGAACAATGTGCTGATTATTTAAAACATTGGCCTGATCTCATATTAGCATGGCAAGCTAATAAGTGAGAAGATGAAATATAAAATGCTGCAGCTATTAGATAATATTTAAACATACATTCTCTTTACAAACTCATTGTTCTTTATAGCTACACCAAACTGTTATCATTCATATTAGTAATACTACTTTGTTCCTTGCTCACAGGAATAAGTTTATTTCAGAAGTTCAGTATCAAAATAGCATAATTTCAATTTCTTCCTATTCCCTGATGTCAGAAAGAAAGCTAAATTCCTTCTTAAAGGGAAAATGACAATGCAGGTAATCGATCTATTTCCGCTAAAGATAACTTCAATCCTTCATTTGAGATGAGTCCCAGAGTGACTCAGAAACCCAGTCAAAGAGCCTAAGATACTATTGTTTTCTACAAATGCATCATGAAGGTATATCTTGGGGAGTTAGAAGAGTTATTCTATAAGCAGATGCTAGAGCAAGAAAAAATGAGTATGAATTGTGTATGGGTAATTTTAGACTGAAAATTAGGATTTTAAAAAAGTATGTTTTGCAATGATATTCTAGTAGATATATGGGGTCAAGAAACTACTTTCAAGACAGAGCATGCAGATTACTTAGTGGAAGTATATATCAATGTTACTAATAGCTGTTTTGCCTTTGGTTTACGTGGATTGTGCTCAGCTTCATATAGTAAACTCTCATCTTTAGAACAAAAAAAAAATTTGCAAATGGAAACTCCATCACTAGCAATTGAATTTGAAAGAAATTCATACATTCAGTATGTAACTGTGCAATGTTAGCAGGCAGAGGACTATGGAGAATGTAGGATACACCTGCACAATGATGATTAATTGTAATAGCTTACATGTATGTATTTGAAGGTCATCTTCTTTATGTAGTTTAAGGTTAATTTCCCCTCTTAGAAAACTAATTTCATGGAAAAGTCGGTATTACTTCCCTTACCAGGTATTGTACAGATATATCCCTTGAACATGAGTGAGCTGCTTTAATTTCCAGTGGTCACCGATGGTTTGGTATGTTGGTTTAGCACAGTGTCTGAAAGGGGACATGTGGCACAACTCATGGTGCAGGCCATCACCTGCTGCTATTTGTATTCATACTTAGAAGGGAATTAGAATAAGAAATAGGTTTCTTGCAAAGAGAAATCTTACCAAAACAAGATTGGCTCATAGCCTGCAGTTAGGTTGTTGCTGTATCTGATTTGCAATAGTGACAGGTACCTGCATAATAGGAGATATTCCTATCAAGGTAGGGGCATATCTTCCTTAGTATATTTGTCTTCCTTTGGTTTTGACCAAATACAATTTTTTATTTGCAATTTTTTCTTTTCAAAATGAACTTTCTGAACATCTTTGGTTCAGGAACTTCTTCAAATGCAGACATTCAGGCCTAGAATCATACTCAGCTGTGCTAGTCAAAAGAAAGAAATGGAGATTTGACTGAATTGCTTGCAACAACTTTCCTTCTCTTTCTCCACTAACTTTAGAAGGAGTCCAAGATAAACACATTCCAACTTAAAAACCTTAGCAAGCTGTCTAAATTTAGGTAGGTTGAATCTAGGTACAGCACCACTGAATGTGGTTAATAGCTACAGTATTTACTCCTTACGTTCACTAGTATGAGATGGATGTCATTTTATTTACTTGAAAAAAACAGTAAACACTACAAACTTCTCTTTTTAACCACTTGATGATGGCCTCTGTTTTGCCTCACTGGAAAATCTGATAAATAAAAGAAAATAAAATAGAGTAAAGAACAAAATGATGGCTCATATTGATGTTCCACCTATCTTACCTGATAAAATAAAATGGTGGCAGGTATATTTAGAAGAAAGTTTTCAAGAATAAAGTTCATGCAGTTCACAGGGAACATCTGATATTCATAACTACAAGAGATCACAAAGTCAGAGACTTACTGAGTACTAACAGAGGCGGAGAACTGTGTGATGCATGTAAGTAAAGCGAAAACTGACTAAAACTCAAGCACTGCGGAGGAAGCTGATTGCTGCAAGGCTGGAAGAAAAAAATTCTTATATATATGCATCATTGCAGAATTAAGTACATACATCATGAGGTTTCTTTTGCTTTGCCCTGGAGAACAGTTATTTCACTATTGCAGGAAGCAAAGTACAAAAGTTTAGTCTAATCTATCTAGGAGTGCATATTAAAAGATTAAGCATTTATAGAATAATTTAAAAAAAAAGTTGTTTTTTTTTTTCATACACTGGAAGCTTATTGGCTGAAAACAGCTGAGGGTTATCAGCAGATTGAAGGTGATGATTATGATACAGCCTTGAACAAGGCGATTGTAGGTCTAGAACTTAATTAAGCAAAATATCTAAGCATGAGATAGAGAAGTATTAAAACAATTGTACGAGAAGCGTGTCTTGGAGTAACACGTACACTTCCGGTCACTCAGAAAAGGTGATACGGCAAAGAAAAAGTGCAAACATGGAAGGAGACTGAATATTCAGTTCAGTTGCCCACTTGTAGACACCTAGTTGAATGCCTGAGGGTACCAGGCGTTTGGATGTGACTCAAGAGCTGGAAGGGACCCATGCCCTTTCAGGGCAGCAGCTGGGTGACATGTCGGGCACCCTGGGGCACTTCAGGTGGCATCAATGTGCGAGCAATGGGCTGGAGCTGTAAAGGACCCAGGTTTGTACAGCCTGGCAAAATGAAGTCTAAAGGAAGGACAGCTTTTTCTCCAAATATTCTGGAGGAAGTATAATCCTGTCAGCAGTCCTCAACAGCTGAACCTAATTTAGGACTGAGGAAATTATCTTGTCAGAGAAATGAGGCTCTGTCCGCCACCACTCACAAAAGCAGTGGAGGGGAACGTGGGTCAAGCAGGGGGATCCCAACTACTTCTAACAAGGAGGTTGAAGGAAAGATAGTTTCAGAGAGCTGCCCATGATAAAGAGGCTGGGTTTGGTGACTCAGGAAGCCTCTTCCAGTTCTAGCTTCTCAGGACTAGGAAGCAATGCTGATTTTCTCTTGACCTGCCTTATGACAGAGTTCAGATAAGGTATTTGTAGCAATCCTTAAATCTGTGAATCTCTCATAACTTCTGAGCTTCTTGATAGCTAAAATAATGTTTCAAAGAGTTCCTGGTAACCAAGTTTCATTTTGCCGAAATTTTAGTAGCACTCCCTGTTCTCTTCAGCTTTTATTTGATTGTCTTGCCAAGCAAGTATTCCCAAATTGAGAATTGGTTGCAGCTCTGAGTTAGGCTAGTTTGTGTTTAGTTGAACTTGTCCCCTCTGGCTCTAGGTGCAGGAAACAGACCACAGTGCTTCAAAATGAAGTGCTTACTCCCTAGTTCCAGAGATAAATCTGAATTATTACTTTTTAAACTAGATGAGTGAAAACCTGGCCTAAGAGAGTGCAGAATTAATCCTCTGCCAGTTGGAAATCATGACAAGATGCATTTTCCACAGTGAAAATTTTCTATATCAATTATTTCCTATTTCCATCTCTGTCAAATATGTTTTTCCTGTGAATAACATGCTGGAATAATTATATGTTTGGGAAAGGAGTCATTATTTAGGAGTCATTATTATTACTTCAGAAAGCAGCTCATAAGTGACTGTTGAGGAGCTAGATTTGTTGTTAAGATTTTCAGGTGATCTGTTTTTAAAGTTTTTGTATTGTAATATGGTGATGTACGTTCTTTTGACCTTTTCCCACCCAAAGAAGAAAATACAAACTTCCTGAAGGGTGCTCAAAGTATTTCGGCTATTACCAAGCTCACATAATTACTGCTAGGTCAGGGATCTATAGAGCACTATAATAGCCTTTATAAGCCAGGGAATCCACATGACAGCTTTCTTGTTTCACGACTTCCTAGCAATGAGAATTCTCTTATTGTTACTATTTATTTTCACTCCTGTTCTCATTTAGTGGGAGACTTTTAGTCCTGAATTGTGATTTGGGCATATGCATAAATGACAATTTGGCCATGCAGGAAAATTTCTGGAAAGAAATGTTCCCCTGGATTTAAGCAGCCTTATATAATACTTCATCAAGCTATTCATTAGGGCATTTTCTGTGCTATACATTTAAAGGTCCCGAGTGACATGAAGCTGTGATTTTATGGCTTCTGGTAAATAGGAGTTGTCCGACTTCTGGTTTTCTCTTCTGTTCTTTGAAGTCTTTATTGCTGCAAGGGCAGGAAAGGGTTAGTCATCACATAAGAATAGAATTTCTTGAGAAGAAAATTATCATTATTTTTGTCAGGCTTTGGTCCAGATTTTGGTGTTAAGCTGGTTAACTAATCAAATTATATATTTGATTGATTTCAATTCTATTCTTTTGTTGGGGTTTATAGCCAATGGGTAACCATCTTTTCTAGACTTGTATAAGTAAATTTTATGTTATCTAACTAATTAGTTTGTGGAACATTGTCTACTATTGAGTCTAATTGAATCATAGAATCATAGAATCATAGAATCATTAAGGTTGGAAAAGACCTTTAAGATCATCGAGTCCAACCGTCAACCCAACACCACCATGCCCACTACACCATGTCCTTAAGCGCCTCATCCACACGTCTTTTAAACGCTTCCAGGGATGGTGACTCACCCACTTCCCTGGGCAGCCTGTTCCAAGGCCTGACCACTCTTCCAGTAAAGAAATTTCTCCTAATGTCCAATCTAAACCTCCCTTGGCGCAACTTGAGGCCATTTCCTCTTGTCCTATCGCTAGTTACTTGGGAAATTGGTTTGCTTTGATATCAATTCGGTTTTGATTAGATTGATCATTATAATTCTTTTTACTTGAGTTCATGTGTTATTATTGGTAGCTGAGCTTAGGTAATAAGTTTTCCTGATTTTATTTTTTTATGAAGTCTTTTAGTAAAATACATTAAAGTGCATTGACTCCCATGTCTCTGAATAAGCAGTGTGAGGGCAGAACCATTAAGGATCTGGGTGGAAACAAGCCAATAAATTCCAAAGAGTGAACAGTTCCCCCTAACTAGTCTTTATTTCTTGCCAGCTTTTATTTTATTTTAGTTCAGCCTTTTTTGAGGCTCCCCGCAAAATACACGTACCACTCTGAGGGCAGCAGCCAGTACTAAAATGTTTACGTGAGCATATATGTTTGTACACAGATCTCTTCACAGCTGGCTCTCTATTGGCCACTATATACTATAAACACTAGAAAGTGTTTTAACTTATCCTCGGGGTGGCTTAGCTTGTACATCTGAAAATGGACCCACACTGGAGTGTTTTTATTAGCAAGTCTTTACTAAAAGTATTTGGGTGGTCTACCCAAAACTTTTCTGGCCAAACTGCATGCTGCCTGGAGCTTCATCACGTGAAGCATGGGAAGAAGTGGATCTGCATGTAAACGTAACCTGAAGCATAGAAAAGTCACTGCCACTTGTAGCATAACTCCCACAAGTAATGCTCTTGTCCTGCATTTCTCAAGCTACTCTGCCACCCCTCCCCATTCCTCCTCAAGTGAATTTGTACAGTCAGACCCTTTCTGACCGACCATACTTTGATTTCTCAGCAGAAATTGTGTACTTGTTTCTTCTCCCATGCTTTCCTCATTTGGAGAAAGACTGCCCACCCTCTCCATGAGCAGGGGACAGCCCACGTCCCACGTTTCCTGAGAAATGTTGCTGTGCTGTTTGAATGCTGCAGGATCACATCCACAGAGCATAAGGTCAGCGCTACTGTTGGAAATGCTGCAAGAAGGCCTTCTGTGTAGCCAGATGACACTGAAGTACTTTCTTTTGAAAATTATTTTGGAGAGCTCCTTGAATTTACCCAGGAGAATAACACCAGCCAAGGAGAGGGGGAGGTCAGCTCAGCTGGATGGTGCAGTCACTCATTAAGATCATTATCTGTGTTATTGCCTTCTCTGTCCTTCCCACCCCAAACTGGCTGCCTTCTGCGTGTAGGCTGGGCTGATACCGTTCATGCTGCATCATTTCAAAGAACAAGTTCATGTCAGTCAGTGCAAAGCAGTCTTTCTCTCCTTTGCTCTGGTAGCAGGCTTAAACGCTTCAGTATTCCCCTCTGAGCAAGAACAAATAGTTCAGGCTTCAGGGTCATTCCCACACTTTCCCAAGGATGTTTGCATACTGCTACCCATCAGCAAGAGGTAACCATGCATGTTGGTTTTTCCAGAGAGTGCCTCTTTCTAGTTTAAATAAAACTGGGGAGACGAACTAATTTAATATGTACTAGTGAGCTATTATCATCTAATGATACTTCTGTAAGCTTGTGGTGCTCATTTTTTTTCACTTGGGCAGCTATCTGATTTTTTGCCCGTAAGGTAAGTGAAATTAGGCTCAGTTTTAGCTGCATTTGAAGAAGCAAGTTCTTGAATACCTCTGATTTTAACAATTATGCAGATTTGTAATGCTGCGTGCCTGGCCCCAAGTCACCCTACCGCTATATGATCTGTTAATAATTTCTAAAATCTCTCAGCAATGTTTTTTCCATACTCTCCTAAGACTGATCTTTTGCTATTTCTCAAACCTCAGGCTGATACCAGTCCTGTCATTAAAGGTCACTGTTACAAGAAGAACCTGTCATTCTCAACTAAGATCTGATGTGATGTTAGCCCTAGAAGATGCAAGTTTACTCCCATTTGGTGTAGCCTAAGTGAACTTACAGAACATCTTTACACTATATATGAAGCACTATGCTTTAAACCCCAAAAATTGCTGTGAAATTGCATCCTGTCTTAAAATTGACAAAAAAACATTTAGGCAAGTAATCCATGTCACTGCATAAAGGTTTATCACATTCAGTGTCAGCATTTGCACTCTCCTAGGACTTGATCTCTTAAGCTGCTAATGTAAAACGCTGGTAGAATTTCATCTGTCATATATCCATTGTGTTTTGGCCCCTGAAAGTTGTTCCTTCTAGCTGATGTCCTGCCTTGCTGATTGTGAAGCCAGAACACATATAAGCAGACAACTTGACAGCCTGCCTCCCATCGTCCACTGACAGCTGTATAGTATGTCATGTTCTTTGCTTTACTGCAAATTGGACTATAGGGTACTTTAAACCAGAGCACAAACAAGAGGTTTAGCTCTATTCCAAATTGATCAACAACCTCATGGGAACGTATACCATATTATGCTATCAGTTTATCTCCTGCATACATGACTCAGTGTCAAAGTCCAAATTGCTACTTTTGCTATTGTTAGCTTTTAAGTCTGAAGCTGATCATAGTTCTAACAATGAAAAATGACTTTCAGGTGAGGACCCTATATACTGTATTGCCAGCTATAACAATTGTAAAATAAACAGTGGTAGAAGGCATGCATGGGCAGTGGAATTCCATCACCTGCAGCTGAAGTTGTTAGAACCAGTCCCTGGAATGGTGTTGGCTCAAGCCAATTGACATCTTCCTACGCAATTTCCAGGCACAGTTTAGGAGTTAGCATGGACCCCATATTATTCCCAGTAGACATTTCTCTTTCAGCTGTCCTATTTTGGGACCAAGAGAGTTTAACAGTATGGGAACAGCCTATCCAGTTAACCCCAGTGCTAGAGGAATGTTTAAGTTTCTTGTCTAGGCATTTGGTTAGACACCAGTATCTGGAATGATGCTGGGTTCAGAAATCAAAGGTTTATCTGCATTTCTTTTGTTCTTGTTCAAATGAAACAGTCTGTCCTGGTGACTGAAAGTGAAGGAACTTCATGCTTCTTTTGGACTGGGATTTATCAGAGCTAGAGTCTTGCTTTCAAAAATTCCCTTTGAACATCATTTTTACTGTGTATCGAATAGGATTCTGTGTCAGATGAAAGCTGGTATGTCACAGATCTATTTTAGAAAGAAAATTTCATACTTTCATAAATATAACAAATGTCAGAAACTTTCCTTTGCCATGAAAAGTGCATATAAAATAGTTTCAGAAGATCACAGAGAAATCAGCATGTTATTCACTTGTCATAAATACTCTGGTTTCCTGAGCAGGGTGCTTCCATAGCTACTTCTTATGAAGTTCCACTTTTTTTTTCACGCAAGTAGTCTGAAAAGCAAACTCATGAGCAAAACCAGAAGTGTACTTTTGATGACATCCTAGAAGAAGCTATACAGTATAATAATGCCAAAGTCTAACTTAGTGATCAGTGATTGAAATAAAGCATCTTTAGAAGGGTAGTGTCAGAGAGGATTTCAGAAGTTGCACATGTGGATACTATGGAGCACATCTGTGTCCATCCGGCTGCCCATCTGCTGAAGGAGATGTGTTGTCCTTGGGTGTCTTCTCCTGTTTCTGAAAGGGTTACAACAGCAATAAAAGTGGCTTGCCACAGAGGCCCTTGGTGCCTGCTGCTGGGTCACCCTAATACTCTTCTCTTCGTTGCACCCAGCTACAACAGTGTTTTGGGGTAGGGGACAGCATGCAAGGGAATGCAAGTCAGGGTCCCCTGGAAAAATAGCGAGGATATGATCATATATTCAGGGGCAGCAAAAAAGGCAAAAGCAGAGGCTGAATAAAAGCCAAGGAATTCTGATTGCAGTTTTTTTGAGCTTTGACTTTGATGGGAAAACTTCTGTGTACCTGTGATTATAATATGCATGTATATATACACGTGATACAGCAGCAGAAGGCAATTTCCAATTATTTATTTTAGCATTAGTAAAATTAATAATATCAGCTTTTCTTAAGAAATATCAAATTATCAAATAATGATAGAGTGGAAATGTTAAAGGTTTGCAAAGAAGGCGGAATGTTGCCATTCCTCCCTGAAAAATAACGTATGAAAAATACAGTATCATATAATTTGAAATGGTGGTCTGTAGCAGGTGTCAATGAAACTGCCTGTTAAGAAAGAAATCTTTTCTCATAAGAATCAATTTTCTGTCAAAGTATTGTGGTTTTCTTTTTTTATATATTTCTCCTCCTCAGGTGCTGATGATATTTCCCTGCAGAGGGCAGGAAGCACTATATATATATATATAGTGTGTATGTGTGTGCATGCGCGCTTTGGTGGGTACAGCTGCTGTAGGCCAATGATAGCTGGCTTAAGATAGATCTTAGTCAATATCTTGTCTTCAAGTATCATAGTTATTTCTTTTTTTTTTTTTTTCTTTTAATGCTGCATTTCTGAGAGAGAGAGATATGCTGGAAAATCCAATAACTCAGTAATTACCAGACCCTCCTGAGAAAAGATTTAACTAAGATCCCCCTCTTTTCAAGTGACTATTCTGAGCTCTAAGCTACTGGCTATTCCAGGTCTGTGCAAATTTTCTGATAAATGAAAATTTTTCTGTTGGTAATAACGCTGAACTGCTGAAAAACTGGCTATATTGCTGAGCCTATTCACTATTTATAATTACCAGTGTATATGAAAACATAAGGTTTCAGAACCTCAATATGCTCTCTGACACTGGTTTGCTTACTTTCATCTAAAATCCAACCCAAATTTAGTTTGGAATAAAGGTTAATGCAAATGTGTCTTAGACTTTTTTTTAGCACAAAATGTAATTGCGAGTTTTGCTACCAAAAAGATTTTTTAAAAACGTATGGAAAAGGATTCTAAATGTAATTGACCGAGTCTTCAGTTTAGAAAGGAAATTAGGAGTAACTGGGAGCCTACAAACAAGGGAGAAAGGACTGATGGATACAGTAAGCTAGGTTATAGAGGTCGCAAAGTCCAGTAATGTGAGGGTAGCCATCAATCAAGCTGAGGAGGCCCTTGAAAGGGAAATTAAAACCATATTAATTTTTAACCATGTTAATAAAAGGGTATGACTTTTCTCATCCTAATGTAGCTGTCTAAAACAAGCCAGACAAATTACACTCAAGAAGTGCCTTACTCTCAAATGTGAACACTAAGGGCAGGAGTCAGTTGCTAAAGCAGAATCTGGGTGTTTGGGCCATTTGAGATGCCCAGGACATTGGCCTAGGGCTTGCATTGGCCCAGGGCTGGCAGGTGTGACATGGGGCCTGCCAAGGAAACCTGTGCGCTTCTGTAGAAACAGTGCAAGGTGGGCTGAGCTAGCCTAGGCAATGTGAAATTATGATGATAAATGTCAATATTTAAATAAATCAACTGTGCTCCTAAAATTAAGTGAGGTGAATCTTCCATAGGAGGTTGGCTCTGTGCCCCACTTGGACACATCTCATGCCATTGGAGAAGCACTAAAGTATTCTGCCTGGTTTCCTGTCGTTGCAAATGGCTTGACTCTAGGGGTCAATAGATCCATTGTATTTCATGTGTTATAATTACTTAGCTTATAGCTACAAATTTTAACAATATCAAGCTGCAATGTTTTGTAGATTTAGTACTGTATTTTCGAAAATTTCGCAGAAGTTCTTAAACTGTATCTTAAAGTATATAGTATATAATGTGTTCAGACTAATGGCATGAAAGTCACTGAATATTTTTTATAATATTATATAACATTATTCAGTATTTTGGTTAATATTTGTTCTGTCATTTCTACAGCTAGCTTGGTGATGAACAGCATATTTGCAAATACTGATAAAGAAAATCATAAAGATAACATAGAATCATGGAATGGTTTGGATTGGAAGGGGCATTGAAAGATCATCTAGTCCAACTCCCTGCCACGGGCAGGGACATCTTTCATTGGACCAGGTTGCACAAAGCCGCATCCAACCTAACCTTGAAAACTTCAGGGATGGGGCGTCCACAACTTCTTCTGAGGTTCCTTTTGATGAATCAAAACCTCAAAATATTAAAAATACGTATTATCTTTTCCAAATTAGGATCTCAACAGAGATTTTTTTTTGATGCCTGAAGGAAATGGAGGAAAAGGCAGTGGGTTACTGCAACTTGCATTGTCAGCTGAGAAAACGACAAGAAACTACAGTTCTTTGACTAATAGGCTGTTCAACCTCTAATTGAACTGTAGAAAGAAATATCTTTTTGTGCACCCTGTTCTTTTAAGTCAAATTTTTCTCTTCCCTCTACCCTCTTTTCCTTTCCACCCCTCCCTCCCCCCCCACCCCCCTGGTAGAAGATAGAGCCAGGAGAAAATCATTCTGTTAGAAAGAATTATTTTTTGCAAAGTCCATGCGCAAAGTATACAGAGTAAAAGCAGAGGCATTAAATGCTTTATTATATGTAAGACTTTAGAGTTGGTTTATAGTTGCAGTGTTTCAGTATTAATTCTAGTTTAGAACTGAATAGTTCAGAATCAAAACCATGATTATTATCTACCAGTCCTTGGGAATTTATCTCCTATGGATTTTGTTTTTCCTTTTAGGCTCTGAATTCTAATTTATACATTAGTAAGTGCTGATTGGAAAAGCATTTTATATGAGTGTTTTTCTAATAGCATTTGAGATTGAATCAAAATCTTAGTAGGAAAACTCACTACTGAACTGTGCAATCTGTGCCTGCCACAGATAAGTCAGGATATTTCAGCAGCACTGGGAAGATGTAAAGGCTAATAACTATTCCAACTCTAACAAGCTAAAGAAAAGGTAAGGAGGGCTGTATTTAGTTGTCCACACACAAGCATTGAGTGATGCCTTTGTTGTGTAGGATATCAGAGACATTTGCATGGAGGTACCAAATGTGCACAGGCCTTGTGAAAGACCCAAGCCATGCAGGAGTGCAGTTGAGATAAGTAGTGCATCTCAAAGAGGCCTAGGTACCTTAGATGGGCAACTGAACCAATCTCTAAGTGACATAACCACTACCACAATCAAGCTTAAAAGGTGTAAGTGCCCTGTAGTCTACTGAGCAGCAGCAACTGTGTATGAGCATACTCTTAAACCGTGGAAAACACAAGGTAGTGGAACTTAATGAAGAAATTAAGGATGAAGTGGAACTACACTGGTGCAAACTACATTGTGTCATATCACTTCACGCTTGCCACAGGTTTAAGGAATACATACAAGCGAATGGTATGCTGACAGATATGCTTTGACTTGGTAAGTTGCAACAACTTGGTTATATGTTTTGGTTTCCACGTTTTGCTGGTCATCTTACAAGTTCTATCAATAAAGACCATTTGTACTTGTTTCAACATCACTTTTTAGTATGAGTTTTAAATACTTATATATTGCAAATGTTAATTTGGTGCTTTGTACTCCCAAAATATATTATTGATTTAATCTTTCTTTTCATATTGCAGAGACAAAGTATTAGAATGGCATAAAATATGGCCCAGTTCTACTACAAAAGAAGTGTCAATGCTCCCTACAGAGATCGTATCCCTCTTCGTATTGTACGGGCAGAATCTGAACTGTCTCATTCAGAGAAGGCCTATCTGAACGCCGTGGAGAAAGGAGATTATGCCAGTGTAAAGAAAGCTTTGGAGGAAGCAGAAATTTATTTCAAGATCAATATTAATTGCATTGATCCCCTGGGAAGAACTGCACTCCTTATTGCAATTGAAAATGAGAACCTTGAGCTCATTGAGCTGCTCTTAAGTTTTAACGTATATGTGGGAGACGCTCTGTTGCATGCCATACGAAAGGAGGTAGTTGGTGCCGTGGAGCTGCTGTTAAACCACAAGAAGCCCAGTGGGGAGAAACAGGTATGTGCAGGATTTTCTCTAGGTTTGTAGTCTGCTCTAATGAACAGAGAAGAATTGTGCAAAGGAAGTAAGCAAAAAGAAAAATGAAACCAACCGTCATCCTTGTACACAAGTATTTAAAATCAGAAAATCAATTACTTTGATGCTGTATGCATTGTATTCATTTCTGTTTAGACATCATAGAATCGTATAATCTTAGAATGGTTTGGGTCAGAAGGAACCTTTAAAGATCATCTAGTCCAACCCCCTGCCGTGGGCAGGGACACCTTTCACTAGACTGGGTTGCACAATGCCCCATCCAGCCTAACCTTGAACACTTCCAGGGATGGGGCATCCACAACTTCTCTGTTCCATTGTCTCACCACCCTCATCATAAAAAAATTCTTCCTTATATCCAATCTAAATCTACCCTTTTTCAGTTTAAAACTGTTGGCCCTCATCCTGTCACTACAGGCCTTGGTAAAAAGTCTTTCCCAGTCTTTCTTATAAGCCCCCTTTATGTATTGAAAGGCCGCAATAAGGTCTACCAGGAGCTTTCTCTTCTCCAGACTGAACAACCCCAGCTCTCCCACCCTTTCTTTGTAGGAGAGATATTCCAGCCCTCTGACCATTTTTGTGGCCCTCCTCTGGACTTGCTTCAACAGGTCCATGTCTTTCTTGTGCTGGGGACCCCAGAGCTGGCTGCAGTACTCCAGGTGGGGTCTCACAAGAGCAGAGTAGAGGGGCAGAATCACCTCCTTCACCCTGCTGGCCACGCTTCTTTTGATGCAGCCCAGGATACAGTTGGCTTTCTAGGCTGCGAGCGCACATTGCCAGCTCATGTCCAGCTTTTCATCTACCAGTACCCCCAAGTCTGTCTCAGCAGGGCTGCTCTCAATCCCTTCATCCCCCAGCCTGTATTGATACTGGGGGTTGCCCCGACAGGTGCAGGGCCTTTCACTTGGCCTTGTTGAACTTCATGAGGTTCACATGGTGCCCACTTCTCAAGCCTGTCAAGGTCATCTCTGTCATTAATCTGCACAGGTCCACAAGGCTTATCAGTTTAATGTAGTTAAGTCACATGAGATCTAGTCCAATGAGAAGGGGTAAAAACATCCTACATCCTTCTTAATCCCAGCCTGAATAACAAGGTTTTCCACTTAGAGCTGAGTGAATTGTTAACTGCTTTCTATATAAAGCCAGAATTGGGCTCACATTTAACTGATCACGCACAAAACCCCCTTCTTGGAAGACTGTGCAGTAAGAAAAGTCAAACTTCTTCAAGTCAGAGCTTTGTGTCCATTATAAACTCACTCAGGAAAATCTGGAAGTTGATAGAACAGTTAGGTTTTGCTTATGAGACCTCTGACATGGTAATATTATTCCTGCAGATATTAGTGGGAAATCCTTAATCATTCAAAGATGCAAATCATCCAAAGAGAATAGTAGTGGTAAGATGTGGTCCATTTGAATTAATTATGAAAGTCAATGAAGGTTTCAACCCCTCCATGTGGAGGTCACCATCTCCCAACTCAGCAAGGCAACACTGGGAGACATGACCCAATTGATCAGAACTTCAGCCCTGTCTCCAGTAGTCATCCATCCTATCAAGTACAGCTAAAAAGGTACAAACTCCTCTCCCTTTCTCCTTGTCTTCTCTCAAAGGAAAAAATCATTACATACAGTCTTATTAATGATAAATGTGATACCTATTCTGCTTCCCCTTGCACTGCCTTGAGTCATCTCTCGGAGATTGCTAGCCTCTTGCATATCCTTCTCATGTTAAGAAACTAGCGGAGACAGGATAACATAGCCCATAACTTCTGATATTCCTAGGACTCTATCAGGAAGAAACACCTTAAAAATAGTTATACTATTGTATTGTATTTTAATCTATTTCAATTTTCATGTATTATAGGTACTGTGTTAATGTATTTCAATGAATAGTATGTTGAAATTATTACAGCCCTTTCACAGATAATGCATACAATATACTTTAAGCAAGTATAATGTACTTGCTATGGATAGAATTGCAGATAATAGGTAACGAGTATAATTTTTGCTGATAAAATAACATGAATTCTATGCTTTTTTTGTTATGGAAAGAAAGAAATACAGTAGGTCTTTGTACAAATGTGTGTGTCTGCCTTCTCTTCTAGACAGTAGAAGCAGAGCTCCTTTATAATGATAACTTTCACTTTATGTTTGGCTCATTTCATTATTTTTCAACTGATAGCGCAGATGAGAATACAATGTATGGGAATTTCTCAATGCAACGTACCAGGACCCGGAAGGCTCAGTGCACAGCCCTGTGCCAAGCCAATTAAACCACCTGTGTCTCCATTCTCCAACCTCTGCAGTTGAAGTTGCCATCTGCGGAGCGGAGTTCATCTCACTTGATGGTAGCCATCCAAAGCTGTGTCTCATCTTTGATCTGGCTGCCTGGGCTCCCCTTACCGATGGAGAAAAATGGAGATCCCTGGAAAGCAACTCATGCTGTCTTTCTCAATTACTTGTCCTAAAATGGCATAAACCACTTTTTGGACCAGCTAGAGAGAGGGAGTCCACAAATTTACCTTACACTAGGTGCCTAAATTTCAGGCTGTTCTTTGGACTTTCAGGACTACTTTTTGGTATGTGCCACAGCTACTGTAATGGAAACGCTTGAATACAAATAGTAAAACTTGTTTTAGGTGAGCTTCATGCTATAGCAGAGGAAAGATAGGCTTACTTTTTGGGTGCATACTACAGTCTTAAATTAGCCACAAACTGCTTTACTCCAAACTAGAGGTTAGCTCTCTGGGCTGGAGCTTAAGCGCATTGCTTCAGTGCCACACTCCACTGCTGGCTGGTATGAAGAGTGCTGCTTCTCCTTCTCTTCCTTGGTTTCCCTGTGGGATAATAGCATTAACATCCTTCTCGGATTTAGTGTGGCAGTGTTTTACAAAAACTAAGTTATATTCTCTTTTCACAGCTGCACTTGCTGAGGGTCTTCCCATTACTGTAAAGCATGAAGAATAATCATGAATCATTTGAAACAAAGACATCTCCTTTTGTGTCTGTACAAGGCTAGGCTTGCCCACTGCAAATGCAAATATTGCCTGCAAGCCAGCGCTTGCAAAAAATGGCCTTTAAACAAATTGATTATTTACACATGCATGCCATTGTTTGCACTGGGGACCCCAGCAACCGTTAAGCTTCTATGGGTGTCGTATATGTAGATAATCACGTTGGTTCATTTTTAGGAACAGGTCGTGCTGAAGAGAATGTAAATTTGGATTACATTTTTGCAATAATCATTTTACTGCAATGAAGCAGATACAACTGTGAATATTTAGTATAATCAAAAGTACCTGCTGGCTGAAAAATCATTACAATAGGCTAAAGATATGAAATCTGGATGCTTAGAATTATATACTAAAATTTATATTTTCAGTGTTTAGGCAGAAAGATAATGCTTTTGCCCTGGAGAACCAAGTTCCTTTTGAAACTCCATTTCAAACTACAGCTTGACTTTTTTTGATTACTTTTTATTTGTAAACATTTGCCATATTGTTTAGATGATGATTAATTTTCAGACTCTGTGCTTTTAATAACATGATATCATGGCCTGTTTGGTTTTCCTTCTTTGTGTAAAGCTGATCATGTGTGGTAAAATCGTAGCCCCTTGAAGTTAGTGGGAGTTTTGCCATTGATTCAGTGAGGTCAAGATTTCACCCTTTTGCTGTTGTGTTTTTTTTTTTTGCCCCTGATGACAAGTTATTCACAGAGGAGACAGATAATAAGGAATAAGAAAAATACATTGGCTAAATACTGCCAAGCTCAAGAAACAGTTTAGATTCCCAAATATTTCATTAGTGATCAAAGTGAACATCCAAATGCAGAAAAAAACTGATGAGACTCATGATTTACAAGTAAATGAATTAGCTCTCACTATTTTTTATATTCACGAGATATCATAGTGTGTATGATGCATAGCTAATTTCAGCTTCACCCTCATAAAATAATGTGATTATATTTGTAAAACACAGAATTTTTAAGCGTAGGATTTCCTACATAATTCAAGAGCTCATTGACAATGTCAGAAAGCCAGAAAAAAATGTCCTCTTATATCAATAGAAAGCTACAGTTCTTCAGGACGGCTGAAATGTATGTTTTGAAAGAACTGATTTTTCTCCAAAATTTAATTCTTTAAACATTTAAATGTTTCAAAACAAAAAGGGGAAAAATGTTAATTCTGACCAAGAATCAATGCATTTAGTTAGAATAATATATTTTTGCATTTTTGGAAAAGTTTTCCAACCAGTATCTTCAATATTAGGAGATGCCACTGAATCTTACTCTTTAATAATTCCTCTTCAAAAAACCAAACCAAACCAAACAAAAAAAACCCCAACGGTCAGATCATGTTGCAGTTATATCTAAACTCTCTAGTCTACTGACCACTCAGCTGTTGGGCTCTACTTAATGTCCATATGTGATGTGCTTTTCATTTCCAAGACCGCGTGGGTTACAGTGGTTTTAAGCTGATTATCAATATATGGATACATCTGGTGCCACCTGGTGACTACAGATGAGGCATATATGTTTAACAGCTTTGAATTGTATTTGACTCCTGTTACTCAGTTTGTGAGTGAGGTTTTTGTGGTATATATTAATACAACTCTGGAAAAGGTTATTTTGTCACTTGCATTATATTTTCTACACTTTTTTTAGTTGGACCAGCTGCTAGAGCACATGTAAAAGAGAGTAACACAAATTAAGGTGAATGAGTTGAGGCAACTTGTCCAAGCACTTTTAAATTACCACTTCTTCAAAGCCATATGTCCTGAATTATCTGCCAAGTCACTTGTTGCTTACCCTGATGGATAGTTGAATGCCAAATTAAGAGGGAAAAAAAGCTGTTCTTTAAAATTTAGTATCTGCAGAAAACATTTTTATCTTGTTAAATTGCATGCAGCATCCACAGATGGGGTGGGGGTTAGGTAGCATAAAAAAATGAGTAGAATACCTTTATCTAAATCACAGTGTGCTCTACTGCTTGAGGAAGCCAGGCATCGATCTCTAACTGGGTGGTTGACCGCCTAGATATGCATGTATATTTAAGGAAGACTGAAGCAGAGGTGTACCTGTCTTCTAAGGATGCTACAAAGCACATAAGTGAAGCTGAAGTCTCAGTTATTAAACTTGAATCTATGTAGCATTGTATTAGCTGACAGTCTAAATTCAGGACTGCGATGTTTACAGGCATTGCCTGGCTAGCAAAAGCACATGGTGGTGCTTTTATGCCTTCCTGTTCACTATTAGATGTCGATCTTGTGATACTGTGGGTATTTTTATAGGTGGACACCCTAGGGACAGCTTTCTGCAGACGTCTGAAAAAAAATACTGTGCTAATGCCAGAATGGAATTTGCAAACATAAAGGAATTGCTAGAGGAGGGAGAACTTTAGAACAGGGAGGGAAGTGATCACAGTGATATGTCCCTGGTTCACTCCTTCTGTGGTGTGGAAGTTAATTAATGTGAAAACACTGCTGGGCACAGAGGAGGGGTCATGGTAAGAAAGTGGAAGCTGGCAGACACCAGCCCCTGCAGCTTTCCTCCACTCAGTTTGGAACTGGAAAGTTAGTAGCCATCAAGGCAGTTTGGGAGGTAAATCTGCTATATAGCAGATTACTCAGTCTATGGGTGCTTTGGATGCACAGATCAAATGTCACCCTTACTCTGTCTTCCCCAGAGGTGCTGGTGTCCTCAGTGTGACTTCTATCCCTGTCTCCTGTCCACTATCCAGATAGGTTTCTCTATTAACAGGAAGATCTTTCTGCCTGTAGTGCATCAGTTCCTTGTACATCACCTCGGCATTTCCAGGGTGTCCCAGCAAGATACATGATATCTAAATTTTTCTCATCTCTTGTTTGGTCAACATTAGCAGAACAGTCAATGCATAAGAGTCAGTGCATACTTTCTGATGCCCTGGCTTAGGAAACCTTTGTAAGAATTTCTTTAATTAACTCCACCTCTGCAAGAACGCTGTGAGATGTGCATTTCATTTCCTGAAGGGGAGACAGAAGGTCTTTGGGATCAGCTTGACTCCTCTCTCTTTTTGTGTGCTGTGCTGTCACACCACGTGCAGAGAAAAGAAGAAATTGCTGGCACAGGGCTGGAAGTAGGAAGCTGAAAAAAGACCATACCCACCTCCTGCACCTTTCATAGTTTGTTTGCTCTCCTGAGACAACCAGTAAGGTCACATCATAAACTACTTTGTGAAAAATCCCTGTCTTCTACTTGTTGTGCTAAGAAATGTTATACATGTTGAATTTCTCCATCTCATATTTGCAACCTCTGTTTCTGCTGCTTGCTCACCCCCACAGGCTCAGTCACAGTCCCTGCCAGTCAAAGTCAAATCAGGAAGCGAGGCCTCAGCTTCTTCAATGGGGACTTCAGACATTGTTGACCTCTAAAAATACAAGTCCATGGCACAGACAGTTTTATTTCATCGATTTTCATGCATTTTCTTGGCAGTGTCTCAAAGGCCCAAGAAAGGCTAAGTTCAACGCGTTGGCTAAATATTGGGAAAAAAAGTATTTATTAGAACAGACAAAACCCAAATGTCCGAAACTTAAAAGGTACAGACAGACATTTCTGAAGGACTGAAAGACATGCAGGATATTCCTAGGTGAAGAGCCTATTGCATATGGGTACCAGAGACAGGGTAAAAGAGTCTGGCATGTGGTTAGCAAGTGGTAGAAGATACTGATACCTGAATTAGTATCTCAGCACCTTCATGAATTTTTACTGCCTTTTCAAGGCTAGAAGTTAGTTAAGATGGGGATGGACTAGATGATCTTTAAATGTCCCTTCCAACCCAAGCCATTCTATGATGCTAAGATGGAGATGATCTCAGCAGGGATTGCCAATGTCACCGGGTTACAGTGGACCTGGAAATGTCCACTCACCCCAGAGTAAGATATATTTGCTTTGCAGAATCCTCTTCCACCACCTCAATTCTCCCCATAATTCCCGTGCTTTTACAAATCTGGTTAGCTACCATTTGGGTTGCACTCAAAACTATGGATTCAAGTTTCTGATTTCACTACCAGGTTCTGAGACTCCCTCAGGAAAAGCATAACGATAGTTACCATTTTCTCTCCAGACAGATGGTGAGCAACCCTTCTTCATCAATATTTAAGGGCCTCTTTAGTAGACTCTCTGGTCATGGTAGGCTTTACAACCGGGATATTCTTGAGCAGCTGGGTAAAAGAGATGGTATGTTTTAGCCTTTATCTCTGAGGGAAAGGATCGAAATGAAAGAGATTAAAAGTTTGATGTAGGGAGTGAGGACAGCAAGCTGTGATTATATGCTTTTATGTTATAAGGAAAATGGCATCTGGAAGAGATGGGTGAGGTGAGAAGTGGTATGTAAGAAGATGGCAGCTCTGATACTTTTTGCACACCAGATGTGAGTCCAGGGATCTAACCCAGCCAACCATATCCTAATGCTGCTGTATGCCACATGCACAGTGCTTGCCATGGACATTTTAGCTATGTGTGAACAAGAGTATCCAGGACATTTTGGAGTTCGCAGGTCCCAGGTCGTGTAGTGGCAGCATCTTCTCCCAGGGAGGCACCAGTACATCATCCCACATCTGGGTGTTGAAAGAACTAGCAGAAAGCTACAGGGAGGTCTGGCCAGCCCCTGATCTGGATGATAGGCAGACCAGCACCTCAGAGCTTGCTCTGGCATTTATGTGCTACTCAGTGTATTAGCAGCCACCGTGAACTCCTGCACAGGAAGAGTTATCCAGGTGGATCAGTAGGAAAGCTTGCTATCTTGGGTCTTTAGGGAGGTGGGGAGAGAGGGGGCGTTATTTTGCTGTCACAAGCTAAAGTTATATTTTATAAATCTTGATGCATTTAGCTGATTGATTATTATTTGGGGGAAGGCAGAAGAGAAGAGGTGTTGACAATACAAGTTGTCTTTCACTTGAATCTACTGCATGCAATTCTCATCAGAATAAACAATGATTGATCTTATGCCAAAATGTGTCTTAGTATCTGATTTTTTTTAGCAATGTTGCCATGTAGTTTTGGAGAGAATGAAAGGATGTAGGAGAACAGCCAGGAGGAAGGAATAGTCCTGTGTGAGGATGTTGTACAGTATAATTTCTAGGCCACTGGGGCAGGCTGCTACGTGGATGTTCAGGCACTCTCCTAAACTATCTGGGAAGGGACACAGACAGCAAGGCTAGACAGCTTTGCAGGCAAAGTACCTTCAGTCTGGCAGCATTCCCAGAAATAGATAAAAAGTTTAAAGGTGAAAAGTCAGGAAACAGCATGAAAGCAGCACAGCACAGAGCCTAAAGAGTCATTTTCCATTCCTGAGATGCTGGCAGCCTAGATTCTGCACTTCTGACAGAGCTCCTATCAGGTCTGAGAGAGCTCGTATCTCCTAGGAAATTCCCCACGTGTGGCCTCATGACCCTTTCATGTCTCTTAATATCTTTGTACTTCTTGAAGTTGCCCTTTGAGGAGTCCCAGGGTCCTGAGATGGAGCCAGTGCTCTTCTCTGGAGCTGCGCTCATAGCCCAACTAAGAGGAGTCTTCAGGCTCCTCTTAGTACGTGCAGAGCATTCAGTCAGTTTCGGTACATTATTTTCCTTCCAAACCTCGTGGGATGATATAATTTTCCCCGCCCTGCATTGCCTCACAACCCAACAGTGTTCAAGGGGAAGCTGCTATGTCAGGATTGCACCTCTGCCTGGTAACAGTGTGGGTCATCATGGAGAGGACCAGGGGAATATATACAGGTTGTAGGCCCAGCACACCTGCGATGGACTTTAACTACAAAGATGTTGGACCTGTTGTTTTAAGATGTTAATTCGAATTTTCACCTACTTACAGAACTGGGACTTATATTGGTGAAGCAGGGGCAGAAAGAAAGAGAAAGATTTTATGAGCACTGCATGATGCCCTGTAGTTTTTCTTATCTAAAACTCTTTCTCCAGTAACTTTGGAAAATATCAGTCACAATCACTTGTGTAACGCTCTTCGTCTGTTGAGATTAAAGCATCATTTTTGTTTTGAAAACGTCTCGCATAGACGTGGCTTTTTTGAATGTGCTGGTTAATGACAGTCTAGCTAGTAATGAGTATGAAGGAGGCAGTGCAAAGCTATTTTGTCGGGCTTGAAGTACACAGTCTTGAAGTGGAATGTGAGGGCATGAAGTTGGTTATTCCTACTCCTAGCTGCCTGAGTGGGTAGCTAAGTATTTTTTTTCCCAGTGGCATTTGATTAATTAGAATTTTATGACATGTTTTAAAATATTGATAGACAGAGATGAATGTGAAAGGCTGTGTAGGGGATATTTCAGTTTATTGATGAAATAGATATAGTAGCCTATCCATATGTTCAGTCTTTCATACAATCATTTGGGCACATGAAAACAACATGTAGTTCTTAAGGAGAGGTGTACCATAAAGGTGGAGATGACTAATTGCATACGAGATGGAGATACGGATTTACAAATATGTTGTTCTTTGATGTTTTAGAGAGATGCTGATTGTTTTCAAATTCAAAAAAGCTGCACGTAAGTGTCATTACATCTTGGCAATAAACCCAAATTGTCTGTGTTTATATGCATCAGAGGTCAGGTGGGCTGTGTAGAAAAACTTGTAACAATTACTAAAGAAAGACTCCAGAAGCTGGTATGCTGGTGCCATAAATAGAGCTGCTAGCAATTTCAATATTGAGGTAGGCAGTGCACCCATTACATTGTAACAAATGCTAAATTATAATATTCCAAAGCTGAAGCGGTAGCAAAAGAAGCATGCCAAAATATGGGAGAACGTGACAGTTTCTTGACCTGTACAAAATAATGAGCCATTTTTTATTGGCAACATAAAAAAAACAACTCACTAGGAGGATCCTTATGGATAGAGTCCTGACAGGTAATGTTATCGATGATGACTTACACCAGTTGTAAATCTAATCCTCCGTTTTAGCAGTTTGCAGAAGTTCAGAAAACATTGATGATGATAAACACAGATTTAGTTCAAAGACAATTGGTGAAACAAACTTCTACCCAAACTTTAAGTGTTACAGATTTGGAATGATGACTGCAGATTAGCAATAAACATCTTAAAATCTAAAGTAAATCAAAATCTTTAGAAAATCTAAAATAAATCAAAATCTTTAGAAGATCAATGCAAAAATGAGGTCTGCGGAAAAGTCAGATTCCTCTTCAAGAGGTCACATTTTCAGTGCTGCTTTACTTCCCCTTCTTGTTATGTTTATTGAGCCCCACTTCACAGCACTCACCCAAGTTTACAATCAGAATAATGACAGCATACAAAGAAAAAAAGAAAATGTCCAAAATCTCTGCCTTCTACAATTAGTGGTCCTGGACTGTCATCTCCATAACCCTCCATGCGTGGAATCCTTTTTGCCAAACCTACCTGCTTTTACTTCCTGACAACTCAACAACTACTCAGATAGTTTCAACTAAAGATTTTAACAGCCTTTCAGTGCTTGAAAACAGGTTAAGAATCACCTCTGAGGCCAGTAGTATAAATCTATGAAGAAGACTGAGAGGTTCAACAGATGGAACCTTTTTCAATTGAGGTAGTCTTATCTTCCAAGGTCTAGAAATCCCTATAGCCAATTATCTTTACATTTGGCTATGCCATTTAATTTATGAAGTTAACAAATATATAAACATTAAAGGAGCAATATAAACAAACCAGTAACTTCTCTGCCTAGAGCAGCCTTTCAGGGGACAATTAATGGGTTTGCCCTTGATAAAACAGATTGAGAAGATCTGTGCTATATATAAATATATGTGTACATATATATGTATGTAAGAGGTGGGAGTCAGCTCCCGATTCAGATGCCTGAAGCTGAATGCCATGTAGCAGTAGAGCCAGGGGTCTATGCAGAGGTGTCTCCTGCGTCAGGGCAGCCTGCCTGTCCTCCATCTGCACTGCTTCACTGTCGAGAAGCTTGCTCATGTATGGCCCTCAACGGTCCACCATCAACTTTGCTCTTGTCATAGGGCATCCCTTGTCAAATTGTTCTGTGAGCAGTGAAATTTATGAAATCTGATTTCTACACAGCTGTATGCATCGTGATTGAATTTCCTCTGTTTTTAATGTTACGAATGTTCATCAAAGCTTTTGAAGAGGCTGATGCCCTCGTAATATCCTCTTTTTGTATGAGTTCTCTGGTATCTAGTAATATCGTTGATCTCACACTCCAGAATTTTCTTCAGATCTCAATCATCCATCTCTTTTAGGAAACCTGCAGGAATTTAGTATCTCTAATATTCCTTCCTATTAACATCCAGCTGGAACAGCCCAACAAATTCAAAAGCCACAATGGGGTGACTGACAGAGTCCATTAACGTGATTACAGAGGTTTACATTTCTTAGAAGTCTACCAATTTAGCCTGTCAATTTACCAGTTGTTTTCTGGATGGAGGATACACGTCACATATTGTACTGACAGAAGTGTTTTAATTGTCCTTTATGCCAGTGCCAGGGTCAATATCTTCCACATCTTCACCCCAGACTGGCAGAAGGCAAAATTATTTCCCCTTTCAATTCAAGTACTAAAACATTAATGAGGGTTGGTAATAAAATATTATCGAAGTTTACGGGCTTGTCACAATGTGTGAGGCCTTCTGGCAGAAAAAAAGGGAAGCGTGAAATATCTACCCTCGAAGCCTTACACTTCATATTGTGTACTGCCCAGATGCAGCTGAATATTTGCAAAAAAGTCTGCCACCATTTTATTTGCTACCAACTAGGTTTGTGACATTAACTGTCAGTACAAACAAGCTGGCTGACAAGATGAAATTTTTCTTCCCTGCGCATTTAAACTTCTGCTTATTAAGCCTCTGTTACTACTGTGCACTGAATTGAATAAAAATATACTTACATAAGCTCAAAGAAAAAACTTTCCATATCCTAAAGCACATTAGGAATACCTCTTTACCCCTTCATTACAAGTACGTACTGTATGTATAAGATGTGTACAGATCAAGATCTGCAATCATTAAGCTCAAGAGGAGTACAACACTAACACCAGACTAACCTGAAACAAGAACAACTAACAGTATTAAAGGATTTGAACCAATCCATTCTCCCTGGCACCAGTTTCAAAGGCTTCTTTCTAGCAATATACCCTAAACTACCTTTAAAACTATTCTGCTTCTGGTCTTTCACTGGACAGGACAAGTTTTAATAACGCACACCCCTCCCATTTCTCCGTTGATCACTTTGCAATGGAAATTCAAAAGGAAATTTTTGATTTCTAGCAATCTTCTGTTGTTTAGCACTACATCTTCCCAAAACCTCATAAGCAGTAGGATTGTTCTATTGATTCTTATATGCAGGGAGGACCTTAAAGTGTCTATCGTTAAGGCATTGAACACAGCTGAGAATATCATTAAACTGTAATAATATTCAGTTGTCAATCCTTTGCCTTTCAAAGGAAGTTCCATTTTTCACTGCTAGCATAGTTGCATGAGCCTTGGTCTCCTTTATCTGCTTCAGAAATTAGTTCTTTTCTTCATCTGTGAAAGTTGGAAAACTTACAGTGTGGTTCAAAAACTAGAGCTGCTGCTAAATAACAAACCGCTGAATAACATACCAAGAATAACATACTTATGAAACAGCTTACGATGACATTTCTCTGCATCCTCTGCAGATTTATGGGGTTTCTATGTCCTGGACATATTTTTTGTATTCCTTTCTCATAATATTTTGAAAATATATAAAGCATTTTTCTTTAAATGTTTTGCAAATTTGCCTGATTCCCACTTTGTTCTTTGAGAGTATAACCCTTTTAATTTTCTCAGAAATGAAATTTACTTTCCAGCCATGAAGATATTGCAAATTACTTTGCAATGCTAAATAATTGCAATCAGCTGTAAAGAAGTTTAGCTAATTCCCACCCTTCCTTCTAAGACGTTCGTATCTCCTAAACAGTTTGTTGATACCTAGAGAGGCCACCAATCTGTTATTGTTCTTTCTGCAAAAGCTCCTTTTCAAAAACGGTCTTTCTTATTCCTTAGCCAGTGGGACGCCTTTTCTTGTTTCTAGATCCATGAAGCTCAGGGAAAAACAAAGGATCAAGCTCAGATTCTAAGAACTCTTTTAGCTAACATTTCTCCCAAGACCCCACTGGAGAAGCAAGCCAATTTCCTCCTGCCTCCCCAGCTAAGTATTGGAACCATTTTGGGAGAAGGCAAAAAACAGGGAAAAGCAAGAGTTTTCCCCCATTTTTCTAATCAGACCAGAGACACGGGTTCTCAGGAAATGGAATGTCAGGCATAAACTTCACTAAAATTATTTGCCTTTATGAACCATTCTGTGTTTGAGAAAAGTATCTATGCATCCATTTAAAAACATTCAGTTGGGAAGGACCCCAGTAGGTCTACTTTGAACATTCAGGAAGTTTCAATATTGGCTTTGCTCATCATGCAAACTTTGAGAGAGGCATATATAAGCTTTATTATGAGCGACAGAAATAATTCGAGTTCTCCTTTAATCATTTCCATAATAAGATCTTTTTTCTTTCTTAGCTCTCATATTTTTCCGTACCATTTTCTTCTTTCACTGTCCCTGAGTGAAAACAACACTGTTTGCTTGTCATTTTTCCTTATGAGCACTGAAGCAATGCCCAGAATTCTTACTTGAAAAAGTCTTCTCTACCTAGTTTCAAAAAGATATGTGGTGAGAGAGCAGGTATGAGTTTCAGAGCTGGAAGCAAATTCACAATATCCTGACAGTCTTTTATTGTCTACTTTTTAGTAATTTCCCACCCTTGCTCAAGCTACTGACATTGACTGAAGGAAGGGCATATGCATCCACTAATAATGCTCACAGGAAAACATTAATTGAAAATGACCACTTTTGTGTACAGGCTGTGTTTTGGATCAACTCCCAGAGATACAGGGAGGAGAAAAAAAAAAGAAATAAAGTGCTGAAGCCTTTTGTCATCAGTCACACACAACAAATGTATGTCCCAAATCTATCAAATCAAGTATCTTTTCCTCTGATTTTATCTGGAAACTGTTATCAACTCATTTTACAGCATTTCCTTTCCATTATCTATTCTCCTTTTTCTAAAAAAAAAGAAATCTATACTTTTTCACACCACGGAGGATCCTGAAGAAAATAATCAAACATTCTGCTTGTAAGCACCTAGAAGAAAACGTGAATAGCATGAAGAGCAGCCTACCAGGATTTGTCAAGAACAAATCTTGTCATAACAATATAATTTTCATTCATCAGCAGATAGCAAGCTCTGTATGTTGGGGAAAAGCAGTACATATCATATAGCTTGAGTTTTGTAAGGTTTCACAAACTGTCACTCAAAATACAGTGAAAGAAAACCACACTCGGAGTAGTTGCCAACAGTACTCAGGATGAATGAATCAAACAGAAATGAGCAATTCTGCAGGTGTCTATCCCAATTGGTATATTAATTCGTGACATTTAGGATTAAATAGACAGAGGGCATGTTAAATCTGTAGACAACACAAAGCTGGGGGGATCACAAGGCTGTTGCAGGACACAATTAGAATTCAGGATGGTTTTGGCAAACGAGAAATTATTTCTGTAAAAAATAAAACAGTTCAGTAAGAAAAAGTGTAAGGTTCTAAGTAAGCAGAAATAATCAACTAAGTATATATTGGAATTGGTAGATTTAGACTAGATACAAGGAAGTATTTTTTTACAATGAGGGTGGTGAAACACTGGCACAGTGGTTGCCCAGAGAGGTGGTAGATGCCCCATCCCTGGAAACATTCAAGGTCAGGTTGGACGGGGCTCTGAGCAACCTGATCTAGTTGAAGATGTCCCTGCCCACGGCAGGGGGGTTGGACTAGATGACCTTTAAAGGTCCCTTCTAAGCCAAACTATTCTATGATTCTATGAATTGAAAACGATTAAGATAACAGTTCTGCAGGGGGGATTACAACAAGACTAAGAGACTGGACAATATCATATTATTGTGCAAAAGTCAATATTGTATGTGGTCACATCAGAAGGAGCACAGATGATAAGATATATGTGAATTTGTCCTCTGTTATACTTAGAAGTGGTAAGGAATGTGCAGAAAGAAATAAGAAGGGTCAGAAAATTAGAAAATATTCCCCGTAAGGAAAGTCTGAAGGAATAAGAATATTTAAAAGAGAAAACTGAAGCTATAGTAAAGAAATAATGTATTCTCTGTATCCACATTTTATAGAAGAAGACATTATAGGCTTAAACTGCACAAAGGTAAAAGAAATTAAATATCAGAAACATTGTCTGGAAATGGTGCAACGTATCCACCCACCACTGCAGGGCTTTAAGAACAGATTGGTCAAATATCTGTGGGGATTGATCTAGGTGTAGTTACCGTACTTAGGATTCAAGGAATCATAGAATCATAGACTTATAGAATCATACAGGTTGGAAAAGACCTCTAAGATCATCGTGTCCAACCGTCAACCCAACACACCATGTCCACTAAACCATGTCCCTAAGGGCCTCATCTACATGTCTTTTAAATACTTCCAGGGATGGCGACTCCACCACTTCCCTGGGCAGCCTGTTCCAAGGCCTGATCACTCTTTCAGTAAAGAAATTTCTCCTAATGTCCAATCTAAACCTCCCCTGGCGCAACTTGAGGCCATTTCCTCTCGTCCTATCGCAAGTTACTTGGCAGAAGAGACCAACACCCACCTCGCTACAACCTCCTTTCAGGTAGTTGTAGAGCGCGATGAGGTCTCCCCTCAGCCTCCTCTTCTCCAGACTAAACAACTCCCGTTCCCTCAGCCGCTCCTCATAAGACTTGTGCTCCAGGCCCTTCACCAGCTTCATTGCCCTTCTCTGGACACGCTCCAGCACCTCCATGTCCTTCTTGTAGTGAGGGGCCCAAAACTGAACACAGTATTCGAGATGCGGCCTCCCCAGTCCCGAGTACAGGGGCACGATCACCTCCCTACTCCTGCTGGCCACACTATTCCTAATACAGGCCAGGATGCCGTTGGCCTTCTTGGCCACCTGGGCACACTGCTGGCTCATGTTCAGCCGGCTGTCAATCAGCACCCCCAGGTCCTTTTCCTCTGGGCAGCTTTCCAGCCACTCTTCCCCAAGCCTGTAGCGTTGCCTGGGGTTGTTGTGGCCGAAGTGCAGGACCCGGCACTTGGCCTTGTTGAACCTCATACAATTGGCCTCGGCCCATCGATCCAGCCTGTCCAGGTCCCTCTGCAGAGCCTTCCTACCCTCCAGCAGATCAACACTCCCGCCCAACTGGGTGTCGTCTGCAAACTTACTGAGGGAGCACTCGATCCCCTCGTCCAGATCATTGATAAAGATATTGAACAGGACCGGCCCCAGTACTGAGCCCTGGGGAACACCGCTCGTGACCGGCCGCCAACTGGATTTAACTCCGTTGACCACAACTCTCTGGGCCCGGCCGTCCAGCCAGTTTTTTACCCAGCGAAGAGTGCACCTGTCTAAGCCGTGAGCCGCCAGCTTCTCTAGGAGAATGCTGTGGGAGACGGTGTCAAAGGCTTTACCTAAGTCCAAGTAGACCACATCCACAGCCTTTCCCTCATCCACTAGGCGGGTCACCTGCTCATAGAAGGAGATCAGGTTGGTCAAGCAGGACTTGCCTTCCATGAACCCGTGCTGGCTGGGCCTGATCCCCTGGTTGTCCCGGACATGGCTCGTGAGTACCCTCAAAACGAACCGCTCCATGATCTTCCCTGGCACCAAGGTCAGGCTGACCGGCCTGTAGTTCCCCGGATCCTCCTTCCGGCCCTTCTTATAGATCGGCGTCACATTGGCGAGCCTCCAGTCGTCCGGGAGGCAAAGAAGACCTTCTGACAAGTTCCTTCCTGCCATCCAGTGCTTCTGTTGCTGAACCCTTTTACACTGTTTGGCTCGAATGTTCTGCAGATGTGTTAGTATATACTGTTATTTGTATCATGCAGTTACGCAAGTCATCCTCATTGTTTAGAAAAGTGATGTTGGTTTCAGTGAATTACTAAATGCTATTGTAATTCTTTTTCTTACTATATAACATTAATGCCTTTTGTGCAATGTGGCTGGCACAGAGACTGGAAGTCATCAGTCCATGCTGTGACTATTGTGACACACGAATTGAAAAAGCATTAGAAATCCATTGGCTCAGATCTCACATCTTAGGGTAGGTTAAGTATAACTGATAAAAAAAGATAAAAAACTCCGAGGTTTTGAAAACTCAGCTTGTTCTTGGAAAAAAATAGAATGAAAATAACTCAAATTTGTAAATTTAACTTTGCAAAATTCCCATGTACACAAAAAGACAAGCACTGAAGCCTCGTTAAATGTGACAGGGATTTTGTATTAGCTATGGTAACATCCCTGTTCCTAGTCATGTCCCAGCAAAGCTGAAAGTGAATTTTCAGCAAAATAAATGGACATGATATTACATAAAACACTATTCTAACTAACTGGGGGGGAGTTATCCTTTGCTAACAATAATGCATATTAGCAGCAAATAAGGACATTTAGGCCCAGTCCTCGGAAATATTTATGGCCCATGTGGTATATGCTGAGAAGGACTTGCAAGGAGGCAAAAATGGCAGCTCCCTGCCCTACCAATAGGAGATAGACAAAAAGTAAACTCCTAAAGGGAACACATTCAGCATTAACTGTTCATACCTTCTTCTCACAAACCCTGGAAAATTGGCCAGAATTGGCCAGTTCTTTTGAAAAATATCCATCTTGTATCCCAGCAGTGCAGGTTAGGAGGCACGAGCTATGGTTAGCTGTGGGTTGGTGTTAGTATTCGCATGAGATAGCACAGCCATCAAGTTTTGAGCTAGTTCAGCATATGGCTTGTGTCTGCTGAATAAATTCTGTTGGGCTGTATGCTAAGGGGAGTGTTTACCTTACTTAATTTTACATAGCTAAAGTTGGGTATCATCTGTTTTGGGTTGCTTATCAAAGCTCCTCTCTGTTAGACACCTTTCTTGGCTGACTTGAAATACAATATTTTCATAAGAAAATATTAGGGATATTTTATAATATTGTGATAATAAAATTGTATAATTTTATGTGATAATTGTGATAATAAAATAGTATAATCACAATAATTTGACCTGAAACAAAATGTTGTGGGAATTGGTCCTTTTCATTGTTAAAGGATAGGCAAATTTTGGAATAAAGTAAGGTTTCAAAATTAAAAAAAAAATACATCCACACAGAAATATCTGATTTTTAAAATACTATTTTTTGCCATATCTTCCTGGCATTAATTCATAACTGGAATTATATCCTGGGTTAATAAAACATTTGCTCAAAAGAGTGTACCCAGCTGAGAAAAGAAGCAGAAAGAGTTGGTCTGCGTAGGCAACCTAGAGTTACTGGCAGAACTGGTTACAAAACCCGTGTCCGGAGGTGCAGATAAGTTGTCCAGCTTTTACTGCCTGAAGTCAGATTTATGTGGGTTTTTACCCTCAAGAATCCACCACTTTTTCCATTCATAATATCATTTAGAATTTGACAGAAGATACTTCCATCTCAAAGCTGCAGCCCAAAGAAACCTTCCCACCACAGTGTCTCAACTTGTGGTTAGGATTTCATTTTGGCTAGTCAGTCCTTTCATTCTGCTGTGAACCACATCCTATAATTTAGCACAAGAGGGAGGTTTTATGGCCTTATGTGTCTAGCATTTAGAATTTAAATTTGAGTTCTTAATATATTTTATATAAGAACTAGTATTTTTTTTTTTTAAACACACTTTATTTAAGATTCAGTATTTTATTTAAGACCCAAAAATATAAGCATCGCTTAACCTCAAATATGTACTGCCCCATTTTTATCATCTCTGTTGCTTGTGTTTAGATTCCAGAGAAAAAAAATCTGGAAGATGAGCATTAAACAGCTTGACAGCATTGAGCTGAACTGTGGGTGTGAAAATGTTAAAGGACACAATTTGTAATGAAATCTTATCTGCTGGACTTAGACAGGTAGCATTTCAGATGTTTAATTAGTATTCGAAGTGTGCATTCTTAAGAAGTTAACAATATCTCTAAAAAATTTCATTGCACACTCATACATTTACATTTAGTCCTCAGACTGTTGTCAGTTAACTTACAGTGCCTTAGAGCAAGGGTGAGGTTTGTGGATACATCTGTTCCCCACAAAAAAGAATAGACATGGAGGCAGAATTTTACAAAAGAAGAGAAGATACTTCAGCAGCACATTAAGAGTGTTGTGCTTACCTTTAGGAAATGTAGTGAGTCCAAGGACAAAAAACAAGTTGAACCCTTTCCGGGGAGGCCAGGGAAGCTGCCTGTGGAAAGCAGAAAATGACAATATAACAGATGGGTGTTGCATGGCTGGTATCACACACACTGCTCTGAAATAATGCTGTCCCTGAGCTCAGCTTGGCAACTTCCATCCACTTGCCTGCCTTACATGCTCAATGGCCAAACAACATGCCAGCTGTGCAATGTACAGCGAGCACCCTGGGACAAGGAAAAGGACTTTCGGCCAAATCTGGGGCTACCGTTGCAGGCCTGCAGTTTGTGCAGTCTTGTGAGGATAGTTTCAGCACGACTTTCAGGATAGACTGAAAGTACAGACCCCTTCAGTGGTGTGACAACTGAATTCAAATTATCTTGAAGTTTTATCTGCAAGTTATTCAAGTTACCTGGTAGTTTATCAGTGACTTAGTGCATGTGAAAGGAGTTGGGGGTAGGAGGATTTTTTGAATCCTTCCTCGTGAAACTACTTTGATAATCATAATCAGATCTACTTCAACTGATATAATAATATGAAACCAAAGAAGAGAACAACTCAACAAAGCAGAATGTAAATCAGAAAACTGTATATGCATAGGGATAACTTGTACGCTGTGGGCTGTACTGAAATACAGAGTTCAGCATTTTCAAGGTGTTTGGCTGATGACAGCTGTAGAGCAATAGTGCTGAAGCAACTTATGAACTTGATGACACACCTATATAGTATTAATTTCCTTGTATAATGTGGTACTGCATGAGATGACATATGTATTCATCTTGTTATCTGTTACACATCCTTTTTCTCCTTTGCTTTAGGTTTTTCCTCCAGTCATGCTGTCATGATTGACATGACATTTATTCACCTAACTACTTGTAGCCATTGCAGGATTTGATCTCCTTTACAAGCAAAAGGCAAAATAATTGTAAATAAATAGGCAAAGAACCAAGCAAGCTATCCATTTGCCCAAAGAAATAAGTTGCTTTATGTAGATTCTGAGCTCTTGCACTTAAAAAGCAGGTAAATGGGCACTGCAGTTTTCAATCTCTCTGTTAAGATATTGCAGTAATAAGAGCCATTATGAGACATCTAGATGGAGACGTGGACGTATTGGTTCCTCCCTTTCCAAACTGACTTATCTTTTTCTGTTTCCTGGATATCTAACAGATCATCAACAATTGATCTCTCTACCTTGATGTCATAGGGACAGAAAATGTCTCAGACCTAACTGACATTAACTTAGCCTAGATTTCTCTTTCTGTCATAGCAAAGGGTCTTCTCTTCACACAGACCAGTCAGAGAACTTAAACACATATTGAAGAGGGTTGTTCTTCTTGGTATCTAAAAAAATTGTTAGATATCTAATTCCGACTGACTCATTCCCACTTACAGTAAGTGCAAAAGGAATACAACAAAAGATGTCATGTCCTTGAGCACTGAAGAGTACAGACTTTGAGTTATGCTTTCTTCTATTCTGTTTTGTTTTCTTTTTGCCTATTTATCTCCATACAGATGTGCATACAATCACCAAACTGCTTTGCTCAGCCCTATAAATAGTGTTGAAATAGAAAATTTTCAACAAAATGTAAGAAGGCAAAAATCATTTGACCTTTCTAAGTTTAAGCAGCCTCACACTTGACATATTAACTCCAAAGTGTATAATATATTCATACCACTGCTAAGCCTTGGGGAGTCACAGTCAGTGACTGTAAGACCTAGTAGCTTTCCATCCTCCCAGGATTTAAGGAAGATTCATATCTTTTCTGTGAGTGTTCTGTCAAAGATTTAGATTGTGTGGCTAATATCAGTATATCCTGGTTATTTGTTTTGGCTTCTTTAACAAGAATTATTTTTCAGTAGTTTGAAAGTGAAATTCATCATGAGTCTGGTGACTCCAGAGCAAGTACTCTAGGTCAACAGTTAAATGTTGAAATATTCTGAGTGCCATGAGAGCACTCAGAACTTCAAAAGATAAGTACTTCATTATGATCCAGATGAGGAAATAATTTGACCTTATTGGTTTGGCATTCTGTACATCTTTGGTTTAAATGAGTAGGAAATCTTAAAACAGGAGGTAAAGGGTCAGGGGCTAAACTCATGATGTAATTAAAGTTGCAGTCTTAGGGTTTGCCCTTTGAGTTTAAATGTTTCTGTAAGTTAAGACTGAAATTATTTAATACACAGTTCTATATTTGGGTAAATTCTGATGGTATGAATTCCAAAATCTGTGCATTAGACTTGTAGCTGAGTTGCCTTAAGATGAAAGGTTTTGATAAGCTATGAGAAAAACAAGCAGCTTTTGACTTAATGGACCCCATGTAAAAGTCAATCATTGTAATGCCATGTTGTTTGAAGCTGTCTCTCTGTTAATTTTTCAGAGGAGATTGTGGTTAATGACATGTTAAGATAGCCTTCAGTTCTGGCAGGGCTTGAAGCAAATATTCGTTTACTACTGTCAGAAAGTACAAAGATAATAACATGCTAAGTGACAGAGGAATACTCTGAGCAGTTGGTGAGTTTGGAGTTATAGCTTTGTATCCTTGAGTCTTCTGCCCTTGCCGCTCTCTCCTCTACTCCCTGGTACCCTGACCCCGGGGCTGAGGGGGACGAGTTGTGGTGGACACTGTCAGAGCACAACACATCCCTCCGTCTAAACCTTTTTCAGACCTATGGTAGCCCAAAAGCTCACTTCTGCTAATGCAAAGTTTGAGCCTCTAGTGCCATTTTAATCTCTTTCTAGCCCCAAAAGCATCGACCACAGTTGCAATTTGGAGAGCAGGAAAAGTGTGTGTGTGCACATGTGTGCTCTCTTTTTTTTTCTATATATTTTGTAAGTAAAACAGAAGATAAATCTAAGACTACAATAACCAGTGAGGTTTGGGGTTAGAAATGGGTCTCGTTTTCCCCACTAACACTACAGACAGGTGAGAAAATAGATATGGATTTCAAGCCCCAGTCCACCCCAGTCCACACTGGACAGGAATAATGAAGCGATCTGGGCACATGGGCACCCCTGGGAGGGCTCTGTGCAGTGTTCAGCCTGGAGGTGACAGATGACCAGAGGTGCCCTGCAGGTTTCTAGCATTGCGAGAGACTTGACAGAGCAGCAGGGACATAGCCAGAGAGTCCTCTGAGAAGACAAATACCCAGGTTGTGTTTCTTGTCCTGACTGCAGCTGAGATCGGGCACAGACCTGCTTGTTCTTGTAGAAGAGTGTCTCCCCCATCCATATGTACCTTCAATATATTCTCAGCTGGGTTCCTTACTTCCTGAGTAATTTAAACCCATATTTCTCTCTATGCCTGCACACGCTACACTATTTCGTTTGTACCTCAGAATAAAGAAGAGGAAAGCAGAAGAGAACTTGCTCAGGAGCTGCTCAGCTCACAACCGCTGTAAACATCTCCCATAAGCCCACGTGAGGACAGCTGCTCCCTCTGCGTGGGGTTGTGAGGGTGGGTGGGCCAGCTCAGGCATCCCACAGCCCCATTCTAAAACGGACTGCGTGCCAGCCTTACCCAGTGCCAAGCTGAGCGTGCATGTTTGAGTGTGTGGGAAGGGAGAAAAGGGATTTCTGCCCGTTGACTCCACATACCTTCTCAGAATCTGGCACAGCTTCTTGAGGACAGCAATATGCTATGGCTAGGCAGGGATTGTTTCCCTAGGGATGTGTGATTACAATCCCGAACGCCGGATCTCCAGTCTTGACTTTCCGCCCCATTTTACATGAATAAGTGGCCACCTCCCAAAGTAATTCTCTCATTCAGCTAATTAGTGCTTCAGGCCCATGTTTTACAGCCCACACACATAGCAGCTCTTATACATGGACGCAGTCCCATTGAACAAACATGAGCTGTTTTACATGCAGAACAGCTAAAAAATGTACAAAATACACAGTGTCTTCATTACAAAGAGGGAGAAAAAAATCCATGATCTACTGGTTTTATTTATGGATTTAGATCCACAGACTACCATTTCTTTTCAGCTTAATTTCATTCTAGTTTTCTTTTCCACTGAGTTTCTGTCTGATTCTGTGCATTTCATTTTTTGCTCTGCTTCGTTCTCTCCCAAGGCTCTAAACATAGCTCATTTCAACTCATTCTTACACTGTTCTCACATGCTTTACCTGTTTCCTATTAACTTCTCTTCTTAGCTATTTGTGTTTTTTCCACCTGGCAACAAGGTCATTCTTCTGTCATAAGACTTCTATCAAACATTTTTTCCTCCCTCCAGTGACCATCTATTTCCCTAGAAATTTCAGAAAACTTTTAGTCAAATGTTTTCCCTTTTTCTTCCTCCTAAAAGAGCATCACTCAGAGCACCTCACTGATGTGGATTTAGTTTGTACTTGGTTATTGAGCTATGGACCAGAGGCAGTCCATAAGTGATGATGCCAATACCATTTTTTTGATTGACATCAGCTAATTATACTTATACGGCTTCATCATACTAGTCTAATGATCTGTCTTGATCTGGGAAAGACTTTAGAGTCTGGTATTGTAAAATAAAGAAACAAGCTTAAAATGAAAAACGTTACAGTCTTCTGATAAAATATAGAAACACACCAGAAGACTGAAAATACAGAAATGTACACCAAAAGAGGCTTTAAAAATGCTCTCTTGGGGCCCTTGTTCTACCAACTGTCCTGTTTTCCTATAAGGAGAGTATGTTTGTTTGCACACATGAATGTAGAACGGAGCCTTAAGACGTTAAGCTCTTTGCAGCAGGTATCTTTGTTTCTCTACACAGTCATATTTCCAACCCTCTCTTTAAGAAAACATATCTTTTCTTTCTCACTTTCTTGCCCATTTTATTTTTGTCCTGGTTTTGGCTGGGATAGTTAAATTTCTTCCTGGTGCTGTGTTTTGGGTTTAGTACGAGAAGAACGTTGATAACACACTGATGTTTTCAGTTGTTGCTAAGTGCCCTAAGAGCCTCCATGCTCTGCCAAACGCAGAGGCTGGGAGGAAGCATAGCCAGGACAGCTAGCCCAGCTGACCAATGGAGTATTCCATACCATGTGACATCATGCTCAGTATATGAATGGTAGTCGTGATCCAGGAAGTAGCAGTCGCTACTTGGTGATCGGTCAGCACGGGTGGTGAGCAATTGCATTGTGCATCACTCATTTTGTATGTTTTATCATTATCATTATTATTATTATTATTTTCCCTCTTCTGTCCTATTAAATTGTCTTTATCTCAACCCGCGAGTTTTTCTCACTCTTACCTTTCTGATTCCCTCCCTGTCCCACCAGGGAGGGGGGGGTGAGTGAGCATCTGCGTGGGGTTTGGCTGCCTGCCAGGTTAAACCACGACAACTTTATAACCCTAACTTGTCTGTGTCCTGTTCACTGCTTCCTTCAGAGAATCACAATTATGCCCCCATGATTCTCTCTTCCCTGTAAAACTGAGCTTAACCAGTGAGAGACAGGAAAGCATTTCCGTCTTACTCACAGCTGGCACTTCAAGGGACCCAACAGGAGCGTTTGTGTCTGACTCTTCCTTGTTTATCTAATCATTTGCTCTAACGAATCGTCACCCATGGGCTGTTTACATACAATCAGGTTTTATGAAAAATCACACCCTGTTTTTAGCAACTGGAAAGAGGCTATCTTAGCTAATTGAATTGTTCCGTTTTAAGTGTTTCCTTCAACTCTGGCCAGAAGCAAAGATCCATCAGTAAGGGTACTGGTAAACTATTCGTAGCTTAATTTTCCATAGCTCTTGTTCAATGAAAAGTCCTGTAAGGGTTTTTGCCTTTTTTCACAGGTGCCACCAGTGCTTCTGGACAAGCAGTTTTCGGAATTTACACCAGATATCACACCCATTATTCTGGCTGCCCACACCAACAATTATGAAATCATAAAGCTCCTTGTGCAGAAAGGGGTCTCCGTGCCCAGGCCACATGAGGTCCGCTGTAACTGCGTCGAATGTGTCTCAAGTTCAGATGTGGACAGCCTCCGCCACTCTCGATCCAGACTCAATATCTACAAGGCTCTGGCAAGCCCATCTTTGATTGCTTTGTCCAGTGAGGATCCTTTCCTTACTGCTTTTCAACTGAGCTGGGAGCTGCAGGAACTGAGTAAAGTTGAAAATGAATTTAAGTCGGAGTATGAGGAACTGTCACGGCAATGCAAGCAATTTGCAAAAGATCTCCTGGATCAGACACGGAGTTCCAGGGAATTGGAAATTATTCTTAATTACAGAGATGATAATAGCTTGATAGAAGAACAAAGCGGTAATGATCTTGCAAGATTGAAACTGGCAATTAAGTACCGTCAAAAAGAGGTGAGTGTGCTGGAGAATATTTAAGCATATTTAGTAGTAGAAATGTGATAGATAATAGCCTGAAATTCATCCTTTTAACTGAGACAAATTGCTGCTTATCTTTTTTTGTTCTACAGTGTCTCTTCTTTTTTTTATATTTTTAATTAGATGAATTTGAGTAGCTGTTATAGTTTGATAGTATCAGAATTTAAAATAGCACAGATCTGTTATAGCAAGATCCAAGGAAACTTTTTTTCCTTTTGCACCTGAATAGACATAGTCTCCAGTAGTTGTGCTCTGAAAAGCTCTTCAATAATAGGATGAGAAATATATACAGCATACTTCAAATTAGCTTTAATTGTGTCTGACAGAAAAAGGAGGCTATGTGTTTAAACACCTATAAAATACTACAGGCACCTCTATAGAAAGGTTTCTTCAAAAAATAGCTATTATAAGTAGATACTGAAACATAAGATTAATAGCAATGCATGACTCCCAGAACTTTGACATTCAGATTCTTTTTCATGAAGAATCCAAAATGGAGATACCATGAGTATTGGTTTCTATGACAGTTAAAAATCCATGAGTTTGCTTCACTGATATAGATATTCAACTGGAATCAGAGGATGTCTGCATTTCTTTTAAAAATACTCAAGTTCTTCTGTGCCTGCAGAAGTGAAAGAATCAAGACAGAAAAATAAGTTAGGAAGACAGTTCCCCTGATATTTCCAAAACTTCACTTGATCCCTGCTTATCATCATGTCAGAATGTGTTTGACATCTCATTTGGAACCTGTACATCCAAAATCAGCTGAACTGTGGAATTGTATAATCAAGACAAATGCCATTAATAATTAAATGTTACTTGTTCATATAAAATATGGCAAACGCTTAAGAAACTTCTGTGTTATATTGAACTAGTCTATCTATCACTGCTAAATTCTGTTCTGCAAAATGGAATAGTAAATGCATTAATATATTAATTATGTTAGAAAGGTTTGCAGGAACAATAACCAAACATAATGATTCTGTTGCCCATTTGAAATACAATTTAGTAATGCCAAGAAGTTATCATGAAGGTAGGGACCTACTGAAGTACTCCTGGAAAAATATCTCAATTGGTCTCTCACTTCATAAGTCTTCTAATAAGCATTTTTTCCTTCAGGAAATGTATTGCATAATTTTATATTTGATAGTATAATGTTTTAGGCAACATATTCACTGCCTTCGTAAATTATTTTCGAATGGTACTATTCCAGACTGTTCTTAACAACTACTATTTCTATTTCTTGAAATGCCAATCTTGTCCCACAGTCATTTAAGAAATTCTAGCTTGGACTTCTGTTTTCCAAAGGATTAATGCATGAAATAAAATTCTGACCTCTAATGATCTTATTTTTTAAAAGCTTGGATTTTCTTAATCTGAGATAGAGACACTGAGAGAAATCTGTAGGCTAGAATGTTTTTTAATAGTTCATCTGATTCCCATGCCTAATTAAATTGCAGTAATACAGCTGATTACACTTCATTGATTCTTCATAATAGCAAACATTAAAGCAATACTGATTTAGTGCAACAATTCCAAATCAGTGGATCTTTTATACTTTACATACGTTTTTCATTTCTATAAATATTTCCCACTATCCCTACCATTTGAGTCTCCCTGAAGTAAAATAAAGCTTTATTACATTCTTTTGCTGTGTGCCTAAATGTATTCGCTACTAGATGCTGGAGCAAATAGTAGCCACTGTAACTGATCAGTCGTTTTATTTCTGATTATTACAAGAGTATTCTGGTAGGTACAGATCCAAGGTAAAATAACTTACCTCAGGCATAACAAATGCTTGGATTCTGGCTGTCCTGGTGCATATGGATCATGATGAAAATAGATCAGACAGGTCTTTCTATTTCTTGTGTTAAGGATGTTACAGGAGCCACTGAATCCAGCAGCCTCCAGGGTCTGGGGATTCTTTCAGCCTGGGTACTGGAGCCCAGCCAGGAGAACCTGGAGACCCTGGGGTCTCCGTCCCAGGCACAAGCATACTGACCAGCCCTGCTTACACAAGACCGGCCCCTTGATTGCCTTTTCCTCTCCATTTTGCCATGCTTGTTCCTCCCTGATCCTTCCCACCCTTTACCCTTCCCCTAAACATCCCATAATAAATTTTACATAATCCCATAAGATCCCTCTGATATCCCATAATAACTTTGAATTTTCCATGAGTCCCATGAACCCCCTCAAACATCCCACAATACTCATGATTATGATGTTTTCCCCTCCTTATGATCACTTACAAAGTTGAGGTTGACCCTCCTCGAGGCAGTTGCTGCCGGTCCTTTAATGGCCCATTCGTCAGAGGCTAAAGAGTCTTGGTCTTCATCATTGTTTCTATTATACCCTGGTTTCTGTGTTGAATTTATCACTTTTCGTGTTGTTTTCTATTTCTGTTATACTAATTAACCCTTAACCAGATAATTAAATGAACAAATAATTCAATGAACCAGATGCTTTCACATTTCATATATCCTTACACTACAACTATCCAAGGTAAGCTTGATGGCAAGCAGCAGAAGCAACTTACAAATCTTATTTTAAAAATGGAAGGAAAAAAAGTGTGCGTTGGATTTTAACTAGCCCATTAATATATTATTTTGGATTTAACCTGTTTGAAAATACTGGTTTGGGGTGTTACATGTCCTTCCTCTGCCCTATGTGTCTCAACCACAAAGAGTCAGTTCTCCACCAAAGACTTTTCTATTATGACAAGAGCAAACATGGATTTGTGGTTTTTTGGTGCTACCAGTTCTAGTTATTGTCTTTCTTTCTCTTAACTTGCCTGCTATCCTGCAAAATAATAATAACAAACAAAAAAAAAACAACCCAAAACCCCTCAACAAAACAGCAAAACAGATAAGAATGCATTGTCTTCCCTTCTTATCTTACCACCCAACCCTAACATCCCTAATGCTATTACCCTAACGCTAAAGAACATGGTAATGCTATATTGGGACTGAGGTCAGAGCTCCATGAGTAAGCAAACAGGTCTGGTTGTTCAGAACATCCAGTCTATGTCCAGAAATCGCAGTTAAAAGTAACAAAATAATGAAGAATGAGGAAAAGTAAAATAGGAACACATGTCCTTTTACATTGCTTTTACAACTAATTGCTCAGGAGTTAAAGACTACTTTTTTTCTTTCAAAAGAATTATTATAAAATTATTAGCGGTATAATCTCTTGGCATTAATAAGTGAGATTGAAACATATTATAACTAAACCTTGTAAAGGACTGGAGTAGGCTTTGGATAATATAACTTGTTTTAATCTCAAAGAGACAAGATTGGGTAGGAGCAGCAGATTGAGGGTACTTATAGGAGAAGCAGACAAATGGATGGTGAAGAATTTTCATTGTGTAAAGAAAGGAAAATTGACAAACGTGAGAAAAGATAATTACCAAGCTGGGAGTTGTTGAGGAGCTTCAAAATGACATAGTGTTTGATCAAATGTAATCTAGAAATACCTTGTAATGAATACAGAAAGGCTCTTAAAAGTCAAGTTATTATGCAGTGCTTGGTGTAGTGGTCTGCAAGCCCCTGGTACCACCTCTGTATTATCATCTGTGGAAATGAAGACAGTACATTCATTCTCAGAGCTGTCTGCATTGTTCGTGGTCACCAGATTGCCCCTGAAGTGGACCTACTCCACAAAACCAAAAAGTTTATGCCAATTGGATTTGAGATTCTTCACAGTGAAAGGTGCTTATCTTCTGCATTTTCATTCCTTTTGCATTTGCCATAATACTGTGATCCTCCTTCAGGTACTGTCAAAAGGCATCTCAGTGGTATCAATTCTCAGTCCATGGTGTCATGTCAGAGGGAACCTACTATGTATTACCAAGGAAGAAACTTCCCTGATAAAACTATTTATCTTCTTTCATTAATAACTAGGGTGAAAGAGATTTATAATTTCAAGCTTACACTGCAGAATAATGTCTGGCAAGACTGTTGATAATATCTGTTCTGAGTTAGGTGGCAGAACTAGAGTATCTGCCAGCATGTACGTTTTGTGTGCTTACCCACAATTTTTTTTAGCATAGCACATGGGACAGAACACCCAAGGTACCATTTTTTTTCTGTTCATTTTGCATCACTGATGCTGTTTGATTATAAGCAAAGACACGTTGCTGATGCCTGTTTCTGACACCTACTGTTGCCTGGGCTACAACTAGCAGCACACAAGAGAGATTCCCTGAAGTCATGCAACCAGTCTGCATTGGGCACAAGCATTTTGTTGTCTAATTATCTACTGTATAATATTATCTCAACTAAGGGCGAGTTTGGTTTTGTGAAGGCTGTCACTTACAATTTCATTGTGCTAGATTCTAAGCACACAATGAGCAATGAGAAATAGTTTCCTGTTTTCCTAAACCAAATAAAAATGTTATCTGATTCAACTGAAGTTTCATTCAAGGATGTGGAAGGGAAATCCCTGATGCTGTATATGATTCACAAGCAGAAGTTATTCTACCTGTAATAATAATAATATGTCATTCTGAGTTTAAGTAATTTGCAAAACCCTGGTGCAACAATGCAGTTAAGTAGCAGAGAATAGTAGCAGTGTATAATAATTAGCAGACAGTCATCTTTGCCACTAATTGCAAAATGCATGTTCTGTCTCATACATATTGAGAGTTTTTAATAGAGAAATCACAGCAAAACCCCAGTGTCTCTCACTCTTCTGTTAGCTTTGTTTTAGTTTTGGTTCTCTTTAGGTCTTATGCATATATCTGCACATACGTGAAAGAGTGCTTACTAATTTTCCCGTATATGTGAAATAAAGAAGGGAGGGGGAAGATTAATAGACTGAATCAATATCCTCTGGTTTCACAGTAAGTTTAATTAGTGCAATTTAAATACTTATACTAGAAATTTATATCTCTGTCTCGTCTTGCGCCATACTAACTGGCCCATGTCATTTAAGCTACAGCTATATAAGCTCAAACATAGTAGCAGGGTGAGGTTATAATTGTTGGCAGTATTGTCTCATTTTTCTTTGTTATTAGACATTCTGATATCAACACAGAGGAAATACGAATTTTTAAGTATATAACTGTTAATCTTTTATCTTTCGTTTTTCAAATTGATAAAGACTAGCTGGTTTTTTTTTTAGTTGTTTTTTTTTTTTCTGTATCTTTTCCATTCTTAGTTTACTCTGATCATCTTTCACTTCCTCTATAAGTACAAGATCATTAGAAAATTTTGGATACTTGATATTAGCAGGATGTAAAGTAGGTTAAATGCTGTACATTTCAGCTTGACACTCATGAAACATTTTAGTAAGCTTTTTTCTGCCTTTATCTTTAAAGTAAATACATAGTTATAGCATCCATGCATGGTTATGTACCATGTTGAGGTGTAGATAAAGAAGGAAGAACTAAATTTGCTAAAAGATACGTTCAGGAAGGACGTTTTTCCTGATCCTGAACTTTTTTAAAGGATCGATTTAAAACATAGAACCATTTCTAAATTTTCATTTCTCGTTTCAGGACATTTCTATAGAGCTGAATAATCAACGGTTACCAAAAATTCAGCTGCTTAACAGCTAAAACTCTCCCAAATGCCTCTAGTGGCTCTTCTAACAGTTCCCATTTGCCAGGGGCAGGCCCTGGTTTTCTGAGTTGTTAGCACCTGCAGAGCCTCAGCTGGCAAAGAGGCAGAGAAAGAGTGAGAGAGGGAGTGGGTTTTAACAATTTAACACAGTTAAAGACATTTGGATTTAACAAGAGGACAGGCTTTATTAATAAGAATTTCAGGGAAATCAGCTTCAGACTAGCTTGCTCATTTATTTGCAGACAGACAAGAAGTGAGACAGGACTCCCCCAGATAGGAAACACACATCATGGATCAGCTGTTTTTAACATAAACCTGTATGTTCCCATAAAACACACACCAAAGATTACTGATATGAGCAATATCACTAAATTATTAATTGGTTAATTAAATCTTAAATACAATAATATGATATTCACGTTTCATAGATCAACTCTTGTTTTCTAGGAAAACAGTACTGCAGGGTAAAAGAAGTTGGTTGTTACTGATAATAAAAGCCATCTGTTTGCTCCTGCTCAAAAGAGGACTTTTAAAAATGCAATCACCAGTTCTTCACTAGTTTTCTGTGCAAAATACAGCCTCAGTGAAATGGAAATGTTTCACAATAATGTCACAAATTCAGTGAAATTTTCGATGAAAACATGTCAAATCGTTTCAAATCTGTCATTTCATATTGATGTCTAAACACTTCATTTCAATAAAGTAAAGCATCTTGTTTGACTGCAGTTTCTTCTTACTTCACTTGGACTTTAACATTTTTAACAATGTAGTGCTTATACCTAATATCATCCATATCATATTATTATAAAAAGCAGTATAAATATGATAGAAAGCAAAAATTATTCCTTATCAAAATTGAATATCGCAACAATGCCTAGAGAAAATAATTTTAAAGTACTGAAATGAAAAGCTGCCATGTTCTCAGTAATGTTTTTCAACGTTTAAACTGCCATGGCTTTTTATTCAGATATGGAATATAAAATATGCCTGGAAATGCTGGAAATTTCCATAGAGCTCCTCTGGCAGCAATACAGTTTAAGAGTCTAAGTCAAGCTTTGTGACTGTCCTTTGGAACCACAGATTGATTTTGAGTAATTCTAGTAGCCATTATAATGAATTTCTCATTAAAAGTCTTTCAGATGCAAAAGCCTGAATTATTGACTCTGCGAGCAGGAATGACTTTGGAAACACAACATCTAAGAATTATCATGTGTTTAAAAAAAAAAACCACACCTGAAAGATAAACAGAAACACAGGAGCCATGTGTTAGCAAGTCACTGTGAATATTTGTCAAAAGTCTGGAAAGGTGCAGTCAGAAGTTTCCGTGTAAAAAATAACAAAACCCCACAAAAAACAGACTCTGATAATATTTGGACATTTTTAACACCAAAGGAAGATGTGTTTAGTCTATGAATTCCATAACTGAGAGGAGTGATGTATGCACGTTTGGGTCCATGTCTCCAAACGACCCATTTCTGCAGACTCTCAGCCATAGTTTTCAAAAAATTTGCTAAACATTTTTCCAGGCAAGAGCCAGGTACTCTAAAACAGGTCATATGTTTGCTTTGTAAATCATGTAAAAGTCTCTGCGTTTATAGATAAAGACTCCGCAGATTGTTAAATAGCATAAATTATGTAAGTAGCTTATCTGCTACACATACTTAAAGTCTTACTCGAATTCGTTATCTATTACCTCAGAACTGAATGAAGTGTAGGTGTCCCTATGGAAGCTGTACTTATTGCTGCTGGAAAAAAATGTTCTTTAATCACAGGGTGGGAGCACATCTGCTTAATACAGCATGTAATTGTGCCTACATTTTAAATGCGTGGTGAAGCAATCCTCCTAAAGTATGTGGGCAAATTCCTTATACAGTCAAAAGACAGAGGTATGCACAGAGGGAGATCCTGTCTGCTCAAGATAAGACATCCAGGTTAACTCCAGAGACATCTCTTTCTGCTCCCTTGGCTGGGTAAGGAAACAGGGCACTTCAGTTAGAAGAATTACTTCACTAGGCATTGAAAATGTAGATGCAAGTTAGACAACTTATTGCATCAACTGCAATTTCTACCCTGTGGTAGCAGATTTCAGATTCTGAAGGCTCAGAGCCCACATAAGGGGAAGTGAATCTCAGCACTAACTTTTTAATGATGTCTCAGAAGGCATTGATAACCTTTGAATGCTATATGCCGCACACAAGTTGCAACCCTCTCATCACAGTTCTAGTTAAACTATCCATGAACTGACACCAACGTCTTTTTATTTTGAACACTTGCTAAAAGTAATTAACTCAAAGAGGAGACTTGCAGTTAATGAAGTAAAGTGGAAATCTCTCATTTCAGTTCCTTTTCTGCATCTTCCTTAAAAGAAATGTTGCTGGGATGTCTGCCTCAAGCAGGAACAACCAGTAGTGCATATCCCTAACCAGCAGTGCACAACCCTTCTGTTTGGATGTGACTGGCAGCAACAGAAGTTGACTTGCGGTTTGAAGGAGTCACTACTAATGCACCTACAAGCTTCCCTACAAACCTGGGGTAGATTTAGCACCATTTCTACTTACAATGACAAAACATTTGCTTAACAAACAATATTTTAGAGAAAAAAAAATCTTTAACAAGGTGAATAAATAAGGTAGTGCACAGGATTTCATTTTGAATGTAAACCTGTAACTATAGGAATTTTCATCCCTCTTTCCTCCCTCCATATACTTGCTGGGGATCTGGCTGTTCTTCCTCCCACCCCTGCAAGAGCACCTAACCCACAGCTCAGGTTGGTTAGTTTTGCTGGGTGATGAGCCCCAGACTGAGCTGTGGTGGGATTTACATCTGCTGGCTGCCTCCATTCCTCCCATGGCCTCCATCAGCCATTCCTGACTGCTGCCATCCCCTCCCTTATGCAGCTCCTCCTTCATGCTCCCCATACCTTCTGCCATAGCTGCACCAGCAGCTATGCTTCATTCCTCACCGCAAGTCATTTTGGCAAAGCCCACAAGCTTCAAATAATTTGTATTATTTCAGCTCTAGTAACTGCCCTTGTAGCATGAAGAGCTCATACAGGCATCTAACTCATAGAGGAGGATTTAACTCCTTCCTATTTTTTCTGTTTTGTGGCTCCCAGAACACTCTTAAGCAACCCTTCCTCTCTCACATATCTTGTAGGAAGCTCTTACACAAAGCCTTTTGTCCTCCTGTTCAAGATCTACCTTTTCCATGCCTGTGCTAGGTGCAATTGGCCTAAGATAGAGTGACTGCTTAACCAAGGCACATTTGAACATGCTGACTGAAACTTCTGCATGCTGTTGCAGTGCAAATTTTTCCACTGCTTGGCAGGACTCCCTCCATTAAGATAAACGTTTATTGAACAATAAAAAAAGACAGCCAAAGCAAACTTGTTTTGAGCCTGTCTGCTGGTTCTTTTAATCTACCTCCTCTTTGCTCCACCAGATGTCCACAGAGCATTCTTCTCTTCTCTCCTTACCCCTTGTTTTTGCTGTAGGCCTTAGCTATCAAGATTAAAATAGTAAAGGGTTTCTTCACCGAATGCCTCCATCAATGTGTACATCCATTATCAAACAAAAGATTTATGAGAAAAACAAACTCTTGTTATATGAACTCACTCTTGTGCCTCCAAAGAGATCAGATCTTTGTTCAAATTTCTGAGTAGAGAATAAAACTTTCTAAACTTTACAACGCCAGGAGTTAAAGTAGAAAAACGAAGAGAGGTGTTGAGTATTGCACTGGTATGACAGACAGGAGCTTATGTTTGTGAAAGTCATATAGCTCTCAAGTTTGACTGTTGTCACTTGAACTTCTAGGGTATTTTTCATACTGAAGAGAAAATGTTCACACAAAACAATTAACAAGTCCTCTTTACAGAGGCACTTGGCTTTCTTCTGCAAATAATAGGATGACATTCTTCCCCACTCCATTCCCTCTTCATCAGACCATCCTCAGGCCATCTCCTTTGGCATGGTCCAGCAGTGTCTTCCATTCTCTTTTGATCCACTTCCTTCTAGCCCAATACTTGATAAATTCTGACAGGCAGTGGAGGTATCACAAGTAAGGGGAATTTGCCAGCACTCCGATAATGCTCATTTGAATGTTGAGCTTTCGCAATCTATTATTTCATAGTTAGTCCAAATACTAGAATAGCTTTCAGTCAATGGTTTGGATTGAATGAGACAGCTGAGAAAGTTAGGAACTCCCTTGGTGGTTATTTGGACACATAAAATATACTGGGAGACTCTATATTTTTTTGATACCATCTCAATAGCTTTCCCTTGTGATACATTTAAACATTCTTTCTCCTTTTTATTGGCACACTCCAGGAATCTCAAGATCCATATTTATTTCTTTGTCACACATTGTCTCCTCTTTTTTCTAACACCCCCTCCCTTTTCTTACTGAATTGCAGAGCCCATTGCCCATTGCCTATTCTCTATTGCCCTATCCACAGGGCCAATACTATTACAATATTCCTGGGCCCCATCCACTGCGTAGTCATTCATGGAGAGGAATAGGCACTTGTAGAATATTATTCGGTTCATCTAATCTAAAATGAGATTATTTGCACGTTGGAGCTGCCTTTTCTCCCCATTGGCTGATGAAGAGAGGTCCTGATGACTGTCTTAGACTATATTTTCTATAGCTAAAGTTATAATGGAATTTATTTCAACTTGGGTGTCCAGTTTTGCAATATTCAGAGTTTCTCTGCAACACTGTCATCTACTACTGATAGGACAGGAAGGAAAATGCCTTCTAGCATCACCATTTTATACTGTTACTTGCCCCTCACTGCCATGTACAACAGCAACTGGCAATGGTTCTTAGAGAACATAAGTCACACAGCTGTGACTTACCACTATTCTTGACTAGTTCCATACAACCATGTGACCATTCTGGATGGGCAGATTTCCCTGTCCTCTGCATATGTGATTGAATAGCACCTTCACAGTGCCAACTACTTAAGTTGCTGTCTTTCTCTCCCTCTTCTCTGTTCTCCCCTGACACAATGAATCCATCAGTATTTCCACTCAGTTTTTGTTTCATTCTTGGCTTGAATTCTGTAATCTCTGTGGAATCTCCAAATAGGGTGTTGTATTCCTTTTTTTTTTTTTAATCTTTCTGCTTAGTGCAGGTCCTGCCATTCTAATTTGATATTTACTGTTTCCATTATTGTATTCATATCAGATACTCCCCTAATGAAAGATGCAAAGTTTTAGCCAGGCAAAAGGCTAGAGAAATTGTTGTTGAGATACTTTGCAAAGTAAGACATTTTGAGGAAAGATTTTCAAAAAGTGAAAACTCTTTTGCTAGGAGGAGAATAGGCTCAGTTGTTGGTGAGCACCTGCGAACAAGCAAGGACTTGATAGGGAAGGATTTTACAGAATGTTTTGAAGAACAGGGGAAAGCCAAAGGTGAATGCATATGAATAAGAGAAGAAACAAATCCAGAGCTGAACATCCTCTGGCATGTTATTTATTACATTAAATCATGGTTTTTATGCTTTGAATGTGTTTCATTCCTGAATAAGGTTGTAAAATGTGAGGGGATGTGAGAGTCCTTAACATTTGTGGGAGAGAAAGACCAATGCAGATCTTCAGCAAGTAGAAATTACTGAAGGTCTACAAAATCCAACATGCCTATGCTCTGTTGCCCAAGTACAGGATCTGGCTCATTATTTTTTTAGGTGGATGAAGAGGAAAAGGAAACATTTTGCTCTGCCTGCTGTGCAGAAAAGATAATAATATTTAATTACCAGGGTAATGTAGTCATTTAAATTAGAGGTTGTTCTAAATAGCTAACCTTAAGGGCTTCATTAGCAGCCCTGTTGTGGTTCGCAAGAAGACGTGACTCAGTTATGTAGCGTTTGACATTAAGACAAGCTGAAAGTGTAACAGAAGGTAAAAAAGGTTATTAATAATAGTTCAAGGCTTGGACTCTTTTTTTCTGCCCTCTTAATAGCATGTAGAAGGAAACTAGAAATAGCCATTCCTGTAGTGTGTTTGTGCTACGAGTCCCTGACTCATTCCACATAACCTCAGGTATTTAGCTAAGGTACCTGTGTCGGCAGCCTAGCCTTGGGTCCTTTCATAGTCGATGGGAAAAGACAGACATCTCCAGAGAGCAACTCAGGCCATCTAAGAACAAAATCATCTTTGTCACCACCTACGTTACTTACGCTTAGTGCAGAGGAGACATGGGATAACTAGATGTGTTGTACAGGCTAAAAAGAAGGCAAAATCCTTTAAGAATAATAGCGTGTAATTTCTGAAAGGTCGTGACAGTGGGCATAAGCTAATTTTTTAGTGTCTTGATATTCTGTCGTTCTGAGAACTGGAAAAGCCCCTTAAGCTGAGACGGATGAACCTTGAGGGCCTGTTTACTGGAATCCCTTCGGCAATCTAAGATGCAGCTTTCCTTCTAATGCACTGTGTGATCTAAGGGTCTGCCTTAGCAGGTAAGTTCAGAGAGAAACCAAGTTTACCACAAAGACTTATTTGTATTGTTTATACACAGTTACATATTTAGACTTAGTGGGCTTAGACTCACTCTATAGTTCATTGGAGGGGAAAAGCCTAAGCAGATGAATCCAAACCATTCTATGATTCAATGACTCTATATTAAAAGTCTGTCTTGCTTTAGGGACAAGGCCTCACTCATGCAGCCTGGACAGGTCGTGTTTGAGTTATAGAAATGGTCAAACAGTCTCAGATCAGCTCTTCCTAAGCAGTTTAATGTTTCTGGACCTGAGCTACATACAGATTAAGAGCCAAGAATTTGAACAGAAATATGCAAGCCTCAGAGTTCACTGCACTAATGTCAAGAACTAATGTTCTTGAACCTGCTCTTCACTTTTCAAAGAAACATAACTTCTCTTTGACCACCATGATTCATGTATCCACCTTACAGAGGAGCTGGCAATGTGTCCTTGGAAGATAGCTTTATAGGATTTGTACTGTTCGCGCAGGTGGCACCTTCCTCCTATCAAAATCAGGTGTTTGGGAGCCTCCATCATGCCACACTGGGACTTTTCTTCACCAACATACAGAGATTGGGTGATGATTTTAGATTTTGCCTGGAGAAGTGAGCATCATGCAAAGCTGCATTTTGCAGGTTTGGTCTGAGGGAAAAATCTTCAATTCTACATGAAGATTCTCAAGATTAGATGAAAAGTTTTGCAAGAGATAACTGTTGTTAGAGCTATGATAGCCTGCAAGATTCCACTTGTGTTGAGCCATTTCTTCATCATTATTTCCAAAGCTGGAAACCTGTAGTGAACTTATTCAAAATCAAAGTCAAAATCTTGAAATAAAAAGATAAAGCTTTTATATGCATTGAAGAAATATTTTCTTTCACTGCATGTGGCCCTATTCTCACTACAAATATGTTAGTCAAATCACATTAAAGGTGAGTAGCATAATCACACTTGAACGAAGAGAGATCATCATTTTAATTACAGTAAATTAAGGTTAGGTCTTCCTAACCTGGCTGTGAAAAATTGCTCTTTGATCTGTGCTAAACCTTGGCAAAAGTAGTCTGGGAGTAGCAGCACTTTTTGTTTTCAGTGACAGATCTTTCCAGGTATAATCATTGCAAATTACAGTGTGCAAATGAGGTTAAACAAGACCTTGTCAATACTTAAGACTAGATTGGTTTGAAGCTGGCTTGCTTTTCTGTTGCAACTTTTTCAGTTAGAGTATGTATGCCTGACCACAGAAACACCACTTGGACACTAACTAGATTTGTGGCCAAAGAGATGTCATTTAGCTTGAATTTAGCAAGGATTTCGACATCATTTCTCACTATATTGTTGTATCCAAGTTAGAATGTTACAGTCTGGATGGAAGAACAAGATAGATGAAAAGACGGTTGGATGATCAAGCTCAGAGGGTTGTGGTTAATGGGTCATACTCTACCTGGAGACAGGTAAAAACTGCAGTGCTGCAAGGATCTGCACTGACCCAGATTTATCAGTGACCTGGAGAAGATGGAGGAGTCCACTTTTTAAAAGTTTGCAGATGACACTAAATTAGAGAGACCAGCTGATATGCTTAAGACGGCTGCCATTTTGAGACACCAAGACAGGCTGGAGGAACAGGCTGACAGGAGCCTAGTGAAATTCAACAAGGACAAATGCAAAGTCCTGAACCTGGGAAGGAAGAAGCCCCTGCAGTCACACAGGCTGGGGACTGACTGCCTGGCAGCAATGCAGAAAAGGAACTGGAGGTGTGAGCACCTCCAGCTGAACAAGGGCCAGCAGCAAAGAAGGCTAGCAATAACCTGGGCTGTGTTAACAAGAACATAGCTGAGGTAAGTGATTGCCACCCTCTAATCAGCACTCATTCGACCACATGTGGATACTGCATCCAGCTTTGGGTCCCTCAATACAAAGATGCATGAATAAACTGGAGCAAGTTCAGTGGAGGGCCAATGAGATGGTGGGGGGCTGGCGCACTTGCCCTCGGAGGAGGAACCGAGGGAGCAGGGCCGGTTCAGCCTGGAGCAGAGATGACTTCAGGGGGAACAAACATCACCCATCAGTGACTACATGGAGATCTTCGAGGATATGAAGCCAGGCTCTTCACAGTGGTGCACAGTGGAAGGACAATAAACAGTGGGCATCAGTTGCAAGAAGAAAAGTTTGGCCTGGATATAAAGGAAAAAACCTTTCCCCATAAGGACAGTTAAACAATGGAACAGGTTTCCTAGACAGGTCGTGCTGTCTCCATCCTTGGAGATTTTCAAGACTTAACTGAATAAAGCCCTGAACAACCCATTCTGATCTCACAAGTGACCCTGGTTTGAGCAGGAGGTTGGACAAGAGACCTCCTGAGGTCCCTTCCAGCCTGAATTATCCTATCATCTGATGACAGGAACTGAGGAGCCATATTCATTGTAGCCAGTGTGCTTGGAAGTCTCTGTGGAAGCTGTCATCAAGTGTACAGAGGATGACAGATACTTGCTTCTCTCTTCTTCTGTGGTATTAAGAAATCTGACCACGTTAGTCTTTCTTATGCGTGTTTGCTTGTAAAAGCCCTGGCATTTCAGCTGAAAGCATAACGAGAGGAACATTTTTGTATCTTTTTAACCCTTAACATATTTTAAGGGTATAGAAATAATATTGCTGTTGTTATTAATATTGTAGCAATACGCCAGGGATGTTTAATTTTACATATAGTTCAACAAGTTTGAAATAACCAAGCAATATGAATTTTCAAATTATTAAGAAAGGAAAGGGGTAGGTCAGTATAAAATTATTTATTATGTTAGAAGATAGAATATGAAAGTGTTCAGTTTACAGTGTTCAGTAAAAGTAGTAACAACAACAACAAAAAATTAAAACAATGGACTATTTAGCAATTATATATTATCCTTCCTTTACCAACTTTTCATCAAATATGATGATACTACCTCAAAACATTTGACTGAAAATTATTATCTTGTAATTTTCAAATGGAAAATTAAGGCAAAGAAGTTCCCTTCTTTTCTGCTTTCCTTCTTTCACAAATGCAATTAATGTAAATTGACCATAGTCGTAACACTGCCAATATAAATATTCTGCCAATACAAATATTCTGCCAATACAAATATAAATATTATTCTCTCAGCCTTGGGTCCTTTGGCTTCTATCCTCCCTCAATTTCCATGGAAAAGCTGGGTTTTGTAACAGGTCCAGCAAATTCAGTGCTTCAGAAAAAGAAGCACATTTCCCCAAAGCAGTAGTGAGATATACCTGCCATCAAGTCTTCTTTTCAAAACAAGAGATGAGTTTTTGCCTTTGTAAATTGTCAAGGTTAGAGAATTAAGGGTTTGCTGTATCAGATCCCTTGTTGGGGTTTCTAAAATTCCCCACCAAAAAAACCCTGGTGTTAGAATATCTTTGAAATTCTGAAATGAAGCACTAAAGGAGCTCGCAGTTAAAACTTGAGTGCTGCCACTGTTTCCCCACACAATTACAATGTAATTTAGTTGACATTGTAGTTCAGTTACCAAGTTTGGATTGTTTTGGCTGCCATCCTCTCTGTGTCTCACTGAGTGTTTAGATGCTGAAGAAATCACAGTTTTGTTGTGGTGATGGAGGCTGGAGTTGGGAGCACTACAGCTTCTGTCAGGGTTGGAGCTGACTGGCACAGAGTAGGCAGTGGTAAGGAACAGAGAGGAATGAGGATCTCACTGCTATCACCTCAGCGAGGTGGTATTTCGGGAGTAAATTTGAGAGGAGTGTTTGTTAAAGAAGAGGTGTTGCTTCCCTGGTTACAGTATTTGATGGTATTAGCATGAGACCTTTACAGCTGCAGCCTGGATATTGTGGAGAAAAATAGATACTGAACATGACTCTGTCTCAAGAGGCATCACCCAGCCTGCCTGTGGGTCAAGGCAGAAGTCCTCCAGCTGGCTGATTTCCTTAAAGCCTGTATGTTATGCATAAGTGCAGGGGATGGGAAAGGTACACGTGCAATCTAAATTTAAATTGCACTTCACATAGGAACTTCAATATTTTTGCAGGTTTGCTTCGGATTTTTGCTCTGTATTCACTTATCTCTTACTATACAATAAGTTTCTTTATTCTTAATTATAACGTATGTCCGATTCTCGAATAAATTTCAGTTTAGGGAATCATGACTTCCTGCATGTGATCAGGATACATCTGCTTAATGCCAGAGAAAAGTGCAAAGGAAGCAGAAGAAAATATTCCTTCAGAGTACCAGTGAGCTATCTTTCACAAGGATTGAAGAGCAGCTTTCTTAGAAATGTACCTTTTCTGACTTGCTGGAGCACAAGCTAGGGCATGCCTGTCAGGCAGGCAGTGACAACAGCCTACAGAGTGTATTTCTCTGTCAGTGAACAAGTTGTCTGTGATCTGTCGAGGAAGAATGTAGCCTCAAACCTTCAGGGACTGAAACACAGCCTTTGCTTATATCATTCCACATATGCCTCTTCCACCTCTAGCTTTTTGCAAATGGTCATTTTCCTCCACATTTTTAAATAAAATATATTCCTTTACCTGGAACTATAAGCCAATGTGTTTTACTCCATCTCCATAAGAAATAGCTATGGAAGTTGGGCAAACAAAAACACCTCCTGAGTGACCCAGTTTCTAGGAGCATGCAATGAATTTTAGAAACACCACATAAAAAATTTTAGAAACCTATCACATAAATCAGTAAAATATTGTGTAAGAAACTGGTCTTTGAGACTTTGTCTGTACTGCTAAATGAAAGCAGACCATAGCATGACCCTAAGACCAAGTGATGCTAAGGGATTTGTATGCAAACAGGCTGCAGAAAGTTGCAGATTTGCCTTTCATAGAGCCGTCTGGAGAGGTCAAAACTGGAACCAGGCAAGAGCGAATAGATAGGGGGGATGACTGGGATCCAGTGCTCAAATTCAGTCACTGTTTAATTTCTCACTGTAGATGTAGCCTGAACATCCCTAAAAGTGACGCACATATAAAAACTCAAATAAAACAGGCCGTTACTGGTTCCTTCATCGCTCTGGTTCTTCACTATGAAAGAAACCAGCAGTGTTCAGATATCTCTGTGTACAAGAACAGTAAGAGTAACTCCAGGTTTTCATTTGAGATACCAAACTCTAATGTTTTGCCACAAATAGCAGATCTTCATAAGGGGAGAGCACTACCCAAGGACTTTCATTATTTCTCCAAGCTGGCAGATGCTGGGTACACAGAATTTCATTAACAGCTATTGTAGGTATCTTCCCATTATGCGAAAGCACTGTATTTCTTGTCTGTTCACAAGAGAAGGTCATTTTCTTCAACCACAACCTATTCTTAAGTGTAAAGGAGCTTTTGGAGAGCAAGGCTTTTGAGCAAACAATTATACTCCCTGCAATTCTTTCCAAGATTCATATTCTGTGTTTAAACTGCAGAAGCTGCACATGGTGGCTGTCAACTGGCCATTCAAGAGCAGTGCCTCTGAACTCATTTAAGGCAAAACTGGGAAGAAAGATGAATTGTACAGGTAATGAAAAAATTGAAAAACATCATCTCTGAAGGCCAGAAGGAAGATTCATGAAGGCCACACTTGACTGATATAATTGCTGCATCTGCCACAGACTCACATGCATTTCTCCTGCAAATGGTCTCAGAATAATGCTCACTGAGTATCATTGCCAAAGACCTATCATTTCAGCTTAGTCTTTATGCAGGAACTGGGTGATTAATCTGATTTCTCAGCCTTTAACATTCTCAGATAAACACACAACCAAGTTAAACAAGAGGAACTTAAAGATGAAAAACATTAAAGTATTTGAAGAGAAAGAAAAGCAGATTGAGTGACTATATACATTCTGCCCCTAAGTATTAATGAAACTAAAAAGCCAGACCTCCCTACAACATGTTAATAGAGAACTTTCAGGAGAAAAATATGCAGTTTATTGCTTTATTTAGTTTGAATGCCTTTGTAATCAGTCTTGTGTTTTTATTTTTCCCTCATCCCTCAAATTCTGTATTCAGTCAGCCTTAAAATGAGTGTTATGCTTTCCAAAAACTGGATTCACACTGGTTTTGGGAAACTTTGGCATCTTCAGTTCCATACAAGCTTCACATAATAAACATCCAGTTCTAAAGAAAGTGGGGAACCTTGAAGTTCTGCATGGCTCCGTTGCTGGCTCTCTTATCACTTGGCTAGAACAGCATAAGCTTGGAGTCAAGAACAGTTGTGCTCATATCCATTTTTCACATCTGGATGCAGGATGGCACCTCGTAAATCTGAGCTAACGGAGTGAAACCTAAATTTGCCTGGTGCTAATGGAAGGTGAATATCACTGCTCCAAGAAAGTTTCTCTTCACAGAAACAGGCAAAGAGCCTGAAAATGGAGAAAAGAAGGAAGAAAAAATTTTGTAGTCAGGTTTCTTCCAAATGGCTCAATACCCTGCTCAAATCTGAGAGGACGTTCAAAAAGGGAAAATGAAGCTAAGACTGTCTCACTACCTTGTTTTGGCCTCTGCAACAAACTGCACAAATGAGGAGCAGGGTGGTCTCCAGTGATGCCCATAGAAATTCTCAGATGAACGAGCAATGCCCAGAGGAAGAACCTAGCTTTTCTAGTCCTTTTCCTACCCTTCCCTCACTCAGAGCTTTTCCCAGCTAATTTTTCTCCAATTAAACTCACACTGTGTTCTGTGCTTCAGTTGCTTTCAACATATTTGCAGCTCCCTCATGAATTTTGAAAGGTTGGTTTATTAATTTGTAACATTTTCTTCTGGTGACATGGCAGCTACAAAAAGTAGACAAAATGGTACAGTGAGGGAACTCATTGATTCTGTCATATAGTGGGATTGTAACTAACTTAAATCCTAACCCATTCTGTCTGACCAGTTAACACTTGGAAGCCTTACCAATACAGGACACAAAACCAGCTTGGATGTAAGAAACATGCTACTGGTAATTGCTGACTGGTTCAGAGCTTTTTACAGCCCCTGGGGCTGACAACAGACTATTCTTTATACAAGTGGCTATTTGTTTCCAAATCAGTTTGAGTCGATAGCATGATTTACAGGAACTGTATGCTATGAGCAGTACATGTTATTTTTACCTGTATTAATATTTGAAGTTGCTTAGAATATATATTGATTTTGGTCTCCTAAAAGGAACTTGAACTTTTGAGATTATAAACAAAATGTGTTTATAGTCTCAATTTATTCAGTGTTACAATGAATACTGGGAGAATGATCAGCCACTTTTTCTATTCTCTTATCAGTTAGTTTATTTTGTAGAAACTATTGGTGTCAGAGGTATCTGAAGACTGCTTTGGGAATAATAGGATTGGAGTGATAAAGATCTAAGCAAATATTTTGACTATTATGTCTTTTTCCCCCACACATGATGCACAGATTATTACAGCACAAGTGTTTGGAACAGTTGAAATGGGTTTATGTATTGTTTGGCGACAATATGGTTCAATGATATGAGAGAGACAGGCTCTGCCTTTTTTCAAAGGGAATAACCACTGGTGAAAAAGATCTTAGTAATACCTTGTATTCCTATAAAAGTAATTCAAACCTAAATAAATAAATTCAAACCTGTAAACACAATTACTATGCCTCTTACGAAGAATTTTGTTGCCCCAGAAAACACTGCTTGGCTTAACACAGTAAGTATGTGGGATCATAAAAAATACTTGGTTGAAAGATATCTCTCAAGATCATCTGGTCCGACCTCCTGTTCAAAACCAGGCTAACACTGAAGTTAAATCAGGTTGCTAAGGAACTTGTCCAGCCAAGTTTTGAATATTTACAGGTATGGAGATTCTGCATCTTCCCTGGACAACCCGTGACAATGCTTAACTACTCTTGAAGGAAAGAATATTTTCCTTAGATCAAACCAGAATTTCATAGAATCATAGAATCATTAAGGTTGGAAAAGACTTCTAAGATCATCGAGTCCAACCGTCAACCCCACACCACCATACCCACTACACCATGTCCCTCAGCGCCTCATCCACACGTCTTTTAAATACTTCCAGGGATGGTGACTCACCCACTTCCCTGGGCAGCCTGTTCCAAGGCCTGATCACTCTTTCAGTAAAGAAATTTCTCCTAATGTCCAGTCTAAACCTCCCTTGGCGCAACTTGAGACCATTTCCTCTTGTCCTATCGCTAGTTACTTGGGAGAAGAGACCTACACCCACCTCACTACAACCTCCCTTCAGGTAGCTGTAGAGCGCGATGAGGTCTCCCCTCAGTCTCCTCTTCTCCAGGCTAAACAACCCCAGTTCCCTCAGCCGCTCCTCATAAGGCTTGTGCTCCAGGCCCTTCACCAGCTTCGTTGCCCTCCTCTGGACACGCTCCAGCACCTCCATGTCCTTCTTGTAGTGAGGGGCCCAAAACTGAACACAGTATTCAAGGTGCGGCCTCACCAGTGCTGAGTACGGGGGCACGATCACCTCCCTGCACGATCACCTCCCTTAATGCAGCTTGTGACCATCCTCATCCTTTCATTGTGCTCCTGAGAAAAGCCTGCTTCTGTCCATAACCTCCCTTTCATTTGTGCAAGAGAGTCCCAAACATGATTCTTCTCTCTTTGAGGCTGAGCACACCAAACTACCTTCTTCTCTCCCTGTACATGGGATCCAGCCTCATAACCTCTTGAAGATGCTCTGTTGGACTGACGTCAGTTTGCCCATGTCGCTATTGTAGTGGGGGACCCAAAACAGGACACTGCACTCCAGATGTAGTCTCACAAATGCCAAAGAGAGGGGAATTATCACCTTCCTTGACATGCTGGCTATACTCTTGCTACTGTGGCCCAGGCTATACTTTTGCACTGCATGGGTCCAGTCATATTCAGCTTCTTGCTTACTAGAGTCCTCAGGTCTTTTCTGCAAAGCTACTCCCTAGACAAGGAATTCCAGCCTGTACTGTTGCAGAGGGTTATTCTGTCCTACGTGTAGGACTTTGCATATAAATATCAGTCTTATTTTTTGTTTGCTATGCATGGAAATGCACCAGCTAGGTATGTAAAAACAGGGATCCAATATAACAAGAGTAAATTCATGTTTCATTATCTCTGCAGATACTTACAGAGGTTCTTTAATTATTTTTCCCTAGAAAAATGTTTTCGACTGTGGTGAGTCTAACACTTGCCCGGAACGGGAACCAGAAGTATTTTACCAGCATCCCAGTTCTGAAATTTGGAGCTATTTTACACACTCATCCCAAAGTCCAACAACTGATTCCCTTTTCTTTACCACCGGGAAGTCTAACAAGGCTAATTATGCGTAGCCGGTTCCCAAGAACTGCATTCTAGTTTCAGTTGCCATTGCCTTTTCTAAGCAATTAATCAAAATCCCTGCAATTATAGATAAGTCTTGACTTATTTAATAGATTATTTGTTTTCTGTGTGCTGATTCATTTTACTGAGAAGGAGCAATGAATCAAATGAAGAACTTCTGCTTGTGTTGATGCGGCAAAAAGGAAATTTAAAATGTTTAAATTGAAAACCGCAATGTCATTGTTTGTATAATAATGTTCATTAATCCTTTTAATGAAGCATTTCAGTCTTCACGTTTATGTTTTCCTTTTCTTTTGCTTTCTTCCTCCTCATATTTGAAGTTAAACAATAGGATAATTACAATAAAAAAACTGGCATTGTATTCTATTCTTGGTGAGAGCAGTGTCAACCCTGGATTTTATGATGAAGGCATCTATGCTGTGAATTTGTTTCACTATAGGGACCTGATCTAAAGCTGATTGCCCTGATGATATACAAGCTGGTGTGCTCTGGTGCTCTGATCCTGAGTGAGCTGGCTAGTTCCCTTAATGACAAAGCTGCAGACAGAGCTGAGGAAAAATTGACCCAGTTGGGTCCTGCAAGAATCATGATTATAATGATAGTCTGCTCCAGTCTCTAGTCACTAGAATTAGATTTGATGGACATGAGAAGATTCACAGTAATTGGCACAAGAATCAGGGCTTCTGGCCTGAGGCAGAAAGCAAATGGTACAACTATACCCAAAGGAGTCCAGAAGATGGTCCCTGGCTTTTAGAAAGGAAAATGTAGTGCTGATCTGGTCAATAACGTTAAAACATTTAAATTGCAATTAAATGTTACTTGTCTTAATGAACCAATCCACACAGAGTAAGTGCCGAAATCCACAAATATAATCTTTGGGGGAAGATATAGAAAAGAATATGCAGTGATGTCTCTAGAGGGAGAAACAATCTACCAAATTTAGGAGTCTACTTAATGAGGTTGGGACTTGAATCTGTCATTAGTGCCAAGCAAATATACTTTTCACAACCAGTAGATAGAGAATTTTGACATCTAAATTTGAAGTTAAAATAACTAGAAGAGCTTGGGTTTTCATTAAATATCTGGGAAAATATGTAAAATATGAAAAGTAAAATGTTCTAGAGAAAGAAAAAATAATTGGGCTTAATTCTTGTTGAACTGGAGTACAATCACTGGAAAAAAAGTGTGGGACAAAGTAGCAGACCTCAGAGCTAACATTTCCTACCAGCTTGGGTGTAATGGCAGTACAAAACAGCACAACAGAGAATCTGGCCATGGCTTTAGAAAAAGTATTACTGAAAAACTTTATGATAACAATTTCTTTTTTCTTCCTCCCCCTAAAAAGATCTTTAACATTCGCCTATCAGAGAATGGTATCAGGAATAGTTCTTTGTGCACAGCATAACTCACTTGTACATAAGTCAAAAAGAAAATCACTTTCCTTTGACAGCTTTCATTTCTAGATGACACATGTTACATGTTACATACACTAAACCACCTACTGATCTCAGAATGAGAATTTAGTTTGGACCTTGGATTTTGTTAGACTGGTTTGTAAGTGTAAAAATGAAAGCTCTATTACAAGTGAGGTTTTTTTCATATTTTTGTGTATTTCTTAATACAATGAAATAAATACTTAGAGGTTTTATTGTGCTATAGGCAAGAACTTGACTTATTATGATATATTATTTATAAAAATAATTATTTTTATAAAAATATTATTCCTATAAAGACAATATATATTTAATAGTATCACTTGTGTTATTTCTTCATAATTTCTATTGACTGAAGGATATGTATTTTAGCAAAACCAAAGATCAGATTTAATCAGCAGTGAAAATGAAATTCTGGACTATGTATATGCTTGGGTATCGCTAGAATCAGGCTTTGCTATTATTTATACCACATTATTTTTGCTGGCAGTGTGAATAATTTCTGATTTTCACCAGTCTCAGGGAAGAGCCAATTCCCAGCATGACAACTAAGAGAATGAATACCAAAACATTTTCAGATGGGCAGACTCTTATGAAGGAGCTAAAGATGTGCAACCAGGAATAATCATTACAGCAAAATCCCTCACATAATTACAAACTGCTGGAAGCTATTGGAAGCCATTGTAATGTGAAAATATAAACTTGCTGATTGCTAATTATATGGAGACAATGTCAAAGTCAAATAACATACAACATAATACTGACAGTACAAAAGATACTTTGAATACCTCAGAATGTAATATCTCCAGTTAAGGAAGAAAAAATGTACTACAGTGAAAATATTTCGGCATAGGCAATGCAGAACTGGCAAATTAATGTCACAGAGTATTTCTATTTCTGCTAGTCGTAAATATTTTTGTAAAATATTTTTAAAAAAAATTTTTTTTTGTTCCCAGTTCAGCAGAGGACTTGCATGTCTACTTAGCTTTACTGTGTAATCATCCTAGATGCGATCGCATCCATTTATACAGGAAGTATCTTATGGCTTGGGAGCATGTCTTTTTACCATCTACTTCTACTGTTCCTTTCTAATAGAAGGGTTTATAATAGTTAGAGTATAAATCTCATTTGACCAGAGAATTTTGCCATGAAGACTTTTTTTTTTTTTTTCTCTAGAGAAGGGCTTTTTAGTGGATAAATTAAAAAGTCAAGTGTAATAAGCATTTAGGATCAGTAATAAAATATATTAATCACAGATGAACTTACTTGACCTATGAGTAATGTCTGAGACAGCCTATACAGGTGGCATTTACACTGTGAGTCCCAGGAAGACTTCCCCGCCCCCAGTTCCTGTACGCGCTCAGATACTTACTTATTACACATGAGGACAAGATGTGGGCACACAACATCTTCCCCTCATTTCCGCTGGAGGAAACAGGTCCCCAAGGACAAGAGGGGAGATGCAGTGTGCAGTAACAAGCTCCCCCTCTCTGGGCAGCTGAGGAACAAGACTGTAGGGTTCACCACTGCATGCATTTTTCTTGCCATCAGGGTACCCCAACTGTTTGCCATTTAAGAACTTCCCTCATTACATTATTCAGCTAATGTAATAAATGTAGGTATCACTATCGAACATATTTCACAACATATGATGAAAATCTCTCAACTACAAAAATGGAGCAAGTAGTCAAATTTGTGAAAATTAATTTGGACATTTTTAATAATGTCATACAATTCCTTGATAAATGAAGCAGAAAACCATAACTATAAAAGAAGTGTCAGCAAGAGATTTCGGGTAATTTTCCAGTTGTCTGAAGAAGACACTTTGGAGTGGTTCACAGTGTATGTTAGATGGTCAATGGAGCTCAGAACCATAAAGAAAAGGCTGCAGTGAAGAGGCAGATATTTTTGTTGCTTCAGGACATGGTTAACTAACCTTGCCAACAGTCTTTTTAGATAAAAACAAAAGCATGAAACTGGATATCTGGACCTCTTAGAAATGCAGTATATTATCTGTAGACACTCTGTTGTGGTTTCTGTTATAGATCTTTGCCTGCAGTACTAGAACTATGCATGCAGTTGTTAAAATGCTGACATAGTATTTTGTATGCTTGCTCCATACTACACTATTAGTTGCTTCTTATGTGTGTTATGTCTAGTAAGTCATTTAAAGTACTATACCAATGGTGCTCCCCCTAACTCTAGCCACATCAAATGTATAGTCTATGTTAGTTTTCTACTGTAGTCAGAGGATCCAACCAGTGCTAAAACTGTCCTGTCACAGTCATAATTTGAAGAAAAGTATGAGAGCTAATTTTTTAAAAAATACAATTTAAAAATTTGACTTTTCAGCGTCTGGGATTGGAAAATTTTCTGCACTTACTGAAAAACTTCCTGTACCTCAGAAAGCAATCCTTGTTTTTAACACATCGTACCTTAGCAATACAGTCACAACACAACAAAATCTAATATAGGTATTAGGAGACATGATACAATTTTTCAAGCCTGCTCAGAAATGCTTTCTGTATTAACATTAAAAGTTTTACATATTAATCTGTTTAAAGATTAGAACTAAGCAGCTATTGCCCACCCAGTGTGGAGCACCCTCCAGATGGTGCAGTCAGCAAGCATCTCCTCATGGCATGAGGTACCTCTGCATCAGTTCTGCTCTACCCAGCCCCAGGGCAGTCCAATACTTGGTGGACATTGGAAAAAACCCTTTTTTTACTTAATTTCCTCCACAAGGAAAATTCATTCCTTTTTAGCCATGCATGGCAAGGAGTAGGCCCCTACGTCTACCACCAGCCTTTGCTAGCCACTGGAAGTTGTTCCTTCACCTGGGTCCCCAACACAATGAGGGTGGCCCAAAGGTGTTGAGAAAGGAGACACAAGCAAGACTTAGGAACTGATTACTTTTAGCTGAGAGGATATGTAATGGGAAGATATTATGAAGAAGGGGAAACAAACATGAATCTGGCACACTCCAGGGAAAAAGAAGGAAAATTACTCAAGAATTAGTCATACTTTTTCACAAAGTCACACGAGTCATACTTTTTCACTAGTCAAGCAAAGCACTAATCTGTACCTACCCAAGCAAGCTGAGGTGAAAAATTTTGTAAGGAGACCCCCGTTTAAAACTTGGCAAAAGCATAACTTTGAAACCATCTGCTCTGACTGCATGCAGTATTATTCCAGACACTTGTATCTGGAAAAAAACACCCTGAAACCTTGCGAATGCATTTTTCCTAATGGAAGAGAACACTCCGTTACTCTTCTTTAAGGCTATTTCAAGATGCTTATGGTATGAGCAAATTTTCTTGTCTTTCACAACAGTCAGAGGCAGTTTCAGTGCTGGTGTCTGGTAGGCAAATACGTCTCTGCTAAGGACACTGGCATTTCATTAACATACACCAGGTTTGAATTTGGCTCAGGTTAACATTTCTGACAAGATCCAGACATACATAGAAAGATGCACGCTGACTCTCATTTCATTCCAAACTAAATAGCATTTTCTATCAGTACTAATCCCAGTGATTTCAGAAACTCTTTGAGAAGTTACCTATTATTTATCCCCTAAGGAACGTGGCTCCTGTGGTTATGAGTATTACCAAAATAATGTGAAATCCCAAACTAGGTTTGATTAGAATTCAAATCTGAAATTATTTGGTATAAATTAACAATTTTATTATTTAATAAGATAGAGAAGTTTCTTCATAGCTTTATTAAGTCTTCAGCTAATGATTTAATCCACTGTATGTGTATATGCGTGTGTGTAACTACATTGGGTTTGCATGGCAAGGTTTTGGTAGTGGGGGGGCTACAGGAGTGGCTTCTGTGAGAAGCTGCTAGAAGCTTCCCCCATGTCCTATAGAGCCAATGCCAGCCAGCTCCAAGACGGACCCGCCAAGGGGTCCAAGGCCAAGTCTGAGCCCATCAGCGATGGTGGTAGCGCCTCTGTGATCACATATTTAAGAAGGGGAAAAAAAACCTGCTGCACAACAGCAACAGCATCTGGAGAGAGGAGTGAGATGTTAGAGAAACAACTCTGCAGGCACCAAGGTCAGTGAAGAAGGAGGGGGAGGAGGTGCTCCAGGTGCCGGAGCAGAGATTCCCCTGCAGCCCGTGGTGAAGACCATGCACTTAATGAAAAACTTCCTGTACCTCAGAAAGCAATCCTTGTTTTTAACACATCGTACCTTAGCAATACAGTCACAACACAACAAAATCTAATATAGGTATTAGGAGACATGATACAATTTTTCAAGCCTGCTCAGAAATGCTTTCTGTATTAACATTAAAAGTTTTACATATTAATCTGTTTAAAGATTAGAACTAAGCAGCTATTGCCCACCCAGTGTGGAGCACCCTCCAGGTGCTGTGAGGCAGGCTGTCCCCCTGCGGCCCATGGATCTTAATGGGCCAATATGAGCAGATATCCACCTGTAGCCCGTGGAGGACCCCACGCTGGAGCAGGTGGATGCCTGAAGGAGGCTGTGACACCATGGGAAGCCCACACTGGAGCAGGCTCCTGGCAGGACCTGTAGACCTGTGGAGAGAGCAGCCCGTGCTGGAACAGGTCTGCTGGCAGGACTTGTGACCCCGTGGGGGTCCCACGCTGGAGCAGTCTGTTCCTGAAGGACTGCAGCCCGTGGGAAGGACTCATGTTGGAGAAGTTCATGGAGGTCTGTCTCCTGTGGTAGGGACCCCTCACTGGAGCAGGGGAAGAGTGTGAGGAGTCCCTGCCCTGAGCAGGAAGGAGCAGCAGAGACATTGTGTGATGAACTGACGGCAACCCCCATTCCCGTCCACCTGCGCCGCTCAGAGGGAGGAGGTATAGAATTTGGGAGTAAAGTTAAATCCGGGAAGAAGGGAGGGGTGGAGGGAGGTGTTTTAAGATCTAGTTTTATTTCTCATTATTCTTCTCTGATTTGATTGGCAATAAATTAAATTAATTTTTTCCAAGTCAAGTCTGTTTTGCCCGTGACGGTAATTGGTGAGTGATCTCTCCCTGACCTTATCTCAACCCATGAGCTTCCAGTTATATTTTCTCTCCCCTGTCCAGCTGAGGAAGGGAGTGATAGAGCGGCTTTGGTGGGCACCTGGCGTCCAGCCAGGGTCAACCCACCCCGGTCCCCGGTAACATAAAGAAAATGCTTCTTTTCTTTCTTTTTTTTTTTTTTTTTCTTTAAACTAAATGCAACAGCTCTGGCTCTCTTTGACGCATATGTTGCTTCTATTTTATGTTTCTTATGTTAAGTCTAGCATGCTGCTGCTCTATATCCCCTTTATTAAAGAAAGCATTAGGGAAAATAGGAACTAGTGGTCAAATAAAAATATGACATAAAATCCTGGAATATACTTAAAGCTTCTTTGAGAAGCTATCTGAAAAATATTAAATATTTACTGGGTTTGGGGTTTTTTTGTGAAATTCAATTTTAAGGATCATATTTTAAAAACTGAAATTACATCATGGAGAACAGACAGACCATAAAACATTGTACAGGATAGGCATATATCCTGACAAGGATTAGTAAAGCACTGGGGAATGTTAGTGCTTAGTTCGTATTGTGCAAGAATTATGTAATGTATCTGTAAGAGTTTTGTCAGTATAAAAGCATGTAAGCCTGATTTTTAGAGAATTAGCAGGGAGCATACTGAGAATAGTTCTTTTATGGCTGTGGAATTCAGTTCCACTGTTTACAGATCTCAGTCATGCTTTTCATTTTCATAGTGGCTTCCACCTCGCGTTCTGTGAATTCTCCACAAATGTTGCTGGTTGAATAATGGAAGTATTTGTGAACTTGTTTTTCAGTTTGAAATCAGCTTTTGAGGTACATGTGTTTTACAGTCTGTTGGCTCCTTGTGTACTCAATTGACAGGGAAGTCAAGCTTTATTGTGAAAAGTGAATTTTGATGACTTTGTACTATACTTTTTGCATTGAAGGAAGGGCAGGCTGACCCAGCCCTTTCTTACTGGGATTATCAGTATAAGTGGGCTTGCACAGGCTGTGGATATTTTTTTTTTTTAGTCGCTATCCAAATGTTACTTACCATAACATACATAGAATGGAAATTACTTTACAGACGTAACAAAGAACTAACCATCTTCCTTTCTTCTTCTTTCTGTAGTTTGTTGCTCAGCCCAACTGCCAGCAGCTGCTCGCATCCCGCTGGTACGACGAGTTCCCCGGATGGAGGAGGCGACACTGGGCTGTGAAGATGTTGACATGTGTTGTGATAGGACTCCTTTTCCCAGTCTTCTCCGTGTGCTACCTGATAGCTCCCAAAAGCCCACTAGGGCTGTTCATCAGAAAGCCATTTATCAAATTTATCTGCCATACTGCATCCTACTTGACTTTTCTGTTCCTGCTGTTGCTTGCCTCTCAGCACATTGACAGGTCAGACTTGAGCATGCAGGGACCGCCACCAACCGTCGTCGAGTGGATGATATTACCGTGGGTCCTGGGTAAATGTATTACTAAAGAAAATACAGTGAAAAGTGTTTTGACCCCTGTGGTTTTGCCAAGCGTTCCTGAGGCAGGAAGATACAGTAGAGAGTTCTGTCATGAATTATTGTTCTACCAAAACAGGGAAATGATCCGTCTCCTCCAATACCTAGCAAGAGTAGTAGACAACTTGGGAAGAGTTTAAAAATCCAAAGTGTCACCACCTGATATATTACAGTGAGGGGAAACAAAAGATATTGGAGGTTCCTTCCTGTGATTAAGCAGTGCCCTAAAAGATACGTATTGATATTCTTTTTAATATCTATTTTCTCCAGGACAGAAATTGTTCTGATTCTTCTAAGTGTCCTTTTTTTTTTTCATTGTCAGTCTACTTTTTAAAGAGGGTCCCTTTGCCACGATAATTATTTTTCATGTATCAGAATGAGACACAGTGTCATTTCTGGAGTGTTATCACTAACCTTAGTTACCTGAAGTATGCTTCTTTGTAATATGACAGAGCCACCTATTGCAAATAGTGCTGACCAGCATTTTCAAGTGAGTATTTTCATTAAAATACGCATGCAGAGTATTTTTTCTGTGCAAAACCATTGATGAGAACGTGTCACTCAACTTCAAACAAAATATTTTACATCAAAAGGGATAAGAAAATCCCCTAGCATTTTTAAAATAGAAAAGATTCCCACTCTGTCCTGATAATTTAAAATAAAAATTTCAGTCTGGGATTATTGAAAGCCTACTTTGTGTGGGCCGTGTTGGCCTTAAATGTCTTCCTGTGTGATTGCTCAATCCTATCGGATTGGACTATCCTAGGTCCTCCCTACCTTTGCACATCTCCTCTGCTAGACGGTATCTCTCTTGGTGTGCCATGGTCTCTTCCCTGTTTCTTATTTCAGGAACCAACACAAGTTGGACCAGGTCAAGCCAAATACTTGGTCTTGACTGAAATGAAATTGTAGAAGGAGGGACTTAGCAGCCTTAACTGCAAGAATTTAAGTCTGATTTCTCATTTAAATTGTCATCACATAGATAAGTTCATGCACAAACTTTTCTGAAATGTTTTGGTGGGGTTTTGATACTGTTATGTCTCTCAGAGCTTCCCATTGAGATGCTGTTTCTCTTCACTTTTGCAACTTTTCCCAAACACCTGGCTTTTTTTAGAGCAACCAAACTGTCAAGGCTTTTGGTCATTGATCATACATAATTTACAATGCAGTGTTGAATTTATAATACACTAATTGGCAGTGCCTGATATTCCAGAGAAGAACGAGTCAGTGGCTTTTCCTCTATATGTTCCTCAGTAGAGCACTGCAGGAAACAGGAGGCAGGGCTACATCTGTCTTCCACTTAAACAAGTATGCATGACTGAAAACCCTGTGTACACTTACTTGTCAGGAACCTCTCAGAAGGACCTGCCTTTCATAGATGAACTGCTTTCTGAGATTTCCCCCATGATAGCACAGCATAAAACAGTCCTCACTACCAGCCTTCACTGTAAGGTGTGTTGTCCGTCGCTGCGTAAATATTGCTACTAACATTAAAAAAGCCAATATCTAGTATTATTGCAAAGGAATTAATCGATCTGGCAGGCTGCTTAGAACGACATTTCCTACAGACAAGTCAGACTAACTTCAGTGGGTGAGATTCACATTTAAATATTAAAAACAATTTCCTGCAGTAAATTTTCCCAGTTTTGTACCATCAAGAAATAAGAAACCAATCTAAAAATCATTAGTTTCATACATTACTTCCTTACAAATAAATGCTACAATGCTGAAGAGGAGCAGGGGGCTCTTCAGTGCTGTCCCATGCCCAGAGGAGATATTAGTAGCTTTTCTGTCTGGCCTTCCAAAATAGCAGGTGGTCAGTATCTATCCAACTTTCACAGTATTCTGAGGCTGAAGGATAATAAGAACAAATGCGTAGCTGACAAATGGACCTTGACACACCAAAGTGGGTTTTATCATTAACCTATCTTTTTAAAGAAAGACATTAGAGCCCAGAGAAAAAGGCACAATCTGAGAAGGGCAAGGGCTAGTTTCAGCTAAAGGCAGTTCTAAAATTTTGGTGACTAACTCCTTTCCAGAAAACATGCAGTGGGAAGAGGAAGAACCTCCATTGCCCTCAACCTCCGACACTGTTGTTTACTTAGGAAAGGGTTTAAGTAACTCAGCATCCCAAAGCACTTGTTTGAAGAAGCCATTAACCCTGAGAATTATGACTATCAAGATGACTATCTTTTCTAAAAGCAGCATTAATATTTGCAGTATAGACTCATATGGCCAGATTATGCCAGTACTGCCTGTGCTGCATAAGCCCTTCCTCTGCAAGCACTACAGGTCAAGTCAAGGGAACTGCTTGCATAAACAAATATTCATGAGCATGAATAAAGATCAATAGTCAGATACGATGTGGTCAAATAGCTTGCGGTTAATCTAGACTGTAATGTTCAGAGAAACTGTGCCTTCCAAAATCTCTTGCATCTAAAATGATGCATTTTACACACTGATTTCTAGTGGTTCCTGCAGTTCCAGTTTCACGTTTGCTGGGTTCAGCTTTCAGACTTGGGTTGCTGCAGTGCCTTAGCTCACCCAAGAATAATAAGGCCCCAGATTCACCCAATGTAATTTCAGGCAATTCATTAGGTACCTAAGTTCCCTCTATCATTGAAGGAGACAGACACACATCTCCACAGGAACTTCAGCTCACAGCATGTGATGAAGGTGTCTATTTCAGCTTTTTTTTGTTTTTTTTTTTTCTTAAAGGAATAAATCTCAGCCAAGACCTGCTGTTTTCATATTCACATACATACAAACTGTGGTCTTTTAATAAACTAAATAGTTTTATTAAGTCCTTATCAATAAGCTAAGGTTAGTTTCCAGGCCACAGTTTAGTCTGTCATCTCATCTCTTCAAACTATACAATTATGCAGTATCCTTAAAAAGAGTAAGTGCAACACTCTTGAATTACACAAGGGAGCCTAAATCTGAGGTACATAGATATATCTTTGCATTTTCTGGATGTAGACGAAAACTGTTGATGTGAGACAAAACTAATGTGGCTCTAGGGTTATAGTTTTTCTCTGAAATTGGCAACATGACCAAGTAAACCCTTTTCCCAAAGCAAAAGTTATCCTGGGGCAGATACAGCATGTCAAAACTATTAACATTTTAAACAATAGAATTCTTTGTTTGTCTTTGTCTTAATTCAAATAGCTCTGCATGTAGTTTGCATTTTAATAGCTACCTCCCTTCAAATGAAGAGAGGAAGAGGAGCTCTACATTCCAGACTTCTCTTCGACATGAATTTCAGTGTAGAATCATAGAATCATTTAGGTTGGAAAGAACCTTTAAGATAATCGAGTCCAACTGCAAACCTAACACTACCAAGTCCACTACTAAACCATGTCCCTAAGCACCACATCTACACGTCTTTTAAATACCTTTTTTACAGGGATGGTGACTCAACACTTCCCTGGGCAGCCTGTTCCAATGCTTGACAACCCTTTCAGTAAAGAAATTTTTCCTAATATCCAATCTAAACCTCCCCTGGTGCAACCTGAGGCCGTTTCCTCTCATCCTATCGCTTGTTACTTGGGAGAAGAGACCAACACCCACCTCGCTACAACCTCCTTTCAGGTAGTTGTAGAGAGCAATAAGCTCTCCCCTCAGCCTCCTTTTCTCCAGGCTAAACAACCCCACTTCCCTCAGCTGCTCCTCAGAAGACTTGTGCTCTAGACCCTTCATCACCTTCGTTGCCCTTCTCTGGACACGCTCCAGCACCTCAATGTCTTTCTTGTAGTGAGGGGCCCAAAACTGAACACAGTATTCGAGGTGCAGCCTCACCAGTGCGGAGTATAGGGGCACGATCACCTCCCTGCTCCTGCTGGCCACACTATTTCTGATACAGGCCAGGATGCCATTGGCCTTCTTGGCCACCTGGGCACACTGCTGGCTCATGTTCAGCCGGCTGTCAACCAGCACCCTCAGGTCCTTTTCCTCTGGGCAGCTTTCCAGACACTCTTCCCCAAGCCTGTAGCGTTGCCTGGGGTTGTTGTGACCCAAGTGCAGGACCCGGCACTTGGCCTTGTTGAACCTCATACAGTTGGCCTCGGCCCATCGATCCAACCTGTCCAGGTCCCTCTGCAGAGCCTTCCTACCCTCGAGCAGATCAACACTCCCGCCCAACTTGGTCTCATCTGCAAACTTACTGAGGGAACACTCGATCCCCTCATCCAGGTCATTGATAAAGATATTGAACAGAACTGGCCTCAATACTGGGCCCTGGGGAAACACCACTTGTGACCGGCTGCAGCTGGATTTAACTCCATTCACCACCACTCTTTCGGCTTCGCCATCCAGCCAGTTTTTTACCCAGCGAAGCGTACACCCGTCCAAGCCATGAGCAGCCAGCTTCTCTAGGAAAATGGAGTATACATATATTTCATAGAACTTAAGAAGTTTCAAGATTGTCCATAATGATCTAAGCTCTCCAACAATCAAACCGTAATTAGCTTTTACCTACTACTATGTAATAGAAGGCTGAACGTGCATAATTGGCAGATATTAAAGTGTCACTAGGAGGCTCAGAGGAAAAACCTGTATTGGGCTACATTTCCATGGAGACTATCGATTTTACATTTTAAAAGTCTCTTAAGAAAAATTCTGCATTAATTTTGTCTTTTACATGATTAGATGATTACACAAGTGGTGTTACAATATGTGGTGATTATCCATGGAAAAATAAGTCAGTATAACAAGGATAATGTTATAGCTTTAAGAAGCAGCTGTGGAAAAATGTCTTGGTAAAAAAAGTCAGAATCTCCTGTCCTTGCATTTAAACAAACAAGAAACAAGCTTTTGCTGGTAAGGAAAATTAATTTTCTTCTTTATATTACCTGTCAATTCCGATATCCCAAGCATGCCAGATGCTCCACACTACAGAAACATAGGCCTGTTTCCTATACTTGAGAATCCATCACCACTGAAAAAAAGACAGAAAAACAAGAACTCCATATTGTGGAAAAAAGTGAGGAAGAACAGTATTTTCCAGCACCAAATTCCCTATCGAGTTGCTGAGTGGCCTCTGAACATTATAACAGTGATGCAAAGGGGAAATTAAGCAAGGCCTCACCCTCTGTGTGCCTTGACTGCAGCTCACAGAAGGATCATATTGATCCGTATAGACTTGCCATACCTGTTCTTCTGCTCTAAACCCTAGCCTCAAACCTAGCAGTGACCATGCTAAATGTTCTCACAGGGGCATTTGGCTCACCAGGGAATGCTACAAAATTCAGGGGAGAGCGCAATAACCAGACAAACTTGGTGCTTAGTAGATGTGATTAAAAAGCTCCCTGCCAGTTGTTCAGGGTGGCTGCAGCAAAACGAACATTTTTTAGGCAAATTTGTTTTGATGAGTTTTTTGCTCTTTTATGGGCATCTTTAAATGCTCATCTTAATTATGTTGTTCAGAATAGTGCTTGGAGCAGGAATGCAGTCTTACTGAGTCTCTTTAACAATGCGTTCCCCATCCTTTCTGTCAGAGTGGTTTATACTATTGGAGTATGTGAATCTACAGAGAATGGGGATGTTTGGGAGCAAACGTTTGTGGTCAGCATACTGCTGGTGGAATGTATGGCAGTGTACAGTCCTGTCAGTACTTAGCACAACGTACATCCAAACCGATGGCACAGCAAGATGCTTCAGATGAAGTGATCATAGAGGTGGCAAGTACACTGTGCATCATCTTCTAATTTTGGTCAAGAAAGTGTTGTGCAAAAAATTAAACAGTTAGTACAAATTGACGTGTTCCAGGAAGCAGATATAAAGGATAATATGGACAGCAAGATGAAACAGTAGATAACCAGTACTGACAAATAAAGTGCAGAAGAGGAGAATAATCCCAGACAAAGTTGGAAGACAACTTCAGTCAGAAAGAAGGACAATGCACATAATGACTTACTCAAGGCCATTTAGTCCAAACTACTGCTCAAGACAGGCTAACTACAAAGAGAGATCGGATTGCTCAGGTCCTTGTTCAGTCAAATCTTGAATTTCTCTGGGGATGGATATTCCACTGCCTCTCTCAGCAACCTGTGCCTGTGTCTAGCCACTGGTGAGCTTTTTTCCTGGTATCAGCTGGAATATCCCATGCCACAACATGCAACTATTACCTCTTGTCGTTCCAATGTGCATCTCTAGGACAAGTCTGGCTCCAATTATTCATAAGCAGCAATTTCATTAGTGGAATGGCAGCAGTAATATCCTCCCATTAGTGTTCTCTTCTCTAGGCTGAACAAACCTGGCTCCCTCAGCCTCTCCTTGTACATCATGTGGTCCAGCCCCCAGTCACCTTGATGGCCTTTCACTATGTTCACTTCAGTCAGTTTAATATCCCTTTTTTGTTGGGGATTCCAAAACTGGACCCATTAATGAAATTATTTATTTAAACATCAGGAGAGCCATTTCTTTTCAGGACTGCCTGACTCTTGCTGTAACAGGACCTTTTACTGAGTTACTTGTAGGTTTACCAGTAAGGTCAATTTAAGATTGACCTTTTTATGTAGATGATTTTATTTTATTCTTTGGTTGTTGGTGGTGTTGGCTGGTATGTGTCTTTGTGTGTTTAAGATTTAATCTAGAATGGTGTTGCCATTTCCAAAACTGAGGCCAAAGAAAAATGTCTTGTTTTGATTATGATAAAAAAAGTCAGGAGACTTTTTCTTTGGGAAAACACTTTCAATGGTGTCATGACCTCCAGCTAAATATGGGTAGCCATATGTATTTTTTGCTATTCTAGTAAAAATCTATCCTAAATTTGAAAAGCCTTTGTAAATATGTCTTCCATCTAAAATGGAGCTACAGACTGTGTTTTGGTTCCTGAATCCCATCCATATTGTCAAACCAGCCATAATCAGTGGCTCCTAGTCACAGTGGCAGAGGTGTGATCTCTGGACAAGGATACCCCTGCACTTAGCAAACCTGAAGCTTTTACTTTATTCTGTCTTCAAATTCTTTCCTTAAGCATTCAGGATCAGCCGCAATTTAGACGGAACAGTGCTCTGCCTATATTTAATGGTCTTTTACAGTGTTTAAATAGAGTACAAAAAATAAAGGGAGTTCTCTTCCTTAACAATGACTATCTGAATGTTAATTTTACATACACTTTTATTAGCTATGGAAAACTTCCCTCCCACAGGCAATGCCTGAGAGCTGCAAACGAGGACTCTGCTTTTATGAGATAATATAAAATAATCATATATATACAAGTATTCAGTGCAATCAGATGTTTTCTTGCAATCACAAAATTTTGCTGATGGAAGCAGGTTTTGGTAGGATCCTGAGATACTCTTTGGACTTCAGTCCTGTTTTCAATTGAGTACCATTGTCCTTGCTCCTCTAGCATTCAAATATTTCACATTTTAACATTACAATCGTATAGCTTGAGGATAAAGGAAACAGAAAAGGCCTGCAGTGTGTGTGCAAAACCTAGCTTTGATGCCTTTGCTTCCTAGTAGGGGCCCTTAGTAAGGAGGCTGAAGACACCTATTGGATTTTTTGTTTTCTTTAATTCTCTCTACTTAAGTTTTCCTTTCTCCCATTTTTAGCAGGAGTGGTGAATGTTTCACCCCCACGCCGTTATCCCTGCCCTAGTACGCTCCTGGGATAGAGGTTCAGTCTTCCCTCAGGCTGAGAAAAGGCAGGTTTCTTGTTCCCTGTGCAAGAATTTTAGCCATAAAGCTGCAATGCCAAACATTCACACTACTCTTGGGGGATATAGGTTAAGCATTTCAGGAAAGGAAGATGTTTTGGACGCTGAAACTCAGCCTCATGTAGACATCTAGCTGAGATAGGCTTCTAAGTGCTGGTGAGATGCAGTGTTTGAGACTCATTCCTTTTTCCAATTCCTGCTATTCCTCTTGTCCAGGCTGTCTTAGCACTCAGTATTCATAGGCTGTGGACCTCAGCTAGGTGCTTGAAACTCAAAGTGAGCATAAAATGCAATTTATGGGGAATTTAGGTCTCTTGCATGGTGAATTTTACTTTCAGTACTGTGTACTTAATTTAGACTAAAACTCTTCATGGGACTGGGCTCCCAAATATGAAGTTTAGATCCTCAGTATTGAGATGTTCTAATCCTTACATGCCTGTTAATAGAAGTGAAGGGGATGAGCAGTTTCCTACATCCCTAAATAGCCACTTCTGGCCTTGCCTAGACATACGATGTTGAGCTGGTCTGTGCAGGACTCTCAGAGCTTTGGAGCAATGCTGTAAAAGCCTTTCTGTGTTTCATAGACAAGCTATACCTGCCTGCAGCTCTTGTATCCCTTTGTGAATCTAAGCCTTGTGCACGCTTGAAAACTGTATTTTTTACTATTGACTACCTGATAAGAGTATCTTCATTATATTATTCTAGCAACACCGAGAGAATGTAGTAAGTGCTGGCAAAGATAAGGAACATGCTGGTGTTTGGAGATACAACACTTTAATGGATATTAGATTGCAGTACTGTACACATTGGATACATATTACTTTATAAATTACGGCTGTCTATGGTAATTATTAGGATATAAGCCTTACTTCTTACCCTCTCCACAATATTTTTGTGAAAGCAAGAAACTATTTTCTGTATTAAATCAATTTTGATAAATACATGCTACAGACAGTTTCAATGAAGCCATGGAGATTAAAGGATAATAAGTAAAATTATGCATGCTTCACTCATCATGTAAACTTGTTAAGCTTAATAGAGATTTACAAGCTGTAAATGAGGATATACTTTTTCTTTAAAGAGCTTTATAGACTCCTATGCAAAAGTACCTGAGAGAATGGACCAATACTTTTGGCTGGCTAAATTTCTGTCTACAACATTATTGTAGAGCACAGTTCAAAAGCAGAAATGTGCAGAATTTCTGTACTCTACCTCCATATTTAGGTACCTGTCCACAGCCCCTTACTCCAAACTCAGGCATTTAGCAAGTTTGGTTGTTATGAATTAGGAAATTAAATCAAAATAAATATAAACAAAGCAACTCAGGTGCCTACAAAGAGCCACCTGGTCCCATTTTTAAAGTCTTATATACTCACAGAGAGCTTGTACCTGTGACAAATATCCTACAGGAAACCTGTACCTTTTTTTGGCAATGCATGGGATGGCCAGCTTGGATACGTAGGGCATCTAAAATGGCGCTAGACACTTCTGTTTAAGCACATGATACATTCAAAAAATACAGTATCTTTCATGTTTCTCTAAATCGTGACAACTACACCATCACCGTCTACAGTCCACTGGTGTGGAAGGTTTAGGTGCATGAACCTGAAATGGTTTGGATGAGCATCTTTGATTAATTTTAACTTTATTAACCCCACTAGCCAACTCATATTGAACATAACAGCCAATCCAGGGTTACAGTTTATTTTCACATACAATCCAGGACATTAAACATTTTTTCTTGGCTTATATTCCTATTCTTTACCAAAACCCTGTTCTACAGAGGCAAAAGAACAGGAGAAGAAAAAGGGCCAATAATGTTAAGATATATGTAGTAAGTTAAATCTCCTTTAATCTTCCACTATGATAATGAACTACAATTCATTTGCATTTCAGAACATTTTGCAAAGGAAATTCAAAAGACTGCTTAAAAAAATGTAACTGCTAATTACATATATTTGCTTTTGTGATTTATAGTACTGTGAAAGTCAGACTTCTTGCTATTCAAGTTATGAAAGAAAGTGTGTGGTCTAAAGATACTGGCTACCGTCCCTTCTAAAGATACCGGGTTAAGGGAACAGCTATCCCACTTATATGGATGCCTTACTGCATAAATACTGAAGCAACTGAACAATCTGATGCTATTGGACTAGGTGGTGAAACTAAGCCATAAATATTTGAGGGGCTGTTCAATGCTGATTGTCCAAACCATTTGCAACTGCCTTTCCATAGTGGGTGAAATACATGTATATAACACCATAAATCATAATGCCATGCCTAGACCAGTTTCCTTTGCAGCTGATCACTGTTTCTTAGAAATTATACTTTTCCTTGAACACAAGAGTAAACGCACTGCTGGTACATAATCAGCGCTGAATGCTCTCAGCTCTGGTAGAGTATAGTTCATCCAAAAAGCTCGAATGCTCCATAATCCTCGTATTGTTCATCACCTTTTCACTGCACTCCAGAGTCATTACTAAATTCATCTTCACGGCTTCTGTGGAGGAAGGAATTAAATTCAGTTGTACAGATAAGAAAATGAAGACAAAGAGTGAACTGAGGATAGGTATTAAGTATTCTCAGAGTTGAGTTGTGTGCACAGATAATTTAAACCAGCAATTCCCAGACTCAGCTTGCTTGAGTATAACTGTCCTTGGAAGAGAGCTGGGACATAAATGGTGCATCTGGCCATGTCATTCCCAGCTCTTTGCCTGGCCTGACACAGGACCCAGACACTGTGCACAGTTGTTCCCCTCCCAAACACCCGTTTCCCTGTCCCCAGGAGAAAACAGAAGGCATGCTTTTGATTTTGTGCATGTTCCTTTGAAATAGCTATATTCTGTTAACAAAATATGCCCCAGAGATTGGGAGCCCCTGAATTATGCCAGGATGCCTCTCTGTTCCTCTCGTTACCTTCATATACCTTCAGCAAAGATCAGTTCATCAGCCCAGGTGTAAAGCAGAAGAGATATTTCAGGCCTTCTTGATGCTCATCGAATTCCCTGGAGTGGCTTTCCTTTGCTTCAGAGAGCTTTAGATCATTAGCAGCTTGTCTCACTTCTTGTTGTATCTGTGAAAAACTCTAGATCGCATAGTAGAGCAAAGTTGAGTTTGTCAGTTAAATGGTTTCACAATCCAGTGAAAATATGTTCTCCAAGAAACATACTAAAAGGTTGTTGTTGAACTTGGCATGCAGAGATTGACCCTGAGGAACCTCTTGCTTCCCATCACTTAATGGTAAGGAACAAAAATAGCACAGAGCAACCAACCTTTTGTGGGAAAGGTAAGGACAAAATTAGCTAGGGATCCACAAATGTTTTTAAAACCAAAAATAGTTCAGGATACTGCCTTTCATATCTTTCTTTGACAAATCTTGATGTTATTATTTACAGTGAGACTTTAAGCTAATTATAGTTATAAACAACAAAAGTCAGTGTTGTGGAGATGGCATAACATTTTTGTGAATTTTCACAGTTGATGGAAAATGTATTTGATTTTTGTAGTTGCTCAAGATTTGGTACAAGAAAGGAATTTAGACAAGGTATATCTAGGATTTTTTGTCTTAGAACTTAATACACCTTTGAGTGGATTTCGTAGAGGAGTTATTTTTTTGTTGTTTGTTTCTTTTGCATGGGAATGAGAGACATGTTCCTTAAGAGTAAAATCACAAGTCTAGGTAGCTGCTAATTGATAATGAGATCAATCAGGATAGATCCAGAATTTTTACCATCTGAAAGTTATCTGCCAGCCTGCACAAAAAGCTATTGTGTCTAACCCAAGGCTTTATCCAAAGGGACAGAGAACATTCATAAGAGTATTGAGCTGCTGCCCTGCTTAAAGTTGCAAGGTGTGGGTGTGCAAACTGAGTCTTAGTTTATGAACAGGTAAGTAGGTCCACATTTTTTAAAAGGTATTTCAGTGTCTAACATCCAAAGATTTCAACACTGGAAATATAGCTTCAAAATCTAAGCCTATAGATAAATATATAAAATAAAAGCTGGTCTTATCAGTGTATATGTATTGATGTATTACATATACAAAAATCTACAGCTTGATCATATGTAGTATGTGATATCCATTACTCAAATCTTAAGGATTTTTAAAAGTCTTATGAAGTAATTATAATGAAAGATGGCATTTTTCTAAGAAAGTTCTTATTTTATTTCAATGCCTTTTGTTCTTCCATAAGAAGCATTTTAATTTCTATCCATTTTATTAGCTTGGATAAAATTTATTTTTACAATATGTAGGGTTTATTTTAGAAGAAAGAACTTTTTTCCATCAATGTTCAGAAGTATTTACTGCAAAAAGAAAACATATTTAGCACACAGATTCCATTTTTTTCTCCAAATATATTTTATCTGATCTGTTTGAGTTCCTTTCTTGCATCAGGCAAACTGGACTTCAGTCAAATGGTTGCATTGATTAGCTTTCATGTATAATACTTCACAGTGCTATACAAAACCTCTCCATGGTGTCTGTCATTCCTAGGGCCTCATGTGGTCTGTGGGATTCTTGCCCTGAATTTATGTCTATTTGATCCCATTAAAACCATGGGGTCTTTAATGAAATTTAATCTCAGACTGTTTCAAAATATCCATGCTGTTATTTCTCTTCTACTGCTCCAGTATGTAGTTATAACAATGCAACAAATGCTTGGAAGTCTCACCTTCAACTTTTCAATTTAAGCCCTTGATTAATGAGGTGGAAAAGCTGCATAATGTTGATAATTTCCTTTCAAGTGGAAATAAATGATAAAAGCAGGTTGATGGGGAATGGATAGGTGAGGTATAAGAGGCAGGTGTGAAATCTGGCTGGTGTGAAGAGATAGGAAGGACACACTTGGAGCAAAGAGACAACCAGAATACAGCAAAGATTATCCAGCTAAAACAGTGAAATTTGCTCTGGGTGGAATTATTTCAGCAAAATACAGGCACCTGGAAGTTAGACTCAGCTTAATCCTCCATGGCTCCCTTTTCAGTCAATGGGAAGATTGAGCCACCTGCAAATAACAGGATTATTGCCTTGGAAATGCTTGTTTCCCCCAGGGAGGTAAAGAGAGCTTTGGGCAATGAACTTGTCCCCAGCATGACTGTCTAAAGGCTCTTGCTTTTAGGTCTACCCATTGTATTTGGCTGGTTCCTCTCAGCAGTTTTTCCCCAGTACCTGTGTGCAGTCTAGTGATGTCCCCTCTGCTTTGTTGAGACATTGTCTTTCTTGCTGCTGAACGTAGCTCTGACAAGAGCTCTGTCACCATGTGATAACATTGCTGCTTCAGCACATTAATAAGCAGACAATGCCTGGACTCTCGGTGTCTTTCCTACTTGTAACAATGCACCCATTAGACAGTCTTGTCACTGCATGTCTTCTCCTCTTCTATCATGTCAGGTTGTATTTTGGAATTGCCCAAAAGTCTCCTTAGTTAAGGTTATGTCCAGTCTTCTAAATAGAAAAGGGAAGTGTGCAAGGTCACAGAGATAATGCTGCCCCGATCTCTGGATGTCTTTTTCTTTTTAAAAAAAATACATGGATTTTCCTAGTTTTTTCCTGATTTTCCCAATTAATGTAACAGAACAAAAGTGGCATATTGTATCAGACCCTCTGAAGATAAAAGCTGACTGACTTCTCCCCCCGACCCTTCCTTCTTGCAAATAGATATAGTTATGATCTACAACAAGATTTCAAGACCTCTGGCTGTGTGACCTAAACAGCAGAACTTGGAATCCCTGAGGTTCGTTGCTCAGAATAGCTCCACCACGTAAGCTCACCAGGCCATAGAGAAGTCTTCCGCTTTGCAGAAAGGCTATGGGATTTCAGAGTACGCTTTTCTAGGATAACCCTTCAGGCACACTTGGGAGGATTTACAGAACTCCAGAGATCCCAATTCTTCCAGCATTCATTGCTTTAATTGAGCACCCCTCAGGATACTTAGCCATAGAGATCTGGTACCTCCAAAGACTCTTATCTCAGCTTTCATGGTGAGATTGCCCTGGAGTTGTGGATTTTGGCAATCAACCTACAATTTTGTACCTTCAAAAATTTGCCTTCAAAAAGACATATCTGGGAAGCTCTACTGTGCACGCATGGATTGTGTGTCTGTCACAAATAAAGCATCCATCAGTCAGCCTAGCTTCAAGTTCTGTGGAGTCGCATAAGATCTCAGTAACTGTATTTATATATGGAGTTTGCACTTAGATACTTTGGCTAGCAAGAAAGACTAAACTATCACATCTCCAGTACAGCCAAAAAAAAGTAGGATTTCCAGTTTTCCGTAATCATTTGCTTGAAAAGAACAAGCCCTGCATCAGGATGAACATAAAAGTTGTCTTGAACCAAGAAAAAAATTTAGAACCACCACCATGTCAAAGCATATTCAGAACTTTCAGCTGCCAAATGACTTCAGCATTACTAGTAGTTTGGATTAGTTGTGTTTCTAATTCAAAATTATCAAATTTACAATAGCCATATACTTTCTTCCACTATTCTATAATAGGTCAGTATTTCTCTGCTAGTGTCAACTTTACAATTACATTTCACTTTCTGAAGCCCAGGAAGTGCTTGGAAGAACAGTCTGGCTTTTCACTCACAAAACAGATCAAATGCAGCAGCATTAGTCAGCATTTCTTTTGCAATCTGTACATAATCCTGTTATATTTTAGGCAGTGCTATCAATGCATATGATGCTGAGCAACAGTCTTACTGAGAACAGCCTTGTTACATTTGTCTCAGTTCATGTCTTTGGCTGGGTGTGAATCATGGAGTATCTCGGCAGAAGACATTAATGAACATACAGTCCCTCACTTAAGTATTCATCTTATTAATCATCCCAACCTATTTCTGCTCTGTTTTTAAAGCATATTTTAAAGGGAATGCTTACCTATGATGAATTACAAAAGAGTTTATTTAATTCTATGAATGTACATTGATTTCTGCAAAGCCTTTTTATTTGGGGATTTTCTACCAATGTGACTGTCTGCTTTCTGTGGCATAGCAGTCTTCCCAGTGTCAAGATCCTGGGGCTATGTCTGTATTATTAAATAAAAAAGACCAAGGAACTGTTCTCTAACACTGAGGCTTAGGGGTCATATCCGTATCACATGGCCTTTGGCTCCAGGTATCCTCTGAGCCTGGAGCCAGGTCTCCTCAGGCTCCTGCGGCACAATGGTTATTTTTATGTGCCATTCTGCAGTTGGAGCACGGGTGATTCAGAGCAGTGTCTGAAATGTGAGGGGTATATTGCAGCCCACAAAAGAGCTTCTTTTATAACCTGATGATGCTTAACATGTTATGCCTAAAAGGTAGTGGAAGAGCAAGCACAGATATTTGCAAGTACATGGACTGCATGTTGAAGGTTGGAGGGGACTGTGGAGGGAAGGAGGAGCCAGACCTGCTGTTGTCATGTTCATACTGTGTGTCAGGAGTAACCAGCTCTTTGAAGAGTAAATAAGTGGTTAAGTAATTTCACAGGCTGAAGCAGGCAGGCATTTAGGAGCCTGCCTAGTAGCCCTGTGAAGGTGTGTTCCCTTTGTGATGGCACTTGGGCAGTTAACAGCAGCAGTGGATGCTGTTGGTGGATATTAATCCCTGCCATGCAATAATGTTCAACTGTTTTCTCAGTGTGACTCATCACAATTGACTGCAGCTTGAAAATAGTTAGCTTCTTAACAGTGCTGTATTTTATGTATTAGTTTTATCTGATATCCTAAAGATAGAGTTCCAATCAGACTGTCTAGGCTCTTGTAGACACTAAAATGGGCATATCCCACTTTCCTGTCTATATGTTCCCACCACAGTCCTTTCTCAGAATGTGTTCCTCCAGCTCTGCAGAATGCTGAAATAGTGATGATGGCATGGCTGCTAATGAATCCTATGAAAATAAAAGTTTCTGGACCAATCAGACAATTCAGATACTCCTGAGGCTCATGATTACTGATGATGACACACAGAAACAAGATAGGAACATGTGGCTGAGATTTGCGGGGAGAAGGTAGCGAGGAAGGGAACCTTTCCTTTTGAAAGCAATCAGGAGACAGAAAGGCTCAAGCCTAAACACTACAAAATTAAATTGTACTCCTCCCATCTATCCCCCTTCCGAATAACTCAAAAACCTACCTGGCACAAACAAGAATAGACCAGGAATTACTTCTTAGTGATCATGTTTGAGAGAAGTCACAAGTTTTCCATGCAGCCAACTAGAAAACCATTGAGACAAAATGTTAAGGTTCAAGGTGAATTAAGTCCAGACTATAGTGATGCCAGGACTCTATAGGCCCCTGCACAAAATCTGTTCAACATTTTGTGAAGGAACATGTAATAAGCAGGTGGAAAAAAGCCATGTTGAATTAACTGTATCTCAACATCTATATGTGAGAGACTCGTCTCTTTTGTGGTTAATTATGTCCCTTTAATGAGCACAAAAGTAAGAAATTCCTTTAAGAAAATAATTAACTGTGAAAAATTAAAAGCTCTATTGTTATTAAAAAAGCTCTGTAGATAATAATATGAAATATGCATCTAAATGTTCCATGTTGTTTTATCATACCATGTTATACAATACAGTGGAGTATCTTCTTCACAGAGGTTTTAATGTTTATAGCATTAAAGAGTCTCCACAGTTGTCTCTGGAGCTGTTAAATCAAGTTCATGTCAGACAGCTTGCAAAATTTCCCATTGAGATTGAATATTTCTGTATCACAGCGCAATGCGTGCCCTGCACACCTGAAAACAATTTCCATTCTTTCATGTCCCAAAGGAAGGAATCAACAAAAAATATTCTGCTGGAGACACTACTCTTTCCTATGGAAAAAGGAGACTAGTTCAGCATTGACAACAATAGAAATTCTCTTCCTTAGTGTGTGGGTTCCAGTTGAAATAAATGAATGTGTTGGATTGACTCCTGCAGTCATAAATTTTCCAATTTGAATTATATTGCAGCAGATACGAAGGACAGAGTTGGCAGTGGTGACTGCTTTTAAGACCCTTTTTATACTTATTGGGATATGATGGGAAAAGAGATTGAAGAAAGCCAAAGAAATTGCCCTTGTACGAGCAGATGATTTTTTTTTGTTTTGTCTGACAAATTAATTCCGGAAACAGTAATGGGAAGAAAAAAATTCACCTAACTAGATGTGTGATTTAGAGCACTTATCCACCTTCCCTTTGTAATTAATGTAAGGAGAATCAATCCATTGTGACATAAGTGTCTAGAAGAGTCACAGCTTTTTTTATTTAATATTCATGCTTAATGAATTATGTTCTATTTACAGGTTTTATCTGGGGTGAAATTAAACAGATGTGGGATGGTGGACTACAGGACTACATTCATGACTGGTGGAACCTCATGGATTTTGTAATGAACTCCTTGTACTTAGCAACAATCTCTTTGAAAATTGTTGCATTTTCAAAGGTAAACTTTTTTTAAAAAACTCCAAAATATTTAAGATAAATGAAATTAGGCTTCTTCAAACTTTCTTCTGTATTTGAAGGTTCTCAGGCTTAGCAATGCAAGAGATATATGATGTGCTCATTGAATCTTCTGTAGCTATGACAAGAAGCTAGACCAGGATAAGAGCTAACAAAACGTTGTGATTTATACTTCTTTCTTCTTGGCCCAGGCAATCTTTTGTTGTTTGATCCTGAACAGTCATATTGTCATTTTCTCGGAAAAGGAAAATCACTGGTAGTATTTAATAATGTTTGCACAAAATTATGTTTTGTGTTAGTCTTTGCCTATTTTTCAGTAAGTAATTATTGCCTCTAAGACAAATATACGCACCATGCAAAACTTCTGGACAGGACCACAAGAAAAACATTTACTCAAAATTAGGTGGGGAAAAAAAGCTAAAGAGCAAGATTTTAATTTTGTTTTGAAAATTTATGATAAGTGCAACACGAAAAAGTAAAGCTGAAGGGGATAAAATGGTCACTTGAGGCTGGGTATGTTCATTTTCTCATCTTTTTCATGGACTTTTTATGAATAGTTTTATATTCCCACTGTTCGAAGTATCTTCCAGCAAAACAGTCCTTCTTTCCAAAGTCATGGAACATGTTGCATTTTGTGTGTATTCAACATGAATCCATAATATGATAGAAATTCCTCATAAAATGAAATATTTTAATCAACAAATGGTCTCAAATGCAAGGAAACCACATCTGAAAGGAAATGAAAGCATTTCTTAGCATCTGTCATGGAGCTCTTATCACATCCAAGTAAAGATAACAAGCCCATTTTTACTGGCCACTGTGATCAGCATTGTATTTCAGCTGTTTCAAGTTCACTGCCACCAGCTACCTTGTATGCATGGAAGAAGAGTCTCTCCTCTGCCAAGATCCTTTGGCTGGGAAAAGGAGAGGAGACAGCCGTCAAGTAGCTGGTTACACCTCCCTATCCTCAAACAGCAGCTGTTCCCGCTGCAGCCCTTCCATAAATATAGAGAAACATAAGAACTTCTAATTTATATCATCTTGTGTCTATTCACAAGGTTCCACATGTCAGCCGATCAGGGGCAGGGATGAGCAAAGACCTGTGATCTGTTGACACACCAGCCTCCTCCTGTGACAAAAGGTTTCTGCCATGCTGGCTCTCTGGCTGCAAACCTTCGGAAGTCTCACTCAAAGAAATATGGAGCTGTTGCCTGAAAGAGCAAGATGCTTGAAAGTGTGAGGAGAGCTGTCATTTAAAGCTGATGGAATGCCTTTTTACACACAAGGATGCCTTATCATAAAGTGACTGGAAAATCAATAGTCATTTCACTGTCCCATGTAACAAAGCGAGCAATTCATTGAAAATGCGTGTTTCCAAAACATTGGAGATGGCCAATTACTCACTTCAGAATAATATTGATTAGAAGACATTATAATCCTTTCATCTCCCAGACAGCTTCTGCTTATGGTAATCAGATTTCAAAGTGACAGTATCTGGGATAATGTGCATCCATTACTCTCCAAATTAGTGCTTGCATGCCAATCATAATCAACATAGTGCAAAAAGCACTATCTTTGGTTCTGCGGCTATTATATTTTTACTGCACGTGCAATGTTGCACCCAAATACCTTTTTGTTCCTTAAAAAAGCCTCAGCTGTGGTAGTCAATTGAAACACATGATGATGTAATGGACAGAGTAATACAAGTGTAATTTAATACCCAGCCACATTTTCTTCAAATACCTTCAAAAGAGTTTCCCACCTCTATGCCAGATGAGATTGAGAGGATGCCAAATGCAACCAGTACCTTTTGATGCAAAACTTTTATTTTCATTTCCTAAACCTTGCAAGACAGTTTTTTCTAAAATACATCTTTTGTGTATGTATTGAATCAAATATATAAGCCCAGTTCTTAGATGTATTCTACCTTCTATGAATCAGCTCAAGCCACCTAAGAAAACATTTTAGCCAACTCCCTTGAATAAAATTATGAGAGTGCCCTCATACTACTCTCCTGTGTGATAGAATTTCCCAGAGAAAAACATAGTGTTTATTGACCATTTGAGGCTCTCTGACTGACACAGTAGTTAAGCAGATTGATATTATTTGCAGCAGCTGATGGGATAGTGTAAAATACACCAAAGACTGTAATTTCAGCATGAGAGAACTGCCAAGATAACTCAAAGTTATCTGTTTCACTGCCAGTATTCAAATAAAATGAATACATCTCATATTTTTCAAAGGGCTATGCTTCTTGTCTCTGATTGTATATCAACATGTGAGATCTTTTTAAATTACCCAGTATATCCACTGAAAATGCTCTCTTCTAGATAAATAGCGTGATTATAAATAGTGCATTGTGACATGTTTTATGAGACTACAAGATGACTGATTTTAAGCAACACATCTGTTTTGATGGAGGGTTATAAATAGAAATTGTTGTACCCTAAAAAAAATGGTTCTTTTTATGTTTTTGGAGGATAATTTATTTTGTACTGATGCATAAAGTTAGGTACAGTGCCAAGTTATGTGCAGACCCTGCTTGCTTTATCTTAAATATTTGTTAAACCTGAGCATTGGACCTAGGGCTGCTTGCTTCCAATTCTGCTAGAAATTGCATGCAAGTTTGTATTTTGATTATGTGTCTCAGCCACTGACACGAAAAGCTAGTAGGAAAACAGGTTCCTATTCAAGGCAAGAACTCTGAAAAGTAACTAAAAATACATTATTTGTCTCAATATTTGCTGGCTTAATGATCACTGTGTCAGATCTGCTCTGTTCACTAGTAAATAAGATTATATTTTTCTTCTGCCACCAGTTCTGCAGAAGTTAACATCTTCTTCTTATATGTTTGCATTGCAAAATGGTTTTGATTGATGTTTCACCATCAATCAAATGGACCAAATGTCCATTTATATAGGAGTAATAACTCTCTTCCCCCTCCCCCCCCGCCCCGAAAAATTATAGACTCAATTCCTCAGTGTAATTACTGTTTTAAAGCTCTTTGCTAGGCCATCCCCCTGTCCTCTTCCTACTGCTGCTCTGAAATTCAGAATAATGAATGCAAGGAGTGGGACATACATTAGGAAATAGGAAGAGTTCACATTCGCATATGACCTTTCAGGAAAGGATTTAAAGTTATTTTCCTGAAATGGATGTTATTTCACCTTTCTTTTTGTTATCAGAAACAAGGGGTCACATTTGACCAAGGTCCAACAGCCCATTAAACACTCAGGTAGCCCGATTAACATGTCTATTTGATCTCTCTTGGTGCTTTCATGAGATCTACAGTTCATGACTTTTGTTTTCATGGGAAAACAGTGATCACTCAGCTTTTTTCTCACAAAGGATTCTGATATTAGATTTGTATTTGAATTCCTTTGAGTAAGAATCAAGAATTATTATCTTGTATTCCCTGGGTGACATCGCACAATCATCATATATTTGCCTTCAAACTCTATTGTTTATATCCTGCTTTTCTTAATTTTCCATTGATGTGCCATGTACATTTCCTTCAACCAACAAGCCAATGGTAGGTATTATTTAATCATGTTAAATGATGGTTGGCTTTGTTACATGTCAAAAGGTTGTGTTTACATTTGAAGTGGGGACAGAAATTCAGCAGGGTCACAAAATAATAATAGAAAGACTGCAAAGTATCAACATCTTGATTTACAACAAGTTCAGCATTGCTATATTTGTTTTTATGATTTTCCATTCCCTAGAACAATAACCATTTATTTATTCTATGTAGAACAGAAGAACATCAACAAGCATGAGTGAAAGAACAAATACTTCAATTCTGCATGTTTTGGGTTGCTTGGTCCTAAAATACAGTTGGGTTTTTTTCATATTTTCACTGTTTCTGGTTTTAATATGCCTAGTCTTTTCGCTCCTCTGCTTTCTTTTCCTTTTCATATGTGAGTTTCTTTGTTTTCCTGGTTCTTCTTCGATATTTCTAGGTTTCTTTTCAGCATCCTCTAGTTAGTGGAATCAATAGGGTTTTGTTGTCAGAGCCCTCTTATACTCATGATTTTCTTTATATTATTTGCTGTCTTCTTTCAGCTAGTATATTTCACAGATAATTTCCAAACTTACTTCTCAAGCCTTCACCTTTCTCACTATTTTTCAGCCAACTATTTCCAGTATCTTAAATCATGTCTCTTCAAAACTAAAATAACATCCCTCACTCTGTGCTTACAGGCATGAAACCTTTTGCATTGTATCCACACATGCGGGAAACACTTGGGCCCAAGAAAGGCAGAGTCAGTTAAGCTGAAATAACACAGTTGTGCCTTTCATTCCCTTTTATAAATAAGAGGCCATTTGATCTTTTCTGACTTTTCTGACACACCAACTTTGTGTCTCAATCCAGAACATCATAGAAAAAGTCCTTTCTTCTCACCTTTCTCCGTAACCTCATCTCCTCTAGAAAAGGTGAGATTGAATACATCTTGTCAGACTACAACTATAAGAGCCTCTCCCCTACCCCAATAATCAATGGGGAGAAACAGAGAAAGTTAAAGAGCAACTCATCTAACCCGTTCGGGGTACCTGCTTTCCTACTACTCTAGAAACGGCCATTTTTCTTTGCTGACTGTCAAAGGAGGTCACAGAGAGCACAGATGTGGCTGCCCACACCTGATTGGTTTAACTTGATCCTTGCTCGTATGCTATCCTTATTCAGTGTCCTGAAATTCCATGTTTTTCTCAGAAGGGTATTTCCTTAGATAATTTTTTTCCCCTGCTCGTTTAACTTCCTTGGAATCTGCCACTACTTGCCTTCACCTAAAATATGTCTGCAGTTGGATGCTTTTGATTATCTACCAAAAACTCCATCTATTCCTAGTTTCAAATATCTTCTTTATATTTTTTCATGAACATGTTTTACCTTATTCCCCCAACATACCTTGTGTACTTTTCCCTAATCTGAGCATCTACTGCACTGTTCAGCACCTAATCTTTGCTTGTACTGACAATTGTTCCTAGTTATTTAATAGGTGCAAGTTTTCACATACCGGGGTTGTAAAGTGCCATCAGAATTCACAATAACATACTGTATAATATTATTCAAAGAAAGACATTAGAGAAAACATGCTAAGGAGTTCTCACCTCCCTTTTTTCAATAAACATTGAAATTTTGTATCTTCTTCATTTTCTTCTTGCTTTTATCTCTTGGCTGATGTGTCTGGTAACTCAGTTCTGTTTTCTATTGCCTGTTACTTCATCATTGATCTTGAATCAATCATTTGACTAAAGGGCAACAGTGGATGAAGCAGAATAGCATCTCTCTTAGAGCCACAATGTCAAATACAGTAAGATTTGATTTTACAGCATGATCATTAGGGGAGACAATAGTCTAACGAAGAGAGTACTGACCTATGACTCCAGCAGGTCTGGATTTAATTCCCTACTCTGTAGAGAAGAAATATCACTGGTGGTTGAATGTAAGGCTAAGTAATTCTTAACTCTTCAATGGACTACTATTCTCCAGTTTTGCAGTTCTCATCCCCAAATCCACAAGACTGTCAGATGCTATGGCTGCTCATATATGAGCAAATAAAACGGTGCCAGGGATTGCTGTCAGGCACTGAGAGTGTCTCACCTGCGCTACCAGTCGGTTAGAGCAACCCCAGCATGGTGGGGTCCTGTGCCAACTAGCGCTATCCAAAACAATGCCCAGTTCCCATCCGCAAATTGAATCATAGAATCACAGAATCATAGAATGTTTTGGGTCAGAAGGGGCTTTTAAAGGTCATCTAGTCCAAACCCCCCTGCAATGAGCAGGGACATCTTCAACTAGATCAGGTTGCTCAAAGCCCTGTCCAACCTGACCTTGAATGTTTCCAGGCATGGGGCATCTACCACCTCTCTGGGCAACCTGTGCCAGTGTTTCACCACCCTCATTGTAAAAAATTTCTTCCTTCTATCTAGTCTGAATCTACCTTCTTTCAGTTTAAAACCATTCCCCCTTGTCCTATCGCTACAGGCCCTATTAAAAAGCCTGTCCTCATCTTTCTTACAAGCCCCCTTTAAGTATTAAAAGGCTGCAATAAGGTCTCCCCAAAGCCTTCTCTTCTCCAGGCTGAACAACCCCAACTCCCTCAGCCTTTCCTCAAAGGAGAGGTGTTCCAGCCCTCTGATCATTTTTGTGTCCCTCCTTGGGACCTGCTCCAACAGGTCCATGACTTTCTTTCCTATGCTGAAGACTCCAGAGCTGGATGCAGACTCCAAATGGGGTCTCACCAGAGCAGAGTAGAGGGGCAGAATCACCTCCCTCGACCTGCTGGCCACACTTGGTTTGATGCACCCCAGGATACGGTTGGCCTTCATGGAGCGGTTGGTTTTGAGGGTGCTCACAAGCCATGTCCGGGACAACCAGGGGATCAGGCCCAGCCAGCACGGGTTCATGGAAGGCAGGTCCTGTTTGACCAACCTGATCTCCTTCTATGACCAGGTGACCCACCTAGTGGATGAGGGAAAGGCAGTGGATGTGGTCTACTTGGACTTCAGTAAAGCCTTTGACACTGTCTCCCACAGCATTCTCCTAGAGAAGCTGGCAGCTCACGGCCTAGACAGGTACACTCTTCGCTGGGTAAAAAACTGGCTGGACGGCCGAGCCCAGAGAGTTGTGGTCGGATGGCGGCCGGTCACGAGCGGTGTTCCCCAGGGCTCAGTACTGGGGCTGGTCTTGTTCAATATCTTTATCAATTATCTGGATGAGGGGATCGAGTGCTCCCTCAGTAAGTTTGCAGACGACACCAAGCTAGGCGGGAGTGTTGATCTGCTGGAGGGTAGGAAGGCTCTGCAGAGGGACCTGGACAGGCTGGATTGATGGGCCGAGGCCAACTGTATGAGGTTCAACAAGGCCAAGTGCCGGGTCCTGCACTTCGGCCACAACAAGCCCATGCAACGCTACAGGCTTGGGGAAGAGTGGCTGGAAAGCTGCCCAGAGGAAAAGGACCTGGGGGTGCTGATTGACAGCCGGCTGAACATGAGCCAGCAGTGTGCTCAGCTGGCCAAGAAGGCCAACGGCATCCTGGCCTGTATTAGGAATAGTGTGGCCAGCAGGAGCAGGGAGGTGATCGTGCCCCTGTACTCGGGACTGGGGAGGCTGCATCTCGAATACTGTGTTCAGTTTTGGGCCCCTCACTACAAGAAAGACATGGAGGTGCTGGAGCATGTCCAGAGGAGGGCAATGAAGCTGGTGAAGGGCCTGGAGCATAAATCTTATGAGGAGCGGTTGAGGGAACTGGGGTTGTTTAGTCTGGAGAAGAGGAGGCTGAGGGGAGACCTCATCGCGCTCTACAACTACCTGAAAGGAGGTTGTAGTGAGGTGGGTGTTGGTCTCTTCTGCCAAGTAACTAGCGATAGGACGTGAGGAAATGGCCTCAAGTTGCGCCAAGGGAGGTTTAGATTGGACATTAGGAGAAATTTCTTTACTGAAAGAGTGGTCAGGCCTTGGAACAGGCTGCCCAGGGAAGTGGTGGAGTCACCATCCCTGGAAGTATTTAAAAGACGTGTAGATGAGGCACTTAGGGACATGGTGTAGTGGGCATGGTGGTGTTGGGTTGACGGTTGGACAGGATGATCTTAGAGGTCTTTTCCAACCTGTATGATTCTATGATTCTATGATTCTATGATTCTGGGCTGTGAGCACACATTGCCAGCTCATGTCCAGCTTTTCATCCACCAGTACCCCCAAGTCATTCTTGGCAGGGCTGCTCTCAATCCCTTCATCCCCCAGCCTGTATTGATACCAGGGGTTGCCCCGACCCAGGTGCAGGACATTGCACTTAGCCTTGTTGAACCTCATGAGGTTCACATGGGCCCACTTCTCACGCTTGTCCAGGTCTCTCTGGATTGCATCCCATCCCTCAGTCGTGTCAACTGCACCACTCAGCTTGGTGTCATCTGCAAACTTGAGGCACTCGATCCCACTGTCTATGTCATTGATGAAGATATTAAACAGTACTGGTCCTAACACGGACCCCTGAGGGACACCACTCATCACTGATCTCCAGCTGGACATTGAGCCATTGACCACTACTCTATGGATGCGACCATTCAACCAATTCCTTATCCACCGAACAGTCCATCCTCAAATCCATACCTCTCCAGTTTAGAGAGAAGGATATTGTGGGGGACCATGTGAAAGGCCTTAGAGAGGTCCAGATAGATATCTGTAGCTCTTCCCTTGTCCACTGATGTAGTCACTCCATCATAGAAAGCCACTAGGTTGATCAGGCAGGACTTGCCCTTGGTGAAGCCATGCTGGCTGTCTAGAATCACCTCCCTGTCCTCCATGTGCCTTAGCATAGCTTCTAGGAGGATCTGTTCCATGATCTTTCCAGGCACAAAGGTAAGGCTGACAGGTGAGTAGTTCCCAGGGTCTTCCTTTCTACCCTTTTTAAAAATGGTTGCAAGGATTCCCTTTTTCCGGTCACTGGGGACTTCACCTGACTGCCATGACTCTTCAAATATCATGGAGAATGGCTTGGCAGCTACATCAGCCAGTTACCTCAGGACTCTGGGATGCATCTTATCGGGTCCATAGACTTATGTATGTTCAGATTCCTCAGGTGGTCTCAAACCACTTTGAAAGCAGTCACCTTCTTTGGAGGGTGAGTGTGAAGTGGAAATGTTGTGATGCCTGGCTATGTTGTTGTTTCATCTGGCCCCAGTGACACAGAAGAGGCCCTTTCCTTACTCAGCATGCTCAGCAGCTCTGCAGGATGCATCTGGGTGGCCTAAAGTAGGTAAATACAGACTGCACCATAGTCCCTTTCTGAAATCTGCTTCATATTGTATTATCCCATTGTTTTAGAGAGCTTCATACCATAGATTCTGTCCTCTGATATGTTCTGTAAAGCAGATTGATGAGACCCAATAAATAATAATAAGTCTGCCACAGTAGTTAAGCCTCAGTTCAAAGTAACATCTTTCATCTTCAAGAAATTTTTTGGTAGAACTGGAACAGTAAAGAGCCACAGTTCCAGGGATCATTCTCTTTGATAATGAGACACACAAGTAGTTTGCCATGGTTCATTAATAAACAGCTTTTTCATCATTGGTCCAGTGTTAGTGATTAAGCCATATACTTATTCCTTGATTAAATGTTTTCTTCCAACTTGCCGAAGTTCTTGTGGGTTTCTATCCACCATTGTCATATCTGCACTGTTCTCCAAAAACCCAATTTACCTGATTTTACAGCAGAAAATTTTTATAATTCTAAAAACCCAGGTGTTCAAAAACTGTTCCTATTACTCTCAGTTAGAATTGTTAGACTTGCTTTTGCTACTGTGAAAATTACAACCAAATGCAAAACACAGGCAAAAAAATAGAAAGCACAGACCGTCCTGCAGATAAAAAGGACAAGTACATGGGTACTGCCCATTTTTTGTTTTGCTAAAATAAAAAACTCTCCTGAAGACATGCTGCTTTCCAAATGATGTTTAGTTTTATTGTGCTATCTGCAAATTAATTGAACAGCTTATAAAGAAACTGACATACTTGTTTATGCATAAAAATAGAGGAGTAATTTTTTCCCTTCTGCTTGTTTTCAGTATAGTGGGTTAGTTCCACGGGAGAGCTGGGACATGTGGCATCCAACCCTGGTGGCTGAGGCCCTGTTTGCAATCGCAAACATCTTTAGCTCCCTACGCTTGATCTCATTATTCACTGCAAATTCTCACCTGGGACCTCTGCAGATATCTCTAGGAAGAATGTTGCTGGACATTTTGAAGTTTCTCTTCATATACTGCCTTGTGCTGCTAGCTTTTGCAAATGGATTGAACCAGCTGTACTTCTACTATGAGACAAATGAACCCGGCAATTGCAAAGGAATACGATGTGAAAAGCAGAATAATGCATTTTCAACGTAAGTGGCCGATCTATTTCTATCCTCCCTCTCTGCCCCCAATATTTTAATCACTTAGATGTTGTTTACAGGAAAGAGGCTGTCCATTTTCTACTGGTATTACAGTGGTGTCCTGACAGACACATCTAAAGTTACCCTAATTAAAAAAAAAATATTAACGTTACATCACTCTGTAATCATGTTCATCCCATACCACAGTGAAGTCTGTACAATTCAAGACATCTCAAAAGATAAAATAAAGAGAAGGGGGAGATAATATGAGATTAGAAAATACATATTTATAATTAAGGGAAAAAAGGTCATCAGATCAGAGCTTGCTTATCCAGGCAGCTGTCACTCCATTTCTTCTGTGTCTACTTGTGAGCATTAAATAAGTTAGGTGTTCTAAAACATGAAGATTCCTTGTAAATTTGATAAACTGAGGCAGGCAAAAACATTCAGTCCAGGCTTCTACTGACCCTGAGTCTACTCTACACAATCAAATACTGTATTCTAATTTCTGTTTTAAAGTTCATTTATTTTTGTTTCACTTAACAATCAATTTTACTTCACTCTGTTCTGCAGTTCATCTATAGTACCAAAACAGTACCAAATGAATACTAATTCTCTATCTCATCTTTCAACTTCCAATCTGAATCAAACTCCTGCTATAAATACCTGTTCCCTATTACCTTTTATGAATCATATCTAGGCTCTTTTTAAAATATATTTATTACCAATGGCTTCCCTCTCAAAGTAAATAATTTTATAAAAATAACACCTTTTATATGATCTTAATCAAGTAACTTTGCTCAGGCACAGCGTATTTATCTTGCATATTAATAACATCTTACGCAGGTCTAAACTGTATGTGATCTGATCATAAAAGCACAGAGAAATTTTTCAGAACTGAACATTGAGGGAAGCAATATTATTCATCTGGGAAGTAGTGGGGACTACTGGTACTAGTGCCAGAAGATGGTGTCAAGGCAAACTGTGATGCCTTTTCTGCAACTGTGGGCAGGGGAAAATAGTGGTGGTTCAATTTGTGCTCAGACAAGTGTAAACCATACAAGAGACTCCAGAGCAGTACTTTACCACTCATATACACTGTATAACGGGAGCAGAGATTCAGGACCTTGAGTTTCTATAAATAAAAGCATACTGCCCTCTCAGGTATCTCTGTAGGACAGCAGTGTACTGGGTTGCATGACAAAGTTACGTTTCACAGATGATACTGCGTGGTGGGAAAGGGGCTGAGCAGTTAAGTTTTGCCCAATTCTGGACAGCAGGTCCCAATGTGCAGGACCACCCAGGGTGGTACAAGTCCCTGCAGTTCAGCAGCCTCCCTGGTCTGGGTGCAGTGGGGACAGCACTGGTGGCCCACACATCCTGTCCAGGTAACCTGCTTCTGGTGTCAGGGTGAAGGAACAGGAGAGAAAACTCACTCCAATTAATCTCAAGATATGGGACCAGAGAAGCAGAAAATTTTGCTAACCAGGGCCCATGCTTATGACACTATAGTGTAGCTGAACATTGTACAAAAGTGAAATTATGTCAAGCTATCTAGTTGCAGAGGATTTTTTTAAAGTTGATTATTGTTATTTAGCTTCCTAGCTGTTGTCCGAAACTTCTCTAAGGGAATATCATATCATTTAGTTATAAAAGCACAAGTTTCATTTGAGAGTGGCATTTTTACCTTTTTAACGTCTCCATTCTTTGCAAAATAAAACATATGCTAATGATAATAATGTACTTCTAATTATACAACTCCTTTTATCTCAATGGCTCTCAACACAAATTAGAAATTGTATAAACTGACAACACCAAGTAGGTATGAGGATACAATAATTGTTTTAACATCTTGGTGAAACACAGTCATTGAGTTAGTTCTGGATCCTTGTTCCACCCTCTACATTCAAGGCAAAGGGTCAAAATTCTTCGAAGGCAGGTGTCCAAAATAAGATCTCTAAAACTGTATTTATCCCTCAGAAGTTTGAACAAAATCAGCCTTTTACTCACAGGCTTATTTATAGATTCAGTATTGCATATCCAGAGGCTCAGATTTGAAACATTAAGCCATTGTTTCCCTAGAAAGATATTCCATATATGTTGCCTATATTGTGATAAGTATCATTCATCTCAATCAAGTCAAGGACTTTTGTGTGTTTGGGTTAAAACCGAACAATCTGAAAAGTACATGTATTGTTATTATACAGCTATTTCTTTCGGGTTTTGTTTTTCAGGTTATTTGAAACACTGCAGTCATTATTCTGGTCTATATTTGGACTCATCAATCTCTATGTGACCAATGTGAAAGCAAGGCATGAATTTACTGAATTTGTTGGAGCCACCATGTTTGGTACCTATAATGTAATCTCTCTGGTTGTTCTACTCAACATGTTAATAGCCATGATGAATAATTCTTACCAACTTATTGCTGTAAGTTGTTCCTTATCCTTAGATCATTTATAATATATACCTTCTCTCTGTTCCTACATCCCATTTTTCTGGCAGTAAATCTTTTTTGCAGACAGGATATTGGGACAAATTCTCTGATTTGTTCAAATTCTTTTGCACTGTTCTGGAAGAAAACAGACCCCAGCTGAATTGGGCAGAGGGAAATTTCCCCACAACTCTGAATGGGGAAGAGGTGGCCCTGCTGCAGAAGCCAGCTCATGGTTTGAGAAGGATGTCCTGAAGCTGCTGGCAAGTGACATGGGCTACAGCCCTGCCCAAGCTGCACAGTGCAGGACCTCTCCTGAGAAAGAGAGTCTGCCAAAGACTGTTCTGTCTCTACTTTGTTTTTAATACATTGCTATTTATTAACCTTTAAAAGGCTGTTATTTTTTAATTTTTATATAGCATGACTATACAGTTAATAGAAATTGGATGCCCACATTTCAGGGACAATTTTGGACACGTTAGCAATTCAAACAAAAGGTCATGACTTCTCATTCAGCAGTGTCCTGTTTTCTCATTTAATGAAAACCGCCTTTATCCTTATCAGAGCTATTGGCTTATTTTTATTTCTCTGCTGTCTATTAAGGAGACTAATGAAAATAAACACTTATTCATCATATGATAATTCAAATATGATCATGCAGAAAGCAAACAAATAAAAGAAAGCTTCACAGTCTTAAGATTTTAAAATGTGCCTTTTTTTTAATCTGGAAATTACAAGTTTTTCCACAAAATAAATACTGACTACATGTGTTTATATAATGGTATTTGGCGAAGTCTGGTACACAATACCACAACATAGTAACATTCACCAAAACTCAGACTGCAGGTGGAATACTTTTCCTACTAGAACTTCTAAATTACTATTTTGATTACTGTATATCTGGCTAAATATTGAAGGCTAGGGCTAGATCTGTAGTTTAAGTAAGTTCTTGGCTACTATGTTTGTTGTCCAAATCGAATATTAGTGATTTAAACTTCTTGTTCAGCTGCTAGGATTTAACAATCTCTCCATGGACTTTAGTTTTGATTTTTTTCAAACTTTTCAAAATTATGCAATATTGTATAGAATCCAAAAGAAATAAAATTTCAAATAAAAATAAATTTAAAAATCCCACAACCTATTCCAAATATATAATTCTGAAGTAGGAAGAAAAAAAAGATACTCAACTCAACAGTTTTAAGTAGCCTCATGATTTGTTGGATAACCTATTTGTGAATTTCTGGGGCTGGCAATTGCTAAGCGAGTGCATGAGACTTACACACTTGTTGAAGCTGCTACACAGCAGAGTAATTAGAGTGATCTATGTGGAATAATGATGAGCTGCTATTATAACAAAACATCTCTTCCAGAAATGTAGCATTTTTCTGCTTGTAATTATCCTTTGTTGTTTGAGAGACTTTTAATTATTTAAAAGCCTGTAGCAAGGAAAGAACGGTTGAAAGCGGATATATACTGTACATATCCAACATCTCTTTACTGAAGTAAAGCAGCTTAGCTTTGCTTTGTGTTAAAGACCTTCTGTCAAAAGAATATGCCAGTATATTAACAACAAAATTCATTAGTACTTCAGGGTTGTTCTAGTTTTAGGTTTTCAGATTTTTGTAGAGGTTTGTTTCACCTCTTTAATTACAGCAACATCTGTGCTGGTGTTGTGTTTCTTGTGTGCAGGATCACGCAGACATTGAATGGAAGTTTGCTCGAACAAAACTCTGGATGAGTTACTTTGAAGAAGGAGGAACTCTGCCCACTCCTTTCAATGTCATACCAAGCCCAAAGTCTCTCTGGTATCTAATCAAATGGTTATGGAGACATCTCTGCAAGAAAAAAATTAGAAGAAAACCTGAAAGTTTTGGAACAATAGGGGTAAGTCCTGTGTTTTATTCTGCCTGTAGTCCTCCTCTTTGCTATATAGATGAGTCTTTCTCAGCCTTAGAGAGCAGGGAAGCATGTGAACTGTCAGATAATGTGCATATGAGTTACAGAATAATTCTAGCAGAGGATGACGGGGCTTTTTTTACGTTCATGTCAATGTATTTGACTAAAGAGAAAGCATCATCGTATTCCTGTGCAATGACAATATGAACCATGACTGTGCGTCATCTACAGATAATGCAAGAAAAATTAAAAGCAATACAAATATCAGAGATCAAATATGTATACTTGTTTACCAATCCCAGAGGTGTGGTTGATGATGTCCAGCTCAAGCGTCACAGTTCAAATATCACTGACATATCATGAAACACAGAATTGTGTATAAAGTATTCGCCATGTGATATTCTCTGTCTCTCTGTCTCTCTCTCTACATCTAATGAAATGGGCTTACATTAAAAGCATTCTTACCAAAAGCTCTTCCCACTAAAGAAAACATTTTGAAAGGTAACAGCATTTAGCAATAGGCAAGGAAGGAGAGGCGGTGGGGCAGCCCTGTATGTTAGGGAGCGTTTTGATTGTCTAGAGCTTAATGATGGTGGCAATAGGGTTGAGTGTTTATGGGTAAGAATCAGGGGGAAGGCCAACAAGGCAGATATCATGATGGGAGTCTGTTATAGACCACCCAACAGGGATGAAGAGGCAGACAAAATATTCTATAAGCAGCTGGGAAAAGTCTCACAATCACTAGCCCTTGTTCTCATGGGGGAGTTCAACTTACCAGATATCTGCTGGAAATACAACACAGCAGAGAGGAAACAGTCTCGGAGGTTCCTGGAGTGTGTGGAAGATAACTTCCTGACACAGCTGGTGAGTGAGCCAACTAGGGAAGGCATCCCACTGGACCTGTTGTTTGTGAACAGAGAAGGACTTGTGGGTGATGTGATGATTGGAGGCCATCTTGGGCACAGTGATCATGAAATGATAGTTTTCAATTCTTGGAGAAGTAAGGAAGGGGGTCAGCAGAACTGCTACCTTGGACTTCCGGAGGGCAGACTTTGGCCTGTTTAGGAGCCTGGTTGACAGAGTCCCTTGCCCTCCTGAAGGGCAAAGGAGTCCAGGAAGGCTGGACATTCTTCAAGAAGGAAATCTTAAAGGCGCAGGAGCAGGCCGTCCCCATGTGCTGAAAGACAAGCTGGCAGGGAAGAAGACCGTCCTGGCTGAACAGAGAGCTTTGGCTGGAACTCAGGAAACAAAAGGAGTTTATGATCTTTGGAAGAAGGGGCAGGCAACTCAGGATGACTACAAGGGTGTTGTGAGGTTATGCAGGGAGAAAATTAGAAGGGCCAAAGCCCAACTAGAGCTTAGTCTGGCTACTGCCGTAAAAGACAATAAAAAATGTTTCTATAAATACATTAGCAACAAAAGGAGGGCTAAGGGAGAATCTCCATCCTTTATTGGATGCGGGGGGAAACATAGTGACAAAGGATGAGGAAAAGGCTGAGGTACTTAATGCCTTCTTTGCCTCAGTCTTTAATAGTAAGACCAGTTGTCCTTGGGGTACCCAGCCCCCTGAGCTGGAAGACAGGGATGGGGAGCAGAATGAAGCCCCCCATAATCGAAGGGGAAATGGTTAGTGACCTGCTACACCACTTAGAGACACATAAGTCTATGGGGCCAAATGGGATCCACCCAAGGGTACTGAGGGAGCTGGCGGAAGTGCTCACCAAGCCGCTTTCCATCATTTATCAGCAGTCCTGGCTAACTGGGGAGGTCCCAGTGGACTGGAGGTTAGCAAATGTGACGTCCATCTACAAGAAGGGCTGGAAGGAGGATTCGGGGAACTACAGACCTGTCAGTCTGACCTCGGTGCTGGGGAAGGTTATGGAGCAGATCTTGAGTGCCATCACGCGGCACGTGCAGGACAACCAGGTGATCAGGCCCAGTCAGCATGGGTTTATGAAAGGCAGGTCCTGCTTGACTAACCCGATCTCCTTCTATGACAAGGTGATCCACTTAGTGGATGAGGGAAAGGCTGTGGATGTGGTCTACCTAGACTTCAGTAGGGCTTTTGACACCATTTCCCACAGCATTCTGGAGAATTTCCTGGAGAAATCAGCTGCTCATGGCTTGGACGGGTGTACTCTTCACTGGGTAAAAAACTGGCTGGATGGTTGGGCCCAAAGAGTGGTGGTGAATGGAGTTAAATCCAGTTGGCGGCCAGTCACAAGTGGTGTTCCCCAGGGCTCAGTATTGTGGCCAGTTCTGTTTACTATCTTTATCAATGATCTGGATGAGGGGATCGAGTGCTCCCTCAGTAAGTTTGCAGACGACACCAAGCTGGGTGGGAGTGTTGATCTGCTCGAGAGTAGGAAGGCTCTGCAGAGGGACCTGGACAGGCTGGATCGATGGGCCGAGGCCAATTGTATGAGGTTCAACAAGGCCAAGTGCCGGGTCCTGCACTTGGGTCACAACAAGCCCATGCAACGCTACAGGCTTGGGGAAGAGTGGCTAGAAAACTGCCCAGAGGAAAAGAACTTGGAGGTACTGGTTGACAGCCGGCTGAACATGAGCCAGCGGTGTGCCCAGGTGGCCAAGAAGGCCAATGGCATCCTGGCCTGTATCAGAAATAGTGTGGCCAGCAGGAGTAAGGAGGTGATCGTGCCCCTGTACTCGGCACTGGTGAGGCCGCACCTCGAATACTGTGTTCAGTTTTGGGCCCCTCACTACAAGAAAGACATTGAGGTGCTGGAGCGTGTCCAGAGAAGGGCAACGAAGGTGATGAAGGGTCTAGAGCACAAGTCTTCTGAGGAGCAGCTGAGGGAACTGGGGTTGTTTAGCCTGGAGAAGAGGAGGCTGAGGGGAGACCTTATCGCTCTCTACGACTACCTTAAAGGAGGTTGTAGCGAGGTGGGTGTTGGTCTCTTTTCCCAAGTAATATGTGACAGGACAAGAGGAAATGGCCTCAAGTTGCACCAGGAGAGGTTTAGATTGGATATTAGGAAAAATTTTTTCACTGAAAGGGTTGTCAGGAACAAGCTGCCCAGGGAAGTGGTTAAGTCACCATCCCTGTAGGTATTTAAAAGACATGTAGATGTGGTGCTTAGGGACATGGTTTAGTGGTGGACTGGGCAGTGTTAGGTTAATCGTTGGACTCGATGATCGTCTTTTCCAACGAAAACAATTCTATAATTCTATGTTTTACTTGAAATTGCTTACTTTAATTTACAGGTAGAGTTATTTCAGAATCACATTGGTAGCGTATTCTAATAATACCGAGCAGCAGTGAAATTTCCAGGAAAAAAATGTGGAGAAGACACTCAAGGGGAACAAGAATAGTCCTGCACCTGGGTTCAGCAGATGCCTGTGTAATATCTCAGCCACAGACTTTCTCTCGTAGCTTGAGTGGGAAAAGCATATTTGAACTTTATCCAGTTGAGATACCTCAGTCAGCAGCACAGTTTTTCTATATTGTCAGAGGAAATAGTCAGGCAAAAACACAACCCAGTAACACCTAAATCTCTCTAGTTATGTTTTTTGCAGTTCCCATAACGAGTGAGTCATTACCTCAGTAACTAGACTGTATTTAGCCGACCCGAACATAAAGAAAACTATTGTAGGTAAAATGTGGATAATGGCATTTTCCCTATTATCATAGGGATTTGGTGAGTATAAATGTTTTCAAGTCTGTTAGGAACTCAGATAGCAAAGCATTAAGTGAGAATATGAGAGTGTCATGTGTGGGTAAGTGGAAGAAAAAAGGGTTATTATAGTCCTCATGTTGTTGATCATGGTAGCAAAACATCCATTCATTTCGAAGAAGCCAGGTGATACAATACAATTCTTTGCTGGACCATTACTCTATAGACCTTTTCTTTGTATTTCTTCCCAGTTTCTTGAGAAGTGAGTAATAAGGACAGGCTTTTCCTACATCTTCTCCTGTCATATCCTGGCATTCAGTTTAATCGCCAGATATACTTGGAGGAACAAGTTCACAGAGGTGTACAAATATATGATAAAGAGGAACAGTGACATATAAAACTAATTCACAATTCCTAAGCTGATGAATGGATTTTGTCCTTTTTGTGGAAAGCTTCTAATCAGGCTTATTGCAATATCCTGATCTTGAAAGGAAAATATGCTTCACTTAGCTGTCATACTTGTAGATAGGAAAGAAACAGCCAGAAAAGGAAGCTTATGAGCGTAAGAATGACATTGAAACACACCAGTAATAGACTGCAAGAAAGAAACACTGAAAAAAAAAAAATAATATTAGAAAAGCAGTGAAGAGAAACAAAAAGTGATTCAGATAGAAATAAAAATAAAAGACATGAACTAGCATAAATACTGAAGAATTTCAAGAATAAAACATCAGTATTTAACCTAGCAAGGGAAAGAAGTCAATGCAGAGACCAACAGGAGGAAAAACTGTGAGATTTTGTTAGAAAGAGAAAATCAAGAGTGTGATGTACTTGTGTGTGTGTGTGAGAGTGGGCAATGCTTCTACGCATTTGTTAAACATTTGGTAGGGATGATTAGCTAGTATAAACTGATAGAGTGATATTAAAATTAATGGAGTGATGCCAGTGTATAGCAGCTGAGGATCTCGGGTTCATTAACACAATATCCCTGTTTGACTGAGACAGATCCAGAATACCCTTATACATCCCAGCAAAACCCTCAGGACAATATTTTCTGTCAAACTTTCTATCCAGGATAAGGGATTTTTTCCCTCTCAAACTGCAGCTCTGGGAGTAAACTCATTACTGTCTCTGTGGAATAATTAAGAAAGAGACAATGCTGAATGACATGGTGAGGAAGGGGGTTCAGAAAGATCACCCCCTGGTTCCTGTGGCTACCTCCTGCTGGGGTACATAAATACCAGCTTCTAGAAATTAGCAGCTTGGTTTTTGGAAAACTGGTGCAGCAAAGGGTCAAAGGGCAGGGAGTTTATACACAGAGCTGGTTGGGAATTTTTCCAAATAGATTTTTTTTTTTTTAAATGAAAAAAAACCAAAATCCTTAAACCCCAAACTTTTTCATTAACATACACCAGTTTCAAAGAAGCTTTTGTTGGGAAAGACTTTTCAGCTTCAGGATGGAATTTCTGTTTGGAGAGAGAAGGAGCACGTGCCAATAAAACAAATAGCTTGGGCTAAGGGAGACCCAGTTTCACTTCTGTTCTCCAGTAGATACTTAATTATTTACCCCAAGCAGAACAGCTCTGACAGGAGAGATTTCCATTTCAAAATCATTAAGACCCTGAAGGGGCAAAGGTGCTCTCTTGGGAGAATAGAAGGAGCTGAACCTGGCTTCCCTATGATTTGAATGTGAACCACTAATTACTGAACTCTTTGAGAGTGGAGGATATAGGTGAGGAAGAGATGTAGGATATTAATTATTAAATAATTTCTGTAGAGTAAATTAAAAAAAAAAATGTTGGATGAGAAAAAGTGGAAATCCCAAAGTCTGTGAGATAATAGGGCCATATCCATCACTAGTTTCCACCACAGAATAGGCACTTAGCTGCAAGTATAGCTGAAACCCTTCTGAAGAAGAGCACTCACCAGCCAAGCCATCATGGCAACAAGACTTCCAGCTGTCTGGAAAAAGTGAGTAGCTGTGGCTGACCAGGCAGGTTCAGTCCACACGTTTGGGCATCTCATAAAACTACAAAGTTCTTCAGCTAGCTCCTCAACTATAACACAGGCCCCATTAGGGCTATCTGAATTTGGAACATTTTGCAATTTCTAGGCCCAGTTATGCACCCTGCACCCAAGCTCCGAAATGGGATAAGATGTGGGTATGTACTATGGCTCTGATTTCCACATTAGGAAAATCTGTGCATACCTATCAGACTGTGAGAGCCACTATTCACTCCAACAGTCAGGTCTACACACAGTTTGGGTAGATGTAAATTAGATGCTGTTAACTGGATTTTCTTCAAGAGGTTAAGTCATTGGAGAACGAATGGGCACACCATGGTGATCTCTGCTTTCTGGTTCTGAAAAACTTATTCTCATCACTCACAGCTCAGCCTTGGGTTCCCAGAACTTCTTCAGTTGTCCCAACAAATTAAATTTAGAAACTCTATGCTCTTACAACTGAAGGGAAATGAAGAGTTTTCTCTGCCTTTTTTGGGGGGTTCTCAGCTGACAGCTCTCTGACTCCATCCCACTGGAGTCTCCCCTGTAATAACTCTGGCCTCACAGCCTCAAGATAAGCTTTGTTGGGACCTACTTTTTTTCATTGAGTCCTGCATTATGAATTCTGATTCCTTTCCTATGACCAGTACTTGGGAAAAAACACTATAGACTCAGTTTCAGGCTCATTTTCTTACATTGGCTATATGGATTTATGGATGCCATGTTGTCTGTAAGAACTCAGATTTCAAAACATTTTGTTCTGAAATCTCTAAATGCTAACTTTCCTATTAAGAAGCTCTAATCAGTGGTGACGTACTATGGTGTTTTCCAGTAGAAAAAGCAAGTGTGCATCCAAAAGCTGAGTCAGTGCTAGAGGATACAAAACAGACGATAGACAGAATGCAGCTGGCTTTTTAAAGCCAGCATTTTTCAAGGATCAGGCATGATTTCTGCATAAGAAACCTTATTACCAAAAAGCCAGGAATCATGAGCTAAGAATGAATCAAGGATGTATTAAATGTGTCACCAACAATCCACTGTAAAAATATATACACATGTACACTTGAAAGTTCATTATATGCAGGCAGAAGTCATAAAGAAAGGGTTCAGGGTCAGAATAGCTTACAGCAGATGTGCTAGTGAAAGGATTTATCTGGCTCATATGACAAAGAAAAATGTCAGTAGAAATAAGTATGGCATGGTTGCTTGGGAGGACCATCTACTGTGCTGTTTATAACAAAGCTATCACGGGAAGGAACAGGGTCTGCAGGGAAGTGAGGTGCCTCTGAAGAGTGCTGATTAATTTGCTTCTCTTTGGAGGTCAATTCTGTGGTTCTGCCATCCTTTGTTGTACTGGGACAGCTGAAACAGTGGGTGGTGGAGTCAAGGGGAGCTTTTTCAAGGGACAGGATTTTTCTCCAAAGCAACATGGTAACCAGCCATGCTGATGGCAGCTTCTTTAGCCACAGCTACAGCTGAAGGAAGGCCAGGATGCTTACATGTGATTTACTAGTTCTTCAGCTCTGCTATTAATCAGACAAAGATCTTCTACCTTTCAGATTTCAGCACATTTTAGTTTTCTGTCATTTTGACATATCCCGGGTATGCAGCATTCTCTTTAGCTATTATCACAAAATATCTCCTACCCTTAAAACTCTGAAATAACAGTGTATGCTGCTCTTCATATGTATACAGCAGTTCTGTTACCTTTGTCAGCTCACCTTTGCAAAAGCCAGATTAGCAATGTAACTCTATTGACTAGGCTGAAATTTTCCTGACTGCCCAAGGCCTTTGGGTGTCTCAAGGATACTCCTGTTTGCCATCTGAAATCCATTGCTATTTCAAAATAGAAGAGGTGTAAGAAAAGAAACCCCAATCCCACTGGAATAAATTGTACTATTTTCCTCAAATTACATTCCATTTTATGTCTGATCAGTCGCCAAAAAGTGTTTTACCTATAATTTGAAGTATTTCAGAGGAGAAAATGGAAAGGATTGTCAGGGATATCTTCAGTATTGGGGTTTTTTTTTTGTGTGTGTCTGATGTTTAGATAAACAGTTACCTCTTTTCCAGCTATCCAGATTTTTATGCCATTTTTCCAAGAAACTTACATGATAATTATTATCATTTGTCAGAGAAAATCTCCTTTCCCCTTCTCCTTTGTTCTCCAAGTGGAAAATGATGCAACTCCTAAGTCAGTATAAGTATTTTGTATTTTCTCTGTAATGTGTGATATTGAAAGTTGAGTGAAGAAATAATACCTTCCATCTGGAATGGAAATCAGTAATCTGGAGTGTTTGTTGTATAGCCAAGGACCATCTCATGGGGAAACCTCTGTCAACACAGATAACTTCTTACCCTTTTTATGGGATGCTTCTGTTCAAGATGAGGAATATATCCCATGACTTCAGACAATCTTTACATTTTTTGGACCTTTATTACTAAGCAAATTTGAATTCCTGCTTTATAAAAGATATAATTTTGATAAAACGCTTCAAAAGAAATAATATAACATTTTCAAATTTTTGACTGCTAAAGAGGTTTTTCTTCCAAACAATGCAAATGACTAGGAATGGCATAAGCAGGAAGACCAAAGTATTTATCACTACTAGTAGAACTACTATTAAAGCATCCTAGAGGATATTAGTGCCCCCTTTGGAAAATGATAAAAGTATCCCCTTCAGTTTCATGATCTCATACAACATTGTAATCAGAAAAGTGTTTCTTCCCCTGTTGCTATTTTTAGTCAGATTTAACTTTTATTCCTTTGCCAGCCATAGTTTTCAACACTTCTTCATGCACATAGCATAGCGGTTACTTGAAACAAATTTTGAACAACCACAAATTAGACTATGACGAGGTAGAGAAAAGCAGGCTGGCTGAGAACTAAATAAGGACAATATGAGTGTTAATGCCATTTTATTTACAGTGAATAGCTTGGTTTTCAGATGTGTTTAAGCAAAGATTCATTCTGTTTTCAGAAGGAATCAAAAGATGATTATGAACTGGAAACTGAATCTGAACATTTAAACAGGAGATAGAGAACTGGTGGGAGTAATAACTTTGATATGTTATGTGTCTGCATATATCCCTGTGCAGTTTGTATGTGTCTGTGTATGAAAACACACCATTAAATGCATTCTCTTTCAGCTTCTCAGTGGTATGGATTGAAAACAATTAAGTGCAGTAGAACTGTTCTGGACACGTTACTACAAATAAATTTGTTTACATAGTCATGCCAAATTGCACTTTTGACATTGCATTGAGTGGAAAAGCCACTGGGATTTTCATTCTGGGAGTTTCTGAATCGGTTGCAAAAAAAGGATAAACCTGTTTTAACTATTTCTTGTTATGGGTACAGAATTAAACGTATGCATTTATTTCGCATTTCACTGTAAAATAAAGCAGACAGCAACTGGAGAAAGTAGTCTGAGAGACAACGGTCAGCATTTGTTTTATTTATAGGAGTTATCAGCTTTACCTGAACTGAAGTGCGTTTCAGTTACACCTTAAAGTGTTTTTCCCTTTACCTGTGAGTCAGATGTGTTGAGAGCTCTCTTAGCCAAGGACTCCCTTAGTGCTCTCTCAGCAGGAATGAAACATCTCCATCGTGTGGTCAGCTGTGAAAAATCAGAATTTTTTTCCTCAAAACCGACTGAAGACAGGCGGTGGGTGGGTATCGGCCTTCCCACGGCTGCCTTGCACCCTCTGGCTGCCGCGGTGGGCAGGCTTGCCCGCCCCTCCACCCTTAAACACAAGGAATTTCCATCTTCTCTTTGGATGAGGCATAGATACAGAAACACAGTCTGGAAAAATACTGAAGACAAGATGCTTCTGTATAAAGCCCTACCCCACGGTGTGTGTTCAGCATGATTAGAAGATAATGATTTTCCTCTTTCTATTATTTTTTGCCAAGCCCAACCACACCGCTACTGCATCCCTCAAGTTAATTACAAACAAGAAATCCACTAAAGTGTAAACTGATTCCAAGTACAGAGAAATTGTTAATCATGAATTGCCAATAGGTTTCAAGTAAAAGAAGATGACAAAATACCTTACTGTGCCTGCCTCATCATGCAACTGAGGTAAATTTTAGCAAGTCCCTTGGATGTCCTTTTATCCTGTTTTAAGATGGTGTAAGTGTTCTGTTTTGTAGAAATACAATCAGTGGTCAGTCACCTTCTTTTCTCACCAGTAGCAGATATAAGAACCCAAGTTAAAATTGTAAGTCTTTCTTTAACCAGCCAGGGATAATTAAGGTGGAGAGAATAGGGAGATGTGACTCAGTATGCTACTGAGGGCAACAGTAATTCAGGCCTTTTTTTTCCCCATTTTCTTCTGGACAGCCCTTAGAAATGCCAGTATAATCTAATGCAGCACTTGCTTGAAGCCTGTACCATGCTTTCATCCTACTACACTTCTTTTTGCTGTTCCTCTTCAGAGTTACTATCCCTCTTACCCTCCCTCTTTATCAACACCAAACTCTGCATTGCAAGCTAAGTTCCTTTCTTCTGTACCCCTCTATGTGACCAACTGTTTTTAACAGGGAACTAAGCAGGAATTTTTCTCTTTAATATGGTTTTATAGTGCAGGTTTTGGTTAGCTCTATCTTAAATGTGACGTTAGGAGCCATAGCAAGTGTCTTGCTAACACCGTGTTTGGTCTGTGCAAGTGAGTGACATGATCACATTGTTCCCCTTCTATCTCAGATCAGTGACTCCGGGGCTCTGCAAGCAGAGACCTAGTTTGCCCCACCACATCCATGCCAATGCTGGAATAGCAGCACATCGATGAAAATGTGGAAGATCCACTTTGCCTTCCCAGTTACAACATTCTCCCTTCTGGAAATCTAATGACAGGCTTTGCTCCAACACTGACATTTTTCAACAGACTTTGAACCATCTCTCTCAGCTTCCTAGATACCACATATTGCACAGACCTGCTGTTTTGCTATGCTGTAAGTATTTTACTACCAGACAGGGATTCATGGTTTTTTGTTCTTTTCTTTTCTTTTCTTTTTTTCAGAGGCGTGCAGCTGACAATCTGAGAAGACATCATCAATACCAGGTACAGGCCCATGTTTGTTTTTTGAGCAATTATTTTTCTATGCCTCCAAAAGGTCTTCAGGATGGAAAAAAAAGGAAGAGTTTAATAAGAAAGAAAAAAAAAAAAAGAAAAGAAAAAAACCACAAAATACATACTTATTTCCTCCTCAGCAAAAGAGCATAGTATTTCTGGTGTTCAAACAACAGCATTTGAGAAGTAGGGTTGTCTACTTTTGGGGTGCAAAAGAATATCTCCTAGAGCAATAATATACTAACCAGTATTTTGCCCACTGTGACATGGATTGCCTTTAAAAAAGCAAGCACGTAGTCCCACCTCTCTGTGGATTAATCAGGATCATATGTGCAGCTCACTGACATGCTTCATCAGAAACTGCTCTCCATCTCTCAGGCTCTGGTCTCCCATAGGTGATTTCCTGTCCCTTAGTAAGACCTCTGCCTAGATCCCCTGTAAGCTGTTGTTCTTCCCCATCCTTCCTGCTTCAGCCTCTGATTTTTTGAGATTGTTGTAGCACAAGGAATAATTTTCAGATGTGCTTTCAATTTTTGTTGTGTTAAAAGAGCTGCAAGTTAAACAAGATGTGGACTGTACACTTGAAGGTTTGGTAATTAATGGATTCCATATGGGAAATGACTAGGTAAACTAGGACTTTTCCAACCTGAAAAAGAGACAGCTGTGGGAAATACAACAGGGATCTATAAAATCATGGGGAAGGTGAACATGGAGCAGCTGTTTACCATCTATCCACAAACTGAATACCAGACGTGTACTAAGCTGCATTAGTAAGGCTGTAGGCAGCACTTTGAGGGAAGTGATTATTCTCCTCCAGCCCACACTTGTAAGACTCTATCATCTGGAGCATTGTGTCCTGTTTTGAGCCCCCCACTACAAGAGAGATGTTAACAAACTGGAAGGAATCCAGTAAAGGGCCACCAGGATCATTAGAGGGCTGACATAAAAGGAGAAGCTTGGATTTCAGCCTGGAGTAGGTTAAGGGGGATCTAATTGCTGTCTTCAGTAACATAGTGGGTGGTTAGAGAGAAGAAGGAGCCAGATTCTTCTTGGAGGTGTACAGAAAAAGAACAGGAGTTAATGGGCACAAATTGTAGGAAGGGAAATTCCGTAATGAAAATCATCATCACAGAGAGGGTAGTGAAGAATTGGAAAAAGTTGTTCAGGGACGCTGCAGCATCTTCACCCTTGGAGATATTCAGCACTTGACTGGACGTGGTCCTGAGCTAGATCAGACAGCCTCCAGGCATCCCTTCCAACCTAAATAATTTTAGGATTCTTAGAAGTAGAAGGCAACAATGGAAACTATTAGAGAGCAGGTTAAAAATAAACAAAACCCCAAATGGAATCTTGTTCCAGCTGTACCGTGGAACTCATTGGCAGAAGATTTGTGGATGCTGAAAGTTTACAGGAGTTCAAAACACATAAGAAAACCCATCACAGCCCATTATACCTAAAGCTATCCTTTCTAATTCAGAAAGTCTCTGAATCTCACATCGCAGGAGGCTTGGAAGAGTATAGCTGGAAATAACATAATACAACTGCACTAGACTTACACTCCTCAGGAGGCATCAGCTACTTCTCACTGTCATGTTACTGGCATGAGACATACCTTTGGTGAAACCTAGTACAGCCATTCTCAGGATAATTAAAATCACTGTTTCCACTGAAAAGCTGAACAAATTTTCAACCAGATCTAAGGTTTATATATACATTTTTTGTCATGTTCCTAAAGCACAAAGAAGTCCAAGCAGGCCCAGTGAGTGTAGGTTTAATAACTAATACCAAGAAAGCTAACACAATATTTTAAACTTTTAGGAAGTTATGAGAAATCTGGTTAAGAGGTATGTTGCAGCAATGATAAGAGATGCCAAAACTGAGGAAGGACTGACAGAAGAAAATTTTAAGGTATGTGATAATTTATATGTTTATAGGTGTTTTAGTAAGATATTATAAGACTGTGAAGCGTATTTCTCAAACTCCCCAGTTGTTCAGGTAGCGTATAACTTGTTTCCTAGAGCAGTGTCTGTGTCCTGATGGACCACACACAGATACTACTGTACATGGACCCCAGCAAGGCTCCTTCTTTCTTTAGATGGAGAAATAATCAGTTTTATCAGCTAGTTTGAATAGTGCCCATGTCAATGTGAGACTAAGCATGTGTAACAACATATTTGCTAAAACAAGATGCAGATAGTTTCACACCTTAGGAAATAGAATTTTTCTGCTATAGAGTGCTGTTGTGCATATATTTGTGTACAGAACACCTTTTATATGACTTAAAAGATGGAAAACTTAAATAAGCAGTCAAACATTAAAATCCTTTGACACAGATGAAGTGAACAGGGCCATAGATATCACAATGCTTACATCCGTCACTGTGTATTTCTAGCATCAAACGTTTTTGTTACTATTGGCATCTCAAACAGCAAACATCCAAAATTATATTCATCTGCCTCAGCTTATGCACGCAGAAGATACAGCCAGAGACTGAGCTAGTTGCTTCATTATTGCTTCATTCAGATCATCCTGAGTGCCATCACACAGCATGTACAGGACACCCAGGTGATCAGGTCCAGTCAGCATGGGTTTATGAAGGGCAGGTCCTGCTTGACTAACCTGATCTCCTTCTATGACCAGGTGACCTGCTTAGTGGATGAGGGAAAGGCTGTGGATGTGGTCTATCTGGACTTTAGTAAAGCCTTTGACACCATTTCCCACAGCATTCTCCTGGGGAAACTGGCTGCTCATGGCTTGAATGGGTGTACTCTTCGTTGGGTAAAAAACTGGCTGGATGGTTGGGCCCAAAGAGTGGTGGTGAATGGAGTTAAATCCAGCTGGCGGCCAGTCACAAGTGGTGTTTCACCACTTGAGGCTAAGTGCTGAGTCCTGCACTTAGTTCACAACAACCCCATGCAACGCTACAGGCTTGGGGAAGAGTGGCTGGAAAGCCAGAGGAAAAGGACCTGGGGGTGTTGGTCAACAGTCGGCTGATTATGAGCCAGCCATGTGCCCAGATGGCCAAGAAGGCCAATGGCATCCTGACCTGTATCAGAAATAGTGTGGCCAGCAGGAGTAGGGAGGTGATCGTGCCCCTGTATTTGGCCCTGGTGAGGCCGCACCTCGAATACTGTGTTCAGTTTTGGGCCCCTCACTACAAGAAAGACATTGAGGTGCTGGAGCATGTCCAAAGAAGGGCAACAAAGCTGGTGAAGGGCCTGGAGCACAAGTCTTATGAGGAGCAGCTGAGGGAAGTGGGGTTGTTTAGCCTGGAGAAAAGGAGGCTGAGGGGAGAGCTTATCGCTCTCTACGACTACCTGAAAGGAGGTTGTAGCGAGGTGGGTGTTGGTCTCTTCTCCCAAGTAACAATCGATAAGACAAGGGGAAATGGCCTCAAGGAAACTTGAGAATATTAGGATATTAGGAAAACTTCCTTCACCGGAAGGGTTATTAAGCATTGGAACAGGCTGCCCAGGGAAGTGGATGAGTCACCATCCATGGGGGTTTTCAAAAGATGTGTAGACATGGTGCTTAGGGACATGGTTTAGTGGTGGATTTGGCATTGTTAGGTTTACAGTTGGACTCAGTGATCTTAAAAGTCTTTTCCAACCCAAATGATTCCATTATTCTATGTTTATCCCTTTAGAGAAAATGAAGAGAAATAGGGCCCTCCTGAAGGCAAGGTACTTTCTCCTGAGACAGGCCTTTAAGAGGCAGAGATTGCACTGGCTGAAAGCAGCCTGCAATGATTAGCTCTGACTTAGCTGTCAGTTGCCAAACATTTAGTGGAAATACCTTCTCTGCTACTCACAGGGAAGCATGCACACATGTGTGTGCCTTGTGCGTGCATGTGTCCCCGGGTGTGTGTGCGAAGGATGGTGTTAAGAGCTGATCAAAATGCTGTTACTATGATGGGATAACACTGTCTAGCAGATTGGCTGTAGGTCTTCAAGTTGTCCATGCTCCTTCCTCCACCACTGTCAGTGATTTCTATGAGTAGTCTAGGCTAAAGCACATTTCCTCTAAAGTTTCCTCTGACAAAATTGCTGATTACTTTTCTGTCTCGCCTGGAAGATTCATTAGACAGTCTGCAAAGCACCTTGAAGGTGCTAGGTATTATCCAGATGGTGAAGTTTATTACTGATCCCTAGCATCAGCCTTTTTTTTTCTTTTTTTAATTACAAGAGAAAAAGTCAAATTAGCTTTCATGCTCTGATGTTTCATCTTTCCTCCTAATTTTTAGGAGTTAAAACAAGATATTTCCAGCTTTCGTTTTGAAGTCCTGGGTTTGTTGAAAGGAAGCAAGCTGTCTAATTTGCAGACTGCAAAGATGAGCAAAGATGCTGCCTCTCTGTCAGAAAATGAAGAAAATAGTGAGAGTGAAGGAAACAAGAAAGGAAAGAAAAAGACCTTCAGCCTTTTTGACATAACAACGATGATTCACCCAAGATCAGCCACTGTTGCCTCTGAAGCACATAATGTAAGCAACGGCTCAGCAATGATGGTGTCGGAGTCCACTAAGGAGAAACAAAAGCGTGTGAATTTTGTAACAGACATAAAAAATTTTGGGTTATTTCACAGACGATCAAAAACAAACTCTGTGGAGCAGAGTACAAATAAAATATACACCGTTTCTGAAGAAGTTTCCCGTCAACAGGCTGAAGAACAGTGTGAGAAAACTGCTGAACTGGAAGAGGGAGAACTGGCCATGAACTGTGAATTAAACATCCAAAGTTCTGATGAAAAATGCGTGTTAGCTGAGTCACAAAATAACGGCGACTCTCCAGATTCACAGGAAGAGGGAAGTATTTGTGCTTCAGAAACAGAGAAAATGGAGTTACGGAACTCAGAACCAGCCATACCGCAGGATCAGCTGGACAAGGAGTTGGACATTAGCATTGACTGTGATGGGAAACAGGAAACAATTGATCAGGGTGATTATGTGGTAACAAGGTTGTGATGCTTACAGGAGGAAGCATTTACAAATATATATATTTTGCATAGTGCTTTTGGGGGGGGGGGAATGTTTTAAGAATTATATTAGCAAATGCAGAATTACACTTTATAGTACTCAATTGTGGCACATGATCTTGTAACATAGTAGTCAAGAGAAAGATAATACGGGAACCTTCAGTTTTGTAGCCTGCTTTAGCTTTCACAATTTGTTTTACATTTTTTAATAAATGGAAGCATCTTGTATTCTTGTACTGTTGCAATAACCCACAGAAACTTTTTAGCTATCTTTTTCAATTACAACAAATGCAATTTCTCTCATATAATAGTGGACTCCTATGATAAATATTTTTCTATGCAAATAAAAAGTAGCTTAAGAGACTTGTAAGCCTTTATTTAACTTTGTAGGTTCTTAAAAGATTCTGGGCACCATAATCATAATCATAAGAGCTCCAGTCAGCATAATTCATGTCAAGCTATTAGAATCATTTATTTAAATTGCTAGAAACTTGATTTGTTTCAAAAGCTATACAGAATCAAAAGATAAAGTATATTCTTTTATTTATTGAAGGAATATGAATACCTTAAATTATGAAAGATCAGTCTATTTGATTATTTAATTACACCTTCTCCCTCCCAGCAAGAGGATTATCACCGTCCTGATACTATTATTAGAAATGCATTTGCAGGATTTGAAGACTGTAAAAAAATGTTTCTTACAGTAAAAGAAATATCTGTGGCTTGCTAAAAACTGATGACGGATTACTCCCCAGAAACCCGTAATCACAACAGCTACTGCTTCTTCAACCATTTATTTTTCCAAATGTGGACAACCTATGCACTTTAATATTCAACTGCTTATTAGCTTTTGCCTTCACAATAAACTCGTATTTGCTAAGAGAAAGATACTTCAGGAATAAACAAACATACAATGATCCCCTGAGTACTTGGAAAAATATGGCAATTTGTTAACAAGTTTTTAAAGGCAAGCCTTAAGAGAGTTTCTTTGACAATTTCAGAGTGTGGGGGAACCTGATTGGAGGTTTTATAAAAATATTTAGACATTTAAATGTATAAAGAAAACCTAATAGTATTTTTCATAACTGATGAGTGACATTGTCTTAGTCAAAAACAGTATTTTTAAAATTAAACAGTCTGTTTCTTTTTAATCAGTGACTGGTGTCCTACATTATTAAAGATGTAATTTTACAACTGACGTAAGAATGACCACCCTCGAACTCTCAGCACCATCTTTCTCCTCCCTTGGAACCACATGTATATACCACATCAGTGTGGTCATTTCATTCTTAACTTCCTTAGCCCTGCCATGATAGATTTTGTAGTTCATATTAACCTGTATTAAGGAACCTCCAGAGGCATAGAGTACACTTACATTCCAGATGGAGTCCATCACATGTAACTTCCACCTTGTAGGACCTGACCTAAAACCACACCATTCTGGATCTAAACTATCCTGGTACTGAACTGAGTTTTGAAAATCCAGACGAACCCCTCTCATCTCTATACTTTTAGGTGGATTTTCCAGCTCTACTTTACACATGTGCTACTCTCTCTGAGCTCACATATTGAAAGCTTCCTTCCTGCACATCTATCTGTGCCATGGCACCTAGGAGTGAATTAGTTGAACCAAAATGGTAATTGGCAAATAGTTTGTATAGCTTTGCAACAACGTGTTCAAATCACATTTGATTGCTAAGATATGGTTGATCCATCTTGGCCTCTTGACTTCTCTATGGACCCCCTCTCCTTCACGTCTCTCTCCTTGTCCACCTTTAGATTGTGAGCTCCTCGGGGCAGGGCTTGTAGCTTTTCTGTTTGGAAAGCACTTGAATTATTACAAGCATAACAAGAAATAAATAATAATAATAATGGTGGAATACCTTCATATCATTTTTACTAGGTCAACTCTTTTAGAGAGTTCTCTTTTCTACTGTAACATTTGTGCTAAGAATGACATAAAGCCAATGTGTCATATGTCACAAAATTCTTTATATCCCAGTTAACAGTCCTTCTCCACCAATGATTTCACTTTCTCATTCTTCATCATGGTTTGTAACACCTTGGAGTCCTGAGCTTACCACCCTTTCACTAGCCAAATTCAAAACAAACAGTCCTTGCTCCAAAGAGCTTTCAATGCATTCCAGCTATGTGTTTTCATTCCAGACAAAATGTGCCTGAGCAGGGTATTTATAATGCCACCAGCACCATTATCAGAACAAGTTAACCGCCACAGGTCTAGGAGTTCTGCATATTATTCTGCCATCATAAGCGCCTGATTCTCCTGTGCATGAAGTTCCCAGCAGGACAAAAACACAGGACAGTTAACCTGAAACATCAGTTATGCCATCACATCATGACCCCGACTGGAAGTCGGTCTAAGTCTTGGAGTGGATACAAGACAGAACAGCAAAGACAGCGCAGGTGGGCAAGATACTTCGGCATAGGGCCATGACATTGTATTGCATAGCAATAGGTGGTCAGTCTTTTGCTGTTTTTTTTCTTTCTTTTACAACCAAATATTGAAATGAAGGTCTATTAAATAAAGCATACTTCAAATCAGCATTTGCTCTATTTTTATGTGATTCTTAGGCATCAAAACCTGACACAAATTAGGACCTGATCCCATTCCATTTAAATCTAATGGCAAATAAGCACCACATTCTGTGAAAAGAAATAAGAGCCCAAAATATGTCCAAATTTGAAATGGTCGTGGACTTTTATTGCTTTGCAGATGGCCAAAAAAACCCCTTCTCATTGGATGCCTCCAAGAGGACTTCTGTGCCAAGAAAGATTTAGAGGTGCACAGAGCAAGGTTTGTAATGCCACAGCAGAGGCATTATTAAGCTTCGCAAAGCTGAGCATACTTTCTCCTCAGAGAAATAAAAGGTTAAAACCTAGCTGTCCCTGCCTGCAGTCTCCATTAGCATCAATGTAGAAGGGACACAAGAAAACCAGATATTAACCCCTATAAAAGACAGTCTTTTGAAGCAGAGCTTAAAATCATGAAATGTTTCAAGGAGTTCGAAAATTGTCTAAATACAAAAGGGTTTAACCCCAATATTAGATAGTTCAGAATGTTCAGAAAACATTTTTTAAATTTATACTTTTTTTTTTTTTTTGGTAAGGACAAAAACTGACTGCCTTTTGCATTTTCATCAGCTCCTGGAGAAACAGAGAGAGTGCAGACAGCACAGCAGGACTCTTCTATCCTGGCATAGTTGGGCAGGAGCCAGCTTGAATTCTTGCAACCCAGTCCTTCCAAGAACAGCAGGTCTGAGCCGAAACAGACTGAGTAGTGGGTATCTTTATCAAGGTTGGTTTGACTTCCACTCTCCCCAGGCTACACATTTATTCACAGTCAGAGGTAGTGATGCAAAGACTGCATGCTATACCTTCCACACAAAATTGCAAAAGCTGCTTCTGACTCTGCATGCTTCATCGGCCCTCCAGGGCACTGCAGAGGTGAAAGCCATGCATCAGAGGGTTCAGACTGCAGGGTCCTGTGAGCTGGCTGCAGGCCACTGCGCTACCTGTATGTGGTACAATATCACCAGAGAGCAAGCCAGGTAGATGCCTCTCAGGGAGGAACCATGGCTCTGCAGCTGGTTTTAATCTTGTTTTCTTGGTCCACAGATTGAGACCATTACATTTTGTCCGGTGTGGGCCAAGCACCTCACACATACTGTTTGTATGAGGCACTTGGCACACAGCACCTTTTTTTTTTTTGATTGGTCAGGATTTAAAGAGAAATTCTATGACTTTTCTAATCTGTGTTTTTTTGTGAATAAGTAGTGTCTAGTTCCAGCAAAATGTGTATCTTCATAGCTTTAACTGTTGAGAGCTGTAAAAGATGAGGAAATTTCTGGTATTTGGGCCAGAACCCAAAAGTTCTTCAACAGAATGTTTGAAACAAGAATGTCTTCCTTAATAGCATCCTTGGACTGATCTTTCAGGAGGACAATTTTTGCATAGCTTCCTCACAGGAATAAAGTGTAGACAAAAGACACAAATAAATGATTATATGTCTGTCTCAAATTCTACTATATATGTATTGCAGGCTATAACATCCCACTTCCTCTCTAAACTTCAGATGAATATTTAATCAGATTCTGGGAAGTAACATGAAAGAGAAAAGAAGCGGATCATGCTTGAAGATTGTGATGAGGCAATGAACTTTTGAATACAGTTCAAAACATTTGTATCAAGTTTTCTTCTGGGAATATAGAGGTACAAGTTGGACAACAACATAATCCGTCTGCATTTTAAAGTCTCTTAAGAAATACCAACAGCTTTAGTGAGTAGGGCAACCTCACAAAAACAATAGTACTGGTAATGGTAATCGTAGTGGTAGTGATTGCAGTAGTAGTAGAAATAGTAGTAGTAGTGGTAATAGTAGTAGTAGTATAAATGTAACTGTAACAATAGCAATCCTGTGCATTTACCCCTGGGAAGTGGAACTCCTCAGTCCTAATCCCTGCTCTAAAGTTTGCCTGTTTTCCATGTCAAGCAACCATTCGATAACACCAGTAAGCTGTCCTTGGGACCCAATAGTGCACTATTTTATGTTGCATCATCTTGTCCTTGTCCTTATCCCTCCAATATAAGTACTCTGATCTCTAGACTAAAAATCTTACTTCTCTGTGTTTCAACTCTTTGCCTAGCTGAAGCTTTAGTTACGGACCCTACATTCACTGCAGCAGGAGCAGATTAGAAATCCTTTGAGAGAGTTTATGGTTAAGTGTTGGACATACTCCAAAATAAATTGCTGCGGTTAAGGATGAGTTTAAACCCTCTAGATATGAAAAGGAATTAAACTCATTGAACTACATCGAATCAAGTTCACTAACTACTGATTTAGTACTTGAGAAGTAGTCTTATTTGTATAAGTGCAAAAAAATGGAGCAGAGATGGCTCCTTGTTAACATTAAAACAACCAAAAAAAAGTTGCAGCCTTCAACCTTCATGAACATAGGACTGTAAGAGAACTCAGTCATACAATATACTTGGTTTATCACAGGTCTCTCCATCACATAATTCTCTTCCTAAACCAATCAAATCCTCTGCTGTTGTTAAATATAGTTATGAAAAGTTTATACACATGAATAATTTCAACTGCTCATGTTCATACTCTTTGGGCAGTCACTATCTTCTAACTTTATAGCTTTTCTCTGGCTAATGTTCTTCTGACTATACTCTTCCCCCTTCAGCCTTGGGTTCCTTTGGGTGTAGTCTAAACCAATTATGCTATTTTCATTTTAACTAAAACTTTCTGCTCTCTTTAGTTGACTGTCATTGTTACAGTCAAGTGCTGTGCAGCATTTGGTGTTGCACTGTTCAGTACTGCTGTGGCCTTTTCAGTCCGGTCTTTAGTTCTTTGTAATCCAATGTTCTTCTACTGTGGAACTAAATTGGTACATTCAGAGGCCAATGCATCTTTCCATTTCAAACATTGTCCTTAGCATCAGATTAGTTTTCTTGCTCTTGCCTCCTTTGTACATTTTAGAGGGAGGTTAGATAGCTATCTATGAATAGAAACCTAGCTCTCCAATAGCTGATAGATGATGAATACCAGTTCCACATGGTGCTTCTTCAGTATCTTTTCTCTCACCTCACTTCTTTGATAACGCAATTGATGATGACCTTGTTGATAATGCAGTCTCTTTAAGGCAACATACTCACTATTGCATTTTAAGAGTATTATCACATCTGTGCTTGCAATAGGGACAGAGGAAGTATTCAAGATGTAAAATAGGGGCTTCCAGAAAGACTGAGCTTCTAAAGACGCTAATGCTTTCTAATTACTAATTACCATTACTAATGCTTTCTAGTCTGGAAATTAGTAATGGATCATCACATATGCAGAACTCATGGGAAACTCTTCCACTGCGTGGAATCAAGAGTTAATTCATAAGAGCTTGCATACTTTTTATTCAATTAAACTGAAAAAGCAAGAATAACCCCAGCTATATTTGTTTTGTGTGCTCAACTTTTAAATAAACACAACGCATTCACAATAAAATTATTCCATGAATGTTTAAACAGGCAATAAAAGTCCATGGTTACTGAGGAAGATAAAATAACCTTCTAGAAATCCATGTGTTTCAATTTAGAGGTTAATGAAAAGACTTTTTTCTCCTGTAATAGAAAATCTTTACAGATTGAAACACCGTATCCCAAAACTCCAGTTCCCATCTTAAAAAAAAGGCAAACAAAACAAAACCCCCAAACCCCAAACAAAAATACACAGCTCTTTCAGACTTCAGAGATTCATGGGTTTTCTTAGTATAATTAGTACCCTAAGAACATCTGAAAGCATTGAGCTAACCTTTCATAAATTTAATGGACAGCATAAACTGCTCCTTAAATGTGGCCAAGTGAGAATAGTAACTGCAAAATAACTCATTCTGGTTAATGACTAATATTTTTAGTATACAAAATGCAATTTACAAGATGGGAGATGCATACATCACCATTTTATGGAAGTGTCAAGTATGTCTTAAAATAAATACAATAAGTATTCATACATATTCAGAGACACTCATGAAGTCCTACACAAACGCTCATTTCTGCAATAATTTTCATTCCTTTTTCTTCCTCTCATCTTTCCTATCTGATGATTTGTTTTTACAGAGAACGTGTAACTTCCCAAGATATAAAACTCCCTGACCATTTCCCAAATGAATTTACAGTCCTTGAATTATGTGGCTCTGATCTGAAATCAGATCCACATGGATGGAAATCCGTCAGGATTTCAGCCTCAGAGAAATGTGCTCTGCTCATTTTAAGAGTCTACAATAATGATTTGCTTTCAGGAGAAAGGCCCATTGGATATGATGTATAGTCATTTAAGTCATGTCTAAAGAATAATAACAATAATACAAAACATAGAAACACACAATATATGTTGGAAAAACAAAGATAATAATCCATTTTTCAGTATTTAAGCAACAGACTTCTGTCTAAAACAGGCCAACCCAAAACATCAGTCCAAACATCCAGACTTCTAGAAAGTCACACTCAAACCCAAATCTGGCCCAAATTTCCCCAGAGAAATGAATGCTGAAAAATTTTATTCATTAAGGACCATGTATGGTGGGGAAAGAGCACTTAATTTTGGGAGCTACTTCTTTCTTTGTTTGTTTGTTTTCTATTTCTGCTGAACACAAATAACCTCTGAAACCTGAAATATTCCCACACACTCACACCCTGGAGCTGATGAATAGAGAACCAGATGTATGATACTGAGCCAAGATTTATCTAGCATGGTCAGGATAAGTAAGTGATGAAAGACCAAGTGAAAGCAATTATAACTCTGAAACTGGCTGTTAATATTGCAAAATACAGAAGTTTTTATAAGTAACTAAGAAAACCACAGTTTCCCTGGGAAATCAATTTTCCACATAAAGACAGTATTAAAATGTTATTTGAAGTATTCGCATTAGTCAACTTCTGAAATCTCACCTGGGATTTGCTTACTGATCTTCTGTGACACTGTCATCAGCGTCAAGGAAAGAATATTAACATTGACTTATGTTATCTCCTGACGGTGTCAAAGCGATTCTTCAAACTAGGAGCAACATTTCAGGCTTTATTTTGGCTTATTTTCCTCTCCGGCCTGTTTCTTTCTCCGTTTGAAAAACAGAGAATGAATACAATTGGAAGAAAGACTTTATTTAGTTCACATCCTTATACTTCAGACGAGAGTGACTATCCTGTTAAACAGACATAATGATATCCCAGAGATAGATACGTTGCAGAGCAAGATGGAACAACCCCTCTCTCTACATCTGTTTAAGATAATAGATGTGCTGGAAACTTTAGAAGCAAATTACAACAATATTACTACATATTATTGCTGCATCTACAGGCCAAGACTGCTGCCTATTGGAAATATTTATACCTGCAGCTGCTGCAGTTTGACGCAAGGCTGAGCTGCATGGTACAAACAGGAGGGCTATACCTCAGTTCCCACACCAGCTGAGTGGGAATAGCCATAGCGAACAGAATTTATGAGGAAAACTCAGCATGCTAAGTCACGTCCTGAGCACCTGTTTCAGGAATCACACAAAATCATTCAGTCAATGGTTCTTTGCAATCAATTCAATCAGTAAATGACATAGATGAACAATATACATACCTCTATGTTCACTTTGGTTCTTTCTTTTCCAGGCTTCTCTCTGGTGTTCCAAATTCTCTTCCCTTCTGTTTCTATCTGTATTTACTATAGACTCTCCATCCTTCTAAATTCAGTCCTTCAGTATCTCTTCCTCTTCCACCATTCTTTTCCCTGTTCTCACATCTCCTTATCTTTTTGCGTACTTTCTTTCCCTCCTGTAACCTCGATGTTCACTCAATCAAGTCATTCAATCACACAAAATTTCTGAACTACTATATTCACTCTTCATATATCACAAAAAAATGCAACCAGTATTCCAACCTGATTAATCTATTCTTTATCTCACATGTTGTGTGACCCCAAACAATTTTTTTTTAATCATTTGTCAGCATTAAGCATGAGGCAGAACACCAAAGAACACTTTTTGTGTCAGGGTGTCATCATACTACATGACTTTTTTCATCTGACTTTGGATCATGATGCATTAAACAGACACTGCAAATATTGAAGAGTACTCTAAAAGCTTAAGTTGAGAGTGAAGAAAACTATATCCAGCTGAAACTGCAGTTGGAATTTACCTCCAATACAGTTTGGTTAAGACAGTTAGTCTAATACACCTACTCACACAATAGGGACATCCGGTTTTTAATAATGATAAGCAATGAGGATTTAGGATTATATTTCATGATTCTAATTTGCAGCTTGGGGTCTATTTTGTGTTTTACACCGTACTATCTGAGCTTCATACTGATGCTTTCAGACAGAACCATTTCAGTTAATGGAAGGAGGAAACGAACATGAAGAAGACTAAAGCATTCCCACCATTTGCAGGAAAATCTACTAACGGATCTTTGTTTCTTTTTTAACCTTTTTTAAATACAAATGAATTTTTAAAAATTAATTGAAATAACCTACTCTTTTTTTTTTTTTTTTTAGTTTCATACTTGTTTATCGGCTATGAAACAAAGTTTTCGCTTTTCAGCTCTTTCCCAGAAATGTTCTATCCTTCCACTCCCTGGGAATGTCTTGTGTTTTAGTAGTGTATTTTCTGCTCTTAATCATGTTTTGTTTGCTAATCGTGACCTTGTGATCTTTGTATTTTTCCAGTAAATGACTTGGACATGTTTAGGATGTACTTTTGATTTGGCATCAAGGCAGTGAACAAGCATATATTTTTAATATCCAAGCATGTTTTCTGATGCCTAGACAATCTCTTTTCACAGAGGTTCTTGAAACGATCACAACAGAGAGGAGCTAACATTTGCTTTATTGCACTATGACCTTGTTAACTAAATACTGAAAATTAAATACTTCACTGCTATACCTGGAAGCAGACTTAGGCATTTCTATTAAAAAAAAGGTAGATACCTTGCTATCTCTTTGTTTAGCACCCAAGCTTCCTTCACAATTTTTGAGGATTAGAAAGAAAACCTCTGAGTATCAAGTCACTTCAGCTACTCCAGGGAAAACTGAAGAGGAAAAGGGGAAGGAGATGTTTCCTTCTCGCTTAGACTCCTAGGTGAGAATAGGACTGATCCTTGGTCCTTTTTCCAAAATATTTAAAATATTTTCCAAAATATTTTAAAGGACACTCAGCTCAGAAGAACAGGTTCCAATTCTTGGTCTCTCTGAGGTGCACATCTACAAAAAGATTGTCCATATCTCAAGGATCTTAGGTAGCCTGGAGGAAGCTTTCCACTCTTAGGTGAAATATATACTGTAAAAGAAGCCTAGATGTCCCAAACACCAGCTAAGCACCCTGAACAGTTTCTCCTTTTCTTCTTATAAAAAAAAAGATATTTATAAAGTAGAACAAGTCTAACAGGAGAAACTAAGAAAGATGCTTATTAATATAAAATAGTCTGGTGGATTTGGCATTCATCCCAGCTACAACACAGTCTCTGATGGGACTTTATCATGGTAGCATCATCAGCAAGTCTCCAGACTACTGGAGTTTTCTCAGTATTGACCTATTCTGGTATGAAAGGCTAAGCATAACCCAGAGCTAGCTGGGAAAATGCTTGTCTTGCCAAGAGCTTGTGTCCCTCTGGCACAATGGACTTGAAGCTGCACCTTAGCCCAGGCTGCAGAGGGTTCTTCATTTGCAAAGAAAGGCAGCCACCGAGCGGCTGTTGTGACTTCGTCAGAAACACCTCCACCATGAACTTGAGCCCACAAGTATTTCTGGAAGCGTCCCAGCCCCACCCACTAAATCCCTGGGAACACAAATATATCAGATGCTGAGCATTCATTTGAATCCCATAGCAAAAAAGCTAAGAGATGGCTTAAAATCATTTCTCCCTTGTCCTTGTTTCTGCCTTGAACAAATTCAGGAGATTGATGTCTAACATTTGGTGAGATAGAAGGAGCTGGTGTTTGCAGCATTATATTATTGGTTTGACCTTGCCTTTGAAAAAACAAATCTAGGAAGAGATTTTGGTGACTAGCTATTGCTGCATTCATTTTTTAATTATCCATTAGTTTTTGGTGGCTTAGTCTTGATCTTTATCAGGAACTACTTCTTACCTTTTTTATCACTTCAGTGTTGTAAAACCTCAAATTGAATTTTCAGACTTTTGTAGAGAATGTACAGGCCCCAGGTAACATTACAGTAAATAAGGAAACTTTCCAGAACATCTAACAGTCTTGAATATGTTCACAATAGAGGAAACTTTTAAAATTAGAAAGGATAAAAAAGATTATAAATTAAAAGAAATGTTTTTTACATACCTAAAATGGTAGATCCAGGGGAAAAAAGAAAAGAAAAAAAAAAAACAAAAACTGAAGCATTGTAGTAGCTTTATAGGTCTGAGACCAACACACTTGGAAGTCTAAGACCTTTTTCAAAAGAGTTTTAGGACACTTACAGAAAAATAAGGTTGACTTTCCATACTTGGAATAATTTAATCTGAAAAAAGTGTATTCTCTTTATTTAAAAAAAAAAGTAATAAATGATAAATTCTACTCTTACTGGCTTGTTTTATTTCAGAGAACTCTGTTATTTCAGAAAACTTTTGGCAAAAAGTTTTTTTTCTGCTCTTGAAGGAGCTTAATCTTACCGAGAGTAAACAGTCCTTAACTTACAGACACCGTCGTGCTTAGCCTTGCACACCACAAGTACTCCCACTGAAGCTGAAGCTGGATTGAACTACAGATTCAATGTATACGTGAAGGTTGCCCCTTGCAAAATGACTGGCCTTCTTTCATTTTTATATTGCTATGTTGACACTAATCAGTCAATGAAACAACAGAAGTCTCTCTGCACTCTAATGAAGAGTGCTATCAACTGCTCAGCTGATTGGGTTGAAAAATACTAAAATCTTTAGGAAAAGGGCAGTACATTATTATTTGTTTCTCATGTCAAAAGAGCAACATGATTTAGCCTCATGTAATCAAACACAGAACACTTTAAATCTCAAAAATACTTCACTTTATGAAACTCAAAGGGAATATGTCCCCTCAAAAATTGCCCAGAGTTTTGATAGAAAGCTGCAGGGTTCAGCTCTGACACTCAGAGGCTGTGATGGATTTGTGCTAAATAGTTTGTTGTGATGTTTCTGAGTTTTTTCCTTTAGCACAAATTGCTTCCCAAGCCTCTGAGGAAAGCCAGGAATGTAAAATATAGTGAATCTTTACAGAAAAGGCTCCAGAAATTTCTGAATACTGTTCCATTTGTACTTTCTGACTAACAGGACTTAGAATGAAATTATTTGCAATGCAATAGATCTCACATTCCTAGGGACATACAAGAGTCTACAATGAGAGTGATTGGGGCTTTCTTTTGTTTATGTTGCATTGCACAGAATTCTGCTCCTTCCTCAGGGCCTACTTTTAGGTAGCTATTAAAGTAAAACAAGATCCATCCACAGGCCCTGCTCAGAATTAATCTTTAGATCCATATGCTGTGCATTGAAAATAGTGTGAATGCCCTGTACTGCTCTATGTTGCAAATACATAGATGCAATATTTCAGCTTTTAGCAACACTGTTTTTTTATCATAGAATCATAGAATCATTAAGGTTGGAAAAGACCTCTAAGATCATCGAGTCCACCCATCAACTTAACACCACCATGCCCACTAAACCACGTCCATAAGCGCCTCATCTACACGTCTTTAAAATACCTACAGGGATGGTGACTCAACCACGTCCCTGGGCAGCCTGTTCCAAGGCCTGACCACTCTTTCAGTAAAGAAATTTTTCCTAATGTCCAATCTAAACCTCCCTTGGCGCAACTTGAGGCCATTTCCTCTCGTCCTATCGCTAGTTACTTGGCAGAAGAGACCAGCAACCCACCTCGCTACAACCTCCTTTCAGGTAGTTGTAGAGCGCGATGAGGTCTCCCCTCAGCCTCCTCTTCTCCAGGCTAAACAACCCCAGTTCCCTCAGCCGCTCCTCATAAGACTTGTTCTCCAGACCTTTCACCAGCTTCGTTGCCCTTCTCTGGACACGCTCCAGCACCTCAATGTCCTTCTTGTAGTGAGGGGCCCAAAACTGAACACAGTATTCGAGATGCAGCCTCCCCAGTGCCGAGTACAGGGGCACGATCACCTCCCTGCTCCTGCTGGCCACACTATTTCTGATACAGGCCAGGATGCCATTGGCCTTCTTGGCCACCTGGGCACACTGCTGGCTCTTGTTCAGCTGGCTGTCAATCAACACCGCCAGATCCTTTTCATCTGGGCAGCTTTCCAGCCACTCTTCCCCAAGCCTGTAGTGTTGCATGGGGTTGTGATGACCCAAGTGCAGGACCCAGCACTTGGCCTTGTTGAACCTCATACAGTTGGCCTCGGCCCATCGATCCAGCCTGTCCAGGTCCCTCTGCAGAGCCTTCCTACCCTCGAGCAGATCAACACTCCCACCCAGCTTGGTGTCGTCTGCAAACTTACTGAGGAAGCACTCGATCCCCTCATCCAGATCATTGATAAAGATAGTAAACAGAACTGGCCACAATACTGAGCCCTGGGGAACACCGCTCATGACTGGCCGCCAACTGGATTTAACTCCGTTCACCACAACTCTCTGGGCTCAGCTGTCCAGCCAGTTTTTCACCCAGCGAAGAGTGTATCCGTCTAAGCCGTGAGCCGCCAGCTTCTCTTGGAGAATGCTGTGGGAGACAGTGTCAAAGGCTTTACTGAAGTCCAGGTAGACCACATCCACAGCCTTTCCCTCATCCACTGGGCAGGTCACCTGTTCATAAAAGGAGATCAGGTTGGTCAAGCAGGACTTGCCTTCCATGAACCCGTGCTGGCTGGGCCTGATCCCCTGGTTGTCCCGGAGATGGCTTGTGAGCGCCCTTAAGACGAACCATTTCCTTCTTCTCTTTTTATACTTTCCTCTCAGCTTACAAGCAAATTATCTGGGACACCAGTATGGGACAATATTAAGGATGACTTTAGATTTGAGCTCAGCATCTACCTCTTCTTCTGGAATAAGTATTTCCAATTAATCCTCAGATGTTATGATAACATTTAAAGTTTTCTTTACGTATAAGAAAAGCAAATTGGTGAAATTTCCCAATCAGGCTCTTTTTTGTTTGCTTGTTTTTTGGTTTCTTCTGATCACTGATTTAGTTTTGTGTAAGAGATTGCAGAGGAAACTACACTATACTATACACACCGAAAAATTACCCCTGCGTATTTTAATTATATCTGGTTTCCATTGTGATTAAAGACATGAGTACAACCCTGTAACTGGGAAATATAAGGCTTCCCACAGACTGATACTACTGTCAAAATGGGGAAGAGAAAAAGAAGATATTGTTACAATAACGTCTCCATGATAGTCATTACATGTCATAGGTGTGGACAAAATCATTACAACTGGGAAAAGGATTTCAGGGAATTTTTATAGAAATCTATTAGATTATCAGTTCCCCTGTATGACAGTGCTAAGGAAAAAAAGAATCTAGAGTGTTTCTGAGTGATATAATTAAAATGTTATTCTCTGTTCATCAGGCACTATCTGAACTGTTACAAGTTTTTGAGACAACCATACCCTAGAAAGCCAGAGCAGGTGAAATCCTAGTTTAAATATATACCCTCTAAAGGTATCCGCTCTCCATCATTTACCATCAGTCCTGGTTAACTGGGGAGGTCCCGGACGACTGGAGGCTCGCCAATGTGACGCCGATCTATAAGGAGGGCCGGAAGGAGGATCCGGGGAACTACAGACCGGTCAGCCTGACCTCAGTGCCGGGGAAGATTATGGAGCGGTTGGTTTTGAGGGTGCTCACAAGCCATGTCCGGGACACACAGGGGATCAGGCCCAGCCAGCACGGGTTCATGGAAGGCAGGTCCTGCTTGACCAATCTGATCTCCTTCTATGACCAGGTGACCCGCCTAGTGGATGAGGGAAAGGCTGTGGATGTGGTCTACTTGGACTTCAGTAAAGCCTTTGACACTGTCTCCCACAGCATTCTCCTAGAGAAGCTGGTGGCTCACGACCTAGACAGGTGCACTCTTTGCTGGGTAAAAAACTGGCTGGACGGCCGAGCCCAGAGAGTTGTGGTGAACGGAGTTAAATCCAGTTGGCGGCCGGTCATGAGCGGTGTTCCCCAGGGCTCAGTACTGGGGCCGGTCTTGTTCAATATCTTTATCAACGATCTGGATGAGGGGATCGAATGCTCCCTCAGTCAGTTTGCAGATGACACCAAGTTGGGCGGGAGTGTTGATCTGCTCGAGGGTAGGAAGGCTCTACAGAGGGACCTGGACAGGCTGGATCGATGGGCCGAGGCCAACTGTATGATGTTCAACAAGGCCAAGTGCCAGGTCCTGCACTTCGGCCACAACAACCCCAGGCAACGCTACAGGCTTGGGGAAGAGTGGCTGGAAAGCTGCCCAGAGGAAAAGGACCTGGGGGTGCTGATTGACAGCCGGCTGAACATGATCCAGCAGTGTGCTCAGGTGGCCAAGAAGGCCAATGGCATCCTGGCCTGTATTAGGAATAGTGTGGCCAGTAGGAGTAGGGAGGTGATCGTGCCCCTGTACTCGGCACTGGTGAGGCTGCACCTCGAATACTGTGTTCAGTTCTGGGCCCCTCACTACAAGAAGGACATGGAGGTGTTGGAGCGTGTCCAGAGAAGGGCAACGAAGCTGGTGAAGGGCCTGGAGCCTTATGAGGAGCGGTTGAGGGAACTGGGGTTGTTTAGCCTGGAGAAGAGGAGGCTGAGGGGAGACCTCATCGTGCTCTACAACTACCTGAAAGGAGGTTGTAGCGAGGTGGGTGTTGGTCTCTTCTGCCAAGTAACTAGCGATAGGACGAGAGGAAATGGCCTCAAGTTGCGCCAAGGGAGGTTTAGACTGGACATTAGGAGAAATTTCTTTACTGAAAGAATGATCAGGCCTTGGAACAGGCTGCCCAGGGAAGTGGTGGAGTCGCCATCCCTGGAAGTATTTAAAAGACATGTAGATGAGGCCCTTAGGGACATGGTTTAGTGGACATGGTGTGTTGGGTTGACGGTTGGACATGATGATCTTAGAGGTCTTTTCCAACCTGTATGATTCGATGATTCTATGATTCTATGAATTGAGAAGAAAGACAGATTTAGATGACTCCGTAGGATTTTTTTTAAATGGAATTTGAATTGAGCTTTTACCAGTTTACATGCAGCTTTTTAACATGGCCGTATTAATTTACCTTGTAATTATAATTCATAACACATACTTACATGACTATTTCCCTTATTGCTCAGGCCATACATTTCCTGTTAGTTTATTTAAATTATTTAAATCATTTAAATCTAACAAGATTACTAAATCTGGTGAACACAATTTGGGCTGTAGATTGTATATAAGCAGTTTCTCCTATGTACTCAATATTCAAACCTGAACTGTCTGGTCTTGATTAGCTCTGATGAGTCACACAAGATTCATCTGATCCTCGTTAAGCTTTCACCTGTATAAGGCAGAGCAGTCGAAGTGTTCCAAGCAGCTTTTAAAGTTCGTTCACGTCTACAAAGTGTTTTAGTGACTCTGTTTTAAATAGTTCATTTATATGTAAGAGTTCATCATAGTAAATTTCTTTTAAGTTTGTGGTATTTGATTTTGTTTTTAAAAAAAGTGTTCAGGTAATTCTAGTACTTATTTATTAGAATATATTTAGGTTTAGCTTAAGATCCATGCCTGCTCTTTGGGTTTAGAAAAAGATTATGCAGAAGTAACACAAAAGTAAGCCACGGCAAATTAAACGTGCTTAAAACACACTTTCATTTTGATCGACTCTGTATTGTAAGAATTTGGAGTCTGCAATAATGGAAGGCTAATTTAAAACACTTGAAATTGAACCATTATAGGAGCAATTACCCTAGCTGAAGGTTTATGTTTCTATATCCAGAGTTCAAAGGGTGTGTAATGTTAAGTGACCTTTGCTACATCTGTAAGGGGGAATAAAATGTCCATTACAGTCCTTATAGCAATATGGCATTGGGCTTAAAACTGCCAAGCACCAAGAATAATGGTTGGAATGCTTTCATGCAGATAAGTTTTCATGCTCAAATCTCCTGGATTCTGTTGCCATTTGTTTAATAATATGATTGCTGAACTTTTACATCCCTGGTTCATCAGTTCACAGAAACAAGAAAAATCACATTCTGCTCTACACAAGAGTCAGCTGAGTCTCTTGATATTTTTGGAAAGAACTCAGATAACTGTTTTTTAAAAACCCATATATCTAATGGGAGGGTGTAAAGACAACAGATACCCAGTGGCATCTAGTGAATGGACAAGAGGCAATGAGCAAAAGCTGAAATACAGGAAATTCTATTTAAACATAAGAAAAAACGTTTCACTGTGAGGGTGGCCAAACACTGGAACAGGTTTCCCAGAGAGGTTGTGGAGTCTCCATCCCTGGAGATATTCAAAACCTGACTGGACACAGCCCTGAGCAACCTGCTCTAGCTGACTCTGCTCTGCGCAGGGGACTAGATGAGGCGATCTCCAGAGGTGCCTTCCTGCCTCATTCTTTTCTAGCTCTATTCTTTTAAATCTGAAGAGCCTGAAATTCAAACAGTACAGCTGGAAGAACTGTCATATGAACATATCCTCTTCACTGACAATTTCATTACTGATTTTTTAGATTTGCAATGCAGTGAGTTCTTGGAAGCCTCCAAGAAGGAAAAGTGAAAAATTGAAAAGTTTGCTTGTAGACCGCCCAGGAGTTAAGTTCTCACCTCATGTGTCCACCTACAATGAGAACCATATAGAGCCTGGTGATGCAGGCTACTCTGTGGTAAATGACACCAGGGTGTAAAGCCTGCAATGTACCACTGAACAGGGTACACAGAATGAGGTCAGGGAAGCTACATGACCAGTCTTAAGCTTCTCCACATGCTGAAACCCATCCATTCTTGAGAGCTCTGTGTCCAATATGATCAACTCCTCCTCTCTGAGAACAAGTCCTCAATACAGGAGGTGGGAGGGGTGGTCGCAAAGCATCTGATTCCTCTGGCCTGTGGGATCATCTTTTAGATTGACACGTGCTTTTTCTTATGACGGTGGGCATAGAAAGAATTTTGTGCATCTGAGGAGGTTAAGATGCATACAAAGGTTTTAAACTCCATGGTATTTCTATTGCAGCAGACTTACCAGATAGTCTGTAATCATTGCCACGGACAATTATATAGTAACATGTTTGTGAATGTAACTATTATTTACTTTATAAACTGCAATGACTCATTTAAAACTCTTGCTATTTATTATGTCAGAGGACACTTATTCACTTCCTAGACTCCTGCCACAGTTAACTATAGCTTTTCTGTGAGTCATTACTCTCATTCCAGCATCTGCAGTCCTTAGAGGAATGTTTACTTCATCAGTCAGTAACTTGATAAAGCTATAATGTATAAAACAAATGAAGGAACACTCTCTGTTCTGGAACATAACCTTGTTTAGTGGAGTTGGTGCCTTTGAAATTCCTATTTAATGCTTATATGCGGTCACTTATTTTTAATCTGAGCCAACTACGACTCAGCTATAAAGCTGAAGAGCAAAATAAGTTAGTTTATATTTAAAAAAACTTTTTGCTAAATTTAGGGCTGTTTATCTGAAAATAATTTTAAAATACTCAAGTATAAAATATTTAACCATGAGGCTTCCTTTTTTTCCATTCAATTCATATCAAACTGCTGCTAGACTTAATTTTTTGGTAATGACAAAAGGAACTCCTCTCACTTCTATTTGGTATGTGTATTAGGTTCATCTTCAGATTTGTATCCTCCTTTCCATGACACTTATCAACACTTATGAACTACAGCAGTTAGATAAAGGGTAAATGCAAGACATCTGATTGAAGCAAACTCTTGCATTCGGTTTCCATTTATAATTTCCTGATCCCAAGCCATAGCACTGGCCTAGACTCAAGGAAGGGCAGCTTTATCAGTTCTCAGTACTCCCAAAGGGCTAAGCAACATAATCTGAATACAGCCCTCCACAGACATAGCTCCTCAGCCACAGCTTTTACTCTGAGGGCAGTAAGAGTAATGGCAGCAGATCTGTCTGGTTGCTGTTGTTTGCAGTCCCTTGATGATTCCTGGGAATGTTTTGCCTTCCCTGGAAGAACTGACTTTGACTCAGACAGTGAGCTCCATTTAGCACCTCTAACTCTATGCCTAGTGTAAGACAAAAAAGTTTTAGTCGCAGAAGGAGGTGAACATGTTGTTGCAACCACATCAACGCTTCTTATTGAATAGAAGAACTCATTAGCTTTAGTTCGTGTTTTCCTTTGATGCTGGTCAGACTGTAGTTACTCTTGAATAGTAAGAATACCACAAATAATCTTCCATCTTTTATTTACTTTATTTTCTGTCAAATATCTTTGCATTTTAGGGGTCATTCACTTAGAATAGGGGTTATTTACTTAGCTCTCGTGGTTTAACCCCAGGCAACAACTAAGCCCCACACAGCCGCTCGCTCACTCACCCCCCAGTGGGATGGGGGAGAGAATCAGAAAAGTAAAAGTGAGAAAACTCGTAGGTTGAGATAAAGACAGTTTAACAGGTAAAGTAAAAGCCACATGCGCAAGAAAAGCAAACCAAGGCATTCATTCACTACTTCCCATCGATAGGCAGGTGTTCAGCCATCTCCAGGAAAGCAGGGCTCCATCATGCATAATGGTTACTTGGGAAGACAAACGCCATCACTCCGAATGTCCTCCCTCCTTCTTCTTCCCCAGCTTTATATATTGAGCATGACATCATATGGTATGGAATACCCCGCTGGCCAGCTGGGCCAGCTGTCCCAGCTATGGTCCCTCCCAGTCTCTGAAGAGTCTTTAACTAGCAAGGTACTTAGCAACCAAAAAAAAAACCCATCAGTGTATTATCAACATTCTTCTCACACTAAATCCAAAACACAGCACTATACTAGCTAGTGGAAAAAAAAAATTAACTCTATCCCAGCCAAAACCAGGACATTAGCTTTCTAACCTTAAGATTTCCGCAGTCTCTCAAGGATTTTCAGGCATGACATATCATTCTGCACTAGAAGGCAGCAGCTGGAGCAAGCTTCTCTGTGGTCTGCACATCAATATGAACACACACAACACACACTGACCCACACATCCTGCCTCTGCAACAGATGCCAATAATGTCATCACAACCCAGGACCAGTGCAAAGTTCCTTGGCTTAGCTGTGTTTACAGGATGTGTTCTACCAAATTTACTTTCCATAATCATTCTCTGAAATCCACCAAATTAATATTTGCTGTTTCCAGAAGGTGTTTCTGCAAAGGAATCTTGCCTGCATAAATAATCATAGCTGGAACATAGATCTTATGTCTTTAGATATTCAGGACCTATAAAGATTGGCAAGTGTTAGCCCTCAATTGAATAGGAAAATAAATAAAACAATGCTTGGGAACTAAATATGCATCATAACTTGACCGATTTATTTGCTGAAATACATGCACATGCTTAATTTTTCATTTCAGAAACCATACAGCTCCAGGATAGCTGCTGAAAAGATACCTACTGAGAACCTCTGTACTGAGAAAGTCAAATTAATCTAAGTATTATGGAGAAGAAAAACCCTCAAGACACCTTGTGATTTAAATCCAAACAAATCCACTCTTGTCTTCAAACACAAATAATTAAAAAGAAAGACTAAACATTTTGTCAGGAGAATCAGATCTTTCTTATGGTGTAAAACATCATTTCTTGAGACAGTTAATACTATACAAATCTTGGGAGGGAGAATTTGGCAGTTCACCATGAATACTCAGGACGACAAAAGGATGCGCAACACCTCCCACCCTTCACCTTGCTAAACAGGTATTTAAGAACTGTTTGAGCAAACAGCCCTCCAATGCCACCCTTCCTCCCAGGCCGCAGGGACCGACACCGCGACGGCACACACACAAAACACAAAACCAGGAAGGCGGCGAGAGATTGAACGTATCTTCATGACAAACTCCACCCCTGGTCCTTGCTGGACTGGCTGTAGAACAAAAAACCAAGAAGGGTACAAAGTTTCGGTGGGAGTGGGGGGCGGGTTGGTTTTGTCCGTTGCCGAGCTGTTTGGAACCGACTGGAACTGGCTGTGACTGGCACAGGGCAGCCCCAGCCTCCTCCAGCACAGCCCATCCTGCAGCCCCGGGGTCAGATGTCCGTTGTTATTTAATGACATCTGCTCAAGATGCTCTCAAAAGTTCCTTCTGGAGATGAAGAGCAGCCATGTGCTGTATAAGAGCTCAGCTCTCCAATGTCCCTTTCTCTTAAATGTCTTTAAGCCCATAGCTATGGAGGGGGGGTTCTGCAGACAGAAATTAGACATTTCAAGAGCCTTTGTGTCTGAACTTCTGAGAACCAGACCAAAGCCAGGCGCCATTTCTGATGGCACCTTCAGATAAGAGGAGTTTCCTAAACTCTGTATGCAGGTGGCTACCCAGTACACAGGGCTTTAGAGGCTGGGTCGTGCCCTCTGTCACGTATCTCATGTCTATACTCACTCCAAAAGTCCAAGGCTTCAAAGGTTTTTTTTCTCCAGCTTTCATGGTAACAGCCAGAGCTTTAAAGCAAGTCTGGGCAAGGCATCAGCATAAATGTGCAGTTGCTCTGTAACGACACAAACCCCACAGCTCTCATTAAACGTTAGCAGTGTGTTTAAAAGTCTGGTGTGAACTTCATATACAGTTTGGACTGATTAGAATTTATTTTGGCAGCCTCGTTCTCATTTATATGTCTTCCATTTTACTTTACTCTGGAAGTCTTAAGGGCTTCCTTAAAGCGTGTGAAGGTTTATTTTCTTTCCACTTCAGCCATCCTTATCCTGCCAGAGGGAGCTGTGTGAAATAGAAGGAGGCCTTAAGTGTTTTTAAGCAATGGTGTGACAAAGGGCAAAGCATTTGCAAGCATTGCTAAAAATGGCAGAGCAAAGCATTATGTTTTTTGTTATTAACCTCTATGCCTATACCATCTGTTAGAAATTAAGATCAATCTTAATATCCCCAGGGCTGCTGTTCTCCCATTTTTTGCTCTTCATCCTCTTTAACTCCAGGTTTTAATTACAGATGGGAGGATTACCATATCCAAATTCAGGCTTGTGTGCGCAGAACACAGGAAGAAACTCTAAATTAATTTAGACATAACCTTATATTAAAAAGGAAACCTTGGAACTGATGATTACTCATGCTAGAATTATCTAGTATTACTCAAGCTAGAACTGGAGATTATTATTCAGTAAGAAGAAACGTAAGACACAATATTGACAAAGTATTGTTGCATACAACTTTGATGACACGTTCACATCAAAAACAACTGGTCAAATATAGAAGTCTGAAAAAAAGCATCCAGACTCACAGGAGCTCTGAGTGCTCAGCTCAGGAGAAATTACTTTTTATGGAAGCATCTATACACAATGTTTTTATTCTCTAGTCAACATTCTATAATACAAATTCTACAGAAAGAACCATCTGATACATGTCTACCAACCACAGTATGCTTCGTGTGTGATGCACATCATAGAAAACCATATTATACCTTGGATGAATAGAAGTATGTTCTTTGTAACTTGCAGTGTACTGCAGAAGTAGCTTAATTTAAGCTTAGTGGCTGAAATTTTGCATCTTGCTTCTTTCTCCCATCTATTATTATGGTAATTTCTTGCATGGGCTGCCTGATTCATGTAAGTGGCAAGAGTCATTACAGCAGAATTCGATAAATATTTCTATATCCATTTCTTGTGACAAACAGATGTATGTGACAAATAGGTCTGACTTCTGAAAATTGACCACAGTAACAGTTGCAGATGGAAGGCCACCAAACACAGTAACCAGGATGCATTCATGACCTCCTTCTTTCTCCTTCTCTCAACCCAGTGGAAGAGTGTCTGCTGTAGCTTTACAGATTAAGCAAACACTATTGTTAACTTAATATTTAAGTGAACAATCCAGGACTTCCTGGAAGATAAGGCATTCCCATTATTTTGAATGAGAACCGGAGCAGGCATTAAATATACAAGTGTTATTTTCTGCTAATTTTGAGGGGGGAAAAAAAAGTGTTTCCTGCAGTTTTACAGCTCACACAAATTAATGGTCAGGGTACATTTTGCACTATACACCTTGCATGCAATCACTATAAAATTCATTGCCTGATAGTTCAAAACAATCTGAATTTTTATTGAGGTGTATAATTAATCTGTTAATTGGCTGCAAAGAGCAGGAGCACAGTGCCATTTATTCTTCTTATTTCAGAAAAGAGTCCAAGATGACAAAAAAATTCAAGTTTTCTTCCCATAGTATTTTTTTTCTTAATTCCAAAATCTCAGGTTTGAATTTCCTATTAGCACACTTTCTCATGCTTTATAATATGTGTTTCCCATTCAGTGTTCTCACCATCATTTATTTTATTGTAGAGTATTCGAAGTATATATTCATCCACCCTAACTTAATTGATTAAAGTTAAATGCCACCTTAGGCTTCTTTTGTACTCAGTGGAAAGAATCATAGAATCATTTAGGTTGGAAAAGACCTGTAAGATCATCGAGTCCAACCGCAAACCTAACACTGCCAAGTCCACCATTAAACCTTGTCCCTAAGTGCCACACCTACACGTGTTTTAAATACCTCCAGGCATGGTGACCCAACCACTTCCCTGGGCAGCCTGTTCCAATGCTTGAAAACCCTTTCAGTGAAGAAATTTTTCCTAATATCCAATCTAAACCTCCCCTGAAGCAACTTGAGGCTGTTTTCTCTCGTCCTATCATTTTTTACTTGGGAAAAGAGGCCTACACCCACCTCACTACAAGAAAAGAGGTATTATTAGAGCATGATCCTTCCCAAGCTAAATTAGGACCTCTGGAGAGGCTCATTTCACTCCATTAAATGTAAAAGACCCAGGGGATTTAGGCATCTAACTTTAAATGTCTAAAGCTAGATGAGATTAATGCTACTTTTTTTTTTCTTTAAAAAACCATGATTATCCTTTTTCCACATCAGACACTAAAGTGATCAAAAATGTCTAAATTTTAGTGCTTTCCAAAAAATATATTTTCTTGTTCTGCATGTACTTTTTATCCAGACTTGTCACAACAGTCCATCAATGCAGCTCTAAATAGCAATTATTTTATGTCCTTGTCTTATCTACTCATCATTACCACCTCTTTGCCAATAATGCATTTTTTACATTTGAAATTTTAAATATATTTATGACAGATAAAATCGGCACACTCAGATTAGGACCTTTTGCATGCTGTTTCAGAAGTAATACACTTCAGAATCCTTGGGTTTTCCTACTTGTGTTTGAAGAAGAAAACCCCAAGGCTATTTTAATTGTTGAATAATTATGTAACTATCATCTAACTTGCCCAGTAAGGAATGCAGACTGTTTGTATCATTACTGCTGAAGGGCTATTTGTATCTCTTCAGACAAAATTTACACTTCTTCAAAACCAGGCATCTTTCCCTGATGCTGATACACCCACCGTGCAAAAAACCAAAGCACGCAAGTATAAAAGAGTCAAAATCCATCAGTAGAACAAAACATGCAGACACACAGAACGGAGCCAAAATCAATTAGTAGTGGGAAACATTTATCTTTGCAATCAAAGCTATGAAATTCCTGTCTGTATTATCGTTAATCAGTCAATGAAAATTTTTCTTCACTGTCTATGCATATAAAGCAGCTATGATCTTAAGTTACCAGCTGAGTAAATGGAAGAAATGTAGAAGCTCACTGAGTTGAAAAAGCCACAAAAGGAGTCTCAGACATTGTCTGTAATTGCCCAAGCTAACAAATGATTGTCAACTGAAAAATATCAGCTGCAGAAAGGCAGAACACCTATATTCTGTGTTACATACAGCTCCTGAAGACACTCCTGTTTCATCCAGAGAGGAAGAATGGAAAATGGTGCTTTGATAAGGTAATTATTTACAGTACTTGCTGCCCATTCTTAGGCAATGCTCGGTAGGAAACATGATCCAGTATCAGTTTTCCAACTGTTTCTGATAGAGTTGGTTTGAGCTGGAATGATGGCAGCTCTTTCACCAGCGCTTTTGAATGGACACAAGATAGGTAGCTCAGACAGTTCCAGTCGGGTGAAAGAACTCCTCATTGTGTGCCTGGATCAGATGCTGATGGGACCCCAGGACATACCCTTCAGGTCAGACTGGCTGGAGAGGGATAATGTTGATCCAAGAAAAGAGTCAAGTGCCATTCCCCAACCTCCAGGGAAGCCCTGCATCCACCAGCAGCCACATGTCCCTCTTGCCCCAAAGTCCCCTCCTCTTCCAGTTACATCTACACTCAAATGGTGTCAGAGCTGCAGGCTTCCTCCTGCTAAATACACAGAGACTGACGTGTTGTTTTAGCTGCCATTTTATGGTAGGGACCCACCATATCTGACAATGTTAAACCCCATGTGTTTTCATACTGTTTCACGATTTGATGGTTGCCTTTTTTTTTGAGCTGCAAAACCCACAGGATCTCAGAGCACCTTCTGATTGGCTGCCAGTTTTCTTTGGATCTCATATATAAAAAAATATACATTTTTATATTTTTTTCTCCTCCAGATAGAAAGACATATATATCTTATATATAGCAGTTGTATATAGCATATAGATATACATACATAAATAAAACATATAGAATCACAGAATCATAGAATGGTTTGGGTTGGAAGGGACCTTTAAAGGTCATCTAGTTGAAACCCCCTGCAATGAGCAGGGACATCTTCAAGTAGATCAGGTTGCTCAGAACCCCATCCAACCTCACCTTGAATGTTCCCAGGGATGGGGCACCTACCACCTCTCTGGGCAACCTGTGCCAGTGTTTCACCATTGTAAAAAATTTCTTCCTTATATCTAGTCTGAGTCTACCCTCTGTTAGTTTAAAACCATTCCGCCTTGTCCTGTCACAACAGGCCCTGCTAAAAAGTTTATCCCCATCTTTCTTATAAGCCCCCTTTAGGTACTGAAAGGCCACAATAAGATCTCCCTGGAGCCTTCTCTTCTCCAGGCTGAACAACCCCAACTCTCTCAGCCTTTCTTCATAGGAGAGGTGTTACAGCCCTCTGATCATTTTCGTGGCCCTCCTCTGGACCCGCTCCAACAGGTCCATGTCTTTCTTTCCTGTGCTGAGGGCTCCAGAGTTGGACGCAGTACTCCAGGTGGGGTCTCACCAGAGCAGAGTAGAGGGGCAGAATCACCTCCCTCAACCTGCTAGCCACACTTCGTTTGATGCAGCCCAGGATATGGTTGGCCTTCTGGGCTGCGAGCGCACATTGCCAGCTCATGTCCATCTTTTCATCCACCAGTACCCCCAGGTCCTTTTCCACAGGCCTGCTCTGAATTGATACCAGGGGTTGCCCCAACCCAGGTGCAGGACCTTGCACTTGGCCCTGTTGAACCTCATGAGGTTCACATGGGCCCACTTCTTGAGCTTGTCCTCTAGATGGCAACCCATCACTCAGGCGTGTCGACTGCACCACTCAGCTTGGTGCAAACTGGCTGAGGGTGCACTTGATCCCACTGTCTATGTCATTGATGAAGATATTAAACAGTACTGGTTCCAGTACGGACCCTGAAGGACACCACTTGATACTGATCTCCATTTGGATATTGAGCCATTGACCACTACCCTCTGGATGCGTCCATCCAACCAATTCCTCACCCACCAAACCAGTCCACCCATCAAATCCATATCTCTCCAATTTAGAGAGAAGGATCATGTCAAAGGCCTTACAGAGGTTGAGATAGACGACATCTGTAGCTCGTCCCTTGTCCACTGATGTACTCACTCTGTCATAGAAGGCCACTAGGTTGGTCAGGCAAGACACATCAGTAATTAGATGACAAGGCATTTGGCTATTCATTGAACACATAATTTACATATTCGTTTTCTGCATTAATTAAGGTGACCTGTCCGCCTAGCTAAAGCCAGTTTATTTTTTCAGCAGGTAAGATGATGCATCATGATTGCCAAGTACCTTTTAGTACCTACCTATTATTCCTCCTACCTCCCTTGCTTCTGATGAGCATCCGTTTCCCTAGGTCATGACAACCGGTAAATGTAATTTATTTACAGTCATATTAGTTTTATGCAATAGTTTGTGCATGACTTGCAAAGATATGTACAATATCCACCTATGTGAATAAAGCCCTTCTGGAGAAGAGCCAAGCCACCTTTTCCTATCAGGTTTTCAAGAGCACAAGGTCAGAGTCCTCCAGCCAGGGGCTGGTCCAGCACTCCTCCTGTGCCTTTCTTATGTCTCGGGGGAGTGGAAAGGCAGATGAGAATCACCCTGCTGGGGACTGGAATCCCCATGGAAGATATTTCTGGCAGGAATTTCTTCCCATCTTTATGCTTCAAGTGTCAGGAGCAGAACAACCCCGTGTGGAGTGCCTGTCACTGCAAGAGAGACACAACCGGTGTTTGTATGGCAGTGCTGCTGGGCACTCGCTGTGCCTGCGGGATGCCCCAGGAAAGGGCTTGTACCTGGGCACAACCTCGACGGCATGATGCATGCCTACAGATGGGGAGCACCATCATGTGGGAGGACAGATTTTACTCCATGGGCTCCAGGAAAATAATGCAGGAGGCTTCCCCATCCTGGTGTGCCTGCAATGTTTATGCTGGGCCATGCTGGTGACCTGGAGTGATGGAGGATGGAAAAGGTGGGCAAGGTTAGGAAGTGCCGAGTCCTTCTGCTGTTCTGGACAACGCCCTCTCAATGGGTGTAGAGGCTGACTGCTCCCTGAGCACTGTGCATGTGTCCATCTTCCCATGCTCTTCCTCTACGTGTGTCCCACCCAAGGGCCCTGGGACGCTCTGGCTGGGGCCAAGGCGTCAGCCTCCAGGAATGGCGTGGAGCACTTGTGCCAAGGTGGGAGCTCGTCTGCAGGGAGAAGCCCTGACAAAGAGAGTCATTTTCCAGCCAGAGCCAGGGGTACATCCCGAGCTCCCTGGGGGCCCAGGAGAAGTGATTTCCTGTATACTGCTGAGTCTGGAGGGTCCTGCCCAGCTCCAGCAGCCAGGGGGCATGAATGAGCCCTTCACATCCTACCTTTGGTTCTGGGAGGTTTCTAGGAGGTGTCCTTATGGGACTGGGCAAGCAGGTTCCTCCTTTACTTGGCCAGCGCTGACAGGAGGGGGACAGAGGCACAAGAGACCCTGCATGAAGCCTGTTAACCCCTACCTGTATTGCCCAAAGAACTGAGAGACAGATCCCCCTTCACAGCCATGGGGGAAGCGGAAGCTGCCTTTGCACCGCCTCTCCCAGCAGATGGCCCCTCTCTCACCACAGGCATAGCAATGCTAGGAAGAACACAGCGGGCCCCCATCAGAGGCGTGTTCAGGGGCCCGAAGGCCTGCCCCACACCTTTGGGAAGGGTGTGTGGATCTGGGCGCTGCTGGGTCACATCCTGCAAGTCCACACCATGGACTGAGGTTCCTACTTATGCTGGAGCCTCTCTGGAGCTCTTGGGACCTGTGGGGGCGTTTCCTGGAGCTGACCGAAAACATCAGGGTACTCAGAGGAGGAAGCGACATCCACAGAGTCCTTGGGGTGCTAGGGCAAAGCAGGAGGTAGCCCCAGGGTAACTCACCAGGCAATTCTCATGGGTGCAGAGACCATACTTCTGGATTTTCTATCCATAAATATCTGGGTCAACACCCGCCCTGACAGCACAACGTGCATGCAGGACAAAGGAGAGCAAATGCCACAATCACTGAGCCCTTCTCCGAGGCCTGGGAAAGTGTCCTTGAGGGATTCACCCCCCAGGACCCTCTTTGTCCTTGCTTTGCTGGGTGATAAGCAGGGCTGGAGCTGCTGGAAGGGGGCTTTGTGGGTTTGAAGAAGAGGGCATTGTAGAAATGTGTCTCAGCATGTGTTGGGCAGAAGTCATGAGAGAGGCTGGGGAAGGTATGGCTGGTATCAGAGGTCAGAGTGCCTCCCTAGTCACTCCTGTCTGTGCGGTGAGAGGTTCTCACCCAGGGGCTGTGGTTACCTCACCACCATCGCCAGTCCCACTTCCCAGGGCAGGGGGGGCACATGGTACCTGTCACACCTTCTCTTGGATCAAAGTAGTCCTTACATTTCTCAGGCCTCATCAAGATCATATAGCTCAGCAGAGAATTTTCCCTCAAACTGAAAAAAATAATAAGAAAAAAAGCAGAAATTCAATCTAAGACAATCTCTTCCTAAAGTAGACTTTTTTCCGAAAAGCTGTTTCTGCACTGTATACTTGGCTTCCTATATTATTGTGACAAAGGTTTGACCCTTTATTGGGGCATCCTACATTCCAAAAGTTCTCTTCCAATCTCTGAACATGAAACTTTGGTCATGCATACTGTCAGGTGCTCTAGTGCTGACTTTGAAATATGTCACCTCTTCAAAGGTGTCCTGGGGACAGACTTTTAAAAGAATTTAAAGTTGCATGGAGTTGTAGGTGGAATTCTTCCATGTGTGAGAATGCATCTTCTAAGTTGCTAAATAACTTTTAGAAAGTTTGTCACTCAGTGATTTACAAATCTGGTATCTATTGAAAGTCAGTAGAATATGTTCATTTTTACTTTGTCCCTTATCAGTTATAACTAGATTCATAAACTTATTTCTATTTGTATTAATAGCATCTAAGAATCTAATCCTTTGCACATCGTTAACACTAATCAGTCAAAAGTCTGAGTTTTATATGAACTGTAAGTACTGGTTATTTGCTTGGATAGCCTCAGAGTTAGTCACATAATATAAAAATTTTCTGATATCAATACTCCACGGCAGTCAGCAGCACTGAAGTGAGAAAGTCACAGTCTAGTTATTTAAAGAGCTGGTTACCATGTGTCTAATAGTTGATTAGCTATCATTTCATTAAAATTCAGCATATTCAGTGAAGTTAAAATTTATTTAATGATTTGTGCCATCTGTAGTACATTCTTTAGCACTATAATGGCATCATCTGTACTGCAAAATGTATAAATTTACCCTATCACTCAAACAATCTGGTATAAACTTTTATGCATAATTGAAAAGGAAAAGCTATCCCTCACACAAAAAAATGCATCTCCTTTTGCAATAGTTATCTCCAAGGAAGATATTTCTGGCACCCAAAATATATTGTACAGTGTTTGGGCTTATGCTTTACTGTTTTAGGTGATATGAGAAATTATAAAACTTTCAGAGCCAAAATAATCAAACAGCAATTCTGTTCATCAGCATAACAATCTAGTAATTTCATACATAGATCTTTCCATGAACTTTCAAGAATCTGATTTTTAATTCACCACACATCTGATCTTCTATGGATATGGATGCTTGTTTTGTTCCACGGCTTTTACTCCTTTTTTACAGCCAATATTACAGTCCAATTCCTATTAATTCAGCTTTTCTGCAGCAAGAGATTATCTGATACTGAAATGTTTGCTTGCAATGAATATTGCCTGCTAAACAAGGAAGCTGTGTCACTTAAAGATGCATCAGGTAGGCTCTGACTTTACCTATTGCACCTGCCTCTCATGAGGATGCTGTTTGAAACCAGTGTCAATGCCAACCCACAGCAATGAGCTGTGTCATGTAATTGTAACTTTTAGTGTTCTACAAGCACCACAAAATAAGTAGAAATCACACAAAGCCACAGATAAGGTCCTTATAACATGAAAAGTGACCATTCGAGTGATTTACTCTTGGTCCTACACAGTATATTCATGCATTGAGTAGTACACGCGAGGATGATTTCAAAAGATGGATCTGTAAGCAAGCAATAAGCATATTTTGTGAAGCTACGAGCTGTTCACTGTAGTTATGGGAAAAAAATGATTCTGTCATTTTGATTAAGCTTGATTCTGAATACAATAACCCCTCCCCCCATTGATTAAGCTAAATAAAGTATTTCAAAAACCACTGGGTTGTATTGCTATGGTAACCCACTGAACCACTGAAATAATAATTGTGTGCCTGACATTATACATAAAGATTTCATTTTCCCTCCAAAATACAATACTGATATACTTAATCTTTTCCTCAACCCTTTCCCCACGTCAAGGAGAAAATCAGTTTTCTCTAACCTCGCAGCATTAAATCTGCTGATTTGTCAAGGTAGATTATATTCTGCATGATTTTGTTTGTGTAATTTTGTCTTAGAAGTCATGATCTTTAAACTGAACAAAGTTTCAATTTAATAATAAAAGCTACAGTAGATGTCAACTCTTATGAAAAGTCGCATATTCTAGAAAGGACCGAAAATAAAACTGATGTGCAAACGTTGAATTGCATCCAGACATGGATAGTACAGATCAAGTCTGACTGCGCATGCTTTGAAAACTCTAAAATGCAATAAATGTGCTCATATGACTTGCTGAAATGAAATCTAAATCTGAAACTCACATTCATCTACCAGAGCAACACTCTTGTTCTGTAAATGTGTTTTACTGAATCTATATGGAATCCAGTTAAAGGCAGAAATTTGATTTCCTTCAAGCTGGTTTATATGATCTGCTTTAGAAAGGTGACATTACTCATATTTTCATACCATCTTAGCTCTTCAGAAGACAACTTGTGTATTTTAAGATATTAATGGTGAAGACAGTCTCATGATTTTTGTCAAAAAAAAATTTATGTTTTGACCCACCTTATCACATTGTATAGGAGAACTACAATCTAGCCACAGAGAGAGACTGGATATAGATTTTTGAAGTCTTTTTCATTGTGCGTTGTTTTATGCACAAATGTAAACCCAGTGAAGCGTCTCACTGGTATAAGACAATGCCTCTGCACTGAGTTCTTATTAGCAGGACTATTTATTGGGCTAATTGGGTGAACCCATAATTTTCAAATATTAAAAACCTAAATACTTCCATTTCTGGAAGAGGTCGTTTGTTTCCTAGAAAAGCTTGCACATCTTAAGCTTCTACAAGGCTCAGACAAACTACCTACATTTTGGAATGAATGTTTATAAGAAGAAACCCTGGTTCAGAACCCATACTGGTTTTTTTTTTTCTGCACTTACAATACAGTAGCCTAACCACGTACCGAGAAATCCCTAAAATTTGTGCCACGTACTATAGCTGGTTTTAGGGAAGGGACACCAGACAATTGCCCTGTCTCCAGAAATTATAGAGCCCCAACAGGCTAGATAAGAATGTAAATAGGAAGAAGGAAGGCAATGTATCTTGTCATGTCTGGAATTGGTTCCCTGAATTTAATTTCAGCTCTGGGCAGTGAACACAAACTTGAACGTCAGACAAATAGAGATGCCTGATATTTCACACCATGTGGGAAATTCAGGGTCTAATCCCTCTCAGTTTCAGTGGAAGCTATGGATATCCAGTAACTCTTGAAACTCAAGATTTTAATCTATGTTTTATAATCAGCTTTGTAAACAGAATTATATTAATTTTCATTAATTTTTTGAGATATATTCTTCACTGAAAAATATTTTAATATATTTTTAGTATTTATCACTGCCTTATCAGTGATCAATCTTGCATTCAGTTTATGCAATGACTTCTGAAACCAAGCCACATTGCTTCCAATTCAAAAAATGATCTGAACTGGAAGTACTTTTAGATCTTGCTAACAATATTAACAGTTCTATTTCTTGAAATCTTTGAGAATCTGACAGATAATTCTCAAAAAACTGCATCTAGATGCCTAGACCACTTCTCTTTTCCCACATTCAGTTGACACTACCACATCCTTTATAACCTTTACTTAACAATAAGACTAAATTCATTTTGCTATGTGTCGTGGTTTAACCTGGCAGGCAGCCAAATACCACACAGCCGCTCACTCACTCCCCCCACCCCACATTGGGACGGGGAGAGAATCGGAAGGGTAAGAGTGAGGAAAAACTCGTGGGTTGAGATAAAGACAGTTTAATAGAACAGAAAAGGGGAAATAATAATGATAATGATAAAATATACAAAATGAGTGATGCACAATGCAATTGTTCACCACCTGCGTTGACCGATAACCAAGTAGCGATCGGTACTTCCTGGATCATGCCTACCCTTCATATACTGAGCATGACGTCACATGGTATGGAATACCCCATTAACCAGCTGGGCTGACTGTCCTGATTATGTTCCCTCCCACCTTGTGTACCTAGCTCAGTCAGTAGGCACGGGAGCTGTCCTTGGACTAGGAGGGCACTTAGCAACAACTGAAAACATCAGTGTGTTATCAACATTCTCCTCATACTAAATCCAAAACACAGCACTAGGAAGAAATTTAACCCTATCCCAGCCGAAACCAGGACACTATGGCATGTGCACTTGAAACTTGAGAAAAAAAATCTTTAATGTCAAATTATTTCCCTTCCATACATTTCATGACCAGCAGCTCAACTTGAGCAAGTTAAGCTTTTAAGTTTCCACCTCGATTTTGGTAATCCTTATTCTCACATCTTCCAGAATGTCATTTTTCCCTGTGTTTAACATCACCACCTTATAAAAGCTGAAAGTATTTGTTTCATTTGGAGCCACTCCTAAGTCTCTCTACATTATACTCAGTGCAAAGCAATACCAGTTCTTTTATTATTGTAGTCTTATTGATGTGATCAAAGGCCTAACTTTAAAGAGCTATTTCATCTTAAATGCTGATTATTCCCATTCTTTTCTTGATTTCTTATGCAAAGCTTTCTCAATACCCACATGCCATCCCCCCACATAAATTCCAGTATCTTTCTTACAGTTTTGATTCATGCTGTAGAAGCTGTGTATTCTAGGACACAAAGCCAGGCTGTAACAGGAAGGACTCATGGCAGTCAGGATTGTACAGTCTATAAATAACAAGAAGCTTAGAATTTTACCTTAAATTGACAGTAACCATTACAAAATTCAAACCAGATGACACAGCTACCATTTTTGTAATATATATCCTGGGGAACCTTCCTTAGTGTTCCTGACAATGCACACACTGCAATAAATGGCGTCTTGATTAACTAGAAGTGTGGTAGCTTTTACTTGCACTGGAGCAGATGAAATGACCTTTGAAATCGGTAAAAGCTTTCCAGCAGAGTAAATAAGCATTTAATTGGGCCATTTAGAATGCATATTACTGACAATTTGCTGTCATTTCAACTCAACCAAAACAAATTATTTGCAAGGAGATGTGTTAAGTAAATAAACTGGATTGTACTGGCTGCCTTGTAGGATTTTTTTGTTTGTTTGTTTGTCTGTTTTTTTCCTTTAAGCAGTAAAGAATAAAGATTGTGGGCACACAATGATACCGTCTAATACCAGGGCAACCTTGAAATATTAGTGGGCAACAGCACAAGCACCCTTGATGAAGGCTTTTGCTGCTTCCTTGGGACCCTGTACTACATCCCACTGCTGCCTGAGTCGCTTATTAACTCCTATTGATTGGTTCACTGTGCTCTTATCTCAGTGTGGCACTGACGCTTACCGTGTGCTCTATAAGCACAAGAACTCAGTAATACTGTGGATCTTATCTCAGGCTGGATTATCAGATGGTGCGCTCATTCTCTAAGGAAGAGGAGAACAGTTTGCCTATGGCAACAGCATCACCTGCTGTTGGATGAGGAATCAACATTCCCATTTCCTAAGGAGTTTGCCTAATGCTTATTTTTTCAGGGTAACTGAGCTGAATATGCAGATTAGGATTGAGGAGTAAAACCCAATTATGCTGAACTGTCATTTTTTATAAAATATTGCCATATGCAAATAACTTTGTCAGTAAATAACAGTTCATATGTTGGGATCTCTAGCGTCACTTTGACACAGAGAAAGCAGAGTATTTTTATGTTTGGGGCTGTAGATTTTTCGCAAATACATAAGAAGTCTCAGTCCATACTACAAAAAACTTGTGAGGGATTTATTAGAAATAATCCTTCCCTGGGTTTGTAAATGTACATTAAGGATGGTTTCCTAAAGGAAAAAAAAAACATATTGGCATATTAGATACTATAAGTCTTAGTTTAGAATCACATCTAGGAACCTTATATTTTAAATTTAATCATTATGCATAAACATTATAGAATAATTTTGTAATAAACAAAAACTGTAGTATGCACCATAATATTTTAAAATTTAGCAATATCTCTTCTTCCATCAGAATATGACTATAAAATAACACTTTTTAAGGGATCAGATTGATTTTACAATTTCTGTCATGCATTCATTGAGGGATGTCATTCGGAAGAATAATACAAAATTACTTTGCTAAACACCTTACTTAATATGTTGATTAAGCTTGTGAAGACAGAGTAATGTATAGAATAAGCTTAGTTAGTGAAAAACAGTGGAAATACGATGAGAAAAAAATATTTGCAGGGGTGTGCCAAATTAAATCTAAATTTTAAACCAAAAATAATTTATATTTAGGAGCAGAGTCATTGTCTAAGTAAGTCCTGCAGTAAATGACCAGAGAGAAATGAATCCAGAATTAGGACTGGCTTCTTTTGAACCATAATACAATCATGTTGAGATTTGCTTTCACTTTTGTATATCTTGTTGGCTGAGAGTTTTTTGACAAGGGAAGCTAAGTTCAGACAAGAGTAATGTAATGATCAGAAGAATTGGGTAATGGGGAAATATCAGAAGATTCAAATTGTGTAGCTTGGCAATGAGAAACCTAATGAGATTTATGAGAAGAGTCTAAAAGCATTTGAATAAATAAACCCAACAGTAGGAGGAAAATTAATTAGCTCCTGCAGGTGTGGTGTAGCTGTGCTTAATAGGATGACCTTAATAAAAGTGAAAATTTAGGCAGAATATCAGCAAGAGGCTCTGTGGGGCTAGTCATTAGGTTGGGAAATAGCAGAAGAAAAAGGTAATAACCCAGCTGATCACCAGAAAACATGGTACTGTAAAGTAATCTTATTCAACATAGTATATTTCTAAGTGCCTATTCCCTGAAAAACAAACGACCCAAGAAAGGATGCAAATGGTGGGATTCTTCTCATGTAACATCGGGCTGTGGAGTGTTAGGAGTCTAGTTCAAACTAGTCTGTTTGCTGTTGAAGGAGATAGGCACTTACAGAACACAGATCATCTGCACCTAAAATCTGAATTGCCCTCTCTCCATCTGGGATAAAAAGGAGGCCAAGATGACTAGCTTTGACTTTGAGATGGCTAAATATAGGTGATATGAACCCTAGTTTGAAAAGTGATCACAGCAAAAATCATCAGTTGAGCAGGGTCATGTTGTTTCAGAAGTGAGTTAGGATACCTTAAAATAAAGCCCTGATGTGACAGAAAATAAGCGGGTAACTTAAGAAGGTTCATTAGCATCTAAATACTGGTGATAGTGGAGGAAAAAATTAGGAGCTTTCTTGGACTATTTTATTTTAATTTCCCAACAAGACTGACTATGACTATCAACCCATGCACTCATTCTCTTCACAGGACCCACCATCAAGTCTTTCCTAGTTACTTCCTTGAGGATTATTTCCATTTCTCATTTGTGGTGATAGTTGTATATGGATTCATCTTCACTGAAATAGGTATGTAAAAGAAAGAGAGAGCTGACAGCAGCAAACCTTTGCCAGGCAGCTACGTCAAAAATCCTGCAGTGAATGTTTTGGTGACAATTCATCCCCTTGGAAACACACTTAACAATTTGTATCTTGCCTTCAGTCAAACCAAGCTTGATTTTATTCCTTTACAAACTTTCCCTTAAGGTATTATTATTACTATCACTTTCACTATCACTATAATAATAATAATAATTATTATTATTATTATATATATTATTAGGTATTTACTTTATAGCTCTGGGTTTTGTATATCCATGTAAACATTAAGCCCTCTTCCCTCTATTTGATCCTTAAAACCCCCACATATTATATGAGTTTGTGTGGAAACCAGGCTGGATCTGGTCTAAGCATTGCTGGGTCCTTCAGTACACCAGGGGAACTCCTTCCCTTGGTAGTTTGTGTTGGTACCCAGGCTTACTGTGCCCTGCATTTAAAAAAAAAAAAAAAAAAAGTCCGATCTAAATCTCCAGAAGGTACAAATTCTTACTGAATTAAACTGATCATGCTTTACACCTTTATCCCCGGTGGTTCTCTGCTAGATACTCTCAAGGAAACAGGAGACTTTTTACAAGGCTTTTTCATGTTTTATTCGATGGGGTTCCTAAGCGATGCTGCAGTAAACCACCAAGTGTTAATATTTTTTTCCCCTGACTGCAGCTCCCTTACGACACTTCTGTAAGGCAGATACGCAGAGAAGCCATGTACCACAGCTGTGACTAGCACAGAACTCTTACAACTAAACCCTTTACTTCTAAAGTGTACCACCTTGCACTTACAAACACTAAATTTCTTACATACATGTTACTGTCAACCTTTTAGTTTGTCCAAAAGGACAATGGGTTGCTTGGGTTCTTCTAGTACATATCAATGGCATTCCTAAAAATAAACTTGTTTTTAAGAAGAGACACTGAAGGTTACTCCAGATGCGAATTGCCGATCTAAGTGAAATTAATGACAAAAATCCCAAATTCGCTGAATCAAGGAAACCTAAGGATTCAAACAACAACTGCAGGATAGAGGAAGCCTCTCTACTTTTTTGCCCATTTGCTCTTTCCACTGAGCGCACACACACACAACAAAAAGTAAACACATAAAGTAGTTATAAAATAAAGAAGCAGAATATGTATAGCACATGACATATTGTAAATGATCTGAAACATCTGCAGGTTTTAACTGGGGAGATAGTATTTGAAAAAAAACTTTAATTTCCTTCCATTCTTATTTGCTAAATTTCTGCACATCATCAGTAGAATTAGCCACAAGTGACTAATAGATAGATGCTTCTGTTACTTCAAGTTGATGTAAAGGCACTTATTCAAACCCCTAAATATTCGAATGCAAGAATTCTTGCATCATATAATTAAACTAATCCTCTTTAGGAATAATAAAACAAATTGCTTTATCATACAATAAATTCTCAGTGTAAACACTTAATGCAGCTTCGAGAAAACGACTTTTACAGAGTTCTCTCCACTAGAGGTCTCTAGAGAAATACAAGAAACAATTCAGAACAGCAGATACCTTAGACTTTTCTTCTTGACACTATTTACCTTTCGTGGAAGATGAAAATCGGCTCTTGTTCTATACTTGTTCCAGGTATTTCTTTGGATATGCTGCTTCTGCTGTGGATAATAAAAAGTCCTATTAGTACCATAATAATTCACATCCATGAGATGTTTTAATGCATTTTATAATTAGATTTTCAACATTTATAATCAGAATTTCAACATCACATCCCTTAGGAAGTATAATATTGCACAAAGTATTTAGCCAACGGAAGAAAAAACCTAAAGTGGCTACTTGGTGCAGTAGTCACTTTGCTAAATAAAGAACAAATTAAAACAAATAAAGTAGCAATGAGCAAAAGTGAATACAATGTTGGTTAACCAGAACAGTATTTTAGTTGTCAAATTAGAAAATTATTATTCTGGTGTGCTGTTCAGCACACCATTATATCACAGGCAAAACAGAGCCTGACTTCATTATTTGTTTTTATATCTGGACTAACACAAACATAAATGAGGAATAGGATTCATGTAATTGGACTGTTTTTATTTCTTGATACTTTTTGCTGGGTTTTTTTGGTTTTGCTTTTTTTTTACTAGAAGTTTTTAAATTATAAGTTTGTGCAATTTCCATTGGGTTGATGATTTTCAAAAAAAGTCATTTCCAGGTAAAGATGGGCTTTATCCATTTTAGAATCTGTGCATTTTTACACCACTCACTAGAACAAGTCATTCAGTGATTTAGAGATTTTTCAGAAAGCGAAGCTTATGATAATTATTTTTTTCCTCATGCTATTTTATTTCAGTGAACTTTATGTCTGCATTAACTATTTTTTACTAACATTTGCCTCATTAAATATAATGATGTCACCAGGGCTGCTATAAGGTTTTATGTTGATCATCCTTTAATTTGGTTAATTAATATAACTTTATATTTGCATATTTCTTCATCACCACTTTCTGTGCTGCCCTATTACCTCTGCCACCATATTTGATGTTAAGTTTGACATATAACAATCCTTCAGATCTTTTCTTCTGTACCTCTGAAGTGGAAAGGGGAGTTTTATAACATTACTGTATGGAAGTGGGAAGCTGAATTGCAGTCTTAGGATCCCTGTTTGTTCCCATTATGTCTAGCTCCTATCACAGTCAAAGACAAGTGGAAACAGAGAAGAGTAAGGTATTATTAATAAGAACTACTAGATTAAGAATTATAGCCTACTGTACTCAATGCAGAGAACAAATGGTGTTCTCTACGATTTGAGATTGGGTCACTAATCAGAAAGCTGGAAAAATCTGGAATTAGAAATACTTGCCCTGCTCACATTACTCCTTCTTTAACTGTGGTGGATAGCTCTGTAAACAATAGGAGCCCAGTGCATGCAGCAGCATTAATTTCTACTCATTTTTTGATGCTACATGGTAAGTGCGGAAGAGAACATGAGCTATGCTGAGAGTTGAAAGACTCATGAGGGAGGCACTCCTTAGAAAACAGGTTACTGGGACAGTTCTGGGACTTTCTGAAGTTTGTAAAGTTACTTTAATAGAGTATCTTTTAATTTTTTTTTCATTTGTAGATTGAGAACTGCAAAGGATAATCAACTGAGGCCGATTAGCAGCTTGAAATGTCATAGCTAGGTATTTAAGAGGTGATATTTCTCACTGTATTTCTTGCTGCAAAGACCAGAAAGAGATAAAAAGCTCTGAGAGAATAGGAGGAGTGCAGCAGTGACATTCTCCTGAAAATTGTAATATTATATCACAGAGTTGACTTGTCACCTCCATCAGCTGATCTGACAGTGATGGTTTCAGGCATGGAGTTTTACTGAGTTCACACACAGTGAGTCCAGAGATGCTGATACTTCCATGAGCTATCTCAAGTCATTTACAGGTAGGATGAGTACAGGTCGCAGTAGAAAAGAAGTCCACCTACCATTTAACCAAATGTCCCTGCTCTTAACCTTAGAAACGACAAAGTGTTATGGTTATGTAACATCTAACCTTAATCATAAAATGTCTATATACCTATGCCTAGTTACAACCTTTACCTATATAGGAAATAGTTATTGTCTCTGCCTGCTGCTCTTTGCCCCATTTGTATCTGTTCTGTAATGAGAGATTGGTCCCAGGTTTGTCAGTCCAAATCTGCATCCATTTCCAGTTATTTATCTCACTACTCACTCTGGTTTGGAGGAAGAAACTATGGCAAAGTATTGCCATTAGAACTCACCTTGCTTTCATAAAGATCTGAAATGATCTATAGACTATACCTTGAAATTGTATTCATACCCAAACACTTCTATATAAATGGCAGAATTTTTTTCCTTGACATGAAAATTGCAAACTCCTGGACTGCAGTCCAAATACCAACTATTACTGGAGCTTTAGGACTGTCACTTCACTGGAGGCTTGAGCCTGTCACTTCACCCTTTTGCCTCAGTTCCCTCATTTACAGCTTAGAATTACATTTTCCATTTGTTTCACAAGAGGCTCCCAAGGACTGATTAATAAGTACAAAAAGGTATATTTTCAAATTTTTAGATACTCAGTGATTTTTATATGATTACATAAAGCTCTGAATAAAAGCATTACATAATAGCAACTGTTATTATTAGAATTAAAATAAATATTTAAGCTAATACTGCATTTGATTGTGTAACTACTTCATAATCAGAGTGTGTGTTAATACAGCTTTTATTTCTCGAGACAAAAATGCTATTCCAGGTTATTGACAACAGTATTTTTTGGAACTTTCATCAACTTCACTAGTTAAACAGCTCATAGCTGATAACTGTGAGGACATGGAAAACAAAGGAAAGCAGTGCAGTTCTTATGGGAACAGACAACATCTTCCTCTGGGTTTGAACAAAACCACACGCAATGATCACAACCTTTGGATGCTTCAGTGCTATAAATACCAATTCATAAGTCAAGTCTAAACTTCTCAAACTTTCTCTGCTGTTGTGTCAGCAGAATAAAATGCCTTCTGTAATAAGGAAGAAATTAGTCAATCGGGAATTTAAAAAAATGGTTTATATGGTTAATGTATGGTACTAATTTAGGTTACCGAAGATGGCAGCGAAAGCTGCTGTTCTAAGGAGGGTGGTACGAAGTTTCAGGTTTATCCTGTGGTTCCCTCCCACCACCTTCCAACATGTATATAAATTGTCAGCTCTCCAGACCCTTTGCCAGTTTTCTCTTCTAGACTTGCCAGAAGCAACAGAGGACTAAAGATGAAGATCTTTTTCTTATTCACCTTTTCCACTTTTTTGTTGTCTGCTTTTGAACAAGCAGCTGCTTCTGCTCACTATGACAAGATTTTAACTCATAGTCGAATAAGGGCACGCGACCAAGGGTAAGTAACTGGGGTTTTTTTCTATTTTAAAAGGGAGCTTGTTAATCTTTATTCTCTCCTTTCTTCTCACATTATATTAAATGTGATTTCTCTCTGTGAATTCTTACTATCATTCAAGTAGAACTTTCTCAATTAATTTTACAAGAATTGTTCCTAAATAAAAAGCTTTCTGGGGAGTTTCAAAAGGAGACAGAATACTGTTAAACATCATAAAATGTAGAAAAAACTAAAATCACCACTTCCCAATGAATAAAATACATGCTTTTTAGAATCACTGAAGTTAATTACTGTTCACAAATAACGTAATAGGACGTCAGATATGTTTAATATATGTTTTTAAATGTGACACCTATCCCACAGTATTTGCTTTCTTTATTCCATCCTAATGGAAATCATGAACTCTATTTAAATGCTTTCTAACATGGGAATATATACTGGCAGCCCTTCGTTCCCACTAGAGCAACGCGGCAAGCTGCTCGGCAGGGTACCCAAAAGACAATGCTTACAAGCCAGGCTGCTCAGAGAGACGGAAATAATTTGAACAACTGGTGTCAGGGAGACACACGTGTCTAAACATATTTTCCTTCAGTCTTCTTAAGTAAAAAAGAGTTCTGTGAATAAGAATTGTTTACCATCTTATCTTTCTTTGTTGAATTCCCTCTGCCTGTTACACACACACACATACACACGCACACTGAGCTTTTCAAATAAAAAAGTTCACTGGCTTCCCACCGATGTAAAATATATGTTCTAACTTTTGAACTGATGAATTTTTTTAATTGTAGAAGCATAAAAATCAGTGACAAAATGCCTTTGCTCCATGGAATTTGCCTTTAAGAAATTCCTCTTCTTACATTACCATGCTAAGGAAAAAGTATTCCTCACTTGAAATCTGTGGCTCCTTTTATTTACATGCCAGCTTACCCTTTGGTCCCCAGTAATTCCCAGAATGTTTACTTAGGTGCCTGCGGTACTCCAAACGGTTGGTAATCAAAATAGCTGATTGATTTACAGACGACAGGGTTTCCTTCTACATAAAGAAAGAGGCACTTTTCTTCCCCATCTCCCAATGACCTTCAGCTGCACAGATGTGTACAAGACAAAAACTTTAATGAAAAGAGCCTGATGGTATTCACAGCTCAATCCCGGGTGGCTGGTAATTAATTCACTTCACAGGGGGAAGGGAGAAATGTAAGGCATACTGAGACTTGACTAGGCACAGCTGGCGATCACTGCCTATCAGAGACAGAGGGTCAAACCAGAATGGAGGGGAATCTTCTGTCCCTGCTGGGAGGGTGGGCTTGCCAAGGAACCCAGCTGGGCAGCCCCGGGAGCTTGCACTTTGGTTGCCTGAAAACACACCTGCCCTGGGAACTGAAGCCAGATGTTCATTTCTTACTCTTGCTCAACAGAAATGGTATTTGCTGCTATTTTATATAAAACTTTTCCAAAGATGTACAGAAACTTCTTTTTAAAATGTTTCTCGCTCCCACCCATAGCCCAAATGTCTGTGCCCTTCAGCAAGTTATGGGAACAAAAAAGAAATACTTCAGCACTTGCAGAAACTGGTACCAGGGAGCCATCTGTGGAAAGAAAGCGTAAGTATGCTCTGTTTCAAAGCTATTCCCCATTCATTGAGATAATATAACGTACAATTAGAAAACTCTCCTTTTCTCAGAGACAAATTAACTGTTTGTTTCAAATGCAGACATAAGAAGAATTCGGTTCATAATTTTACAGGGTTACAGCTTCTCTTTAGCTGCTTCTGAAACCACCTGGATAACTGATCCAATAATTGTTGCCAAAAAAAATCACAAAAGGACTGGATAGTCTGAAAATGACAGCATAGTATATAGTCTTTTTTAAGTTTAAGAGGCTTCAAAGTATTAGTTTCAGCAATACTTCTCTGAGTTAAGTAGTCATAGCTCTATCTGAAACACGAGGAGATATGAGGTTAAGTGACCTACCCAAAAACACAGAATGACCTAATAAGCCAGTTGTGAAAAGAGCTCAGCACTACCCAGCAGAGCTGTGTGCTCAGACCACAACGCTCCACAAAGAAAAAAAAAAATCAAAATATGGTTGTGGATACAGATTAAATCTGGGTGAGTTTGGCATTCTTTTGGAATCTGCGTGTATATTTCAATTGTCACTTCTTCTCAGAATGCAAGTCATTGCCTTTTCTGTGACAAAATATTAAAGCCACTACTGCTTCATCAGCCATAGAGCAGCTTCAGAGTGTGAACACATACAAAACCCCTAGTCCTGAACTTGGTCTGCCCCACTTGTCTCACTTAGAATTAAGTAATTTAACAGAGACTGACATTGTTTACCCAATACAATAAACTAATGTTATTCTCGTGTACCACATTTTCTCTTGCTGTTATGCAATTACTTGGATAAATTTCTCAGCAGTTGTCACAGGAAATCATTATTTTTATTTTCCCATTATTCTCTTACAGGGTCCAAATAGGTCTGGGGTGACATTTTCAGAAAGGCTCGAGTGAACAGGGAGTCCAGGCTTTAACTGCAACTCTGTCTTAGGGTATTAGGAGTCTCTTAGTGAAAGCCTATAAAACTCTTCCATATGCCCAAGTAATATTTAAGTACACAGTTTGAATAGTCACTGAGAGATTGTATGCCCTAAGACATAAAGATGTTAAGTTATATTGATACATGGTGCAAATTATATGTATGAGGAACTTAACTGCATTTAAAGTAAGATTTGTATTTAAAACTTTCATAATGAACATCAACCACTGTTTTAGATGTTAATGTAATGTGGAATAGAGATTTCTTTTTCTGTGCCAAAGGCTTCCTTAACAGAGGTTAATATGGAAGAAAAATATCCACAGTGTTAGCAACATAAGCCAGTCGAAGATGACTCCCTTTGTAAACAAGCTCTTAAATTCTCTTGAAAATGTCTTTCTGATCAACAATAATTCACTAAATAAACAAGAAAAGAGAGCTTGAAGAAGTAGTGACTGATAATTTGCAACTAGTTATATTTTTATTCTCCTGATTGTCAAAGTCATGAGTAAATAGGATCCACATTTTCCAGTCCATTCTTCAAGTTTAAAAAAGTGTTTCTAAACACAGAAACATTGATAAATTCGGGGGGGCGGGGGGAAGATATATTTGACTTTAAACAAATACACATAGCTCACATTGAATCCAAGTGAGCTTTTACAAACAGAATACTTTTAAGTTAAAACTGCAACTATAAGACTTTGTAAACTTGTATGAAATTGATTGAACAGTTCTTTACAGAAAGTCAAAGAATTCTATGTTGACAAAAAATTAGATGCAGACACAATCTGGGTTTGTGCTCGGAAATTGAGGGGGGGGGGAACACAAAAAATGATGCAGAGTGTGCATGCATCACTAGCCGTGCTAATAATGCCACAGTCTCCCATGTTCTCTTCAGTGCATCTACATATATGACACTTTCATAATTAAAAAGTATCCTTTTCCTATTTATTTTTTTCATTTTTCTTCAAAGCCAGCTTTACATTTTGTTTCATTTTTCAGCTGGTTCATCTGTCCTGGCTGACAAACAATTATTTTCATAGTTCTTCTTGAGCATGATCCCTATACTTACTAACGTAAAACTGATTAAGACTCCCAAATGATTTATGTGAGAAAAATGGCTCCAGTAACGATTTTTGCACTGTTAAAATCAGACATGTAAATCAGATAGTAGTCAGGCAAGGACCTGAAATGGTCTTGGATTGTGGTTTCTACTGCTTCTGTTGGGTGTCAGAGGCTTTGCTTTTTTTGAGATTCCTGAAAGATGCTACATGTCATAACACAGTGTTGGAAAGGATTCTTAGGAAAAAGACTGAGGGACGATGTAGTAGGAGGAAGTTTTCTTCCACTTTCTTTCTGAGAAAATGTTTTCAGTGCTCTGGCAGCATACCATAAATTAATGGAGCTGAGTTATACTTCCGATTCAGTGAGACACTGATTCCAACACAGTCTTGCCTTTCAAGCACTGCCATGGCTTTGAAGTCTCAATTGTAAAGTCAGTCTAGACATGAAGAATGACACCATGGCCCCACCAGAGCCAAGGAAAAGACCTGATTTTCATGGGCCAAGCTGTCACCCTAAGCTTTCTGCTATTGTAAGCTTTATTGGTTACTAATTACTTATTTAAGGAGGTGGAAGAAAGTAACAGCAGTAAGTTACAGTGGACATAGCACAAATCATAATAAACATCCTACCCAGACAAGCAATCTGGTTATTCTAAATTTCCAGAAGTTTCTTTGGAACGTAATTGACTGTCTGGAATCTTAACCAGTCTCTCCCATTTTGATTTTGGCTTTGTTTTTATAAGCAAATCCAGACAGGTTAGAACTAATTTTTCATACAAATTGCAGATTTGTATGCATTTGATGATGGTAATAATGATCAATTTCCAGTCAAACTAGACTGTGTGTAGTCATTTGCCCCACCTCTACCTTCAATTTTTTCAGGACCCATAGGTTTATACTTTTTATCAGAATCTTTCTTTCTCCTCCAGGTGGCATTATAATACTGACTTCCCTTTTCCTTCAGTGGACATGCTGCAAGTCATCCAAAATACTTCACCTTTTGAGTGAAGTCTGCCATACCACTGACTTCTTTGGCACTACATTTTATTCCACTGCAGACACATTGGGAAGAAGGGTATTTCCTGAAAATGACTTAGACTGAAACTTGGATATTCTCAAAGTCAGTTTTGGAAAACAATCTACTCCTGTGGTTTTATTCCTAGATAGATGTCATGTCTTCCCATGAGAGAAAGCCTGCTCTCAGCACAAATCTGATAGGGAATTCATTACTTTGCTGAGCTCCAGAAGTAAAATGAGTTATGCAGTGATAGATACCTTCATGTGTCAGGAAAAATAGTTTGAAGCAATAGGCAGTTTGAACTCATTGAATTAAAGTCAGGTGGTGATTTTGTTCTCTTCACTGACTAGAATTTAGAGGAATGTAAACTGTAAAACATGTTACAGAGCCTATGTAAGGCCCTAAGCAAGAAGCCTGCTACAGCCAACCAGAGGAAGACATTGAGCAGCAGGGCTGGGTGGATTTGGGCATGAGAGTCTACAAAAAATTATCACCTACCTTCTCCCTCCTCTTTTAACACTCCTACCATTGTACAAGCACTTACAAAGCAAGACTAGAGGGGGAAAACAGAGTGTATGAGAGTAAGCTAAGTCAGATAACTCTGAGGTTTTTTTGTGGCTGTAATAGAGCATCTGTTCTAACTTAGTCTTAGCTGTTAATGGAGTTTTATACTCTGTGTACTCAAAACAGAAATGCAGACATGACTAAAGAGGTTACTGTAATAAGAATGCTAATCCAAAGGACAATGGCTCTTCTCATGTTAATATCTCCATGTTAACAAGTTCTCCCTAACTTGTACATATGATCTATAAAATGTTAATTTAAGAATGCTTTCATTATTTGCACTTCCTATTCACTGCTGTAAATTTCCAATTGGGATGCAGCTTTAAGATTTGCTAAAATCAAAGCCTATTGGACCAGAGGTCTTTCCACTGTTTCTCTGCAGTATTTTATCTCCATGCCAGCAAGGAGTAGAAACAGATGAGTCACAGAGCTGATCTGAATAAACTGAAAACTGGCTGTGTTAGCCAAGAATAACGACGACATAAGGTAGTGTTGCTCTGCCCCTTTTTCCGTTGGAATATATTCCTTTGGATGAGGTCAAAACAACTTTGTGCTAAAAAAAAGCCAACAACAATCAAACAAAAAAACCCACCCTAAAACAAAAAAAACCACCAAAACCTCAAAAAACTCAAGAATGCAGCACTGCTTGTTATCTGAGTAGCTGCTTTCTTCTCCTGGGCACCATCTTATATTGAACTAGTAGGGAGATACAGATGAGGATAACTTATGGTGTGAGATGGTAGTTCCCCTGTGTACAATGTCTATACATGAATGGTGCTGAGGAACTGCATCTTGCACTGAGTTTTATCTAGTTCTAACCTTATCATGGGATCCTCCCTTGAGGATACAGACCCCTTTTCTCCCATTCCATCTTTCTCACTACATTTTGAGCACAGCTGATACATGGACCTTCTAATTGCACTCAACTGTAAGGGAACATGAATACTGCAAGTAGGAACTTACAGTAACCCTTGATGACTGAAAAGAAGTCTGGACTGTACATAACAAGTTACATGATAAAAAAGGCACTGATCTTGTAATGCTTGGCTGAAGAAGCATTTTCTTTTTTAACTATGTTCTTCAGCCAATTTTCTGCCTTTCATTAATTGTGTCATTGTTGTGTCATATGGTAAGATTAAACTTGCTATGTCTTATTCTATGCTTATAACTCAGCTTCCTTTTTCCTTTTTCCAAAACATTTTGTCAGCTTTAGTTTATGAAAAATGAGAGAAGTGTACTCAGCTGCCACCAAAGAGTCTAAAAATTAAAAGCTGGAATGTAGTGGTAAAGACTCAGCAAAAAACTTCAAAGAATTAGTGTTCAGAACTCTAGCACTGCCAACATCAGCCACACCTATAAAAATAAACCTATTATGTAAAACTGTGATGGCAATTTTTGCTTGTCATTCACAGTGTACCATAATTTGAAAAATAATATCTAAAGTCTAATGGTTTAAAGTTTGTTTTAGACTTTGGTAAGATTTTATAATTTGTTGGCATTCCCTCTCCCGAGGAGTCAAAATCTGTGATAACTTTAGTGAATTTGCACTGTCATGTAAGACAGGAGAATTTGTCAAACAGATCTATGGTAGAGCTTTTATTTCTGTCATAATAATTAAGAAGACGTTATATGTTATAAGACCATCAATGCTAAATTGAGTGTTACAGTATAGAATTATCAGTTAGCCCTGGTTTGCTGTTCTGTATAGCTTACATTTATTCAAGAATGAGAATATTTTATTAACTTCATTATATAACAGTTCCTGGTCCCTGGTATTGCTAAATTCTATGTATGCTGTGATGACATACTGTTTTAACTCTGTTTCTGATTTCTTGTAGTCTGGTTTTCATCCTCACTACATTTAGCAGTGAACTTTCCCTTGTGTTCAACCACCCAGCCTTTAGTGACTTCCTTCTCTATAACCTGCTTTATGTCTCTTCTTAATTAGTTCTCTCCCTCATTCCTGAGCTTCTTCAAAGTCTTCCTTGAAAAACTGAGCTCTGCCATCCCTCTTTCTATCATCATATAATCCACAGGACCTTGTCCTAAATACCTTTTTAGTTCCTATGTCCAGTATGCAGGTGACCTCATGTAACTTTTTCATTTTAATTTCTGTTCAGTTCAATTAATTTTTTTCTTTTTCCTTTACAACCTTCCTGCCACCAGTTTCTCTCAATGGCCTCACTTTCTTTATTTTTCCCTTTCTTCCATCCCATCTAATCTTTTCAAAATAGACCAGTTAAACTAATTTTCTTCAGCTGCTGTTCTAGTCACATCATCTTTCAATAACTCTACATGAGTTCCACATGCCCTCTCATGTTCCTTCCTAGCACTTAAATGATGGCAGTCATTCTGTAAACTCAAAAGCCTTGTATTTAGTAAAATACAACCAATTTGTAGTCTATACAGAAAAGGCTGAATGATAAAAAAGGGATAAAGATCTGGAGAGTGTGTACTTAACAATGAAAAATTAATAATAAAAAAATTATATACATTTGTATATTATTTAATTGTGCTTTTGTGTATATCCCACAGAACTGTCTTATATGAGTGCTGTCCTGGCTATATGAAGATGGATGGTACGAGGGGATGTCCTGCAGGTACAAGCTTACTTTCATATGGATGAGTCAGTATATGAGAAGCATTACAACACAGGAGACTTTCAAAGGTGGTCATCTTGAGAAATGATTGCTTCTTTTTAAGAATTTCTGCCTGAGAATACACAGCTTCATTTGCATACAGCCAACACAGTTAAAAATCAGCCAGCACTGAATTCAATCATGCAGTTTAAGTTGAATTTCCCAGCTCCTTCCAGCTGCTGGACTGGAAAGGAATGAGAGCGTCTTCAGTTCCCAAAGCTGCCAAAGAAGAACTTTTATTCCTATTCTCATCACACCCCAGAATAACCAAAAGTATACCAGTGAGGTCAGAAATCCAGGACATGGTGTGTGGCATATCTAAATTCTGTTTATTCCTTTTCCTGAGAAGACTTGAATCTTATTTACTAGAAGAGTGTTATAGGCTTTAAATAAACTAAGAAGGAGTGAAAATGAAGACAGGAATTCTTGATTTCTCCTATTTGTGCTATTCTGTTTTGCATAAATAAAATTAATTGCAGCAGGGAAGAGTAATCTGAGAAGAAATACATTTCATAACTTTAGATCCCTACATCTGAACTAATGCTTTTACATTCAATAATAGAGTTAGGCATATCTAAGGCAGAGTTCTGTTTGTTTAAATGAATTAATATCACTTTAGATGTTTACATTAGGACAAGGTCAGTCACACTCTAGAATTGCCTGTTCCTCTCCATGACCATAAAAAGAGCCAAGAACAACTAGCTCGCATGCAGATGCCTCACTTCTAGATGCCTAGAATTGGGAGAGATTAATCCTGTTCTCATGTAGCGGTGTTTTAACTGTAAGACTATGGCCATTCTTACTCTCTGGATAAATCAATATATGCACAAACCACACACTGGAGGAACAGCAAGAGGCCTCACAAGAAGAATTCTGGTCCACCATGACCAAATGAGACCCACTCCATTGAAATTTTTGTGATTATAGATGGAATTTACTCCTGTCCTCAATGGATAGCCTTCCATTTCAGGTTAGGTTGGCACAAAACAAGACAACTCTTCTAAAGAAAGCATTACAATATTAGGTTTTGTTTGATCTAATTTTTCATTAAGCAAATAAAAAAAATAAATAACAAGCAGATGTGTTTGGATGATTTTTGAGTATGTTGACAATGGAATTTTAATCCAAGCATGTTGTTTTAATATTGATTTAAACAGTTTCAGAAAAGCAATACTATTGTCCAACCAAAAGAAACAAAGTAGATTTGATTGTGAGAAACTGGATGACTGAAGAATTTACAGTATTCTTATCTCATGTTTATTTTAGTTACTCCTATTGATCATGTATATGGTACACTTGGTATTGTGGGAGCAACCTCCACACAGCAGTATTCTGATATATCAAAGCTGAGAGAAGAGATTGAGGGACGAGGATCATACACTTTTTTTGCACCAAGCAATGAAGCCTGGGAGCAATTAAATTCCGTAAGTGTGTGTGTGTGCGTGCATGTGTTGAAGTGTGTTTCTCTTTCAGCTAATGTTGTTTTAGCTGCAACAGCTAGTCTATGGTAAGGTAGACTAAAAACAATATTGATATTTTAGATATAAAAGGACATTACATAAGTTATAATAAAATAATTTGCATGTTTAACATGCATTGCTGAAGCTAGAGAGTCTGAATTTATTTTCAGGATTACTAAGCAACTGTAAGTGTTTCTTATTTAAGCTCTTGCATGACAAATATTAATAGTGTTATTAGCATAGTTTTGGGGAAACTATCTGACAGGAATTCCAACAATTGCATGATGTAGAGTATAATTGTACTTTGTCAGTGATTCAAGTGTCCTTCTTTTAGTAATGTTTTTAGTTAAATATTGAAGCTCCTCCAATGATTTGTTTGTGATGAGACCTCTTGTCTTCCATTTGTGAGCAAATCAGACTAAAGGTATCAAAGCCATGTCTCCTAACATGAAATATCCATTGTTGAATACTTTGAAAACATATGTTAAGGTAAAGCAGTATGTACATCTTTCCAACTGGAAGAATGTTTTGAAGCTTCTAATTAATTAATTAATTTCCTTTCTTCTTCAGGAAATTCACAGGAATTTGGTTGACAATGTAAATATTGAACTGTATAACGCTCTCCACCACCACATGGTAAACAGGCGCATGTTGACAAAAGATCTTAAGAATGGCATGACTCTGGTGTCTATGTATAATGACCAGAAATTGATCATTAACCATTATCCTAATGGGGTAAGTCTATTCTCTTTTTTTTTTTTCCTAATATAATTATTCAGTTACAGCCATTACTCTTTCCTTTATTTCCTTCTATAGCTAAGAAAATATGTTATAGAAAGTTTAACGTCTGCTAAGTCAGTTGCCACTGACAAAAATAAATAAATTTTCTCCTGAAGAAATTTTGTCTGCTGTGTAGACTAATCACTAAGAAAAAATTAATAAACATGTCCTGTTTGCTGATTAGAAATCAAAGTTCAAACAAGAATGAACTTTCTTCCTAAAAGACAAAGCCTTTTGTGGCCAAAATATATGATCATAATAAATCTGAGAGCAAAACCTACTATTAATCTTCATGTGTTTACAAAATAATATTCAATCAGGTCTTTTCTTTGACTTGGAGAGCACGGTAGCAGCATTTAAGATTGTAGGGGACATACATCCATTATTTAGCTGGAAAAAAAATTATTTTTATAAATGCTAGAAATATCCCAGCCAAGTTGCTCACTTTTGTTGCCTTAAATGCATCAAAATGTTTATGTTGGACTACAGTTTACATCAGTAAAAACCAACACAATCACCTTATTAACCAGATATGGAAAACAAATCTGAATAATTGCAATAAGAAATAAAACATGAATATGAAATCAATGTAGCCTGAATAAACCTGTTGCTAGCTTTCCAGAAGCTTAGTCAGCCTTTCAAGTCTTACAAGGTTTTACTTAAAATTTAAAATAAAACCTGAAAGAACAACAGTGAATAGGTAATGTACAGTACATACATGTCAACCTGTAAGAATCAGATTCCAAGTATATGATCAAATTCATGCTTAATCTTCCTCTGCTTGATTCTTCAAATATAGGTTGTTACTGTTAACTGTGCCAGGGTCATCCATGGCAACCAGATTGCTACCAATGGTGTTGTTCATGTCATTGATCGTGTCCTGACTGCTGTTGGAAATACCATTCAAGATTTCATTGAAGTTGAGGATGATCTTTCATCTCTTAGAGTAAGTGGGCAAAAATAAAAACACTTCTCTGGTCTTTTAATTTTTTCTTCTTTCTTTTCTATTTGCGTATGATACCTGGAAGTAAGCAGGATTAGTTCAGTAAGAGACAGAAATAAATTAAATTAAGAACTCAGCTAATATTGCAAATCTAACTATATAAAAAGGCAAAGTATATTTTACTTAAGGAGTCTGCCTCTGCTCTTTTGTGGATCAAATAAGACAACATCAATAGAACAGAATGTGTATGCACGTAAAAAAACGTGTCTTCTCTTCAAGCACTGATGTAATGAAACATGTGAGCATAAGTTACAGAGTCTGGTGCTAGATAAATAAGAATAATTTCAAACCGGACAATAGAAAATGGTAAAAAACCCAAATAAATTCCAGAATCTGACTCATAGAAAGTTTCAGAACACCAGTAGATACATGTAGGAAGGATTTTTCTTGCAGAGAGGAAGCAGGGTTTTTTCTCTGTCCAAGTTTCTAATTTCTCCTTCTTCTAGAAGATATGTCTGCTTAGCATAATGGGATATCATGCTGCACATGTTTAAAAAAAAATGCCATGGTTTTGCAAATATCTGTTGTCCTTTTCCTTCCTCCATCTCCTCAATAAATACAAAAAAATATTTTAAATGCATAGGCATAAAAGTGGAAAAGGCCCTCTGAATCTCTTAAATCCAGTCCATGACAGTTATAGGCAACCACATAACTTAATCCCTTTAAAAAAATGAATATAAAAGCCAACCCTTTCTAGTCTCCAGTTGAAAAAGAAGCCCTCTCTATTTCATTTTTTCCTGTGCATTCTTTCTTGTATGTCCTCTATTTGGGTTTAACTTTTGTGTCTAAGGAGACGTTTTCACCTAATCCTAGATAAGGTCATCTATTCTTTTTATATTAACTTGCATACCTCCCTAATTCTGCTTGAAAAAAACTTACTGGTTTCCAGGACACATGCTAGCATCATGCTTGTTTTCCTTTCAGTTGGATTACATTGCACTCTGCTTTTTTGACTTTTCAAAGTCCCTATGTGCCTATAGCACATACTGTTAATTCCTGTGTGCGTGCCTCTGCACTTATACCGCTTTAATGACTTTGGCTCCAAAAGCAAATGTACTAATGAAACCATTAAACAAAATCAGCCCTGAGATTCTAATATGACATTTCTTTTAGGATGGGTTATTCCCATCTTCCAGTTCGCCAGTTTCATATGCACTTTTTCTTTATCACACCCAAATTTTGAGGTTGTAAAGAAGAGATTTATAAGCAAGTTAAGAAGATTTATTTAACGAATAAAAGGGAAATTATATTTTTTTGAAAAATATTGAATTGGGTTTCATTTAGTTCAGACTGCTTACCCCTCTTCATTACTAGAAAGTTGAGAATTTTTCATCAATTTTGTTTAACTTTACTTTTTTAATGTCCAGAGCCGAGTGACATTTTAGGGATTAAAAACCTGGAGATAATTTTTCCTGACCTCAAAGCCTGAGATAGAATACAATAGAATATTATATTTCCGTTGGAAGGGATCTAAAATGATCATCTAGTCCAACTGCCTGACCACTTCAGTGCTGACCAAAAGTTAAAGCATGATATTAATGGTGTTGTCCAAATGCCTCTTAAACACTGACAGGCTTGGGGCATTGACCACCTCTCTAGGAAGCCTGTTCCAGTGTTTGTCCATTCTCTCTGTAAAGAAATGAACCTCCCCGATGCAGCTTTGAACCATTCCCACGTGTCCTGTCACTGGATACTAGGGAGAAGTGCTCAGCACCTCCCTCTCCATTTCCCCTCCTCAGGAAACTATAGAGAGCAATGAGGTAGCCCCTCAGCCTCTTATTGTGATTCAAAACCTCCTCCTTGTATTTAATGAAATTTGTCACACACCTGTAATACATTTTTTTTTATTATTTCAGGGGTAAATTATTAGCTTTGATAAACAATTGCTTTGATCTAATTTCTCAAAACCTGTATGTTCACATTTTTTGTTTAAAAATTCAGGCCATAATAATAAAAATTTCTGCCCTGTTGTCACCTCTCTCAGAATTTATTGATTACTGTGTGCTAAATTAAGGACGTAACTCAGTATATCAAGACACATTTTTCCCACAAAATTAATTTTCTATTCCTTTTTGTCAATTAATTTTTTCATCTTTCTAGAACACTGATCTCAGTCTAGCATTGAAGTACCTATGGGCACTAGGTGAAACTAGACAGATAATGTATTTTGGTAATATTTTAAATAACCAGCATTAAAAACCAAATATGTTTTATAGGCTGCTGCCATCACATCAGATGTCTTGGATATTCTTGGAAGGCCTGGTCATTACACACTCTTTGCTCCTACTAATGAAGCTTTTGAGAGACTTCCAAGGGGAGTCTTAGAAAGGATCATGGGTGACAAGGTGGCTTCTGAAGGTATGTAACCTTTTTTTGCAAATGAGAAATAGAGGTGAGTAGATCAGGAGGTAGAAACTACATTATCCTAGTAGCTCTGAAATTAAGCACCTGTACTTCTGTATATATGGGAGGAGTTATTTCTTGTGTCTCTGATTTTTCCAGTTATCTAAGGATTCAAATTCACTGAAAACTTAGTTTCCAAAACAGTTTAAAGGAAACTCTGAAAATATAGGCACATTGATGTTTCTAATAGTTCAACTGCATTGTTCTGATAGAGATTCCTGCCTCTAGAAATGCAGGGCTATCTGAATGTGGGATTCTCTCATAGTTTTCTCATGAACAGTTTTTTCATAGAAAAAGGACATGTTCTTATAAAAAGCAAGTTCTGTCCTGCAAGTTGAACTGAATTTATACTATATATTCTGACAGATTATAACAGTCAGCACACTTATTCTTCTGAGAACTACAATAAAACTAAATAATAAATGCATCAGTCTGTTATGTTGTGGTGGTTTAACCTGGCAGGCAGCCAAATACCACGCAGCCGCTCACTCACTCCCCCCACCCCCAGCGGGACGGGGAGAGAATTGGAAGGGTAAGAGTGAGAAAAACTCATGGGTTGAGATAAAGACAGTTTAATAGAACAGAAAAGGGGAAAATAATAATGATAATGATAAAATACACAAAATGAGTGATGCACAATGCAATTGCTCACCACCCGCGCTGACCGATAACCAAATAGCGATCGGTACTTCCTGGATCATGCCTACCGTTCATATACTGAGCATGACGTCACATGGTATGGAATACCCCATTAACCAGCTGGGCTGGCTGTCCTGATTATGTTCCCTCCCATCTCGTGTACCTAGCTCAGTCAGTAGGCACGGGAGCTGTCCTTGGACTAGGAGGGCACTTAGCAACAACTGAAAACATCAGTGTGTTATCAACATTCTCCTCATACTAAATCCAAAACACAGCACTAGGAGGAAATTTAACCTTATCCCAGCCGAAACCAGGACATATGTGAACAGTAATGTAATGGAAGGCTACATTTCTATTCTCATTTGTGAGCTCCACTGCACTGGACAAGTTCTCCATCATTTCATTATGGCCTAATTAAGTCACTGTTCAATATCTCAATGGAGAAAATGAGGGATCTGGGCTAATTTTAATGTGAGACAGTGACTAAAAATGGAATCCGAAATAACATGGCATTTTTGTTGTGTTTTTTTAATTATTTTTTTCAGTTTGCTTTCAGGAATTTTTAACTGATTCTTTTGGTACCCACAGAGAATGGTACACTGAATCTCACTTATATAGTAAGGCATAACAAAATGTAAATCTGGGGCTGACTTTGCATAGCCTATAGAGTTTTGTACTCAGAGGTCCATTTGGAGCATATCATCTGCAGTCACCGCGTTATATACTCTGTAACATGCAGATCACAGCATAACCAGTATAGTTTTCATAATATAAGGGATGCCAGAGATTTTTGACCATAGATGTTTAGAGGTCTATAGTATCAATTCTCATATAAATAACTTTTAATAAAGAATCTATGAGTGCAAATAAGCAAATATGTTACATAAGCTAGTAAACTATTAAAAATAGTGTAGATGTAATAATTTATCCCACACCTATATGTGAATTTTATATATATATATATGAATATGTGTCCAAACATCTATATATGAACTTCCTGCTCATTTCTCCATAGCTCTCGTGAAGTTCCATATTTTAAATACTCTCCAGTGCTCTGAAGCCATCACAGGTGGAGCCGTCTATGAAACTTTGGAAGGAAACACAGTTGAAGTTGGTTGTGATGGTGAAAGTCTGACTGTGAATGGAGTGAAGATGGTGAAACGCAAAGATATTGTGACAAGCAATGGCGTTATCCACCTCATTGATGAAGTGCTAATTCCTGATTCTGGTTAGTGATGTGTATGAAAAACTTCTTACACTGAAGATATTTTCTACAATCTTTCCTAGATTCCATCAGATATATTGTTATGGATAAGCATGGAGAATCCAAATCAGGAAAAGGAATAAATTGTGTGCTAAAATACCTTTTCTTACTCCTTTATTTGCAGCCAAGCAAGTAATTGAGCTTGGGGGTGCCCAGCAGACTACTTTTACAGACCTGGTGGCACAGCTAGGACTGGCATCTTCTCTAAGACCAGAAGGCCAATACACTCTCCTGGCACCTCTGAATGGTGCTTTCTCAGGTTAGTAGCCTTAAAAGATTATGCTCTGAATGTCAAAATAAACAAGAATATATGCTACCCTGACAGTTTTCCAGATAAGCCCCAGTACTTTCTAAGTCCCAAGGAAAGAGAGCCATAGAGAAATAGAGATACTTCATCCTTTCAAAATACATACCGTGCAGAAAGACAAAACGAGCCTAACCACCAGGCTGCAAAGCTTGTTTTTAGTGATATCATTTGTAATGGAAATAGTATCACTGAAATAAGATACAAAATATACACAGATAAATTGTGGGAAAGGAAAGATATTGATGAACTGCCAGTTGCCTTAATCTTTGCATTACTTGCATTAGATTCACAACTTACTTATTCTCAAAATTTTATACAAGAAAGTTGGTATTTTCTAGTACAATAAAGCAGAGAGAAACTGATACAAATATACTATAAACAGGTGTTTGCATACTTGCAGAAGTGACCACATGGGCATCCTGCTCTTCCCCTAAGGAAGTGAGTGTTAACTCACCACCACAGCAGCAAATTTGGAAAGGTTTTAAGGTGCACATGCAGAAAGGAAAAGTTGTAATAAGAAGTTCAGCAGTAATTCAGAAGATGGAGAAGGCCCACATATAAATCATCTGCCATATCATTTACAGTAATTAATCAGGGCTATGTCAAAAGTTCATCTCTGAGTTTAAGGAATGGCAATTTGCAGAAACTACTTAATTCATTTTCTGTGTACACAGATATGTCCAAGACTTAACTCAAGCATTTCAAAGAAAGATTCAATATTTCCATGGTCTTTTAATATAGCATCCACAGTTAACTTTATTTGAATGAAAATTCACTATATAAATCACTATATATTAAACGGCTTTGTAGATGACACCTTAAGAATGGATCAACGCCTTCTTAAAACGATCCTGCAGAATCACATTATAAAAGTGAGAGTTGGGCTCAATGAACTGTACAATGGACAAGAGCTGGAGACGATTGGAGGAAAACTGCTTAGAGTCTTTGTGTATCGCACAGTAAGTGAATGGGGCTTTCTAACAATATTTATCCCAACTATGAAATTGAAGAGTCATAAAGAATAAAAGACAAAGCTGAATGAAATCTCCAACATTTACCATGACGACTATCTAGCAAAAATCTTTAAGCTTTTCAGCTAGGAAAAAATGAAAATCTGACCGTTATTGATGGGAACTTTGTTTGCATGGAAGACTCTTTGGGAGAATGAAACAAGGTTCCAGATTTGGCACTCCATTAATTACAAATTTTTAAAGCTATTTTTTAGAACTAATTAAGAACATTCTCAAGGGAAACAAAAAATCAAGTTTGGAAATATTTATACCATATTAACTTACTCCAGATTTTGCTACTTTTGTTTTCTCAAGCAACACCAGATTTCCTGGCAAGAACACACAATTTGACTATAGGAAACACATATGAATATTATTTTTAAATTTAGGAGCCTGTTGGGAAGTATGCATCTATCTCATTTTATCAAATATGTTTAAATGTGTATCATTGTGTGAATAGCTACACTTGTTTCTCTTTTAATCAGGCTGTATGTATTGAAAATTCATGCATGGTCAGAGGAAGTAAAGAAGGAAGGAATGGTTTTATTCACATCTTCAGACAGATCATCAATCCAGCAGAAAAAACATTGCATGAAATGCTGAGAAATGATAAGCGTTTTAGGTAAGTAGCAGTTTTCACAGCACTGAGATTTTCCTACAGAGGGTAGCTATATATACAGCATAGCTGGTCTGAGAAATAGTTGTGGGCTGTTGGAGTTTGTGGGGCAGGAAGGGCAGGGAAGGGGTTATTACCTCCTTAAAAAAAAAAAAAAAGGGGGTGGGTGGGAAATAAAAAGTGTTCTCCTCCAGCTGTATGCTGAAAGGGCTCCCAGACTTTATGCTAGAATGGTTGTTTACAGCACATAGGAGACAGTAAGACATCAGAACGAGAGGAGTAAAAGGACAAAATGGATTGGATGGTACATCCAGAGCTATAAATGCAGCAGAGTCTGGAGGTTTAATTAACGAGTAGTACAATTCCATATGGGTGCAGCATGATTGTATATCCTTCCAGTAAATATTTCTGTCCACTTCCTGCAAGTATCTCAATACTCCTAGAGAAAGCAACTACCCTTGGCATCCTCCCTTCATCTCTTTGATCTGTGAGGTTTTCATTCGATGAATTCTGCTCTGATCCAGGCTGAAAATGTATTTTTTTTTTCTCAAATCCTTTTTCCTCAGTCTGCTACTCTTAAGACTGTCTTTTTTTTTTTTTCTCATTTTCCTCCTCCACTGTCTTTATTTCTGGGAAATAGTGAGAGTGTTTGAAGATTGATGCACTACCAAAAAAAATGAGGGAACTAAGTGCCTGGGCCAAAGTATACTTACTACACTTCGACAGAATGTATTTGTGTTTTGTTTGTTTGTTGTAAACAGTGTTTTCCTCAGTCTGGTGAAAGCTGCAGATTTAGATGATGTTCTGTCACGGCCTGGAGAATGGACTCTCTTTGTTCCAACTAACGATGCTTTTAAAGGTTTGACTGATGACGATAAGGATATATTGATAAGTAAGTAACACAAGAAAACTAGAAATATAAGCAAAGGTAAAATTGATGGGAAACATGCCTAGTGCCTTTCTTACACAAAAGATGTCTGATAAAACAGTTTACCTTTTGCATAGAGGAGGTCATAGGACTTCCCTGAATTAATTCCTTCTTGGGAGACAGAGAAAGTATCTTTTTGGAAAAAAGCATCCAACCTGAATTTAAATTTAAGTTTCAGTCCTTGATATATTATTCCAAGGTGTAATTACCTTCCAAGTTAAAATCTGTATTCATTTAATTAGCTTCAACTTTTCATCATTCAACCTTGCTATAGATTTTTTTAAACTGAAAAGTCTCTATCACATTTCTTTTCTAATTGTGACCACTGCATTAAAAGATATATATTATTGACTTTTCTACCTTTCCTTTCTCATCTCTGCCTCCATGCAGTGATCTCTGATATCATCTGTGCTCTACAAGTTAAATGTTGAATATATATTGCTAAATGTCAATTTATGTAATTTCTTTTCATCTTACACTTTTAAACTCTGGAATTATATAGATTGTTCACAAGATTTAAAAGTAGTTTCTTTAATGACATGCTTTATTTCCTTAAGAGAAGAAATGCATAGTGAATACTTCAAATCTCCTGCAGAATTTCCCTCTAGAGGGGTAGACTGTAGCCACAGCACTATAAATATTTTTAGTTTATTTGAGAGTAATGTGAATCTGGCCTGTGCACAAGTGCGGGAGGAGTGGTTCCATTGAATCCCACATCTAGAAGGTCAGTCACATTTTTTGTTCCTGCACTTTTCAGATCAAAGTTCGAAGACATGAAGCCAAATCCCACAAATCCCTAATGACTTCAAAGAGCCCAGCTCAGAGCATTGATAAGCAGCATCCCCAGCTCTATACAGCCTTTAACTCACTAATGAGGCACTGTGAATTTAAATTATCTCTTCAGCCATTTAAATTTATGATAGTGGTCTAAATTACCTTCTAGTGTGGTGTGTCTCTAGTGACTAACAGTAAATTAACAGATAACCTAAAAGACTAACATTAGATAGCTGTAAAATGAAATGAAACTTGTCTCAAGGCTGTGAACTGAAGTAACTGGATAAATGCCATTGTTTTGTTCTTATTGGACTATATAGTTATTTTATTAACTAAGATTGAGTTTATCTATTATTTTTGTCTTCAATTCACAACTTGATGTTGTATCCAAGGCCGATGTAATTTTGGATTATTTTTATAATTAAGAATAAAATTATATTTGCCATTCTGCTTTTCAAGGGGCTTTATGTACTATCTTTTCCTATCGTGACTCAGATTCTACTTACTTTCTTTGGCAGATGAAATCTTAATTTACCCTCATTACTTATTTGCAGCAGAATGTCCATTTTTTTGTCTCAGATTACTTTCTGGAATTCTGTCTTGGCTTTATTTAAAAACATTATGTTGCTCTCTCCGTAAAAATTAAACCTTAAAATATATAATCTTTTTAAGGAATATAAAGAAGTATTTTCTTTATCTGTAAGAAAGACACAAAACAAAGATTTTAACTAGTAACCATTGTGGCACAGAACAAAGGTAATCTGATAGTTTGTGAAAACAGCTTATGAATGGCCATGTTTAGGCTTTGTATGTAACTTGATGCCATCTATGAATGGTCCAGTCACAAAATCTCAGTGCTAATTTTAGTAGGAAGAAAAACTACATTTAATTGCATTTCAGTAGTAAAGTGAATTGCAGTAGTATCAGTGATCAAAGCAAAAAGCAGAAAAATGAAAATGTTCACTGAAAGAGACACCAGGAAAAAATTATAACCAGACAGTATTTCCACTGCAGTTTCATCAAGGCTGAAACTCCTAATAACAATCAATATCAATGTGAAATGTTAATATGAATCTTGTACTAGAATAGTCAATATTCCATGTAATGGCAAGCAGAAGTATTTTAAAACTGCTCTGCTTGGTACCCTGTCTCCTGGGGAGGTTGTGGGTATTCCTACATCCCATCCTATGATTCTGAACTTCCATGGAACCCAGAGCACCAGAGAGCCCTGTCAGGACACTAATTTGCGCTCCAGAATCCATTTCCCTTTTAAGACAGTCTTGAAAATATTGGTTGGTTTTTTTTTCTTCCTAAAGAGGAATGTCAAACTTTGAAATATGGAAATCATCCCTAGAACAGGGTTTTTTTCCCCTTTCCCAAATTCTCCAAGCTGCATCTGTTCTCTGTAAAAACAGACAAAACCAGCACTCCAAATGACTCCATCTTTTCTGCCTGAAGTAAATAGCAATTTTCTCCTGCCCCAGATGGGAAAAGATATGTGTATATAAAAAGTTGTGAGTTATCCCCAGTCATCTCAGAAGGGTTTTGCCACAAGAGAATAATTATATTAATTGTTAGCCATGGTTCCCTTTAATTGCAACAGTGTTAAGGCTGGAGTTTATGTAGCAGCTTGGTGAAATTTGATATTGCCGACTGCTTAGTGGTCCTGAAATTGTTGTGTTTCCGAATGATTTGTGGAACATATTTAAGAAAAGGGCAAAAAATTCTGATTAGAGGTGCAAGCAAATAAGAGAACATAATACAGAAAAATAGGAAAATTCTAGCCGCTTTTCTGTTCTTTTGTATGGGATCTCTCATAGCATCTTTATTATTATGTTCTGAGTGCCTTTTTTGTCGTATGGTTGGTTTTTCCCTTTATCATCATTTTAAGAGATTCAAATTTTATATGTTCATGGTAGTTTCATTCATACTATGTTTTTTTTGGCTTAGAATTTCCAGGAAGAACTATCCATTACCATTGAATTTTTACACCTACTTTTCTTTTTAAATAGGAGACAAAAATGCTCTCAGGAATATTCTTCTTTACCACTTGACACAAGGGGTTTTCATTGGAAGTGGCTTTGAGCCTGGTGTGACAAACATTCTTAAAACCATCCAAGGAGGGAAACTCTACTTGAAAACAGTTAAGTGTTGAAAAAGAAATCTCCCTGACACAGCCTTGTACCAGGAATTTGACATTCCATGTCTATCCACATTACAGAATGGGATGCATTTCTCTGAACGTTATATTAGGGTTTGGGGTTGTTTTTTAATGTCTCTGATAACTTGTTTTCTCTTTTCATCCTTTACCAGGTGAACGATACTCTTCTGGTTAATGAACTGAAATCAAGAGAATCTGATCTCATGGCAACCAATGGTGTCATTCATGTTATTGATAAACTCCTATATCCAGCAGGTGAGTATTAGTTCATGGAATTTGTACACACTCTTCTGAATCTGTTTACACGTTATGTAGGTGCAATAACTTAAAAAAGTTAATTCCTTTAAAGAGACAATTCCTATGTGGAATAAGAAACAGAAAATTTACCTCACTACTCATTTTGTGGAAGAACCTTGCCTGAAACCATGGCAACTCTTTGAAATTCTGTGAAAGTCAAGTATATGGAAGACAAGATGTTTTAGGCTATCTTTTCCACTAATATGGAAGAATGTGTATGTACAAGTACGCATTTGTGTGAGTGTTTCAGAGTGATTACATCTCCTGATCACTGTAAATGAAAGTAAAATGAACACAGATGTATGTTTCCTCTTACATGCCTATTTCTTTTGTCAGATCTGCCTGTTGGAAATGATCAGTTGCTTACAATCCTGAAGAAGTTGATTAAGTACATTCAAATTAAGGTACTCTTTAAATAATGATCCCTTCATCTTTTTGGCAGAATCTGTGAAACCGTGTATGTTATAATTCATAAGTGATTCTCTGGTCCCTCTGTTTCTTCAGCAGACATCACATTCCATAGCTCCCAGTTACCCAAATATAATCATGAATGATACACTGCATTCAGTAGTTAGAATTTATGTTTTTCATCACCAAATAATTGTAGAATATTTGCATTTGGATAACTCCAATGTGAACTGACCCAAATCTGCTCTTTGGTTCAGGTACACTTTATCACTCCAGGAAAATAAATAACTTCTAAATCCTTGAGGCAATCACTCTTTGAAAGAAATATTGTGTGGCTAAATTACTATGTCATTAAGCTCACCAGCCTCAATAGCCTGTGGAGAAGAATAGACATCCTTATCTATCTCAGCTATCCTCTTGAGATTACATTCTCCCTCAACAATGAATGAGAGGACCTAGGCAAATAGCATAGCCTAACTTTTAGATCAGTGAATCCTACCCACACTTATTAGGAAACTAGAAGGCAAGTGCTCTTTCTTTTAAATTAAAATTACTTTTCTGTTGTATTTATAGTTTGTTCGTGACAGTACCTTCAAAGAGATTCCACTGACGTTTTACAGTAAGTTCAATTTAAATACTTCCAGATGGGTTTGAGATTGCTTTTTAAATGTTGCCAATTCCAATCTTGAATGGTAGATCTTTTTTTCAATCAAAAAGAAAGCAATTTCTGGGAAAGTAAGATGTGCCAATGAAACAGAGGAAGAGAAAGACTCAAAGTAGAATGTTTCTAGCTGTTGTGCTACTGTATGTATTTTTTTCCCTTTCCAGATGTGTGACAGGAAAGTAACCCTGAAGTAAGCTGTTCAAACTCTTTGGGGTAGGCAAGATACATATGGCAAAGATTGTTTTTCAGTTTTTAGCCAAGGTTCAGTGCTTGGTGTATAGCAGAGTTGTGCTGCCTCTCTCTCCGAGACATAGCATCATACCGTACTGACTCTCCAAGATGTAGCATTGATGAAACTCTGCACTGAGATGCTTTCTTTTTCATAAATGCTTCCAGAGGGACAGAGTGTACCTGTTCCACGCGGTTCCCATATGTGCAAATATGAGGCTTGTGCAGGAGGCCGTTGTTCTGACCATTTTGTCTCTAGAGAGTAAATGTAAAAAAGGAACCTTTTTTGCTCTCTTGCAGCCTTTCTCAGGGCTTGCATTTAGTTTCTGCATATAAAGTGGAACGTGTTGAAGCAAACTGTTAGAAGACAAAGATCCTGCTGAAGCTTTGGCTTGTGAGGGAATATGACTTTAGGCAAATGATTAAATTTCTATGGGATTTTACCCACATTTTTCAGTAGAAATGGAGACCATGACATCGGGCTTTTGAAAATTGAGAATGGACACACTGAAGTTAAAAGACTCTTGGAACAAAAAATGGAATAATCTATCTTGATGGCAAGTTGAATATGAGTTAACAGTGTGCCCTGGAAGCCAAAAGGGCCAACTATGTCCTGGGGTGCATCAAGCACAGCATAGCTAGTCGGTTGAGGGAGGTGATTGTCCCACTCTACACTGCATTGGTGTGGCCCCATCTCGAGTACTGTGTGCAGTTTTGGGCGCCTCAATATAAGAAGGACATCAAACTATTAGAGTGTGTCCAAAGGAGAGTGATCAAGATGGTGAAAGGTCTTAAGACTTATGAGGAGCAGCCGAGGTCACTTGGTTTGTTCAGCTTGGAGAACACTGAGGGGTGACCTCATCACAGTCTACAATTTCCTCAAGAGGAACAGTGGAGGGGGAGATGCTGATCTCCTCTCTGGTGACCAGCGATAGGACACGAGGAAATGGAATGAAGCTGTGTCAGGGGAAGTTCAGATTGGACATTAAGAAAAGGCTCTTCACTGAGAGGGTGGTCGGTCACTGGAACAGGCTTCCCAGGGAAGTGGTCACGGCACCAAGCCTGTCAGAGTTCAAGGACCGTTTAGACGACGCTCTTAGTCATATGGCTTAGTTTTAGGTAATCCTGTGAGGAGGAGGGAGTTGAACTTGATGATCCCTTTCAACTCAAGATAGTCTATGATTCTATGATACTATCTCCCACGGCTAGTGAGAGTAGCATGAGAAGCAATGCCTGTAAACTGAAGGGAGGGAGATCAATGTCAGACATCAACAAAGTTGTAACTGTTGATTTAGTGAAACACAGGAACGGGAAGGCTGGGACCTCTACCAGTGAAGGCTTCTCTACCAGTGAACGGATACGAGTCAAATAACGATCTATCAGAGATGTTCAATGAATACTTGAGTCTGTCTTAGGTGTAGAGGGACAACTTGATCTCCCAAGGGCACCACAGTTGTGCTCTCCATGACGTTCTACCAAGTATAAGAATAGTTCTGAATGTCAGAGGGTTTCCTCGTTTACCAGGTCAGCTCCCTAATGAAAAGAAAAGGGCAAGATTTGAATTTAAGATATGTCAGGGAATTGTGCAAATCTTTACGCAGGGAATTGTATGAGCCATTATTATTATGTACCTTACATTATCATGGGTTTCATGACCAGTGGGTTTCATATGGCACAAACAAAGGCAAAGAGCATGCCAACAGACTCCGTCTGCAGATGACTTGTATACACCACCATTTAGTAACTAGAACTGAGATCCATACTCTAGATACCTTTGAGTTACTTTTCCATCCATTAATATCTGTCATTTTATCCACATCTTTATGACCAGACCAAATCTAACTGATCATTACCATAAAGAAACGGTAAGAATGGAATGTGCTTTATATTCCATTTTCTATACTTTCAGAAATTAACATAATTGAAAGCAACGTCCAGCCCATCATCAGAAAGGAAGGTAAATGAGGTCCTTAGCATATATATTTCTGTATATGTTCATATACATATACAGAATATGTATTGTATATATTTCTTAACAGGATGCATTTTGTACGTACAGCTCCAGGACGTTCAGCACTTTGCTGGAAAAGCAAAGATACAAATATTGCAATTAGAACTGGCTGAAATATTTTGTATAAAAAGATTTCCCACAGTTGTTTCCCCAAATTGATTTTTCTCCTTTTTCTATGGGCATTTTTAAAATATTTTTAAAATAATCTTTTTTCAAACCATTTCTTTTAAGTGCCCCAAATATTACTATGCTTTCAATAAAAACATTTCCTTTTTTTTAATTAAAACAGTTATTTTTAAAAATGAAGTAGAGTTGTTTCTTATACTTTGAAGAAAAAAAAATCAGTTCATTTTTCTATAGTTTTCAATCAGTTCTAAATACCAATATCTGTCAGATGCCTGGAAAGGACGGTTAGCCAAATTTTCTTTTTCAATTTCTCAAGGCAAAAGCATGATTTAAAGATTAGTGGTGGGACTGAAGAGAACAAAAAGTGAGACTGGGACTGTCAAAATCACTTGTGATTCACAAATTAGCTGAAACACCCATTGGTTTCACTAAACCAGGTACACTGCTAATGAGTTCCAGTTTCCCATTGAAACAAAAATGCTCAAAGGGAATCTGATTGAGCTCAACTGAGGAGAAAGGCAGTTAAAATGTCTTGCAAAAATTTTACCCAGACTGTTTAATCACTGTTTCTGGGAGGACTTCCTCCCAGCAGAAGTGACATGAGCTTGCTTTTTCAGCAGCTTGTCTGTACTTCATCCCATTTAGGATTAGACATCTAGCATATCTGCTGATCTTTGTTGCCTAGTCTCCATCATTAAATCAGATCCACAGAGCAATATAAATGAATAGATCATTCCATATAGTAATTCATCCAAGATATTTTAGAAATCTTCCTATGATGAAGGTGAATCAGTCTCTGAAAGTACCTGTTCTTCTATGTTAAATCCAGAGACATACAGTTTAAGTGACTTACATGAAGAAGTTGAAAGTTAAATGAAACAAAATCCTCTTTTAAAGAAAAAATGAAATGCCTGAGCATTTCTATAGTCAAATGTACAACTAAGTGTTATTCACCAGAGAGAGAAAAAATAACTTTATAAGTTAGTAAATATTGAAGATTTACTCCTTTCCATTGCCATTACAGTGTTTCTGCTTTGGGACACCCTCCAGAGAACGATCTCTGGCCAATACAACCTTTCTGCTGATGATTCAGAAATAAACCCATTAAAACCAGTTCTGGCCCTTCTGAGCTTGCTAGTAGTAACAGTAGTGAGCAGCAGCTCCCATCAAAACCACATAAGCCCACAATTGTCTGTAGAAAAAAGGTGGCAAAGTTGCATGTTAATTTTTGCAACATATGTCAGGAAGTTCTAGCAGAACATGATGGAAAGGACATTTCAGTAAAAAGAGAAAAACCACCACCACCCTCAAGTTTAGAGGGTGATGTCTGCCCTTTCCTGTCTCAATGTTTTCTACTTGAGTTGTGCTTCCATTGTCCATACATAGGCAAGTTAAAGGGATCTAAAGAGTTAAATTGATTGAAACCCAAATCTTAATGGATTAAATGTTCGAAGGATTGATCTTAGACTGGGCAGTATAGCAAACTATGGCTTTACCTTTTGTTCTGTGTACATCTGCTGTATCAATCACATATGAAGGTACAGTAATTTAGAAATCTAAAAAAAAAAGGATTTATAAACATTCATAAATATAACTTTGGCATGTTTTCATTAATATTCATCACTTGTATCAATGTATATTAGTATTTAATGGATTCTCAACATGCAAAAATGCCTCTAAATTTAAAAGAGAAACAAGTGAATGAATCTTGTAAGATTGCTTCTTTAAAATATTTATGAATGTTTTTCAGCCAGACTTGTTAGAAAATAAAAGAAAAAGCAATGTGTTCTTCAGCTATTTAAAACTCAGAGTAGATAAATAGAGCTCTATAATAACTGGGCATAATTATGATCCTATCATATCATTTCATCTGCAGCAAATAAATGAATTATTTAGCTCTAAAGTCTAACTTATACAATCATCTTCTGCTGCAAAAGCAAACAAAAAAGTATGCTTGGATTTGTTAGTATTGAAGGACGCTAGTTAAACTGAATTGTATACTGTTTTCAACAATTAACACCAGGCACACATTAAAAAGCTATCGTTAAATCCTGATCAGTAATTTAAAAAAAAAATCTATGCAGTATCGACTTCTACATAAATTCATATAAAGAAAGATTTTTAAGGGACTTTTAAGGAAATGATAGAGGTGGACTGTGTTAAATTTCTAACTCTGAATAGGGAATAAGGGAAGTGTGTGTTACAGCAAATTCCTAAGAAGATGTTGCCGTAACACTTGTTACAGAAGAACTATGTTATTCCTGATAATTGACTGCATCAATGGTATGTTCCTAATTTATTTAGTATCTGCTGCTCCAGCCTGTCAGACAGAGATACATTTGGATCAGTGTGGTCTATGGGGATTGCACAAGATTAAGAGGTTTGTTTTGGCCATTGAAATCAGGCTGACCTCTCCCATGCAACTCAAAGAATGATAGCCGTTAATGCTGACAAATATCCTTATAGCCGTTCCTGTTGATCTCTGAAGTTTTTTTTTTTTTCTTTAAGCTGGGTGACCACTGGCCAAGTCTTGGTAGCTTAAAAAAAACCAAAACCAAAACCAAAACCAAAACCAAAACCAAAAACAAAACAACAAATAAAAAAACGCCAAAACAACAGATAGAAAACCCCAAAACAACATAAGGGGATTCTGATTAAAAGACCTAGTCTCCTCTTGGATATCTATACAGTTAGTAGGAAATAACATGACAAACATTTCTCTCTCTAGTTCCTTTCTAAGTTTTCACACAATAGATTGCATGCTGATCACTAACAGAGCAATAGCTCTAAGATTCCAGCAATTCTGCGGAGTAGGCTTCTTACCAATATACAGAGAGGGAGACTTCCTTTCAGCTGCTGAGGATCTGTTTTTTGTCTGAGACTTGTCAACAGATGTTAAATAGATCAGATGCACAAAAATAAAAAAAAAATTGTAAATAGTAAGTGTGCAATAGGATCTAAATTTAAGATAGCATGGGAGGAAGTGCAACATTGCACAGCATTGCTGCAAATCGCTTCTCAGATTTAAAAAATCCTCCAGTCATCTGGTTTATTTAGGGTAGGGGAGATAATGCTAGCTTCATCTCAGCCCTGTGGAATACCATAAATATTTTTATGATTATTTGTAACGTGTTGTTTTTTTCCTATGTCACAGACCCATCTATCACACAGCTCACTAAATTAATTGAAGGGGAACCTGAGTTCAAAATAGTCAGGGAAGGGGAGACAATAACTAAAGTGATTCATGGAGGTTGGTATGCTTTCAGCAACTCAATTTGTATTAGTTAAAATTTGAAACATTCACTATTCCCAGTCAGTTTCTACTTTATGTAGGTGATTCATGTGATATGTTAGACAACTGTTCTGTTTTTAACACGACCTTCTGGAAGTGTTGTAATATTATTATCATTTCATTCTCACTTCTCATGCATTTCAAAAATTTGGTCTTTTTGCCTAGCTGTGTCCCATAGCTACAGTCAAGACAGTATTAGAAATGCTCTGCATGCTGACATAATATATGTTTCAGTTAAGAATTATTTGCTGGTTGTTGTCCTGCAAACCAAAATCCAGTATGTGATTCTGCGATAGAAAGGCAATTTTATCAGACAGAAAGGTTAACTTCGCATTCTGCTTTGCTAGGGGCATTGAAAAGTTCACATCTAGGGTGCTTTTAAAGGAAAAACAGCATGTGGCCCTCCTAAATTTGGAGGAAACTTAGTTCCTAGTCTCCTCTGAACATTTTTATTTTTTGTAAACTATGCGATGGTATTTCCTTGTATGCTTCAGTAAGTTTCAGCATCTCAAAAACAGCACTTGTAACACTGTTCATCACTTGATTAATGTCTTCAATTTAAAAATCCTTGTAGAACCAATTATTAAAACATACACCAAAATCATTGATGGGCGACCAGTGGAAGTGACAGAGAAAAAAGTAACAGAAGAAAGAATTATTCAAGGTAAATTATGCTGAGCTATTCATACTTAGTGAAGTTCACCATTACATACAAAAGTAACACATCTTAAGTTCTGTCCTAATGCCTAAACTGCACTTCCTGAAGAGATGAATTTTCCCTAATACTTCCTATTGCCTATGTATGGCTCAAATTCTAGCTGTGTGCACTACACACACATATACAGAAATGGCAACAATAATTTAACAGCATAAAAAACAATGAAAACTTGTCTTTTTTTTCTTTTTTATGCATTTGCAAAGTGTCTGCTTTTGCAAGCTTTTTGCTACCATTTCAGGATGAGACTGCTTTTATTGCATTTTTTTAGTCTGGCTTGTTTTAAAAAGAAGACTTTTTTTTTTTTTTGTGAAATTTTGGGTTGTATCTCTCCAGGTAGGTTTCATTCCACCAAAGGTAGACATTCAGTGTGTAGACACCTAGTTTTGCATGTCATCTCAGGGTCCCTTGACAATCATTTCAGAAAAAGAACTCTGTTTCTCTGTAAGGAGGGGCTTCAATTGATCTGACATCCACAAGTTAGACATTTGTATTCAGATAATATAAGACAAAATTAATGTGCATCTGTGTCCCTTGTTCTTCTCCCACAGTAACTTTCAAACTCTGGCCAATTTCAATTATATTTGACCTAGTACAGAGGGTTTTTTTTAAGAATCCTAGAAACGTCACAGAAATTGAAAAGTGGAGTTAGGTGTATTTAAGCAGTCACAAATTCTCTGCTAACACATTTTGATCCCCTTCGTTAAATATCAGTTTGAATGCTGCCATTAAAATTCTGTCTGCCAGAGCAGTTGTAAGGGAAAGACAGTGTTATAGGAACTTAACATATTGACTTAACAGAAAGTATTAATACTCAGTTTATTTAGAAAATCTTAAAATTCAATTTAAGAAGTCATTCAAGCAAGAGAGAAATAAAGAACCAGACGTAAGTTATTTTCATATAACTCTTTACTACAATGAAAATAACTGAATGAAAAACATTGGTAGTTTCTGAATAAACCTGGGACTATTTTTCAACACAAAATTTCTGAGAAAGAAAATAAAATACCATTTTTTCATTTCTCAAATTAAAGTTTCACTAATATCCCACATGAAATGGTCAATATAATGTAAAATGTTAGTTTCAGACCTGATATTTCTTTTTCTTCCCTCTGTAGTAGAAACTGATAAAAATCTCAGATGTTAAGATTTCAAATGATTTATAGCAGTAATAAAAGCAACAATGTCTATTTACAACAGTGGATCCACACTCTTTTTGCACTTAGGAAATATCTGATCTATGACTTAATACAACAAAGTATTTAAAACTGTGTCTTACTTTAAGAATTTGGGCAGATATATACTCTAAGAATGTTAAATTTGTCTAAGTACTTTCCTGAATAGCTCTGAGTACTATTTGTAGCCCTCTTTCAGTTTAATTTGGGACGCAGTGAAAGATAAAACGATCATAAAAGCAGATTAAAGCATGTTAACCATGGAACCATCCAAAGTGTTAAATAGGAAAAAATAACTTCAAAGGCAATCCTGTTATATTTGATTAAAGTCACTGTCTTACACATCTTTTTTCCAGGTCCTGAAATAAAATATACCAGAATTACTGCAGGTGGTTCAGACAATGAAGAAAAGTTGAAGAAATTGCTTGAAGAAGGTTAGTGTCCTTGTTTTCTTTCCTTCCTTTAAAAAAAAAAAAAAAGAAAGCTTAAATAGTTACTGAATGGATACTCCATGTTTTCAGCAAAGGTGCTCATACTGCAGTATCATACCCAGAGATTAAACCTCAGGACCCGAGAAATATCCAAATCTAACATTCTGTTTTGAGTCTCTGATCTTCACATTTCAGTCAGCTCCAGAGTTGAGGCTGCCTGGATCTAGTATATAGTATGTTATGTTTGTCATAAAATATGGTGTTTTCAGTGTTTACATGGAATTTAATATCATAACAGATTAATTTTGTAATTCAGCAAAACGTTATGACAGGATTAATTCAGTGATATGCTGTTACAGGATTGTCGAATGTTTTGTGTAAATCAATTTTTTGCCATAACCTGTATCCTATCAGAGGTTACCAAGGTGACCAAATTTATTGAAGGTGATGGTCATTTACTTGAAGATGAAGAAATCAAAAGACTTCTGCAGGGAGGTAATTCAGTGTATTATAACTAACATTTTTGCAACAGGTTATGATAACTGAAACCCCTCTCAGATATGTTGATCTCAACATTTTAAAGACTGACCTAGCGGAATTGTAATTTTAATGGGAGAAAAAATAGAATGCCATATATGAAGTGTCAGATGTCTGTGAAATGGAAATAAGTACTGAAGTTTGATTAATCAATTTTTTTATGATATTGATCATGAAAAAAAAATTATTTGGTTTTCTTCAGTCTTTAAAAAGTTATATCTCATTAAAACTCAGGGGAGCAATGAAGATTTATTCCACTAGCTGTGAACTCTTTTTTTCAGTAAATTTAAATCTGTGAAAAACACTTATGAAGTGGAAAGTATTGTGATAGGCCAAATTCATCTTACTTATCAGTTCTTCAGAAATGAATATTCATTGCCCTCAAGTTAATAATCAAAGGCATGTTTAGCATCCTTCTTTCAATGCTTACAGGTGATGGATATCAAAGCATTAACTTTAATTCTCTTCAAATATAGCATTCCAAGGAATGGTTTTCTTTCCTTCTTGCTCTCTTAATTCTAACAGTTTTGGCAATATATAACCAGTAGCTGTAGAAAACTGGTAAAAGAACTTGTGCTATGAAATTAATCTTTATCTATGAATTTGGAATGTTCTCTGCTTAACGTAGATTAGAAAAACTATCTATAATAGCAATGGGGAATAAAAAAAGAGAATTCAAGTGTTGTGTTTTTAGTAAATGTTAGTGTAAACCTGAGTCAGAGGCTCAAAAATATGTATGGATGTTTCTCTTGGCATAAATTAACTGAATACACTTCATTTTATGTTCACTTTTTAGTAAGTTGCAAACTTGAATGCCAGTGGAGTAGCTCACAGCCAGCTGTGTGTTCACTGAACTAAATCTTGTAGTCCTTCAAAAGCACTATTCTGTGGATGTGACTTAAACTTCTGTTAAGTAAAAAATTTAGTGTTGGCTGAACGGCTGAACAGCTTTCCACCAAACAAAACTGTGCTACTTGATAATACAGCTAGTCTTAGAGAAAAGCCAAGATATGGCTATAAATACTGTTGACTATTTCTTTCTTCTGTTTTAAACATCTAAACCTTAGTTTTACAGATCTAAGCCAGGATTTGCCTATAATTGGAGAGAAATAGGAACTTCCAGAGGGTTTTTCATCTTATCCTCTCTTAAGTGTCCCAGCTATGTGAAAAGAGTTGCTTTCTGGATATGCCTATTTCAGTGTTGAATATTTAAAAGGAAAGTTGAAAATGAAAGAAATCATAGCAAGAAAATCCCTCCATATACTGGACTAAGTTCTATTGGCGTCAACCAGGCAATAAAGAGTAGGATCAAATTTTATCTGTAGAACTGTTCAAAATTCTGGTAACAGGTCTGATCTAACAATTACAGAATCTAACAATTGCAATCGTAATTGTAGTCATCTTCAGTTACAGAGGTATACAATTAAATAGACATGATCTGTAGAGATACATCTTACAATGATCCTATAGCTGTATGGAAAAGAGAGAAATAGTTTCTCTGTAGTAAATTTGGAAAAGACAATATTGTCCCTTGAATTCTTGCTACTTTTCCTTGCTATTATATGTTAGTTTGCATAAACATCCTGCTTTACAGAATGGACCAAATAGGCAGATTTGTCTCTTGTTTTAATTTGAATTTTCTCTATCTTTTCCATGATTTATCCAGTCAGCTACCCTTGGCTGCCATGATAATACGTTACCATACAGTTAGCCAATAAAAGCAGATACACATGTTGCTTTACGGCTGTTGGTGATAATGGTGATAATGCTTTATAGCCCTCTTGTCTACATCAAATTATTTCTCTTTCACTGAGAAATTCCTAAGCATTTAAATTTGAGTCCAGTCACAAACAAATGATTTGCCACTCTCTAAAGTAAAAGAATGATTTCATATGGGCTGTAATTCTACTCACACAATATCCAGCACTGCTTATTACAATTGGCAGTCTTTGCTGAAACAAAACTTCAAGCCAAGATTGCAATGAATGACTCTAAGCCCTAGAGAAGGAATCACCTGTGGCAGGGCCAAGGAAAACAGCAGGACCTTACGGCATGAATAACACAGTGGCCTGCATACACCTACACCCCCAAAATGACATTGTTTCCACTGAAGGCTCTTTGCATATGGAAAAATGCTATGCCAGACTTAACTCATTTGTTTTTGATGCTTATCGTAGCTGGAACTGAGTACACCAAGGTTACTAAAGTAATTGAGGGAGAGCCACAGATTATCGAGAGAGAAATCAAGAAAGTCCATCTGGAAGGTTAGTTTGTCTAAAAATCCAGTATCACTAGGACCTGCTTTGTCTGAAGTGATCATTCCAGGTGGGGTTTTATAGTATCTATTTACAAAAATTTCTTAGGTCTGAAGTCAGTATTTTAGCAAGAAGAGTTTTATAATTGTTCTGGAAAACAATTCTTTCAGTGACGTTGCAGAGAAAAATGTTGAGGCTTATCTTGTGGCTAAAAGATTTGGCAAGCATAGTAGACAAGAGGAAATGTCTAACCACAAAGCTTAGGTAAAACATTTGAAGGAACATGCACCATAAGAATTGCCTTTTCCCTAAGCAGCACATCCAGAAGAAGACCACGTGAGTTGTTTTTAACTTGAGTTATTTCTTGTCAGTGTTAACGTGATCTGTTGATGTGAGGGGTTCTCAATCTGGTGAATGGGGGATAGGGTGGAGGGAATATAACCTCTGGGATTGAGTAAATATCTCACATGGTCTTGGAATTTCTCTAATCTTATCCTGTTGTTAAATGAGGAAAGCTTTCAGGTTTGAAAAAGCTGAATGGTGTTGAGGTCCAAAATGAATCTCTTAAAGGAGCCAAATACAATTCAGCCTGGCTTTATAGCAGGAATTTGTTTCTTCAAGTTTAACAATAATTTTTTAATTATCTTTATTCAAAGTTAAGAAGTAACTTGTTTAGGGTTTCTTTTGTATTTGTATGTATGTCCTTTTCCAATTCTAATTCTAATAATGCAGAATAAGTTATTCTGTCAGCCTTTGAACTAAAATCATAGGAAAAAATATTATGGCTTGTGGAGAATGACGTTAAATAAATATGTTTCTACTTTTAAAATTTTGAATACCATAGCGTTTGTATAACTTCAATGTTGAGTAGTACAAGGCAGGCAGGGAAGTCAACTATTGCCTGAAAATGACAGATGTGTAATCTTCGACCATGGTTTACCTGAAAGCATAATTGTATGGACAGCTTATAAGTATGGAAAGCTTACTTTGGGTGGACCTGACTTTGTAGGGCAGTGCAGAGCTTGAAATTTTCTATCACGGTGCAGATACCCAGTGTTTAGCCTCAACTGTAATGAGGTAAAGTCTGTATCTCAGAGCTATGCATTTATTTATCCTGTACCTCAGGATGAAAAGACAACTGGCTGCAGCTGGTTACGTGAAGATACAAATACTTCATAGGTGTAAAGAAGGAAAAATACCACAGTAATATTTCTGTGACAGTAACAGAAAAATTATCTTTTATGCCTGTGAAGTGTTTTTCCTCCCAATGAGGAGATATCTGGTCTAAAAAATGTCTCAAAGTTTGATGAGAAAGAGGAAAAAATGTCCATAGTTTCGTTGAGTCAGTGTTTTGGAAAACAGATGTCTCTGCTAATGAGGGTGGTACCTATTCAATAGCCCTTGCTCTACTCTAGCGTTTAAAACAGAAGTCTCTGAGAAAATTAGCTGATCTCTAAATGTGGAATCATACTGTGGACTCACAATGAAGTTACACATCAAGCCCCAAACACAGCTGGAAATGTGGCCGACATCTTGTGATGGTTGAGTTTCAAGCATTTATCACTTATAAATAATTCCTGAAGTAATGTCTGTACAGCAGACCTGGACATCCTCTGCCAAAAGCTGAGACTGAGTTCTGGGCTGTACATTAACCTGAGCTTGTACATCGCTAAGAGTGTCAGATGGTGTTTGCTGAATGAAGAGCATACGCAAAATGTCCTGGCACCTGCCTACATCATGTAACCATCTGTAGGAGATCAGTGTGAATAATGGATTAATTCATACTGTTAAAATGTAAAAATACTTGTGAAATGTTGGTAAGATGTGATGGATGACTGCACATGACAGAAATGTGTGAATTGTATTATAAGCTTTCATGTTTCAGGTGATCAAACACGCTAATGGGACAAAATTTTTAATTTACTGAAAACCTTAAAGAACAAACTTCACAAGTCAGCAATGGGTTTCCAACATTTCTAATGAGTTTTAGTTCAAAGGCTCTTCCAAATAACTTCTGACTGCAACATTTCTGTTTTCTAGAAGCACCTGTACGGAAAGTACAACCAACTAGGAGGACACAAGGTAAAAGAAAAACATATATTTAAACATTTTAACATGCATCAAATATTATTCTCAGTTACGTTAAAAGTCAGGAGGGAAAACAATACCATTAAGAAAACTGAGTTTGAAAAGAAAGAGTTGCATTTATGCTTCTAAAAAAAGTTTTAACAAAGCTTAGTATTGTTAATTACTGGGTTTCTAGATTTTTTTTCATATATATATTTCTATCTGAAAACAGTTCAGATCATATGCTTTGGTCAAAGAGTGTTTCAGGTTAGAATAAAGCCATCCGAGTGAGATCCGGCTCTGGAGTCTAACACTGTGAAAATGGCACTGCAGGATTCCCCACCATGGGATTTGTAACTCTCTGATTCTACATTATTTTGACCAATTGAGAAGCTGAGACATCATTGTAATTTCCTAGCTGCCAGCACAAGAGTGAAAGATTCAGCATCAGGCTTCATCTTTCCTCTTCACGTGTCTATTTTGCAAGTAAATACAGTGTATAGTGTAACTATATTATATATAATTATAGGTAATAATTATGGTTCTTTCTCCATTTTTCCCAGGGGGAACAGCAAGAAGGAGGACAAGACTAGCTTATTCCTAAAAGCTTTCCAAGATAGAATCCACAGAATTACAAATTAACAGTATGGTCTTTGAGAGGAAGAGAAACTGTTTTCACAAAAACGAGAACATTAGAAAATGACGTTGTTTTGATAACATAATGTAAACTGAACCATGAATCCACAAAAAGATGTGAAGCTGCAGATACTCACTGCTAGCACAGTGCTCACGGGGAGGAGTAGTCCATCAGGGGTGCTTTAACTGCTCTTGATAGTAAGCACTATGCAGGGTGGGATCCTGGAACTGCTGAAGCCCATCAACTTCTGTAGAACCAGGATTCCTTCTCATGCTGGCTAGTAAGTGTTTGCAGGACTGGATTCAAAAAGACCAGGGAACAATACAGAATGTATTTTTTTATTGTTATTATTTCCACTAAATAAGAAATGTAAATGAAATTAGATCATTTCTAGGAAAAAAAAAATCACTTCAGGTGACTTTTAGAGTAATCTAAGGAAATATGAGATGTTAACATAGCACTTTTGGTTCAGTAGTATTGTATGCTTTTTATAAGTCAAAATTCATCATATGTTTAATGTCATAATGACACCAGTAACGTTACCTTTTCTAAACAAACAAATATGCCTTATATTAAATGTATCCTTTTTTTTGTTCTACATTGCATATCCAAATGCCTTCTAGTAATGTGGCTAATGGAAGCTCTTAAAAAGAAAAAAAGCAAACATTATGAGCTTCTTAAAATGTATTTGAGATCATGTTCACTTCTTTATTTATAAGAGAAATCATTCCCATTAAAGGAATCATATACCAATACATATACTGAGATTCTTAAGCGTTTTCCCACTTTTCCCTAAATGCGTCTTTTGATTATTAAAGTGGATTATAAAAGGGGCAAATAAAATGCATGCAAACAGTTAACTCAACATGGGAAAAGGTTTTACAAAAATGAGGCTATGTCTGAAAGCTTTTATATCAAAACATGCTTTGCTAATGTCTGGTACTAATGTGGAGTTGTCTGTAAATTATGTCAATTTTATAACTCTAGTTTTATACTCTTAAAAGTTGTTTGCCTTTATTAACAAAAGTTGGAAAACAATTACTCGTGGAGTAGAAAATACGTGTTCAAAGTAACTTAATTCTGCAGACCAGAGTTTCAGAGGAGTTATCCAATGTGCCTTTATACTTCTGTTTTGAAACAAATACTCAATAAAGAATTTGGCTGAACTCTGCTTGCTTTCATTTATAAATATTTTTTTGAATAGTAAAGCAAATTCTAAACATTCTTAAGCTCTTAGTGTAGTTTTTAGTTAAAAAATATGCCTTCACATAAGCAAACTGATGCTTCCCTTTCTCACTTAACACATGCTAATGCACTCAAACTGCATCACTCCTTAAACACAGTTAAAAATCTTCCCTAATTCCATAATCACATACCATGAGCACTACTCCCTGAATGGTAAAGCTAGCTGGGCATTGGATTCATGAGTTGTGTAGCCTTACTGGGCTGTCAGACTCTTTCAATAAGGTGACCTCAGTATCTGCTATCATAGTGCTTTGGTGGAAGGACAGATTTTAACCCTGGTAAGAGCTAGGTAGCTTTTAGGTGAGAATGAGAGCTCTTAGGACTGCCTAGAGGGTGAACTGAAGCTGTCACCTTTCCCCGGGGCCTTTCACTGTCATTAAATCATTAACTTTAATCTACTTTCTTCACTGCTGTGCCACCATGAGCTGTCAGTCAAGTAAGATTTTAGAGGACAGTAATTATGTTAGGGGAGGAATGTATCTCTGCTCTCCTCTCCCAAAAAAGAGTAGGAGATGGGGAAGAAAATGGAATGGAACTGACAGATAAAGTATGTACAGGACTGGGGAGGAAGCAGAAGGAGACAAGAAAATAGATTAAAACCTATACTGTGGTAGGACATTTTTAACATTTCAAGTGGGAATAAATTTGTAACATACTAATTTTTGTATATTTTCTGCTTTGATAACATTTTAAACCCTCTGGTAGTCATTAAAATACCTTTCTGTACTTCACTCTTCATTAATATAATCCAGGTGAAATACAACATTATATAAAGGGCAATCATAGAATCATTAAGGTTGGAAAAGACCTCTAAGATCATCGAGTCCAACCATCAACTAAACACCACCATGCCCACTAAACCATGTCCCTAAGTGCCTCATCTACACGTCTTTTAAATACCTCCAGGGATGGTGACTCCACCACTTCCCTGGGCAGCCTGTTCCAAGGCTTGACCACTCTTTCAGTAAAGAAATTTCTCCTAATGTCCAGTCTAAACCTCCCTTGGCGCAACTTGAGGCCATTTCCTCTTGTCCTATCGCTAGTTACTTGGCAGAAGAGACCAACCCCCACCTCGCTACAACCTCCTTTCAGGTAGTTGTAGAGCGCGATGAGGTCTCCCCTGAGCCTCCTCTTCTCCAGACTAAACAGTCCCAGTTCCCTCAGCCGCTCCTCATAAGACTTGTGCTCTAGACCTTTCACCAGCTTCATTGCCCTTCTCTGGACATGCTCCAGCACCTCCATGTCCTTCTTGTAGTGAGGGGCCCAAAACTGAACACAGTATTCAAGGTGCGTCCTCACCAGTGCCGAGTAGAGGGGGACGATCACTTCCCTAGTCCTGCTGGCCACACTATTTCTGATACAGGCCATTTCTGATACATACCACTCCTCCATGAACACTTGTTCCCCTGGTACGCTCCGTCCCTCTGAGTCCTTCCTTGACCACAGAAGGTGTCTGCCAGCAGCAGTGTACACTGACATCACTTTCGAAGGAGTAACTTTTTCTATTTATCTGAATAAGAATCCTTCCACAACCCAATGAGAAAGAAAATCAACAAGTTCTTCTAATTGCTTCTCATACAGTTAGTCATTTCTGTCTCAGCACGGACAATCTTTTACCAAAGAGCAGATCTGGAGAACTTTTGTAACTACGACTCCTCCCGCTCCCTTATGTATTTGCCCTCACTTTATACTAATTTGAACTAGTGTAATGTGTTTAAACAAGGGATTAGCACAATACCAAGTCAAAATGCTTACTAATAATAGAGAACTCACTCTTTACTTTGGTGTTTCCTTATAATCTCTTGGGGATTTATAAGCAGGAATGCCCAGCTGAGTTGGTGATGGAATTCTTAAAGCACTTTATCTGCTTCCTTTAGTATCCTGTATGAAAAACTGATGCCAAAGAATTTGTAACTGGCAGTGCTCCCAAATCTATGAGTTTTGCCAGCAGTAGGTGCACATAAGTGATCTATAAGACCACTAAATATTCATGTTTGCTTTAAAAATAATGAAATTTTAGAATTACACATTTAATTGTTACCTTGTGATTTTCTGGAAACTAGGACTTGTATCTACATGTTTTCTTTGTGATGTAGGAGGGTGAATATTCATAAATATTCATAATTTGGCAAGTATTGAACAGAGGGGACCATGGTGAATGTTTTTCATATATTGGATAAGATGAAGAAAAAGTGGAAGCTACAAGGCAGAGACATTACAGGTGCATGACAAAACTGCCTTGGAATTAACAATACTTCACATTTAAATATCACCATATACTTAATCTTTTATACTTCATCTTTGTTCTTCATTATCAAGGCCTTCATTGTCTGTATTTTCAGACTAACAGCAACAGTGGTGTCACCAGGCTTTGGGTTTTATCTTGCTTTCTTACTTCAAAGATCCTTAGAATTACCTGTGGTGGTACCTTGGTGCTCTCACCATGGACCACTCACACACAGCTTCAACTGTAGGAGCTCTAGTAGTAATGGCACAAGTGATATTTATAAAAAGTCAAACAGAACAAAACTCTCCATTACTTTAATTCAGCCCCCAAGAAATATATATCAAAAAATGTTACAAAATTGAAAAATGTCAATGATGTTGATTTTTTTCTTAAAAATGAATAGGAAAAATGCCAGCTGTGATATTCTTCTATATGAAAAATTGAGTAGCTCTGTTCATTAGTGCATTTTAAATGCCTACTTCAGCTATGCACATTCGGTGTTGACTTTTCTTCTTTTCTTTTTTACCAGGAACAACTTTCAAAAATATTTTAGAAAGATTTAACTGACATTTTATAAAGAAATATGGTTTGCATTACCTCATGGGCTTTGTGTTTCAATTAAATGTCATTTGTGTAAAGTGGAGGCTTTTGAAATTAGCTATACACCAAAACAATGCAGCAGTTTTTTAGGAAAACATTTGACAGAATGCTTTCAGGTTATACATTAACTATAAGAAGGGACAAAATAAAAGACTTCTTATAACAAAACTGTATAGTTACAGTTGCATTCTTCTTGCAGACTCTCTCAGAGTGGTTAAAAACAAGCATTGGTCAAAAGTTGACCAAAAGTTATTCCTTTAACATTGTTACTAATTGCCGAACAGTGTTTATTACTAGATATAAAATTGGTTAAAACACTCAAAAATCCATTTGTCTAATGATCTAATAAACCTGGAAATAAATAATAAAAAATCAAAGGCGTTCTTTCCATTTTAATACATGTGGTTTGAGATTAATTTTTAGTAAGAGGAGTATTAAATAGAAATTAAAATATCTGTTCTCATGCTTGGAAAATACAAGAAAATCAGTTACTTTTTTTAGTCAACAGATCCCCAAGCATCTTACAAAAGAAATCAACATTGTTGCCTCAATTTTACAGATGGAGACACTTAGTCACAGAAAAAATGAAATCCTCTCTTCTGAGTTCCAGTTCATTTCACCATTTTCCAGATCACACTTCTCTGGTTTCCTCATCACTAGCTAACATTTGACATCAAAACACCATAAAAAAATTGACATCTTGTTATTCTGATGGTGGTATGTCGTGGTTTAACCTGGCAGGCAGCCAAATACCACGCAGCCGCTCACTCACTCCCCCCACCCCCCAGTGGGACGGGGAGAGAATCGGAAGGGTAAGAGTGAGAAAAACTCGTGGGTTGAGATAAAGACAGCTTAATAGAACAGAAAAGGGAGAATAATGATAATAAATAATGATAGAATATACAAAATCAGTGATGCACAATGCAATTGCTCACCACCCGCGCTGACCGATAACCAAGTAGCAATCGGTACTTCCTGGATCACACCTACCATTCATATACTGAGCATGACGTCACATGGTATGGAATACCCCATTGGCCAGCTGGGCTGGCTGTCCTGATTATGTTCCCTCCCATCTTGTGTACCTAGCTCAGTCAGTAGGCACGGGAGCTGTCCTTGGACTAGGAGGGCACTTAGCAACAACTGAAAACATCAGTGTGTTATCAACATTCTCCTCATACTAAATCCAAAACACAGCACTAGGAAGAAATTTAACCCTATCCCAGCCGAAACTAGGACATGGTACTTTTTGTAGTTTTATGAGAGCAGCTATACTAATAGGACAGTTGGTAAAGGTCCTCCTGATCTTCTGCCTCTGATCCACCTGGGTGCGCCATGGACAATGTGCAGACTGCCTGTCCTGGTGTGCTTGGCAACAGATTATATCTTTTAGCTGGATATATTGTCATCAGACAGGCCCACATTTCCTCAAGTTCTTTGCCAATGGGTACCCGATAAACATTAGGTGCCTCCACATGCCACTCGAAGTGAGAAATATGTTCATATATATAAACTGGAGAAGGGAGATGATATATGGTAGTGTCACAAAGCTCAATGTATGCAATACTACTGCATGGGAAGGGGAGAGTGCCAGGCTAATACTTACAGTTGTGTCTATGCTAGCAAACTGAACAGAGAGGGGAAACAAGCTGGAGCACTGACATTTGGCGAGCCGTGTTATGTAGCTGATAGTATGCTCCTTGGACTGGGTTTTGCCTATGACAACCAGGCGGTGCCTGGACATAGTTGAGGGGACAGTGAAGAGAAAGGACTGTTCTCAAGAGGAAGCATAGACAAGGCCATCTTGATTTAAGCAGGGTGGAGTATTGAGCCCCACGGAGAATCATAAAGTGCCACTTTCCCCCACAGTCAGGAAACAGGCCTTCATCTTTTTTATTGGCTATAAAAAATTATAAATGGTGTGTATAATACCAGTTTTGTGACCTATTCTGGGCCAGATGGCCTTCTTCTGTCTCTATTCCTCTCCTTAATTCCCTGTTTTCAGTGTTTTACCCATATGGAACCTGAAATAGTTTTTCTGCCTTAAAAAACATAGAGACTCAATAAGACCTTATTTGTACTTTCTTCCCCCCAGCTGTAGGTCCTCATTACTCTCCTTAGCCAAGGAGGAGCTGAGCAGAGTTGCTGCTTCAGGAAGACCAAGATGAGTCTCTGCTTCTTGGGAAAGGAGTGGTAATATATTTTAAAAATAAAATCCATCACCTGTGCCAACTACGAATGGAGATTACGTTCCTTTTACCTAACATGGCATGTCTACAAGGTATATTTCTACATCTGAGGTAATTGTCAGCATTTCCCTCCGGTGTCAATGGCAGCCCCAGCACAGTCAATAGAATTTAGCGATTTAAGTTCATGTGAGCGAAAGTAAGCACTGCTCCAGGCTAGAGGGATTGTAACCTAGACTGTCTGAACATCCATTGCATAAAAAGGGGTTCTAAAGTGGCAAGCTCAGACATGGACTACCCCTACATTGTAGCAGGTCTCTGTTGGATGAACAATGTTCAATGAGTTTTAAGTCTGCAAATCAAGTTTCTTACACGCAAGATTCTTTCTTTTGCAGAAATAACTATAAAAATCTACCAAGTAAAATCAAATGGATAGTTTGATTCCTTTATAAAGACAATGATGTGAAATCTTAAATAATGTCAGGAAGGGTTTTTTTTACCATTTGCATTTTGACAAATGAAAACATGCTATGCAAGTGATCATCTTCAATGTAAACCTAGTATCTCTTTTCATGTCATTCATCTGTCAAAAGATCTAGAGTTGCAAAACTGAATTAATGAATTCCACTTTTTGTCCACAAAGTTTTTTAGTAAGATAATGGGTGGAGGCAGCAGTCCTGAGAGATAAAAGTGTTCTTTTACTGTCTGAAGCTCAGAATTGTTAAATGCCAATCCCAGATGAGGGTCTGAGTAGGGATTCTAGGCACAGCTCAAATAAAAGAAGACCTGATTCCTTTGAGTACTGAGCTGCAGATATTCCTGGTGATAACATGAGATGTGTAGGGCCTCCTCTTTGTAATTGGACCATGTGTGATGTAGAAAGTCTTTTTGAAATTCATGATGGCACAGGGCTTCATGTTCAATAGGAAAGGAAGGTTTGCCTCTGCTTCTTTTCTGCATAAATCACAAGCGTGAAGATTTCAAAAGCTCACCTTCTCCTTTATGCCATCTTTCTCCAAATGTATGTTTTTATAGCATTCCAAGAAAATACAAGTATGAAAGTATAAAAGCTTGCCAACATTTGCCAAGGGTTGATTTTTCAGTATCGCGATAATCTATTTTTGACACATACAAAAATTTTGGCATCAGTATATTACCTTTTTTTTCACCAGCATTAATTAAAAATTCAGTGATATATGAGTTTTGTGTTTAACTGCTAGCACAGAAGAGGAAATATTAGCTACAGATTCTACATGGGGAGGAGAATAATTCCTCGTGCTACAAGTAATTAGTAAAAGATCAGAATGACACTATATCATTGGGAACCCAGCACATTATTGATTAAAAGGCAGAAGTATTTTTTATTCAGGAGACTTTTCAGTCTCCTTTACAGCCATAGTAATTTATTCCTAATGTCATACTAGATTGAAATGCTTCTTTTCTTGCTGCTTTAACCGGAATCTTTTAAATACCACAGAGCTCAACCTTGCTTTTACAGATTTCTTCCTTGTTAAACAGAAGTAAACTCTGTGATGGAACATGCAACCCAGAGGAATGGCATCAGCACTTACACTTTTGGATCATAAACTTCACCCATCCTCATGTGTTGGGTTTTGCATTCTTGCCTCACTTTCTGATCTTGCCTGCTCAGACTTCTTGACTTTTGATTTTAATTTCCATATCTATACTGCTAAATAAAAACAGAACTACAGCCTTTGCTCGTGTATTTAGATCCAGTGGCAGTCTGCGTCCACACTACACAGCACTTTGTCCTCAGCTTCTTTTACCAGCTGGTGCCCCTGTGGTTTAATTTTCTTGGCAGGGGCTGGGGAAGAATGCCTTTTTTCCCCCTGGTTTAGAGTGTGTGAAATAACATGGTGCTTTTGAGGATGGTGTATTAACATAACACAAAAGTTTTGCATTGTATGCGCTGTGATAAAGTGTACAGGAGTTAACTGAGAGTGCAAAACCTGCTGGGGCAGGGTTGGACGAAGAGAGAAAGCAAAATCTGTGCAGCCTTGTCTGTGCTGTATGTTGGAACATTTCCTGGAATCTGTTATTCACAGATTAATGAATGGGATTGGCTCAAAAAGTGCAAGCTGGCCTGGGCCAAAACCATGCTATGGAGTGCTCTATCAGCAGAGTACTGCGTCCAGTGCTTCGTCCTGTTTCCATATACTATTTATAGTATAGATGTAGCTATGGAATTCCCTCTTTTTATATACTGTACCTCATCCTTAACTTCATCTGAGTTGGTATAAATTAGGTGCTGTAATATTTGTATAGTCTGGCATACTCAAATGTATGGGGGAAAAAAACAAAAAAGGAAAAATTACTGGTTTCAGACATCCTTTTATCAACTGCCCTGCTGTCTTTTTAACTTTAACTAATAATTAACTCATCTCTGGTAACAAATATGTGAGATTCACCTGTATGAGAGGTGATCACTTTTATTACAAACCACACTGTTTAGGTTATTTGTAGAAAAAAAATATAAACTTTACACTTCCCCTGGACATCACAGATTCACAGAATGGTTGAAGCTGGGAGGCATCTCTGGAGATCATCTAGTTCAACCCCCTGCCTGAGCAAGTGCAGCTAGAGTAAGTTGCTTGGGCCTGTGACCAGTCAGGTGTTGAGTATCTTCAAGGGTGGAGACTCCACAATCTCTCTGGACAACCTCTGCCAGTGATTGACCACCTGCACAATAAAAAAGTTCTTTCTTCTGTTTAAATAGCATTTATTGTATTTCATTTTTTGCCCATTGCCTCTTGTCCTGTCATTGCTAATCTCTGAGAAGAGCCTGGCTGTGTCTTTGTTACACCTTCCCTTCAGGTATTTATGAACTTTGCTGAGATCCCGTAAGCCTTCTTTTCCCCAGTCCCAGCTACCTCAGCCTCTTCTTACATGTCAGATGCTCCAGCTCCTTCATCATCTTAGTGGCCATTTGCTGTACTCACTCCAGCAGCTCCATTTCTGTCTTGTGCTGGGGAGTCCAAAACTGGACACAATACTCCAGGTATGGCCTAACCAGTGCTGAGTAGAGGGGAGGGATCAGCTCCCTTGACATGCTGACAGTGCTTTTCCTAATGCAGCCCAGGAGGCTGTTGGCCTGCTTTTCCATGAGGGCATATTGCTGACCCATGGTTGATGTGTTGTCCAACAGGACCCAGCGTCCTCCTCTGCAGAGCTGCCTTCCAGCCAAGTTAGCCCACAGCCTATATTGGTGCCTGGGATTATTCTTCCCCAGGGGCACGGCTTGGCTTTTGCCTTTGTTGAACTTCATGGGATCCCTGTCAGCCAATTTCTCCAGCCTGTCTTCTGAATGGCAGAACAGCCATCTGGTATATCAATCACTCCTCCTCATTTTGTAGTCTCTGCAAACTTGCTGCGGGTACACTCTGTCCCATTGCCTAAGTTGTTAATGTAGATGTTAAACAATATTGGGCCCAGTACTTATCCCTGGGATATACCACTACGAAATGAAAGATGCTGCTGGTCATGGTGTGTCAGATGTTTAAGCTACGAGGAGCGCTGCTTACTGTATGCCTGCTTTATAATAATTCATTTCATTATAACTCCTGCTGATACTTTCTAGGGTTGTTTTAATCATGTCTGGGTTGAATCACAGGCATTTATCCCTCTAATTGCTAGTCCAATTATCTTTTTTTTTTTTCTCAGCAAAATATTTAACAATATTTTTCAACAGCTGTATTTCCCACAATTGCACATGTGGCCTGAGTCAGGGCCACACTGAAGCCATGTGATGTGAATGTGATGCTAAATAGAATTAAAACAGCATGTTTATTAATTGAGAAAAATACAACAATGCAAAAAATACTGGCAAGAGATGGAGACATTTTCAGGGGCATAGTCAGGAGTGACTTGAGGTATGATTAGCAGAAGTTTACCCCAGGCTCTTCAAGCTGTTGACTGTACTGCAAATGAGGTCTAAGAAACCTCTTAATCTCGTCAGTGTCCCTGCAATCCTGCTGACCTGTCACTATCAGTCTGTCACCATGATCTATAACAAATCCAGACCCCACGGTCCTCAGTGGCAAGTACAGATCCATCTGTCTACAGACACCTAGAACCATTTGTCTGGAGGACTTAGCAGGACTTGTTTCTGTCTTTCATGAAGACCTTGATTACAAGACCTTGCCCATACAGCGGTGGAAGATATAGATGGAGTGGTGAGTGAGACTGCTGAGCCCACTTGTTCCATCTCTAGAAAAAAGCAGCTATGATTTAATTGGGAAAGACTGTTCTTTCCATGGAGGGCAGAAGGATAACTCATTTCTGGTTCCCAGCTGGTCAGAGACAGGAAATACAGTAAGTACAATTTTTAAAGAGGAATCCTGGCAAAGAGCTTTTTAAAATAAGATGTATATTGCTGTATTTTTTTTTCTTTTGCATTTCCGTATGAAATTGTGTATGGATGAGGTTGTCTTTGGAAAGGCTTATTCTGCAGTGCCAAGACCTTGGCAAAAGTGCATGTGACCGCTGCAAGGCACACACCTCCTGTACAAGTCTGCAGAAGCCCCAGGAGCATTTCCAAGATAGTGGATCTTCATATATGTCCCAAATATGCTGTAACTCTATTGTGACAATACCTGAATGTGTAATCTCCTCCATCTCCAGTCCTCAGAAAGGACTCTGAAAACATGAGCCAGGGAGATGTCATGCCACAATCCAAACAGAAGCAAGTCTGGAACAAAACAGCTGTACATCAAATGTGTATTTATTATTTCTCCGGCTGCAGATCACAGACATTACAGATGGAAAAGTCTTATTAGATCATGTTATCAATCTCCTTGCCAAGGCTGGATTGTTCCCCACTGTTACAGTCCGTAATGCTTTGCCCAGGCGAGTGGTACCCTCCTACAGTCATTCTCTCACACCCTCTTCACATCCACTTTCCCATATTTTGCTCCCCTTTCTGGCTTAGCTGCCATCAGACTAGGCAGACATATTCCATCAAGTACTCCTTCAGCAGAAAAGACAGCTGTTTTAGCTATAACAAGGATGAACAACCCTGTTAATGGGACAGTAATGAACTTGCTCAAACTTTCCTGAAACATCTATATGATTGGAGATCTATTTTGGTGTTGAACAAACTATTGACTTTGATTTAGTTTGTGGATGGCCTCACAGGTCTGCCACTTTTTTTTTTTCGCCTTCTTAATGATGCCATAATAGTTCAGGATATGTGGTTCATGAAATAACAGAATCACAGAATGTTTAAGGTTGGAAGGGACCTCTGGAGCTCCTCTGGTCCAAACCCCCCTGCTCCAGCAGGGTCAACTAGACTTCTAAAAAATACTTAAAGACTCAGTTGCATTTGTGGAAAATTTCTTATGAACTGGAAATGCCCCTATGTATTTCCCTCTTTGTCCTAAGATCAAATGCATTTTACAAACACCAGTGCAATGAGAAACTATTTCATGTAATTGTTGGCACTCCTCATGAATCAAGTAGAGTTATATCAGTAGAAGTGTGGCAGCAGATGACTATAAAATTCAGCATTCTTTTGAGTTTCATTGCTGAAAATCTTACTGGTCTGAAAGGCTTCATCCCCTGGCAGCCAGGATACCAGGGCTGACCCCAAGAATCAAGCAGCAGAAAACCATTTGAAGTCATTTGGCTTTTGGTATCTAGACCCTGAGATTCAAAGTTCAGAAAGCCCCTAGGCTTCTGGTTTCACAGCCAGAATTGCCTGTGAGTAGGAGCACAGCTGACTGAAATAACAAGAGAAAATCAGTCTGTGTTAGATGATCACGGAGAGACAATAGCCTTATGTGCAAAGTATATGAATTTGCAGTTTGTTCACTGGGAATCTTTAGATTGAGTCTGCCTCATCTATCCATACAGTCACCATGTATTTACCACGTGGATAGTTTTGTGCATTTTGTAACTGTGTACTCAACTGCAAATGTCAAAATTTGCAGCCCAGTTCTATAGTATCATTCAAATGAGCTTAGGACAGCAACCAGCCACTCTGAAACGCTAAGTGAAAAAACACTCTTCTAAATTTTGTATAAGCAACCAGAGTCAGATGCTACCTATGTGCTTGTGGCTTAGAAATGCTTAGAACCCAACCAAGCCATTAATCATGGACTGTCCTCCCTCTGCTCAAGGATGGTTCAATGGTAGATTCTGGTTTTAATCGTTAAAATGTACTACACTGAAAACAATGACACCTTCAGCACTAAGGTCCTAGACCCAGTGCTAAAGAGCTCTTTTGGATCTTTCGTTTTCTGCCTATCCAAAATTCCAGGTCGATAAGGATCATGACAGGGCTTAGTTGGTGACATTTATGACTCACCTTCTAGTATTGCTGACACACTACCATCTAATCAGATTGTGAGCTTATGATCTAACTCTTTGTGGTATCTGTGTGAATGCTATTAAAAATATTTTTGCAGTGGAAAATTACCACGTAAGGAGTAACAAATATTGAAGATGCAAACCAGATTTTGTATGTCTTCTATTCCTGAATGCTCTTTTATTCATTCATGGATGATGAGGCATGATCAGAAGCTGACTTGGCTCCGCTCTCCCCCTTGGTCACCATGTCCCCCTCAGGGAAACCACAGCGAGGGGACGAAATCCCTGTATGACCCAGGTTTACCTGAACATGAGGGTGATGGCATGGCATACACAAGTCCAGCACCTTAGAAGTACTCTCAGGTCACAGAACATCATCATGATCAGGCTATCTAACTTCCTCCCTGGTACACAGCAGAGATTCCCCGATGTTCATTTCTCTGCACTATTCAATGTGGTAAACCTTTACTACTGTAATTTAATTATTTGGGTTTCCTGCTATGATACCATTATTGGTTTTTTATTCTCTTTGTCACTTTCAACAATCTACAGGAAAGCAAGAGATTTTTCTTTGGGCAATGGCTATAGCTGCAAATAACAGACAACTTCCACGTACACAAGCCCTTTGTCAGGGCTGAAGTGGAATATTCATTAACTGACCCATACAGTACCAGAAGGATAGGTCACTTCTTAAGCTTAATTTGGGAGATGCAAAAAGTATGGCTGGGACAAAGATTTTACCAGCTGTTTGATTGGAGGCAGTAGGTGGATATTATCTGGGAGGAGACATAATACCCCTGCAGACACCGGTGAGAGTTCTGTCATTAATTTTAGTGGAGGCAGGATTACATCCTAGTCTTTTTCCTTTCTTTTTGTACTGTCTCTCCAATCTTAATTTATTATATTTCCTAAAGAGGAGGAGCTGTGATTCTGAATCTGAATAAAACTTTTAAACACATGGTGTCAGTGGATTGATGTATCAGATAGTCTTGCTCCCAGCACTTGTTAACTACAACAAAGGGCACTGTGGGTGGGAGGTCCTGAAGGGTGGGTGGTTTGGATCTATATCACTCTCCTGTTGGACTTAGAAACTGAGGTAGTTGCCTAAGTCTGTCATCTGTTCTACGGTAAACAGACAAGATTATGGCTCTTGGTCTTTACAGTATCCAGGAAAAAGAAAGGTCTGCAGTTATGACTATCACCTGCAGTTATGACTATCACCTATACAAAGCTGCAGAACTTGACTGGCCTTCAAATACCAGTGTGAGAAATGGAACATTTGGGTTATGGTCTAAGATGCGGTTGGTTAAAACACAGCTTGATGTAAATTACTCATGTTCAGGGTTTTTTTTTTCAAGGGAATGACTTAATAAAACAGCAGTGTATTTGGGGAATCTGATTTACTGGTGTTGCTTCTAACAAAGAAAGAGTCTGGATAACAGCGTTCCAGAGCTCACTGAAACAGGCCCAGCTAATTCTGGGCCTTAGAATATTTTTTCCTCCTAACCCAATCATCCTTTTCATCACATCAGATATCCTTAGCAGCTTGTCAGTACGTCACTTCTATGTTTTCAAAAATACTTGTAAGAGGTTAAGGTGAACATATCAGATTTCAGTCAGGTAACAGACATGGAACTGTAACAATTTACGAATACTGGATGCAACCTCGTTATGGGAATTTTTATGGTGGGGTTATGTAGATTGAATGAATGGTGTAACTGAAAACAAAGAAAGTAAAAAATACTTCAGGATAAAGCATCCTTGAGCAAACATGTAGGGATCATTACAGGACAGCTGGAGAGCCACTGGTAAGCGGATTATGGATGGTTTGTTTTGTATTCCTATGCAATCAAAAACTTATCTCAGCAGGTCTCTCTGAGTTCCCTGATTGTCCGTTGCGTAGAAGTGTTAGTCAACTCCTAGAGTTTCTCTGAGGCTCCCTCTAAGACAAAAATCGGCTATCACTAGCTGGTAGTTCACTCAGGGTCCTCGGTCCACAGGCACTACTGAGCTGGCACACAAGGTGTGTTCCCTCTGCCCTATGTACTGATGTCCAGCGGGCTTTCCATCCTCAGTCACTCTTACATGATTTCGTACCATACACCATGACATCCAGCACCTGCCCTCAGTTTCATGACACGTTGTTCTGCTGGGTTACAACACAGACTTCACATTGGTTTTGACACTCTGGACTGAAAGGCACAGACCAAAGAATTGCAAGGTTGAGAGAAAGCTTGGATTCATGCACAGTGTGGATGAGCCAATCCACTGTAAAGGAAGCTGTCTCTGAACAACATGGATACAACCACTGTCCTCATATGGCATGGCGTCCCTGAAGCAGATTCATTCATTTGCGTATAGCTGCTAGCTAACAGCATAGTCAGAAAGCCTATGGGCTGAGAAAACACAGGTGCTCAGACTTGATAAGAAAGCACAAGGCTGTTCAGGCAATCACACAAGGCCACACAGAGCTTCCTGTGGAGACCTGCCTGATTAAACATTGCTAACTACTGCAGCTTTCAACACAATAGATGTTTGTCCAGCTATTTTTTAACAATTTTTTCTTACACTAGACCTTCTTTCTGCTGTTAAAATCAAGCAATGCTTTGATTTGGAGATCATACATATATCTGAACTGGAGAACCCGGGAGGGCTTTCTCTTTCCAGACCTGAGGGCACATTTGTGACACTGTTACTGAAACTGGGACAGAACCTGAATATATACCATCATGTAACAAGCCCAGGTTTTCCAGCAGAAGGAAACCCAAGTACATGTGCACAAGAACAGTGATGTATCAGGTAAGCTGGTGTGGACAAACAGGGGACCAAGACTTCGAGAAGACCACAGATCCCACCCACACAGTTAAAATCCATCTCTAGCCACAAAAGCAGGAAAGGAAGGGTCTTGGGGTGAAACACAGCTGAGGAAGTTAGGTGACCAGAGCCTGATCTAAGGATAGGTGAATCCTACAAGTCCGCACCAGAAAAAATGAAGACGTGATGTTCGCTTGATTACAGGGGTACTTTCAAGCACACCATAATGTAGTCAGCCAGACTCGTAGTAAAGAGACCAAACATCCCAGATCATCCAGTACAATCTTCATATGCAGGGGTAGTTCCAACATACTGACTGAAAACTCTGGGATAATATTTTACCTTAGGTTTTTTTGCCAGGATATATTTTTAACACTGCAGCAAAAGAGAAGGAGGCAGAAACCGTGGCCCTGATCCCACCCCTTCATGGCAGATTATATTGTGTGATGTATGTCCCCATCGCTAAAGTCGTATCTCCTTCCCCAAGCTTCACTTCGGAAAGATTTCTGTTCCCTCTAATCCAGCTCAGTCTCAATATTGTTAGATTGCTCATATCATTATATTTTTTCTTAGTAGTTTGGTTAGACTCAATGTACAAGTTGGTCTCAGATGAAAAGGGGCCATACATGGTGCTAGCTGAAATGGCAGTTTTCAGTGATTTGCAGCCTGGCATGAATGTGTTCATGTAAGCATTCTCCAACACTTTTTGACTATTTCCACAAGCCAGTGGAAGTGCAGCTGCTGGTGTGATCACCCTGTGTGTACTCTGCCTGCAGATACAGACAGCCTGGACCACAAGAAAGCCTTTGGCACACTAAGCTTTGGTAATAAGGCTTTCTGCCGTGCGTAAATCTGTGCAAGAGTGAATTCAATCTCCTTTTCAGTAAGTAACAAAAACACTTGAATTATCCAGGGGATATTTCATGTTTCTAAATTGGGAATTTTCTTTGGCTCACTTGGCCTGGGTGAGTGTTCTTCACCCAAAAAAGGAAGAGAGATTATAATGAACGTAAGCCTGATGCACAGAGTGTACAGTATTCAGCTATCTTCATTAAAATCTTTTAAAGTATCCAGTGTCGGAATTAATCTTTAGTATTTAGACATCATTGCCAAAATATTTAGGCACTCTCAATTTTTAACGAGCTGTAAAAATGTAAAAATGTTTGAGGGAGTGTTTATAATTTGAAATTGTGTGAGGAAAGGTAACCAACAAACCTTACACACATAATTAATAATAAAAAATGATTGTTTCTGTTGTTTCTGGTAAAGAGTATTACCTTCAGTGTAATAATAATAAGTCCTCATGGCCTCAAAAAATACTTAGAGGTCACTGATACAACTGCTTTATATACACATTACATGTGCAAAAATTATGACCATCATCCTATCTTGTTAAAGAGGAAAACTATAAAAGATACTGCTTGCCTTCTTATTTAAAGGAAATGCTGAACCATTCACAACATATGTGGTCTTCATATTGAGAGTATATGCCACATGCAAAGAGTAAGGAAAAAAAAAAAAAATTATGTTGTGCTGGAGAGAGAGGTCAGGAAGTTTCTGTTATTTTTTTTTAATTGCCAGCTGTGTCATAAGAGTATTAGTTTCTACAAAGACATGAAAAAAATCCAAGACTGCATATAGAAACTTTAGTCTAAAGCAGATATCATAATGGACCAGTTTAGGAAATGTGCCATATTGCTACTTTTCACAATATTATTTATGGATATCAGCGTTTTCCAAAGAGGGAAAATCTAGTCATAGCAATATTCTTAAATTATTCTCATGACCACAGGATTGCAGTCAATATAAAAGGAAGATTCTGACATTTGGCATTTCAGGATGTATGTTTTGAAGGAGTGCAGAAGATTTAGGCACTTAGCTCTCGCTGACTTTCGAATGACAGTCAAGCTCCAAGAAGTGTCTGTGCCCTTAAGGATAAATAAAGGAGGAAAAAGACTGTAAAGCACAAGCTTAAATTTAGTTAAGATAAAAATATCAGTATACATTTTCTTCAGGTAGAAGCCCTAAGCACTGCCATCCACAGACAGAAGAAGCATGAGGCTCTCTCTGGTGAAACTTTCTTTGCCATATTTGATAACTGGTCAGTTTATGTGCTGTAGATACATCTGACTGTTCACCAGAACATCTCTCCCCTCTCTCAGCTCCCGTCCTTTGGTCTTCACCTCAAGTGCCACAATGTCCTGCCAGTGGAGCCTGAGTGGCCAGATTCTCTGTGAGAGAAAATAAAGGTCATTTTTTTCTTGAGCACTCTGACAATTCATCTCAAAACAGCTGCAATGACAGTCAATAGAGAGAGTATACTTCACTAGTCAGGAGTTCTTCTAGTGAGGAGGATTTTAGACACGGCACTAATTAATTGGAAAATACCCAATACACAGACTTCAGCAAAAATGCAGACACCTGCAGTGTTTTGCTCATCGTAGTTTCCACTATTATCAATCTTTCTGTAAAGAAAAACCGCTATAAAGGATGCAATTTAATTCTCATGTTGTGTAATTTTGATTTGTATATTTTACAAGTTGTTCAAGCTTTTAACCTAGGCAGTAATAACAGGAGGCTTAAAAATAAGTCACAATGACTTATTTGGACTAAAACTGGGTATAAAGATATCAGAGCTGATATGTTCATAGAACAAGTCTGAAAGTTTCTGTTTTAGTATAAAAGCTGTCATTTTAAATTCTGTTATTACTAAGTGTTTTATTCATTTAAATAACTGGTGATAATTTCTTACACTTTCACCTTCGGCCAGATATTCTCCTTTTTTTTGAAGTGCACCCTTTGTTGCAAACTGATTTAATCTCCTGCATGACATTGAAGCCATTTCTACATTTTAATATTAATAGTCTGCTCTTTAGCCTCTATTGTGCATCTAACTTTTATAGTTCTCATTTATAGTCATCCATCCTGTCTGTCCTGAGAAAACACCTCTTTAAACTTAATTGGCCTCTCTGAGATTTTGCAATGCCTGAATAGTGTTTCATAATGGAAAAGGACTTATATTTACTTTCATCCAAAAAAGTTCTTATCATGTTTATATAAAAAAACAAGCTATTTTTTCCTCATATTCTTTAAAAAAGTTTTTTTACGGTGAAGAGATCAGTTCTTTTGAATTACATTTTTTTCTTTCATAAACTATAAATATTTAGGCACAAAATTAATATTTCTTTACAAAATCACAGGACAAAACTGAATAATAATAATAATAATTAAAAAAACCTCTTAGAAAAGATGACAGCCAGCTGGGATCTCAGGAGCTTCATGGGGCCGTTGAGTAGCTTGGAGTGTCTCATTTCCATACTTTCCCACAACTGTCCATTATCTTGTCCCTAAGATGTGCAAAAAATGGTGGTCCTCCAGGGCTGTTTTTCCTTGTCAGTGCAGAAGACAGTAAACCCTACAGCAGGCAGAATCATTGATTGCAGATGACTATACACAGGCTCCCTATAGCAGCTAATTGCACAGTAAAGGAGTCACCAAGCAGAGGTCAAAAATTGCTGATGGAAATGGGTTTTGTTGCAATGCTTCATGGGTAGTATGAGTCTATGTTCCTGACTTTGGGTCAGGAGGACAGTCGTGTGAGGTACCTATACTCAGTTTCCAGGAAAGATGACCATGGGAGTTTCTCAGCCAACATATTTTGTGCTTGTGCAGAATTATTCCATTTTTCCCCTCACAGAAATTGAAACTTTCTATGAGAAAAAGTGCGGCTTTATTTTTGCCCTGCATTTTAGAACAAACAGGTTGTCACCACATGTGTTGCAATTTTACTTTTCCACTTTGATAGAATTTTTCTGTGTAGTGATTCCCTTTCCATCTCTAGGGACTTTTGGGAAATCTATAACCTTGTTTTCTGATTTTACATGCCACAAAAATATTTTCAAAGCAACGATTTGTAGTTGATGGTTTCACACTTGAAATCAGTAATATACCTTACAAAACACTGCATCGAACTGCACTGAAGAGTTTCTGGAATTATTTATGTATTGTCAAAGAACACATCAGGACTAAAAAGTATCTGGTTAAATATTTCTCTGCTCAAAACTTGGGATTCATCATTACGAACTGTATATTTGTTCTGGTGTGATTTTTTTTTTCAAATTATTAACATGAATTTATATGGATTTTAGTGCCTGAAATTCAATTATGCAGTTCCAGGAAATACACGGAAATCTGTTAGTGCCCTAAAAGATACTTAGTGCCTCAAACTTTTCCTTCATTAATTCTTATTTAGCATTTTTGCCTAAATCAATCATTAAGTCTTCCTCAACCAGACTTCTCATCACAAAAGCTCAAAGAGACAGGAGCACGTTTTAACTATTTTAACCTTAAATATGTATGATTAAAAATACCCAGTTTACTTCTCCAGGCAGGCCTAAAACAGTGTGATTCCTCTGTTATGAATTCAAATATTTCATTATGAAGATAGATTTATAATTACATTTATAACTTTTGGGATAAGTGATATACCACATGTGCACACATTTTTGTCAGAAGTGCACGCTTCTGCTGTGCAATGTGATGGGTACCTTCAGCTGCTGTTGGAACACCATCCAGGTTCTTTAAAAATCTCTCATTACTTCATATAACTTCATCGACATTTTTCAGCTTCTTGAACAGCCAAATCTGTCAGTTTTCAGCAGTTTTTGGTTTACAGTGTGTCTGTGTTTGCTGGCTTAAAGATACAGCATGAATATGTTATAATAGATAACAACACTGTAATTTAATGCTTTATTTGTTCTGCCTGTTTTGGGTTGTATGGTTCACTAAGTCATAACAATTGCTTACTGAGAAATGTTATTTTGGTTTTATATCCATTATTTGCATTTAATCTCAATTTCCCTGTTTGTTGCCATGTGTTATTTCATACCAATAAAATCTTTCCCCATTTAGGAATTTCATTTTTACTCTTAAAGTGCTCATCAATAATTTTTTTTACCCCTGGGGTTTCTATTCTTTTCTCAAATTAAGCAATAATAAAACCCACTTTATTTCAATTGACCATATGAGCTTCAGGTCTAAGTTTAATAACTGGAAAACAATATCTTTGCTCTCATTATTTGGATTGTGACAAGTTACAGTACTGATAAATGAAATATAAAGGTGTGAAAAATAAGCTAAAGGAGCTGGCACTTCCACAGAGGAAAATAAAGGGAACACCACAAATTATGCCTATGCTTAAAAAACGCAGTAAGAGAGCAACTTGACTAGCATATAAGTTCTTCATTCCCCTTCAGCACAAGAACCAAGCACACAGACAGTGGCAACAAGCTGAATTTGCTAACAAACCTATCTAACCATGCAGAGTGAATATCAGTAAAGGAAAGGCAAAAAACTGAATGAGAATAATACCATGAGAGTAGCAGGATGTAATTTCTGAGTTCCTAAGCAGCAAACAGAGCGATGGATGTGTTGATCTACAGTCACACTGAAAGGGAAAACTGCCAGCCAACCTGATGCTTTTTGTAATCCTTTGCAATAGTGCTCCCTGGGTAGTCAGACTAGTTGCTATCAAAATTAACTCCAGCCACAAAAAGCAAAGGTCTCTCTGTAGAGTAGAAAGAAAAAATACTTTGAGAGTTGAATGTCTTCAGATTGGTTGGACCTGATGATTTTCATTCTAGGAGATAAAAGAAACTGACATAACCTCAGTAGAAAAAGAGGTTATCTTGAAGAATTTTTGGAGAAGGGTGAAGTACCAGAATACTGGGAGAAATGTTTTTAAAAAGGGAAAAACAGAAAATAGGAATTTTCAGTCCTATTGATTGGATAGAATTCAGTCTGATCCTGGAAAAGGACTTCAATCCTGGAAAAGTTCTGGAGGAAGCAATCTTTTAGCACATAGTAAATAATGAAGAGAACCGTAACAGAGAACATGGTCAGTTACAATTTATGTTAAAAAAGAACGTGTTTTTCTTCTAGGTAAGAGACTTTCTGGATACAAGGAGAGGGCCACATTAAAAATAGCATTGCCACTAGTCTCTTGTAAGCTCTCTAAATGTTCCTAAAACAATTTACCTATGTTACATATATAATGTACAAAAAAAATGCAAGATGGTGTGTTACGCAGGAAAAGTTTTTCTTGACATGTGTTTGAAATAATCTGCACTGATTCAGTCTCAGACTTACTGTTTTGATTCCGCAATTAGGTATTATATGGGCAACTTATGGACCATTTGAAAATACGTTCATTTTGTCGAAGGCTGGTCTTAGCACGCACCCATTAGATCATACACATCCCTAGTACAGTCCAAATGTTTTATTCTAAAACAAAAGCTCATCCAAATGTTATATTTATTCAAGTGTTTATTAGTTTACAGAAGTACATTGTAAATTTCACCAAGTACAATATTTCTTACACGTTTTCTGGCACTTTCACTTCTATTCTGAGCTGGGAAAAAGCTAAACAGAGCACCTCATGGTAGTCGAATTTTTGGCACCAATCCAAAATTCGGAAGTGAAGAAGAAAAATTCGAACCTCGAAAACGCTGAAGAATTTTCAGTTTAAGTTTGCCACTGAAAAAGGAGAATGAGCTCTTGATGTTTTTCTGGTCCAGATGCTGATGGTGGTGGGCAGGAGGGAAATGTATTCCACGCTGAGAAGGGGAATGTTCTTCCAAACGGAGAGTTCAGCTGGACATTGTGGTGAACATTTCTGCCAGGTAAGTCTCGTATTTTTTATTTTAGCTTTTTCAAAGGAGGTCACTTTGTTAGAGATTAACTGAAGTGCTGGTGGCTCTGTTTATATGAATTCTGGTAATTTCTTGGGAAAGAGCTGAATCTGGGACAGTCCCCTTCTGTGACCAGGGAGCCTGGTGTTATTTCAGTCACGCTCTCTACAGCCGTTACTCAGTCGTTCAGCAATTCAGCATTGACACAGATGTGGTCAAGCAAAGATGACGCAGATTATTATACAAACAGTATCATTGTTGCATTTAGCTGTAGCAGAAGATTTATAGCTTCACATAATCCCATAAATCATTCAAAGAGCCTGGAGTTTCTCAAATACAAGGAAGAGATTTCAGCTGCGGCACTTGCAGAGACAGAGGAGACACGATGAATAAGGTGGGAGGTGAATACTTCAGCAGAGTCTTGCCTCCAGCCTCCAGTGGTCAGCTGCTTTCTCCCACTGGGCTATATAACTTTGGAGATACCAACCCAAAGGCTGGACTAGCAATGTCTTTCAGAGCGCTTAGCTTGCACACCACCAGCAGCCCTGCGTCCAGCTCAAAACACAGGTTATGTGTTAGGTCTCTCACAGGGCAAACAGGAAACCAGCCTGAGTCCTCCTGGTCCAGACGGGGTCCTCCTTCCCCCACAGGGCCCAGCATCGTAACTACTCATCCCAGAGCCAGGAGCTGGACTTCTAGGCATTCATAGAATCATAGAATCATTAAGGTTGGAAAGGACCTTTAAGATCATCGAGTCCAACTGTCAACCCCACACCACCATGCCCACTAAACCATGTCCCTAAGCACCACATCTACACGTCTTTTAAATACCTTCAGGGATGGTGACTCTACCACTTCCCTGGGCAGCCTGTTCCAATGTTTAACCACTCTTTCAGTGAAGAAATTTTTCCTAAAGTCTAATCTAAACCTCCCTTGGCGCAACTTAAGGCCATTTCCTCTCATCATTGCAGCATTGAGTACAACAGCAATTTGTCCAGTTTTGGCTACCAATGTATTTCTCAGATCACTTGATAATTCATTGGATGAAGAGGAGGGAAGTGTTTTAAAAACCGACGTCCAGCTTATAGAATAAAGTTTAAGTGATATGCTTCCAGCTTGTGCTATTGAGGAAAATGAAAGCAGGAAAGCAAAGAAATAAATATGTCACTTGAATTTCCTTGCTACTAATTTGGACATTTTCTAGTTCATCTGAGGCTCATCAAGCTAAACTTTCTTAACTGCAAGTGTAGTAATTATAAAGAAAGCACAGAGTGCAGTAAGGATGCAAAAAAATACTTTGAGACAAAGCTGGTTGCCTTCTAAAAAAGGAACCAGAAATCTCAGGTGATCCATTTTAATGATCGGACCAATAGGTCTGTCTCATTAATTCCATACAAGAGTGTGTTGAGATATAAAAAGCTTCATGAGTCATTTGTCCTGCTGCTGCAGATTCTTCACAAACCTTGTGATCTCTTGTCTCCATGTATTTGTAGTCACATCAGTTAATCTGTGCATTACTGATTTGATCTTAAAACTTCAAAGGATCAAAATTAATGAAGCTAAAATGGTGTTTAATGGAAGGAGGGAAATGTATTCAGATGAATAATAAATACAGTAAACCAAAACCTGTATATTATTTTGATTAATATATATAAATCCATATCAAGCTCACACAATAATTTTGAATAAAAATGGAGAAAATATTTATTTCAACATTTTCAGATCTTTCAGTTTCTGTTTTAAAATGATATTTCAGAATGAAAAGCAACAAAATTTGATTAAATAACAGCTGAAAATAACAAAGGTTTTTCTTATAAAATATTTTTTGATGAATCTGGACATGTTATTTTTAATTTTTTGTTAGACAAAGAAAACAAAAAGAGCTCCATTTTATATTGATTCATTCCTTAATATTTTTTCAGCACAGCTTATTAACCAGAAGTTAATCATTAGCACAGCCTTAACTGTATTTTCATAGTATCATGTGAAAAGACACGCAGTCACACAAACTGATAGAGGACCTGACTGCTATAATAATATATTATAATGACTGTTTATCCAATAGTTATTGGGGAGAAAATCAAGTTAGGTTATAATATGACTGCAAGTACGGTTTTATGTATTTTAGTCACTCAATCACTTGCACACCAAGCATTCTTTGGTGGTTCCATCATAGTCTAATTAGACACTTCACCTACAGAATGAGCAAATTTCTGGGGACAGAGCTGTGCAAACACATTTTAAGTACATTGGCCTCAGCTCAGCACCAGAGGTTTCAGAGGTCCTTTAAAAATCTTGCAAAGTTTACAAAGTTGGTAAAGATAATGATATTTCATTGTCATCTCGCTAAAGAAGGACACAATCCTTTTTCATTTGAAACGATCTGCAAAAAATGTTTAACTAATAATTAACAAAATCACACGGTTGAATTTTCCAGAAGCCTTAATAAATCAAGATTTGTAATTCAAAATGTATGTCTAGATTGAAAGTTTCAAAGTTACAAGGGTAGATAAATATTCTAACCTTTCATAAGATAATATTTTTACAAATAGTATCACATTCCCCATGTCTTAGTAGAAAGGAAATCAATTCCTTTCCCATTTAAAGAGAGGTAAAAATAGCATTTACCCTTTTCCAAACACTAGCGAAAGACAATGAACTAATGACACTGTAATGAACAACATTTTCATTAATGGCATTATCTGCCAGCCTTTTCTAAAACATTAGCAATGTAACTCAGAAATCTCTATGCTAGCTGACAGTTTGCCAGTATCGCTGAACTCCTGATCAACCACCACATTTTTACATAAGTGTTCACTTATGGAAAATGGTACTTGAGCAGAATTTAGGCCCCTATATCCAGAGTTATCATTCTTACCTCCACCCTAAGTTCCTGCTAAGTACTGAAGGCTGCTAAACTGCATAGTAATTTTTTACCTTACAAATTGACCATTCCCCTAGCATGTGAATTTCTGAGTAGGTCAAAAGATGCCTCAGTCTTGGCAAGGGAACTGTCCCACAGCTGACTCTGCCTGCGATGACGTGTTCCTTCTAAACAACCGAAAGGACAAACATATCTGAGACGATGTGACACATCAGACTGAATTCCTCTCAAAATACCCTGACGACTGCAGCTTTTACTTAGCAATAGGCATCACCAGCAGGTCAAGGGAGGTGATCCTTCTCTACTCAGCACTGGTGAGACAAATCTGAAATACCGGATGCAGTGCTGGACTCCCCAGTACAAAAGAGACGCGGATATACTGGAGATAGTCCAGTGAAGGGCCATGAAAATGATGAAGGGACTGGAGCATCTCTCCTGTGAGGAAAGGCTGAGAGAGCTGGGACTGTTCACCCTGGAGAAAAGAAGGCTTCTTACTGTGAAGGAAGGTTGCTCCTGTTTACCCTGGGTGTCTTACACTGACAACTTCAGAAAATAAAGACGTGTACATTTGGAGAGAGTTCAGATGTCTCGAGGTGTCACACATTGAGCTGTGTGATCTTACCAGGATCGCCAGTCCACTGCAAATTGCTGCATAACTTTACGGATGATAAAAGCATTTGTTTAGTCTTTCCATCAGACAGAGGCACTGCTAATCTTCAACAAGTCTAGCAAAGCAGCAGGCTAGTGAAACAGCAAGCTTTTTACCTTTTTTCCTGACTATCACCCAGAATTCTTTCAGTACATTTGACAAGTTTACCAATTGGGAATCTTCCCCTTCACTTTTGGTCTCTTTCACCTACATTATAGTAAGGTTCAGATGTTCTAATTGTAACTCCATGTAAGAATGAGGTCAGAAGCTTTTTCTGCTGACATTCTTTTTAAAACATTCTCCAGACAGCCCATTGCAATAGAAGGAAGCTCTGTGCTTTCTCAGAAATCAAATAACTTAAACACAGTTTCTTTACAAAGCTGTGCGCAGGGCTACCATTTCTTGGAGTGCATCACTGAAAGCGTACTCAGAGAGGTAATAGTTTGTATCTGGCAGGTCACTGACATATGCATGCATCAGAGTCATGCAAACACAGCACGCCGGGACTGGCTTTAGATATTAACAAGTTACCTTTTCCCTCCCTGTTACAGCTTTCTTATAGTCTCAAGACATAATCTATTAACATTTTCTTTAAACATGAATATACATCCTTAACATATAGTAATTAGCTCTCCTCTTGCCATTTACCAAGAAATGTTATAAATAAGCTTGTCAAAGGAAATTATTTAACTCGGGGGGGAGGGGGGTGGTGGAAATCTGATCCTAGATACATCAATGAAAATGTAAAAGGCCTTCAGGAGGTTAAGGGAATTTTTCTGTAGAACTGAGAGAACTTGGCTTACTTATTCTGCTTTACAGGGTGCTGATAACTTTCATACAGTAAGATACCCATTAAACCACTAGGCCAAATAACTTCCTAGCCTGGAGGCTGGCTGAAATCCAGGAAAAGGCTTATGCATCTGAGATGACACTTAAATGGAATTTAGCTTCATAAATCCTAAGCTGCGATCCAGAAAACCCTGTTTCAACAGTCAGATCACCTAAAGCTAAAAGCATGCAGGTTCTGTAGGTAATTTGCTCTTTACTTTGAAGTTCTCCGGTATCTGGGTTCATATTCCCAGAAACACTTCAGAGCTGAGTAAACTGACACCTACCTTATCATTCATTTGAAATCCATATGTTCATCTGCCTAAGCTGCCTGACAGATCTGATCTGTTAGGTCTGATAAGTATGAATGTGTTTTGGCTAGAACATGTTAAAGTAGAATACTGACATTTTTTCTTTTAAAAACTGTGGATGGAGGCAAGGAAGTCTATGACAGTGGCAGTCATGTCTTACCTAGCAACCTGCCCTCATCAAGGAAAGAAAAGACCTGGATTTCACCTCTGAAAAGCTTTATATCAGTATCTATCTACTATGAGACTTGCTATGCTAGAGTGAGGTACTCAGCACCTCTCCTTTTGAAGCTTTAGCACTGCAGAGTAAAGCACACAGGGTACTGGAAAGAGAGCAAGCAAAAGAAAATACTCTGGGTCAGTCAATTGTAGGAACACCCCACTAGGAGAGGGGAGTCTTGTGCACAGGTCCCTGCTATCAAGACCACTTTATACGTATTTCATACATATTCAGCAAAACTTGGACAAAATAAAGGAGTGATTCTAGAAGGTCTTTCCTTCCCAGATGAACACGGTGCTGATCTACACAGCCTTGCTCCTCCTCAAACTCATCATCTAGCACAGCAGCTCCTCAAGACTTTGCTGCCAAATATTAAGTTTTAAAAAGAGGGGATGGGGTGAATCATGAGTCATTACACAGAATAATCTGTACCCTGGTGCTTAAGACCTTTGTTTAGAAAAGTAAGCATGAGTTTATGCATTTGTATGATCTGCCCTGCAGCGGTGACCCCTGGAAGCACTGTAGCACAAGGCCAGACCCACACCTGCCAGAAAGCTGAGTGCGCTCTAAGGAACTGGGCTTGAACTCACAAAAAATCCTTGCTTGGACTCAGTCCAGTGTGTTAATTTATGAACTGAAAAGGGTCTGGGAATCCGCTGCATAAATCCCAAGCTAGTAGTAGAATATACATATGTAAAAGTTACACACATAACGAACTTTAAAAATGAAGTACATGAAAACCAGTTTCTTTCATACACAAAATGCAGATAGCATGATAATTTCATTAATCCTATATGGTTTTCTCATACCCAGCCATGGGGATTTCCCTTTTACTGAATTGAGTGTTGAATTCAGTGGTAGGAGTGTGCCCTTGCTACTTTCCCATTCTTCAGCAGCCTACCTGGCTTCACTGCAACAGATGTGCTTAGATTGCCAAGAAGTTAAGCAGCACCTCTTCCACATACCTTAAAGCAGAGAGGTATGTTGTCTTCCCCCCCAAGTCCCATGCCTCCAAAAGTAGTTGCTGTACTCAGTATAGGTAATTTTCCTCAGTATTACAACTTGATGATGTTCAGCACTTTGTAAGGCAGAGATGCCAGGGGCAAACATCCCTCCAACGTTTTGTCATCTTGCTTCTTTCACTGTGTTATTCAGCCTCTAGGAGAGTCGGGTCATCTCACAACATCCCAGAAGGTTATTGGTTTTACAAGTCTACGGATGTTTGATGATTTCCACGAAACAAAAGGAAATATTTAGCACTTCTTTAGATGTAAGTCTTTAGATGTATGTAGCCTAATCTGGTCTATGAATATCCTTAACAATATTTAATAAATAATAAAATTAGGTAATTAGGTGTCACAAACAAGAAAACAGACTGCGGTGCCATTGCTTAAATGCAGCATCACCACAGCAGAATGGGAGATAGAACCCAAAGCAGAACCCTGATACAGAATTCAACTTGTGTTGAACGTGATATAGTATGACAGTTCCCTTCTGCCAGCAGCCTGATCTGTTGATGCAGTACCTGGACATTTAGAGGTTTAGAATCATTACTTGTATGAGTGCAGATAAAAAGGGACCATATCTGCATACAGTTGGTTTAAGACTCAGAAAGATCAACATCATAGGCCTCCTGGAGAAGAAAGATGAATGCATCTGAAACAGCGCCTAGTAAATACATGTCATGGTTTAACCCCAGTCAAGCAAATTAACCCCACACAGCAGCTCGCCCACCCCCCCTTCCGGTGGGACGGGGGAGAGAATCGGGAGGGCACAAGTAGGAAAGCTCCCGGGTTGAGATAAAAACAGTTTAATAATTGAAATAAAACGAAGTAGAACAGTAATAATAACAATGAGAACAACAACAATAACAGAATATACAAAGCAGGCGTTGCACAATGCAACTGCTCGCCAACCACGTGTCATGAATGGGGGGCGACCCCCCTCCCCCCCCACAACCTGGTTTTTATACTGAGCATGATGTCACATGGTATAGAATACCCCATTGGCCAGCTGGGTCCACCACCCTGGCTGTGCTCCCCGCCTCCCCCCCTCCCCCCCCCCCCAGGTGCAAGCACCACCCAGCAACAGCCAAAGCATCAACGGGCCATCAACGCTCCTTTCACACCAGACTCAAAACACAGCACACCCCCCAAGCTACTGGGAAGAAAGTTAACCCTGTCCCAGCCGGAACCAGGACAATACAACAACAGCAATAGAAAGCAGTGACCTGGTAACTGTGTAGGACTTAAGAAAAAGTAAGGTAATGAAATACCATGGAACATTTTTAATGGGTGTTGGAGAAGTTGATTCTAAAAAGTGAAAAACAGTTGCAGAAAAAAACGAAGAACCCCTAGAGATTTAATGGTGTGTTTGCTGATAGCTATTTTTGCAAAAAATTATATGAAACATTAGCCTAATGTGTGGTTATAGTTAAAGGCAAATAAACTACTGGAATATATCGAGAACAGAAAAATGCAATGAAACACGATATTTGCTGTGCAAAGCAAAACCTGATTGCAGGCTGCACTTGGGTTAAACTGTGGATTTTTTTGTTTTCTTTTGGAAGATTTGCATTTCTTTGGGGACAACCAGTGGGAAATCAGAGGGAGTCTGGAATTTAAAGTTATACATAATAAAGGCAGGCTAAGAAATGTTCAACTTAATTTTTACTAGAAAAGTGTTCATAGTAGCCTTATAGCAGTAAAATTTTTAAAATAAAAAACAAATCACCTTATGAAAGATAGAACTTATGGAAGACTTACACTGTGCATGTTTCTAGGAAGAATTACATTCCAGAAGAATATTCTTTATAAGATTATTAAGAGTGAATGAAGAAATCATAAAGAATGATTTCACTGTGACTACAGCAAGTGGGTGGAACCAGCAGGTCTATGAAAAGAGACAGCTTATATTAAGCGGAAGCATGGAATGGCTCATGGCCTTGGATACTGAATCATATTCAAATGTTATGTTTTGATTGGTCTTGTATCTAACAGCAGTGTGTTTGCTTCCCAAATTCTCTTTATAGAAGTATTTCAAACTATGTCTACTGGGAGTAAAAAATAGCCTGTGGGCTCCACAGTTGTGACTATTTGGATACAAGGCAGATTCAGTGTGGGTTAAGCTGAACTGCGCCAGTGTCTTGCTGCACCCCAGCTGTCATGCCAGGCTGAGGCACCTCTCTGATCAGAGGCAGGGTATGTTTGCTCAGCCACAGCCCTGCATGCCATACAGGTTTTAGAGCAGGGCTGGCTTTCATTTTGCCAATTCAGAGTATCCTGCCTCTACTTGCATCTGCAGATATGCCCTAAGTACCCAGAGATGCAGCCAAGCATGCACAGGGATTTGGAGAGTGCTGAGACACCCTTCTGCTGGTGGACAGAGATTAGGTGAAAGGCACTCTGGAAAATGCTACTGCATGCTTATCTGCAAGTTCAAGTGTCTAAAAATCCTAGCAATCTGGGTCTTTGGAGTGTATTTAGAGGGGTTAACTTTGGTGCCTTTCAGAAAGTGATGGTGAATGGGTAAGAGAGGCTGTCGCTCCAAGGCATCCCTGTGGGGTGTCTGTCTCAGACAAGGGTTGTAGCAGGAGAGGAGGATTGAATGCCTGGAGCACTTGCTCTGGACCTGGTTTCCGCTTCATGCTCCATTCCAAACTCCTGTAAAGCATGATGTTATTTTCCATAATAATAATGATATCTGTCATTAAATTTGCATCGTCTTTGGAGTCATAGCCATTAAATAACATTGTTTTCCTGAATTATTGTGATTTATAGGCTGAAATTTCCCTCCAAAATTTGTATCTTGTCATACACCATTGTGTATGAGTGTACTTCTGGAATTAGTAGCAAATATTCACACATGGGTATGATCCTACTGAGCTTTATTTTAAAATATTTTGGGGTTCCTGACCTCCTTTGTGCTGGCTTTGGGCTATTACCTGTCTTGCTTTTTATTCTGCTGAGGATAGTTTATGAGCTTCTGTGGCTGATCATTCAAAACCCGTATTTGAGAACGTTTCCTTCTTGAGTTGCTTACGCAGTGCGTTGCAAATCTGAGAAAATCTTCAGAAAGGGGAGTGTCCTGCTATTTTTAGGGGTGGCCATGTGACCTTATAGCCAGTGACCTTTTAGCCGATTTTTATGCTGCTTCCAATTACCACCACACTTTATCTCTTTAGAGCAGCATAAATAATGTTCTGCTTTGCTACCTGCTGGAGTTTATTTTACAGAGTACGCTTGGGTTTCTGGTGTAGGAGTTTTCCAGCTCCTTTTTTTATGTCTTGAAAAATTCTGAAATTTCGCCTTTTTGCTAGAACCTAACCCTGCAAAGCCTTTAGCAATGGATGTAGAGGTCCAGTGTCATTTGCAGTCAGGAAGTCAGGAACCACACATTTGCGGTGTGGTTATAAAAGTTAAAATTGGCCTTTAACAATAGAAATATTTGCCAAGCCTAAGAAAACCAGTAAAGTCATAGGGTTTGGCTTGTCAGCAAGGGTCCTGCTAACCCTTCATCACACAAGTAGCCCTTTCTTAGTCCGGGAGTATTACTGAGGTCAACATACAAACAAGATAGCCACCCTTAATAAGAGACTGTTAGAGGTATAAAAAATTTAGCCTTACAACACCATGATTAATTAACTCTCAGTCAATGATACAAGTTTTTGTGCTGATACACTCCCTTCCATCACAACAAAAATAAAAACATCTGTAGACATCTTTCATTTGCTGTTTTTTTTTCTCAGGAAGATGGATTATCCCTTGATTTCATTTCAGCCCTATGGGAAAACATGAACTTATGTTCAAAGGTGTTACTAAAAGCCTTGGAATTCTTCTTTCCTGTTTTGTATGAATAACTAATTGAATGGGAAAAAATAAACAGCCCTTCAATATATTACACATTCAGCAATGGCCCTGTCAGCAGTGGGCAATTTTTTTTCCTGAAGAGGATAGTAGATATACCCTGAGAACATATAATCAGGAAAGCCTTGGAAAACAGTGACATCAAACAGCACATTCCAAGAGAGAAAGAACAAGCAAGTTTAGCACAAACATATACTGTGTATATTTGATAGCAGAAAGAAAAAATTTCCTTCACAGTATAGGGCAAAAAGACATGTTTCCCATAATTAATAGCAATTTACAGACAACACTCATGAAAAATATATTTCAAAAAAGCTTCAGTAAATAAAAGCCACATAAATACAAGAGCATTGGTCTGTAAAATTTAAGATTTTCTTTTTGAGAGGAAGGATGCGGGTTCAGCAAGCAAAAAAAAACCCCAACATTTTTTACTTATGTCAATGAAAATAACCCCACTAAACTGAATGTGGTTTGGAACTAAATAATATTGGAAAGAATTCAACTAATTTTAAGTACCTGAAAGTTAGCTGTCTGAACTAAGCTTGTCATGTTAGCTCCCTTAATTATCAGTCACTCTCATAATACAACACATCAAAACTGAGAAGAACTTTTAAAGAGAACTAAGATACCTTCAAAAAGTAATCTACCTCTCTTTGTAAACCGTACCGATATCCAGTTTGGTTTTCTTGAACTAGATGCATAACTTTCAGGTAGCAGGATAAACTAATTCAGGCCTATCTAACATATTTAAGGTTTTACCAAAACTCTGGACTCTGGACCTTGATTTCAAATCTCTGTTGCAAGAGCATCCTTGCCTTCAAATGAAAAGATGAAGAGGTCTGAAAACTTGGTAAGTGCTCATTATTTTAAATTATTATATATGCATTTAAGTTACACATTAAAAAAAAAGATAAGAGAAACAGTGCCGTATTACAAAATGCCAAATTTAGTATTAACACAAACAATTTGCTTTACATTAAAAAAATTAAGAAATTGTTAGGCAGATATCTGAACACAAAAGTTACAGCTGATGCTGTAACATTTTGGGAGAGAAATAAGCAAGTGAGAACACACATCCTAAAATGAAAAATGTTGGGCTTATTAACAATGCAACAATAGAAATTTGCACAGCACTATTATTTCAGCCACAATTTTATGTAAAAGTTAATAAAAATTGCTGTCCAGAAGCCCCCAGATTTGGTGGTGAGACCCTTCAGCCAATCCTGGCCACTGCCAATAAAGGATACTGTTGAAATGTAGACACTAAGAAAACAGGAGGAAAGCATTATCAGACTGGTAGTACCTGGGAACAAAAGCTATCTATCAGAGAATCTTGAAATGAGTTTGTTTTAATTTGCTTTTAGGTAAACAAGTTACTGCAGCTTCAAACACTTCAGAGGCTCATCTTTTCTTAGCTGTCATCTGTAACCGTGAAACAATGCTGCCTTCCCATCCTCTCATACAGCCCTTTCATTGCTCCTTTTTTCTTACTGTAATCTGCATGGTGATGTTTTGCTTAGCTCTGCAACCATGGCATGGAAACCCTTTTCTGATTTCATTTGCAGAGGGTTTTTAGATAAAATTACATAGTACCATATGCAGTCCCCTATTCACAAAAAGAATTAGCTGAATAAAGGTTTCTCCTGCATTCTAGGCAATAGCATTAAGCTACTCCATGCTGGGTAATATCTGTAAATATATTCCATTAGGAAGATATTTCCTCCAGCTGAAATTGCTGGTTTACCATAGTTAAATAAAACCATATGCCTATGAAATGTGGACAACCTCCCTCCCCAGACCTCTAATGAAAGGGCAAAACAGAACATGAAGAGCACCATGTAAATTATTACATTGTGCTACCATATTTGCCATTATGCTTTTCAACCACTCTGAAATAATTCTCCTCTCTCTCATGGCTGATGGTAAAGCAAAGCCATCACATATGGTCTTGTTTGGCTTTAAGGTTTTTCACCACTGTTGTGGTGAAATTCCCATATGCAAGCCAAGGAAATGTGGGATAGAGGAAATCATCACAAGGTGCACATGTATTTGAAAAGTGATTCTCAAAGCCATTAGCAATGATTGCTTCCTGAAGTATTCAGGACATTTCTATTAGGATCTCATAAACACCTGTGCTGGGTTTGGTTAATACTTTCCTGAAATACTAGGAAGAGAATAGAATATATATGTATAAAGTTGGTGGATTACACTAAGCTGGGAGGCTGGCAAACATACTGAAGGAATTAGATACATGGCCAGGCAGAATTAGGATGCAGAAGGTCCCTGAAGTCTAAAAAACAAATGAGTAACAAATATGATTCTGATATTTAAAAAAAAAAAAAAAAGCAGATGTAATTCTGTGATTCATTACAAGGTATGGAGTAGTAAGACATGCAGGAGAATGATTCTGTTTTCATTGGCATGGGAAAGGCCTCAGATGAAATACTGTGACCTATTTTTGGCAGGAGGTTTTTAAGAAACTTACAGGCAAACTGGAAAATCTAAGGGAAAATAGCAAGAATGACAAGAAAAAAACCACAATGTATGAGAAAATTGAAAAGGAATTAGGTTTGTTCTCTGTAGAGAAGATGACAATTTAGGGGGTTGCATAGAAGGGTGAAGGAGAAAGGGAAGACACAACAATGGTATTGTAGAGAAAATGACAACCAGTTCTACTGGCAATCAGGGCCATAGGCTGGATTTAGGAAATGACTTTGTAATCCTCAGGAGGGTAAAGTCCTGTAAGAGACTATCTGCAGAGATCATGGAATTCATTTCATTCCAGGAGGAAGCAAAGACCTACCTGGCCCTTCCTTAACACATGACAGGCAAATGTGAGACAAATCTATTTACAGACTTGTTTTCTCCATTATTTTTGAACCTTGTACTCTAAAAGCAAAAGATATCAGGTAAATATGCTAATAACACACTTTAAAATACACGTGCTTTGGAGGTGCCAAGAGGATTCTTTAATGTATTTGAATTTTTTGAATTTTGTTATTGTTCTAAACCCCCTGGAACATATATGGTTATTGTAACATCAGACTCTCTGTCCACACCCACCTTTCGAAGATTGAGGACTGTGCTACTATCTCAGCCATACCAGTAGCATACAAGCTTCTGCTTCTCATACTCTTCCCCTCACTATTCCTCTTCAACACCCTTTTTTTTTGGTGCATTCTTACGTGCAAGATCTTCTGATGACAAAAGCATCAGAGAAATGACAAAGTAACCAAGGGCTAGGGTTATATCACAGGGACCACAACAGCCTGTCATACAAGGTGAAGTCAGTGTCAGGGAATGCAGTTTAAGCTGGGTTGTGAAACTACTCTGACTTTCCGTTCCTTTTGAGTGTAACCACAGAGCTGATCATTCAGCACCAGGTCTCGGTTTATACAGAAGTGATGTTGCAGTTCTGTACCAGCCCTGTTCACCTCCCCGCACCATGCACGGCTGTTAATGGCCTTCGTCATGACGCTGGTTTTCTAATTTGTTTCATTTCATTTAATTATCCTCAATAGCTTTTCCCCCCTTTGGAATCTTTAAACACAGCCAACAGAAAATCTTTTTCAGTGTCAGTGTCGACCACTGCCACTGTTGAAACTTTATGTGAATTTTCCATTTGTAGACTAATGAATTATTAATCCCAGTGAGGAAAATATTGAATTATTTCATTTCTATTCTGTATTGTGAAATTAATTTATGTGACATTAATTATATATGTGCTCTAAATGCATGTCCCTTGTGCTTTTTACTTAATAGCTTTATACAAAAAATAGTTAATGAGACATTGATTTAATTGAATGTTAAATACAGAAATGATTTTTTTCTACTACTACTGCCATAGTATAGTCAATCTTGGAAGATGTAAATCTCCTCTGATTTCCAAACTGATAATTAAAAGCTGCATTTCATCCAAGATCAGAAATTGGCAGGATTCAGTACTGTAATTACACAAAGGTGCAAAGATACTAAACTCTGGAGAAGAACCACAGGAAAGAATACTCAATCCCCACATTTCAGAGCAAGGCTATTTATTTTTCATTGTAATATCAACAAAAGATTGATTTTCCTTTCTCTCAACTGATTTTTGGGGTATTTTCTGCTCACTCTGAGTGCAGTTTCACAAACTGTAGATTCAATATTCAGCCCAAGGGACGTAAACCTCTGGAGAGGAGAATGGAGATGAACTGCCAAGGAGGAAGAGAGATTTCCTTCCCCTGCTGAAGAAAATTCCCTTTGTAGAAGTGCTTGAAGGAGGTTTACATTTACATCCATTCCTGCCTACCCTGTCCAAGACCATGCCTATAAATGAACAGTTTGTCTCTGTCTTCTAAGTGTTGGGGCAGAAACCTCCATCTGAGCTGTGTGAAAAAGGGACAAATGGCTACAAGCTCACAAGGAGGAAGGTGAATCAGCAAAATAGCCATCTAAAATGGCAATAAGGTAAAGTGCTTATCAACGATAACCAATAAACAAATTTTCATGTACCAACTCATATTCATTAGTTTATTTAAGTGGCCTACCACTAAGTAGTGATGAGTATTGATAAAGAGATTTGTAGATGTGATTTCCTTTTCTCTTTAATACGTGCTTCGATCACTGGGCTGAGCCAGTGCTGTGAGACTGTGAGAAACTTCTATGGAAAGGAGCTGGCAGAGATGATACGTGTGTACCAATATAATCATCTCCCCACAAACAGTATTTCTTTTAGCTTATACAAGCAGTGTTACTCTTAGGCTAAGGATGTCCTTGCACTGTGTGTGAAGATGACATTGTGATATACATGAATATAGCCTGTTGCCAGGGATTTTTGCACAGTCAGTCCAAGCCCATTGGGATTCTAGTCTATGCTGAAACCTGTGCTGTCACGTTTTGCCTGGGTTTATTTGATTAAAGGTAGCACAAATTGTAACCACATCTTCATGTGCTGTGCAGGCATGGCCTTCAGAGCAGATTCATATGGTCTAACTTTGGTCCTCTAATAAATACTGTAAAATAATTATATGTCTAGTGTTAATTTTACAGATGATAAAAATTCCTGAAGTTTAGCAAAGGCAGAATATGTCTTTGGGACAGAATAACACCAGGCAACAGTGCAGGGTCCAGATGGCTGGAAGGCAGCTTTGAAGAAAAGAGAGGGGGAAAAAATAATCTCTCTCTTCTCAAGAGAGAAAAAGAAATTATGTGAACCTTGAGAGAAGTCAGATTAAGCTACATTTCTAAATAGACAGTTTGTTGGGGGTTTATGAAGTGCTGATTTCAAAAGACAACTGAATCATCTGTGATGTTGGAGTATTATAACTTAAAATTAATTTGTGCAGTAATATTTTTACTGTACCATCTCACTGAAAAGTAACCGTATATAAATAATCAGTTACATCATTAAACCGGCATAAACCTGTGCTGCCTTGGTCACTCATGACATTCTCTTCAATGAAGCATTACACAGTGGGTGAACAGCCCTCAGTAGTTCACAAGTGGGGCAGGGCAGTCTTTGATTTTTTTTTTTTAGTGACTCATGCTAAAATAGATCTGTCTTAATCGATGCTGCACAATAAAAAATCTGTGGTTTTGAAAAATATTTTAAAAAGTAGCTGTTTCTAAGAGTGTTGAAAAAGATATCTGAATATTCCAGTTTTTACCAAGGCACATGATCTGCTTTGAACAGGATTTGCCTTTGTTTGATTTACATTAAGTTTTAATGTAAATTAAATGTGCATTAATGTAAATGAACTGTACATTAAGTCAGTAATGACATGAAGTTATTATTTCTATGGCATACTTTCTCAAAGGTTACTGATATAGCTCCAAGTTAACCAACCGAAAGTTTAGGACAAAATAATGAAGCCTAGTAAATAATCAAGATAGAAAGAGCAAGAAGGGATAAAAGAAAAATCTTACTAACTTTTCCTTATGTAAGGGTGTCATACATTAGAAGAGGAAGCCAGAGAATTTGAGACCAAATTCTCAGAGGTATTACTTCCCCACCTTCTGCAACTATGCCGTACCTTAGATTACAGAAATGGGAAAGAGAGGAAGGAACATTTCTCTCTCAACTTAACCAGAGACGGGCCCCAGCTCATAAGGATTAAATGGGTTCTTTCCCATCTGTCTCTTGGGGAGCTTGGAGGTGTTTTATGGCTAAATACCTGACTTAGGGCTGTGTCTAACAGATATGTATTTGCCTTGAACTAATAAAGAAGGATGTTTTCCATTTTTCCAGACTATTGGTCTGACCATGTGGTAACTATTCCTGTGCATATTTAACATTCTATTTTCTTGATTTAATGAAAAGAACTATTTGCATAGCAGATTTCAAAGTACATCAGTAATGAAGCAGGACAAATATTTTAATGTGCAAATAGTATTTCAAAAGCTCATGGGTAGAGAAAAACACCCAATAAAGTGTTCAATGTGCTCGAATTTACAGTTTTTTTGTCAGATTATTCTTAATCCAGCCCCTGGGTTGTGCAGACAGTGAGAACTAGACTCCCATCTCACACCATGGACATAGCCCCTAATAGTTTTTATCTTATAAACGATGTTGCTCCTTTAGTAAACTGCTGTCAGATGATGTCATCTTGAAACAATATTGATGTATTGTGATCTCACAGACAGTGCCATGACTGTCAGCATTTTTTCTGTTGCTTGCATCTCTTGATGCAACCCACATTCATTAGTCTCAGCTGTAATTGCCTCATAAAGCCTCAAAGCATCTGAGAGAATTTCCTGAGAAAAGGAGCAGAAAGAATGCAGTACCCAATTTGTGAACTTACTGGACTGAAAAACACACAGTAAATTTACACCCAACTTAGTACTAAACTGAAAAGCCAGATACCAAGACATGGGCAAAAAAGAGAAGAAATGGCTTTGTGCTTTTTCATTGTACGTTAAAGGAATTGAAAGACACTGTTGTTGTTTTAAATTAAGTTTTCTATCAGCTTGCTTGCCATATTAGGACTTCAGATCTTCTCTGTTCCATGAACTGGAAGCTAAAAGTTGATTCTGAGCCCATTGAAGCAAATGGCAAAACACCAGATGACAGATATTTTAGCACAGAGCCCCTGGAAAACAGTTGAGACAAGATTGTCACAGCTCCCAAGGAAGCTCAAATAGATTTTCCCACTGGGAAATGGCTCAAAACCTTCTTTATAAATGTTGTTTAGAAAAGACAAATGTAAAATTCTGACCCCAAAAGGAGGGAAATAATTAGCTACCTTCCTTTTCTTATCTTTTTTTTTTTTTAGAAAACGTGATACTGATGTATCAAACATGGGAGAAAATATATGTTTGTTGAGTGTTTACTAGTTTGTACCTTTACATCCTGAAAGAGTTGCCATGCCACATCTGAGCTATCAGAGGAAAGTTTACAGCAAAACAGAATGATTCAGGTATTTCATTCTTGATATGAGATCAAAAACTCTTTAAAGAGAAAACTCATTCATTTTAGTCCACACCTGCATGTACACTCACACCGCAATGAATCAAGAAAGTATACACAAAAGAAAATAAGTAAAACTAGAAAAGGGTGACCTTCTGTGAATATAATTTAAAAAACAGCAATTGCTCACCTCGATATTCCAGAAGCATAATGCATCCTACAGGCACCCATCAATCAGCTGCTTGTATCCACATCTCATTCACAGCCAAACAAAACAAAACAAGACTTTTTTGAATTAAGGATTAAACACTTAAAATCGCTGTTAAGTTCATAAAGGTCCTTTTTTATGCATGTATGACATGTTTTGAATGATCTAGATCCTGGGCTAATATTACTTGGAATACCTCCATTGCAGTCAGCAGGACAGTGTAATTTACACTTATTTAGTGTGCATCCTCTGATTTGCAGCAACCTTACCCAGCTGAGATGTCTGGGTTTCTAGCTGTGTACTTGGGTACAGATTTAAATTATTTATTTTATTCTTTGCTTTCTCACAATTCAGAGGAAAAGATACTCTGCCTGCTTACAGAAAATAAGAATTGGAACTTTATCCCTTTGCAAGTGTAAAGGCCTTTCATCTGATATAGCAGTAAAAAATTCAAATTGCTATTTCCACAGGACTAAATGCAGCATAGTCAGCAATCCCTGGCACTGATACTACTCCAATGATATGCAAACACAACTACCCAGACTGTTAAGGTTGCCCAAAACAGCAAAAGTCCCTGGACCCATGCTGTCTCCAAAACCATGAGTTTTGGATTACCTGGAGACTGTGAGGTGACCTAGACCAAAAGCTCTGCAGGAAATACTGTAATAGCGGAGTGCGACAACAGTGTGTTCCACATGCCGCAGCAGTGTTTATTTGCCAATTTACAGATCTCCAATACCTATTCAACAGATTTTGAGGAAATTTGTGGATCATTTAAAAAAAATGAGGTTTGGTGTTTTTTTCTGGATATCGTTGACATGTCAAAACTGCACATTTTTCCATAGACTGAAGTTAAACTTTCTTTACTTCCGTAATGTTGTTTTTAGCACTGAGGAAAGCAATATTCATAGCACCTCATAGACTGAAAGTTCAGAGACATATTTTGCACAGGACATCTCCATACTGAAGTCTTGGATCTGCAAAGGTTGGAAAAAAGTTTTAAAAATTGTAATTTCATTCCAATGAGGAAAAAGAACAGAATTTTGAAGATAGAAAGTGAACACAAATTGATATTCAGTATTTTCATACCATCTGAGTTAGTTAAATGTGAGATTTCAACAGCAGAATTATGTTTATATCTTCCCTACAAAGAATTAAAATAGATCAATGCCTTGTATTGTTACTTCAAAGAGTACTCAGACACTGCTCTATAAAGAATATATTGAACTAGCTCAAGCTCACTCTAATACTTGTGATTATTTTTAGCACCCTTTTCTGTTCAGAAGTTGAGTTTTCTAAGTATTCAAAAAAGGACCAGCTTCCTCACATTGTCTTGAAATGTGGCATTCTTCATAAGAGTACAAAGGAGTAGTCATAAATCAAATCTTAATTTGTTTCAGCAAGGCATTTCATTCTTTTTCTATTTTATTTTATTTCAAAATTCAAAAATGTGTCTCCCCAAAACCAACATTATTTTTATAGATATTTTCATAGCTTTGTGCAAGCCTGCAGCTTCTCAGATAGAGCTCTGATAATTCCCTAATTGTTAACAGGCATGTTACAGCACCTGGCTTTTGTAAGACCCTTAGGAAAGAAAGATGAAAAGAATTATTCAGGAAAAGGTTTAGCAAAAGTCTTACAACAGCTGGAAAGGTTTCTAGAAAATCCATTTCCTCACTAGTGGATGATTCCAATTTACAGAAACGGTATTTGAACTTGGATACAGCAGAGCAATGTAAACCTGCACTGAAATTTGAGGAAGTTTTGGAGTCAGAAAGCGATTAATTATTTCTGTCAAAGGGTTTATCTGCTGAGGGGAGGGTGGAACACAACAGGGCTGTAACCGATAGGTTAGGGGAAACATGCTAAAATGAGGCTGAAGTCAGCCTCGTGATTCATTGATGCAGCAGTGGTGTTCAATGCCTTTCAGTAAGCTGTAAAGCGTCACCTTCCAACTAGGCAGTTCTTGCCCCCTTCTCTTTGTGTTAGAAGGCTGTCACAAAACCTCCTTCTTCTGGAGGCAAAAAACCTTCTTCTGTTCTCCAGCCTGTCTTTATTCATAGCCAGACCATCCCCAGTGGTTCTTACACCAACATGGTTCATTTAACTCCTTTCCCATCCTGGTTTATATGAAGAGCAATCCTGTCCCACTCCTGCCTTCGTTCTCCCAGACTGTAGGCCAAGTTTCTTCTGTCTGCTCCCTGCATAGGCTGTCCATGCCTCCAGTGACACTAGTAGTCCTTTGCTGAACCATTATAATTTGACCTCATTGCTTTGAAAGTCCTTAACCAAAACTGAGCACAGAACATAAAATATGACCTTCTCAGTGCTTCACAGTGCATGACATTAATATATCTGCTCCACGCATCTTATGTGATACATGACTAAGTCACGAGGTGCATGTTACTGGTAGATCATAGTACATTTGAGCCCTTTACTGTTCTCTGATAACTGTCAAACTCCCACACGAAAAACCCCTGTTATTAGTTCCTGTGCATGTGAACTTTCATTTTAGCCATGGTTTGTTTCCAGATGATGCGGTTTCAACATCCTCCAATGAATTCTTGTATCAGGGATACGCCTCCTGTGTATCACCGTGTTCTAACACTTGTTTGCCAGCGGAAATATTGAAATGGTTTCAAAGGCTAACCATAAGAAACCGGACTTGAAATCTCCTCCCAGTCAAAATGATGTGTTGTTATCTTCTCTTCAGCCAGCTCCTCACCTACCTCAAAATTCTTGTGCTGATCCCCATCACCTCCACCTAACATGTAATTTTTCAAGTAACACCCTATCAAATGTGTTGAAGAAATCCAGACAGATAGATCTATTATATTTTCTTGCCTAGAAAACAAGCTCTCATATCAGAGAATGTTATCAGATTAGTCTGGCACATACAACTCTGGTAAACCTGCATTGCTCTTTACAATCGTTTCCTTTAACATTCATGTTTTAATTATTCTCCCTTTCAAAATATTTCCTGAATTTTTCCAGGCTGCTCAGAACAAATAACTTGTGAGAGCAAACGCAACTGCCTGGATCACTTCCTTACCTTTTTTGTGTATAAACATCACTACTACTTTTAAATCTAATACGGTACACTCTCTCCCTAGATCTGCTGTACCTGCAGCCAGACTGAAATTTGATATTTCACCGAGAATCCTGGAGCTGACATTCCCCAGGGAGATGAATGTGGTGGGTTTCAGTACTGTCTGCTTCTATGCCCTTATTCCCATCAATTATCATGCCTGTCAGACTTTCCTTCCTCTCTCCCCAACATTACCCTCTCCTCCCAGTCAACATTATCCTTCCTATTGAAAACTGAGTCAAATATTCAGCTAATCTGGGGGTCATGACTAAGTCACTTTACTACCTATCATCTTCGCTGTGTGAGGTGAAGTGGTCAACCACTTTTATGGTAAGGTGACCTCATGAACTATGTTTTAACAGTTTTGTAAAGTCTAATTGGCAATTCTCTTTTTACACTTCTCAATTTATGCTCTCACATCCTGACCTCAAAGCTGTAAGACTCATACCCTCTTTTCTTGTACATTCTCTCCTTTTTCCTGATACACTTCTTGGCAAGGTTAGCTGTCCAGTCAGATTTTCTTGCCAGATTTCCTCCTCGCTCAGTCCTCCTCTAGAATAAAGCACATTAGCTTTATCTGTCCAGGTGGCACCATTAACTCGCTCTTCCTGGTCTGCTGTTTTGAAATCCAGAGCCTTAGTCTCAGGCTTTAGCTGAATTAATCCTTCCATTTAACTGAAGTTGCATAAACCCACAACTACCTGATCCAACTCTTGTTTTCCTTCAACCATCTGGTATAATTACCAAATCAAATCAGTATCACAGTTACATATCTTAGTTCTGCACTAACCTGGTTTTTCAAGGAACGATGGCATTAGTAAACGAAAGCTAATGATAAATAAACTCAGAATTTGAAATCTGGAGCTTTCCAAAGTCAGCCATCTTACTGCCATTATGATAAATCCTAAATCACTGGGGATTTCCTGTGGTCAGCTACAACCTGAATCCTTGTTGTCAGAAGGTATGGGTAAGTATTCGTTGATGAGATAAGATTGCTTTCAGCTGTGATCTGATTGTTACTCTACATTTGATCTAAGTTGCCAGCATATAGTTTAAGAAGCCACAGGTTTCAGCTAAACTGACAATCCTTACTCCTAACCCAGCAAATATTGGTTAACTGGCTATAGCTTTGGGGTAAAGTTTGAATAGTAGAGGAAAAAGCATTTCCTTCATTCACTTATAAGCTGGATTTCATATTAAATACAATATTAATGAAAAGTGTCTTCAATTGATGGATTTCCGTTACTCTATTTCAGAAATATGTTATACGTTATATGTTATAGCTACTTAAGAGAAAAAGCTTTTCAGATGCATAAGAAACTTTAAGCACATTTCAGACATGATACAGACCTTTCTTTCTACATTGGAGAAATAACAAGGTTGCAGTAAAAATTGGCTTCCACTGAAAGAACTGAAAAAGAGAAAAATGTAACCAAAATGTAACTTTTTCTTTTAAGACAATGACTTATTTTTTGGCAACAGCATTTCATTCTTATAGGATGCCCGCTACCAGCTACATCTGTATTTCCTTCAAGGGGAATTCTGAGGTTTAAAAAAAATCAAGAGACATGACTACTATATTTTTTCCCTGTGTGATGGCTTTCTGCACTCTTCCTTGAGCAACATACCTGAGAAAACAATTTATTGCTGAAATGAGCAACAGTACTGTGCTTCCATGTTCAAGTAAAAGGTACGCAAAATGTTGTTTCAAGATTAACAGTTGTTTTGTTGTAATGAATTTAACAGACGTTAAAGCCATTTTTTAAAAATTTTACCACAGACAGTGGTTTGGTGAATAGAACATCATATGTGTTTCATTTGTCTAACTACGGTAACCTTTTAATTGTGTTTTTTCATGCACTCCTATTTACTTTTTCCTCCCATTTCCAAAAAGGAAAGAACATTCCCAAACATGCCTCTTTCTCTAAGCAAAGTGATATTTTACTTTTTGTATGCAAATTTTTTCATGTGGATGAGAAGAAAATGTATGGGAACATTCTGAAAAAAAGAAAAGGTTTGCTTTTTTCCATTTCAGCTTTCTTCTCTAGCATCTATTTGGGGAACCACTGTAATTTTTTTCATTTAATAACACAAAAGTAATATGTTGAAAAATATTTAAATTAATTTCCTAGTTTTATGAGAGTAAGACTTGGGACCAAAAGTCTGCAGGAATATGGATCAGACCTTACGAGGTCTGAGAAGACTGATGCCTGCCTATGCTTGCAGAGTAATGGTGAGAAGCTGTTATGCACATCTTGCAGTAGACACTGCTGAGCAAGAGTGAGACAGGGCCCCTCTGCCTGCAATAGCTGGTATTTTAACTGTAAGAAAGGTCCCTATAATGTGAAGCTTATTGATGCCAGTTTGAAACCCCACTGGAAATCATGCATGTTTCTTAGCTGCTTCTGAAAATATCAGTGAAATAAGGAAAGGGACTGAGGAGAGAGAGCAGAGCCCTGACTTGAGGATCAGACTAACTGTCTTTTGGGGAAGTCATGGAGAATCCAGATGAGTCCAGGCACTCATTTCTGTGGCATCGTGCAACCACCTGTAACTCAGCCAGGGAAGCAGCTTCTTCCGTTCAAGTTGTCCGTCTTTATGACTTACATTTGTCCTTACCTCAGCGACTATGTTTTCTCCTGACAACATGAAAGTACTTTTATTTGTATTTGCTGCTGTGCTTGTAAAACCATGGCACATGCTTTCTGTCACTTCACTGACTGATTAAGAGCTTTGGGCCTATATTTTGACAGAGATTAACATCCCATCATGTGTTAAACAAAGTTAAACTGTCATGAAGTACACAAGAAGACCCCATTCCTGCAGATCAGATTTTCGAAAGCAAACACAACTTAAAAACACATTATGCCAAAGAATAATTTACTGAAATAGACTTTGTATTATAAAGTCTTTAAAAGCAGGAGCACTGTTGGTTTGGCTCTAAATATCCACCCACACATCACAGTTTGGAAAATTAAAAGATTGATAAAGTGTCTTTGACGTGCAGATGGTATTTTTAATCATTAAAGAAAACAAATAAAATGTATGGCTAAAACCCACTCCTACTGTATGTGGGAGATCACTGCTGACAAGTCACTGGACGTGTCATGGACCCGAATACTAATGTATAGTCCCACCGGGCCCTAGAGAGGGTTCTTCCAAGCCAGCATTTAGATACTACATGGGAAGTATGTGCTCATGTTTTCCATTTATGTATCAGTTCTCATGCAAACACAAGTCTCCAGACTAATCAATCATTTTTTATAAGCAGAATAATGATTCTGCATAGATCTCCATATGTGCACATGCATCTATCTGTCTCTGTGTGTATATAGCCATATATATGTCCAAAAAATGAGAATTCTGTGTGCTACAATATACTGATAATATTTATTTGTTGCTCTCCTGAACCTAACATATTTTAAAACACCAATCTGAAAATAAGCTGACGAAACCAGTCATTTAATAAACTGGTATGTATCATGCTGCTGTGACCTCACAAGCATAGAGTTAGGTTTCTACCTTATGTGTATTGCAATGTGGGGGGGTGAGCAGTCAGGCCCAATGGTGAGACCCTGGACAGTGGTCCAAGGTGTTATAGTCAGGAGGTACGCTCTGATCAGGAGGCATGCTCTACACAAAGCTTTGTTGTGACCCAGAAATGAAGATGTGAAAACAGTCCTCTACCCAATTTTGAGAGCCAGAGGCATGGTCAATAAAAGGAGTCATTTTGCACAACTTCATAGCCTGTGACAAAAGCATGGGCAGAAAGCAAGGTGAAAATGAGGAAGACAAAGAAACAGCACAGCAGGAAAGGGACTGGGATATGGAGCAGGAAGGTACTAGACTTTTGGGGAGCAGGAACCAAACTGAAGGCAAAAAAGAGACAGGATCAGGACCTGAGACAAGATAAGAATTAGATTTGCATTGTTAGGAACGGGGTGAAGGAGATCTATGGGATCTCAAGAACTGTGTTGCAGAGACATCACCTTGTCACTGCTGGCTGGCTACAGAACTGTGTGCTGGAGTCACTTTTCTGGGTGCACAACAGCCACTGAGTGAATGGATGACTCAACACTGTCTAGGCAGCGATTCATTAAAAGCAGACCAACATTCTGTCTTGCATATGGTACCATTCATATTTTTTTGTTATTGACAAGGATCATGAAATGGGGAAAGTGCTTATTGAATTCACAAACATAAAATTAACTAAATGTAGGCAATACTATTGGTATTCCAAAGAACAGGGTCAGAATTTGAAATGATGTTCACAAATTGCCAACATGGTCAGAAAAAATCAACTGAAATTCAATAGGGACAAATGCATTTTGGGAAAGATGACTCAGACACATAAATTGTATATTGGGGAACAACTTATTCATATGAATTCTTCCAAAAAGGATAAGGAGAGAGATGATTCAACTATCAAAGCTGAAAAGGAGTCAGCACCCATGTTGCTACAAAAAGACATAATGTCTTATATTATATAAACAGAGATACAATCTGAAAAATGTGTTGAGGAACCTTTCTATTCAAGGCAGAAAGGATGTTAGACTTGAGCACAGCTGGGAGTGACAGATTGGAGAAAACATGTAAATTAATTGCAGAAAGTCATTGCAGAAAGTTCAGTAGAGAACAGAGAAATTGATCTAAAAAAAATGGCTGGTGAAGAAAGACTGAAGAACCACAATTTTTTAAACTGGAGGAAAGTGAGAGGAGACAGGAAAATACTGCTGCAATGCATACATGGTTGATTTGAAGAGAGAAAGAATAAAAAGTTTTTACATTACTGTGTCAAATACAACAATTAATGGGTTTAAATCATGAGACTGAGACAGAACACTAGGAAAAACCTACTGATATGAGTAATAATATGTAATAATATGAGTATCAGGTACTGAAATAGACTGTGGTAGGAGTCTTATCACTGGAGATCTTTCAAAACAAAGGTAGGAAAACATTTGTCGTGAATGATACTCAAGAGCTGATCTTGAGCTACAGCATGTACAAAAGAACCCCCTCAGGGACCCTTCTCTCAGGCTGGTCTTGATCTTCTGGTAGTACCTCCATTTTGAATTTCTCTCTGGAAATGAGTCATTGGCACAGGGCTGAGATCACTGAGAAAAAGGATCAGAGAGTGCTGTTTCTGGCCATTTCTCTTTTATTTTTGTTTACTGCATTGTCAGATTGCATAATGTGTTTCTTGTCCCCAAAGGAGAGATGACTTACAGTGACCTTATTTCTGCTATGACTTGCCTGGGAGAACGTAAAATCAAATATATTTACAGAAATGGAACAAGAGCTACATATTTGCTCTGTGACTCTTTCTAGATGCAAGACATTAAAGTAATTTATCAATCAGAGATTATTCTCAGCTTGTCATTCAAATAATTTCTGTATTATTTAGATACCTGGACATAGTAGGACAAGAAGATTCCTTAAAGAGAGCAAGAAAGGTATCTGAAATTAGATTCTAAAACTGCAAATATTGCAAATGCAGTGGTAGTTTCTCTTTAATGCCAGTTTATTTACAACTAATCTTTCTATAAAAATCTGATTAAAAAACAATCTTTTCTTTTCAAATCTGGTAAGAATAAACACTTTTTCAAAAAATTGCCTTAAGTGCATGGAAGGGTTGTATGAGTTTCAATTGTTCATATTTATCACAAGGAAGTTATAGAATCATAGAATCATAGAATCATAGAATCATACAGGTTGGAAAAGACCTCTAAGATCATCGTGTCCAACCGTCAACCCAACACCACCATGCCCACTACACCATGTCCCTAAGGGCCTCATCTAAACGTCTTTTAAATACCTCCAGGGATGGTGACTCCACCACTTCCCTGGGCAGCCTGTTCCAAGGCCTGACCACTCTTTCAGTAAAAAAATTTTTCCTAATGTTCAATCTAAACCTCCCTTGGCACAACTTGAGGCCATTTCCTCTTGTCCTATCGCTAGTTACTTGGGAGAAGAGACCAACACCCACCTCGCTACACCCTCCTTTCAGGTAGTTGTAGAGTGCGATGAGGTCTCCCCTCAGCCTCCTCTTCTCCAGGCTAAACAACCCCAGTTCCCTCAGCCGCTCCTCATAAGACTTGTGCTCCAGGCCCTTCACCAGCTTCGTTGCCCTCCTCTGGACGCGCTCCAGCACCTCCATGTCCTTCTTGTAGTGAGGGGCCCAAAACTGAACACAGTATTCGAGGTGCGGCCTCACCAGTGCCGAGTACAGGGGCACGATCACCTCCCTATTCCTGCTGGCCACACTATTTCTGATACAGGCCAGGATGCCGTTGGCCTTCTTGGCCACCTGAGCACACTGCCGGCTCATGTTCAGCCGGCTGTCAACCAGTACCCCCAGGTCCTTTTCCTCTGGGCAGCTTTCCAGCCACTCTTCCCCAAGCCTGTAGCGTTGCCTGGGGTTGTTGTGGCCGAAGTGCAGGACCCGGCACTTGGCCTTGTTGAATCTCATACAGTTGGCCTCGGCCCATCGATCCAGCCTGTCCAGGTCCCTCTGCAGAGCCTTCCTACCCTCCAGCAGATCAACACTCCCGCCCAACTTGGTGTCGTCTGCAAACTTACTGAGGGAGCACTCGATCCCCTCGTCCAGATCATTGATGAAGATATTGAACAGGACCGGCCCCAAAACTGAGCCCTGGGGAACACCGCTCGTGACCGGCCGCCAACTGGATTTAACTCCGTTCACCACAACTCTCTGGGCTCGGCCGTCCAGCCAGTTTTTTACCCAGCGAAGAGTGTACCTGTCTAGGCCGTGAGCCGCCAGCTTCTCTAGGAGAATGCTGTGGGAGACAGTGTCAAAGGCCTTACTGAAGTCCAAGTAGACCACATCCACTGCCTTTCCCTCATCCACTAGGCGGGTCACCTGGTCATAGAAGGAGATCAGGTTGGTCAAGCAGGACCTGCCTTCCATGAACCCGTGCTGGCTGGGCCTGATCCCCTGGTTGTCCCGCACATGGCTCGTGAGCACCCTCAAAACCAACCGCTCCATGATCTTCCCCGGCACCGAGGTCAGGCTGACTGGCCTGTAGTTCCCCGGATCCTCCTTCCGGCCCTTCTTGTAGATGGGAGTCACATTGGCGAGCCTCCAGTCGTCCGGGACTTCCCCAGTTAACCAGGACTGCTGGTAAATGATGGAGAGCGGCTCGGCAAGCTCCTCCGCCAGCTCCCTCAGAACCCTCGGGTGGATCCCATCCGGCCCCATAGACTTGTGAACATCCAGGTGGCATAGCAGGTCATGAACTTCATCCTCTTGAATTATGGGGGGTTTATCCTGCTCGTCGTCCCTGTCTTCCAGCTCAGGGGGCTGAGTACCCTGAGGATAACCATTCTGACTACTAAAGACTGAGGCAAAGAAGGCGTTGAGTACCTCAGCCTTTTCCTCGTCCTTGGTGGCAACGTTCCCCCCCGCATCCAATAGAGGATGGAGATTCTCCTTGGCTCTCCTTTTGTCATTAACATACTTATAAAAGCATTTTTTGTTGTCTCTCACGACAGTGGCCAGGTGGAGTTCTAGCTGGGCTTTTGCCTTTCTAATTTCCTCTCTGCACGACCTAACGCGATCCCTGTACTCTTCCTGAGTTGCCTGACCCTTCCTCCACAAGTGATAAACTCTCCTTTTTTCCCTAAGTCCCAGCCAGAGCTCCCCGTTCAGCCAGGCCGGTCGCCTTCCCCGCCCGTTCTTCTTGCGGCACATGGGGACAGCCCGCTCCTGCGCCTTTAAGACTTCCTTCTTGAAGAACGTCCAGCCTTCCTGGACCCCTTTGCCCTTCAGGACCGTCTCCCAAGCGATCCTCTCGACCAGTGTCCTGAGCAGGCCAAAGTCCGCCCGCCGGAAGTCCATGGTAGCGGTTTTGCTGGCCCCCCTCTTTACTTCACCAAGTATCGAGAATTCTACCATTTCATGGTCGCTAAGCCCAAGCCGACCTCCGACCACCACATCTCCCACCAGCCCTTCTCTGTTCGTGAACAGCAGGTCAAGCGAGGCACCTCCCCTGGTGGGCTCGCTTACCAGCTGCGTCAGGAAGTTATCCTCCACACACTCCAGGAACCTCCTCGACTGTTTCCTCTCTGCCGTGTGATATTTCCAGCAGACATCCGGAAAGTTGAAGTCCCCCACGAGAACAAGGGCTAGCGACTGGGAGACTTCTGCCAGCCTCTGGTAGAATATTTCGTCTGCCTCCTCTTCCTGGCCAGGTGGTCTATAACAGACCCCCAGCAGGATATCTGCCTTGTTGGCCTTATGAACACCTTTAGACAAGGATTTGCCTTTGCATTGTTAAAAATCCTTTGATCATTTCTTGGAGTGAATAGTGATAGCCAGTACTGGAATCTGTTGGAATCAATTTCCAAATTGGTTAAAATTTTGTAAAGCACATGTTTCTCAGATTCATTTGGCATTTACGGCAAAGCACTGGGAAGGAAGGGAGGGAGCGAGAAAGGGAGGAGAGGAGGAAGGGCAGGAAGAAGGCATGTGGGGCATGGCCTTCCAATTCCCATAGGTACCTTTTGAAAATGTGTATTCACACTGAAATTTATTCTGAATTTAAATATGCACATGAGTGTCCTCATGCACATGTGCACGTGTAATGTGTTACCACATTACCTGTCATAATTCTATTTTAGTCAATTATATATTTATTTTGTGTGCACCTCTAAAATTATATTTATGGAATACTGCTTAGATAATATTCTGCAAGTTGCTTACAACATAGTGACATGCTGCAAAAATAAATAATCTGGTTTGGATTGTCTTCAGAAATTGAAAAATGAGGAACAAAGCAAGTATATACTTGTTAGCAAATGTTTTCCTTCTTACTATATGTGGTTGTAGTCAGCACGGAAGAGCTATGCAAGCCAGCATAGTTGATAAGAAATCCTTGTATATTACACTGGATTTCTGCTTGTGATGACATTTGCTTCAGCCCGCTGCACTCAGAGACACTGTCGTTATTGAAAGTATATTCTTCAAGTACTTAGAGAGTTTGCTTCAGATTTATAGCATGTCAGGCTTAGTCAGAACTAGTGATCTCTACCAGTGAGTTAGAGTAGTAGATTCTGGCCCCGACGATGTCTTTGCACTATTTGTTGGCAACTGGAGGACCATAAAAGCTGGTAAAGCAGATATGTGTTCCCATGGGTGTAAATGATGCAGGTACCACTGGACACGTGGAGTTATCTGTACCTATATGAGCTCACAGCCATGGTCCATTTGCTATGAAACAATGTGTCAAATGTCATCTGGAAATCTCCATGAACAATCAGCACATGGAAAATGTACACAAAACTAATATGCAAAAGAAGTCCAAACCCTGAATCTTTTTTTCTCCTCATTCCGGATCTAACAGACTGTGGTACAAAGGCATACCCTTCAAGCAGAAAAAGAAAAGCATTAGACTCTGAAGAGTGCCCAAGGGCCTCCAAGAAGATCTCTCAAACAATGCACAAGAATGTCAGAAAAAGGTTGAGCCTACCCTTTGGCAAAATAGAAGAAAAAATACTTATTAGGGGAAAAAATGAGACAGTTACATAGCATCTTTTGTTTTTCAAAAAGAACATATTGAGTATAGATCCGTATGCTACTGTTTATGATACATTTGTGCTCTTACATATGGCTTTTCATTGATAGAGTTCAAAACATACAGAAAAAGGTCAGAGAAAGGTTTACTAAGATTTCTCCATTTAAAACATGGGGAAGCTTAAGCTTAAATAGGTGAAGTGACAGCCAGGAAAATAGAGGCAAAGCAAAGGAAAGAACCCTTGGCTTTCATTTATAGTCAACACATGAATTTTATTATACTGACAGTTTAAATAGACCTATGAGATTTAGTCTTACCTTTACCCACTTCATGTACCTCTGAACTAAGCAATGTTTTGGAAGAGGTACTTTAGTTATTTAAAGGTGTCTTTTGCAATAGTGTAAATGGTAGCAGAAATTACTCCCAGTATCACACATACAACTTAGTCACTCCTCCCTTTTTTGTTGGTTTTTTTTTTTTTAAGCAGTGCTATAGCTTAAATTCAGGAGATGATAGTTTTATGCCTTCCCAGAGACTCCCTTTTGTTATCCTCTCCTGTCTCCTTATTAGCTGAGTCAGTAGCTAGATATTACAGCCAGATATGAGACCAATATAAACTAAATCTACAATGGCAGCATCTGTGTTATGCATGCGACTTCATCCTTGCAGTAACTGGAAGTGCAGGGGATTTTTGTCAAAAAAAGAAACGCCACAGGCTGCATTTTTTTCTTGACTACCAATGTAACTATCCATGTCCATGAGGTGGGTTTTTTTTTTTTTTTTTGATTCTTCACCAGCAATATCCTATTTTTGACATCATAACACACAGTAACTCCTTGGGTCCTTGGCTAAAGAATACGTGCAAGTCCAGCCATTTTGTATTTGTTCAGTATGAAAAAGAAAGAAAAGCCCAAATTTCAGGGTATACAGCCACCATCATGATATCAGCTTCTTAAAATGTAAAAATACATCAAAATCAAGTGTTGCCGAGAATAGTCATCTCTTCTACCTAGTAGAAACTGGGTTTAATGAGTAACCTTCATCGGAAAGGAAGTCTTTCTCTTTGTATTTCTGCATCTCTATGCATTTCTCTTATTCCTGTGGAAGAGGCCTGCATAGACAACATTTATATGATTGTGTTACCTCTAACATCCTCTTATTTCTGCCTGAAACCAAGATTACTTCATCTGTTGAATAAGGCAAAATTCCTTGTCCCTAGGGACTTTCGGAACATGTTATACAGAATTAAGGCCTAAATCCTGCAACTTGGGGGGTTAATGTTTTATAGCCTTGTTCAGACAAGAGAGAAGATGACATGGACACATGAGTTTTGAGCATGAAATTCCATAGGAATTAAGGTCTAACCCTAAGTCTTAAATCTAATCTGTCCTGCCATGAAACTACACTGACACGTGTGTAACTGCTGAGTGAAGCTGAATCAGGAAGCTAATCTAGCTGAAAATAGTCCATTTCTTTTTCAGCTGGTCTCCAGCTTCCTGAGGCCACTTATCACTCAGTCTGCTGAACTGTAGTGCCAGTGCATGGGAAGAGGAAGCAATAAATGGCGATGGGCAGGGGAAACAGGAGCAAAGCAACAGACTGCCATCACACCATCCTTATCCATCCTATGGCTATGCTATGCATTTATGGCCTCAGACTGAGCAGCAGGATGGCTTGAGCTATTTTTGCCTGCATAGCACATTTCTGCCTTTGCACATCTCTCACTGCTATATAAGCGGAGCTGTTTAAGGAAACTGTAATTTGAACTGGACTGAGGAATATATCTAGCTGGGAAGAAAAATTTTTTTGTCTTCTGCTGGATCAGCTTCCCAATCCACTTTAGAAAATCGCGCTGCAAACACATATTCTGAGGTTGTGCAGGGAGTCGGGGAGAGAGGAAAGAAATTGCTTAATCAGGCATGGTCACTGAAGAAATTCACATGGAAACATAGCCTCTGTAAAATACATCAAAAACCAAACCAAACCAAACCAAACCAAAACAACCACTATACACATAGAAAATACTCTAGAGCACACAAAGCTCTGCAAATACCTTATGAAATACCATGAGTAACTTCTCCCACAGTACGAATCTACTGGTAATCCTCAGCTGCCTCTTTTCACTCCTGCTCTTGTAGGTATTTTTCTAATAAATGAGCACAAAAGGGTTATTCTTCTATACTTTAACATATACAAGTCTAATGTTCATCTTCAGCAACGCTTTCTTAGACATTAGTCAGCATCCAAGATGTACAGGCTATGCCACCAGGACTCTTTAGAGCACACAGAAATCGGCAGTGTCTCAGGGATTTTCTAAGTATTTCAAAGCCATTAAGCAAACAAGCAAGTGGAGGAGGGGGACTCCGCAGTCCCAGTCCATGAATTAATAATTTACTGCTTTCCTGTTACTGCTGAGACAAAAATCTGTTCTTCATAACCAGAAGGGTACAACATATCTGTTTGGCTTGTCTTGACCCATCAAAACTTCATCTGTGTGTTTGCTACATTAGTAATGTCTCCCCTTCTTTCTCTGTCTTTACTCCTGATCTGTAGTTAGCACTCAAGAGTGTGGCCACTGCAATCTGCAAAATAACTTGCACAGTATGAGAGAACTGCTGAATATGACTAATGTCAACCACATCCTATTTTTGGATATTTCTCTTCCTTCCGTTTCAGTTGCCCTACTCCGTGAGCACATACCGTGAGAAAGCGTATTACAGCTAATAACTCTGTTTCCTTCCTGCTGTTCCCACACTTCTTTGGGACAAGCATCAAAATGCTTCACTCCAAATGTGTGGGTTAACCTGCATCAGCCCCACTGTCTAAGGCAGAAAGTGCAAGGTAAGCAGAGGCCCTGTTTATTTAGAAAATATACTAAATATGTCCCCTACTACGTATTTCTATAGCATCTGGTTTTATAATCTGTGCTGGCAAAACCTACAGCATGTGTGATTAAGTCCCTTCATGAGCCCATTGAGGCCTCAGAGGAGACAGGTGGGGGCAGGACATGACATTAAAGAGCCAAAGATTTTCTGTCCTGTGTATGACTGACAAATCTCTGCGTCTTTGTGGAAAAAGAAATTAAAGTTTGAATATCCTGGGAACTAACAAGGATAAAATAGAAGCTGATCTGCTGCATAATCCCATAATCCCCATCAACGCTCACAGGTCTATGCGGTTGGATGGGATCCACCCGAGGGTACTGAGGGAGCTGGCGGAGGAGCTTGCCAAGCCACTCTCCATCATTTACCAGCAGTCCTGGTTAACAGGGGAGGTCCCGGACAACTGGAGGCTTGCCAATGTGACGCCCATCTACAAGAAGGGCCAGAAGGAAGATCCGGGGAACTACAGGCCGGTCAGCCTGATCTCGGTGCCGGGGAAGATCATGGAGCGGTTCATTTTGAGGGTGCTCACGAGCCACATCCAGGACAACCAGGGGATCAGGCCCAGCCAGCACGGGTTCATGGAAGGCAGGTCCTGCTTGACCAACCTGATCTCCTTCTATGACCAGGTGAACCCGCCTCGTGGATGAGGGAAAGGCTGTGGATGTGGTCTACCTGGACTTCAGTAAAGCCTTTGACACTGTCTCCCACAGCATTCTCCTAGAGAAGCTGGCGGCTCACGGCCTAGACAGGTGCACTCTTCGCTCGGTAAAAAACTGGCTGGACGGCCGGGCCCAGAGAGTTGTGGTGAACGGAGTTAAATCCAGTTGGCGGCCGGTCACGAGCGGTGTTCCCCAGGGCTCAGTACTGGGGCCGGTCTTGTTCAATCTCTTTATCAACGATCTGGGTGAGGGGATCGAGTGCTCCCTCAGTAAGTTTGCAGACGACATCAAGCTGGGCAGGAGTGTTGATCTGCTGGAGGGTAGGAAGGCTCTGCAGGGGGACCTGGACAGGCTGGATCGATGGGCTCAGGCCAACTGTGTGAGATTCAACAAAGACCAAGTGCCGGGTCCTGCACTTAGGTCACAACAACCCCATGCAACGCTACAGGCTTGGGGAAGAGTGGCTGGAAAGCTGCCCAGAGGAAAAGGACCTGGGGGTGCTGGTTGACAGCCGGCTGAACATGAGCCGGCAGTGTGCCCAGGTGGCCAAGGAGGAGCAGGGAGGTGATCGTGCCCCTGTATTCGTCCCTGGTGAGGCCGCACCTCGAATACTGTGTTCAGTTTTGGGCCCCTCACTACAAGAAGGACATTGAGGTGTTGGAGCGTGTCCAGAGAAGGGCAACGAAGCTGGTGAAGGGCCAGCAGGAGCAGGGAGGTGATCGTGCCCCTGTACTCGTCCCTGGTGAGGCCGCACCTCAAATACTGTGTTCAGTTTTGGGCCCCTCACTACAAGAAGGACATTGAGGTGTTGGAGCGTGTCCAGAGAAGGGCAACGAAGCTGGTGAAGGGCCTGGAGCACAAGCCTTATGGGAAGTGGCTGAGGGAACTGGGACTGTTTAGCCTGGAGAAGAGGAGGCTCAGGGGAGACCTCATTGCGCTCTACAACTACCTGAAAGGAGGTTGTAGCGAGGTGGGGGTCGCTCTCTTCTGCCAAGTAACTAGCGATAGGATGAGAGGGAATGGCCTCAATGGCGCCAAGGGAGGTTCAGATTGGACATTAGGAGAAATTTCTTCACTGAAAGAGTGGTCAGGCCTTGGAACAGGCTGCCCAGGGAAGTGGTGGAGTCACCATCCCTGTAGGTATTTAAAAGAGTGTAGACGAGGCGCTTAGGGACATGGTTTAGTGGGCATGGTGGTGTTGGGTTGAAGGTTGGACTCGATGATCTTAGAGGTCTTTTCCAACCTTAATGATTCTATTTTATGATTCTATAAATCCTCTTCTAGTATGCCGTATTGCTCCACGAGATATTATGACTGTGTCCATGCTCTCTGCAAGGATGGATGTTGGGGCCTCGAAAACAACACGCAGCCCCACTCTAGAAAGGGCTGTGACGCTAAAGGCACAGAGCAAACACCTCTCAAGGACACACGCTGTCCTGCCTCCTTCGTAATCTCAGTTGTGTTCCTGTTGCCTGTGAATTACCAGAGAGAGTCCTGAACCCTTTTCCATGTGTACATGGGCAGCTTTTTAAGGAAAATAAACTCTGTTTTTCATGAACAGTGGAAAATCTGTGGTTGCACTTTTCTGCCAGCATTAAGCTTGCTTTTAGGCTAACATTGAAATTGAAATCTAAATCAAAGTTTGGACAGGCATGTTTTGAGGAGTGTTGTAGAGGAGGATTTTTTGGACACATTTACGAAACTCTAAGGTAAATAGCAATACCCTCAGGAAAGCTGGACACAGACTTCTGCATCCTGGCTGACCCAGAGGAGCAGTAATGATTTTTGTTGGAGTTAACTTAAAGCACACACATTCAGTGAAAGAGCGAGGTGACATGCAACATCTTGTTAAAGGAAGCCAGAGAGTTGCTGATTCAGGATTTCTGCTACTTTAAGTATATTTCATGTCATAACATTTGCGATACTCCAAGTAAATAGACAAAGCAGCTGAAGAGACACAGACAAGTCATACCTTCTCTGCATAAACATGTTTCGTGACATGAACGATAGTGACATACTAGTGAAACCACAATCTGTACCTAACCCAGGGTGACTTCAGCATTGCCTGTTTATTGTCTAAACTCCAGTGGCTTTTGCAAGCTTGGACAAATTCCCAGTTAGATCATTCAACTTTCCACATATGGTTTTATCTTTTCTAATATATGGCACAATCTGCTAATTAATACACTGCATGGTAAATAAAAAAATTTGGAAAAAAAAAATATTCTACACTACCTCATGCACTACCAACTATCAATGAATGGAAGAATGTTTCATATGCACACTGCTCCTTAGTTGTATATGGAGTGCAGATTCTTTGCCCAAGGACTGCAGGCACAACAGGCTAGCTGGCTGCTTTTTTTCTGGCAGCAGCAGCTCTGAGTAAAATGTTCACCACGGCTGACATTGAGGGTGGAGCTGCTTTTCCTCAGCCCAGTACACATCTCTGTAAGCACACAACTCCTGTGTCAGTCTACTTTCTTCGAATACCTCATTTTGCATGCAGTGGCCCTCCTGAATGGTGGATGTTCTCTCGCACTGCTGCTGTGAATGAAATCATTGACATTACGCTGGGAACTATTTTTATAACTTTTGGCAACAAAGTGGGGGTTTCAAAATGTAAACTGGTCTTACAAAATATTTTATAAACTCATAGAACTATATCACCAGCCCTGAAGGGAATAAAACAATTCTTCAAGTTTCCAGGAACTTTCAGTGACATTATTAACATTTATTTTCACTTAGATTATCCTAAAAAACTAGTTTTGTTAAAAAATGATCAAGGATAGATACAGATATACATAGTTTTATGCAGCATTTTAAGCATACCAATGATGGTAACTGAAAGGTCAAATGATTTATTTTCTAGAATTGTCTGTATTTTTCCATATATTATTAGAACTAATTGGAAAAGAGAAAAAAATTGTTTTTCCGTGGAAAAAGGTAGGGAAAGGTACCATTTTGAAAATATTACATTAATAAATAAATGTGTCCAACAGTCATACTTAAATTGCCCCTCCAAGAAAATGACAATGACATTCAGTGGAGTTGAAAATCCAGAAATATTTTGCCATTAAACTTCACTATGACAGCAGCTCAATTCTCTTCAAGTCAGTACAGACACTTCCTTTATGGCAAGGAAGGACGAAAGGAAAGAAAACTGTGATACCTCTGATCAAATGAGGAATGTGACCCTGGAGGACCTCTTGCTCTCCAATAACTACACAGAGAGCCCAAAAAGCAAGGTGATACTAGACAGCTAATTTTCAGACTGATAGAGGCAGGTGAATTGAATTTCAGCGTAAAAGTCTGCTTACCTCACTTTAGTAATGTGAACCTTGTATCTCCAACTTTTGCAAAACTTTGACCAAGGAAATTCTTGATAAAGAGACAACATTTAAGTACAGGCATCATTTGGCTTCACATTTGACCAAATCCCACTCACCAAAAATGTGAGGCTGGATTCTGCTGCTCTGTCTCCATTAACCTCTACCCAGAAAACCACCTTATTATTCAGCCAAGGGGCTGACCAGGTTGACAGTTCCTGTTGGCCTTGAAGAGTTATTTAGAGTCTTAATTTCTATTTACACAGTTGTGATTTCCATGGAAAAAGTTATTTGTTTAGAGAGGAGTTAGAGTCTAGCCAAGGGTCTGGTGGTATCAGCTGAAGGGTGTCCCTCAGTTCCAAGGTCAGATCAGGTGCAGGGAGAAAAGGAGGTACATGGGCAAGTAGGAGACTGGGACAAGAACAACCCTGGGGGTCTTGCTGAGGAAGGGTGATGTCATTGGAAGGGAAGAAAAGTCATGAAAACTGGCCCAGTTCAAAAACTGTGTAAAAACTAGGTGACCTTGACCCATAAAGGTGGAACAAGAAGTTTGAATTTGCTGATAGCACAGTAGAATCTTGTGGGTCACAAGCAAGAGAGAGGATCTGTAAACCAGTATTTTAACCTGTATTAGGTAATGGTTGATGTCAAAAAGGCACAAAGGAAGAACTTTTCTTGATTGCATAGCTTATCTTCTGAACTGGTTTTTAAATCAGAACTAGAGCACAAAGATCCCTCCAGGTCTGAACCTTGAAGTTTTCTGGGCTTGAGATATTTCACTATTTTCCTTTGCAAGACTACAGCTTTATCTGTCTGCTTGCAAAATATTGAGTATGCCTTTACATTTTCCATTGAGAAAAAAATCAGATGGCTTTTATGTAGTCATGACAGGTATATAATAGTATTTCCAAAATTAAGTATGTATGTTCCTGATTAGAAGATGATACTAAGTATAGAGTGTATATCTCTTGTACTTGTACCTGAATTCCTCAAATAATGTTATAGGAAAATAATTAAATCAATTGTGGTACATTTTTACAGTTGTTAATGATTGCCATATGTGAGTATCATGAATGTCAATAACAAATTTAGAGGAGTGTATACACGTAGAACTTTTATAATGGAAAAAGAATGGGAAAATGTGACTTAAACCAACTTCTGGTCCAAAAGGAGAGCAAACAAATATGCTGGCTCTTCTGCACTAATTTAAATTTTATTTCTTTCTTGTTATTTTGAATGAAGATATCAAAGTTCTTGGCATACTGAAAATAAGTTCTCTGCAGATTTTTTTTTTTTTCATAAAAACATCTCATTTACCATATGTGCACATCTCAGTTCTTCCCTTGTAAATCCGATACCTTTCACAAGACCATTAGCAGAGCGACTCATATAGACAAAGACTTCTATACACAGTAAGCAGTTCTAGCATCATGCATCTTCAAAGACTGATGAAAAGTAGCCACTGACTTGGAAAGGACATGTTCCCTTGATGGAAAGGGCATATTTATGTAACATCTATTTTGCAATATGCTATATATTGTGCACACAGGAAACAGGGTAGAAAATGAACAGGTGAGTGAGACCCCACCTGGAGTACTACGTCCAGCTCTGGAGCTCTCAGCACAAGAAAGACATGGACCTGTTGGAGCGGGTCCAGAGGAGGGCCACAAAAATGATCAGGGGGATGGAATGCCTCTCCTATGAAGAAAGGCTGAGAGAGTTGGGGTTGTTTAGCCTGGAGAAGAGAAGGCTTCAGGGACACCTTATTGCGGCTTATCAGTACTTAAAGGGGGCTTATGAGAAAGATGGGGACAAACTTTTTAGCAGGGCCTATTGTGACAGGACCAGGGGGAATGGTTTTAAACGAACAGAGGGTAGATTCAGACTAGATAGAAGGAAGAAATTTTTTACAATGAGGGTGGTGAAACACTGGCACAGGTTGCCCAAGGAGGTGGTAGATGCCCCATCCCTGGAAACATTCAAGGTCAGGTTGGACAGGGTTCTGAGCAACCTGATCTAGTTGAAGATGTCTGTGCTCATTGCAGGGGGGGTTGGACTGGATGATCCTTAAAGGTCCCTTCCAACCCAAACTATTCTATGATCTAAGAACTGGAGAAAATCCCATTTTAGATTAAATCATTTTCTGATTTGGAGCTTTTTCTGAGAAATAAATCTGAGCTAGCTACAGCAGAATGCTTTATTTAGAGTGGCTGTGGACTCCCTGCTACAGGGAACAGAGGCACCAAGTCAGACCTGTTGTCCTGCAGATGTGCTGCTTACCAGCATCTCAGATGTGAGGTGTTACAGAAAGAGTGCAGAGGCTCATCTAGCCCTTGGGCAGTTATCCTTTTCTGGTCATCAGCATGGGTACTAGTGGTACTGCTGGAGTGAGCTTGTTCATATCAGGAGTGACTACAAGGCTCTGGGGGGTGGCGAGAGTGGCATGGGAGCTGAGATGAGGTTTTCCTTGGTCCTGCCATCTGTGGGCTGTGGTGGGAGGACTTTGTGGTGGGAGTACTTTGTCTGGCTGCCAAACATCCACCGAGCCGCTCTCTTTCTCTGCCTCCTCAACAGGCTAGGGGAGGAAAATAAGATGAAAAAGCTTGTGGATGAAGATAAAGACAGGGATGTCACTTACCAATTACCATCATGGGCAAAACAGACTCTACTTGGGGAAAATTAATTTGTTGACAATAAAATAAAGTTAGATGATGAGGAACAAAGATAAAGTGGGTCCCCCACGGGCTGCTGTTCCTGCCAGAAAACCTGCTCGTGCATGGGCTCCTCTCCAGGGGCTGCAGCTCCTGCCAGGAATGTGCTCCAGCGTGGCTCTCCGAGGGCTGCAGCTTCCTTCAGGGGATATCAACCTGCTCCAGCATGGGATCCTCCACAGGCTGCAGTGTGCATATCTGCTCTGACATGGTCCTCTCCATGGGCTACAGCATGACAAGTTGCTTCATCATAGTCTTCTCCTCAGGCTGCAGGGGAATCTCTGCTCCAGCACCTGGAGTGCGTCGTTCCCCTCCTTCTTCTCCCACCTTGGTGCTTGCAGGGTTTTTTCTCACACTTTTTTTCCTTACCTTTCAGTGCAGGGCAGCGTTTTGTCCTTTATTAAATATGCTTTCCCGGAGGCTCCACCATCTTGGCTGAGGGGCTCAGCTGTGCTGTGTGGTGGGTCTGTTGGAGCCAGCTGGAACCTGCTGTGTCCGGCCCAGGGCAGCCCCAGCCTCTCCTCACAGAGGCCACGCTGCAGCCTCCCCTGCTAACACCTTGCCGCTGACACCCAGTACACCAGTCAAGGGGAAGGGCCCGCGTAGGAACAGATGCATCTGTGCAATGCAGTCAGGGCTTTGGCTCTTACAGCCATGGGACAGCCTGGTCTGACTTCAAAGTTAACCTTGCTTTGAGCAGAGGTTGGACCAGGTGACCTCTAGCAGACCCTTCCAACCTAAATTATTTTACTACTCTATACCTGATACCAAGAAGCATTTGTCTGCTGGAGAGATTGTATCTTTCCCCCTCCACCAAGTATATCAGCTTGTGTCTAATGACAGACGCTACCTCTCCCTACCTGATTTCTCAAAGATTTATGTAGTAAAGGCACTCATTTCCTCCTAATATCATAAAGAAATCGTGAAAGAAAATCATGAGTGAAACACAGGGGTACTGATATGAGATGAAGTATACATTTGCCAGTTAATATAGGCTTTCTGAGCAGCAATTTTCCATCTTTGCTCTCAGGCCTGATATCTGTCTACCCATCTACCTTGTGTCTTTAATAAAACAAATGCTCCTACCTCTACATACCTTCTACATGATCATCCTTATCAGCTGCTGAGGTAAAGACAGCTAATATTCACCTTAAAATAATAGAAAACAAATGAGAAAAAATGAATGGAATAAGCATTAACGTAAATAAAAATTGGCTCATTAACGTTCTCTAACTTTCATTAATAGGCTTGGGGGTTTTATTTTATTTTCAGTGGAAAGTATACCTCAAATATTTAGGCAGTCAGAAAAATCCAGTCTTCTGTGATTATGAAGCATCATATTTATATATACTTCAAATTTTTGGTGGAAAATTACATTAACTGGAGGCAAATAGCTATGCATCCCTTTAAGAAAAGTCATAAGCATCGAGTTTTCCACATACTACTATAGTTTATGTCCACAGCACCCTTTGTACTATTTCATCTAAGGGTACATTCCAGTAAACCAGAAAATAAAACAGGATCTATGAGACTGGGAAGGAATACAAATAACATTCCTTTTAAACAATGGCCATGTCAAATCTTGTAAAAGGAACCTTATATTTTCCTAAAGAAAGATGTTAATATTATTTATCCACTTCAAACATCTGTTGGGGCTGTGTGTCAAGGAGCAAGGGGGAAATTCATTAAAGGTCTATGCAAGCCCAGATGAGAAGATCTCATACAGAAACACATAAATGGCAACAAGACAGTCGGCCACATGAAAACCATATGTGGAGTTATAATGCATGTAGTGCGTTGGAAGGAAAACTGCGAAAGTTTTTGGAAGACAGTTTCCCAGTAAGACTAGGAAAGCAAAACTGTGGTTAGTTATGAATTCAGTCACCCAAAGTGCCCACGACCTGAGTGGACCTTCAAAACTTGAAGCCGAGATGAGTGAAGTAAGCAAATTTTTTCACTTGGTTGCAAGTGTAGCACTTAGCTTAGTGGGATAGCACTTCAGGTGTATTCATGCCATCTAAGCACAGGCAGCTAAATTAGGAACCTATATAAGGAACCTCAAGTCCTTGTATAGATGGTGAAGATTCCAGGAAGAAAAAAAAAAGAGGCATATTTTAATAACTCATCCCTCTCATTGGCTGGAAAAGAGCCAAAAATTTAATTCTTGAAGTTACTTCAAATCTCTTTGCATTCTTCAAATCAGACCACCTCATCAGAAAATATTCTCATTCTTTATGAAGGCAAGGCTGCCTTTTAGCTCAGTCTTCTGATCCACTTGAATAAAAAACCTAAAGCACTTTCTCACAGTGCCTTTGCTTCCAATTCTTATAACAATTATCTGGTTTACAGAATTCTTTTGGGCTCTACTTTGTCTTATTTACTGGTAGACAGATTTTCCTAATCTGAATTATGTTGCTGCATCAGATTTGAGTTTGAAAAGCAGGTGTGGGAAAAAACGGAAACAAGATTTCTAGATTCTGTCATGTCCTGTTATTCAAATATGTGGGGAAGGGATGGGAGAGGTGTATCTGACTGATATGCCTTTCAGGGTAGAGGTTTTCACTTTTGTTTTCAGATGTTATTTCCCTGTGGAACTGACCCTAACACAGAAGATAGCCACTTTTTTCCTTGGCTATTTGTTATTTTATGTCTTTAGGTACACAAAAAGGAGTAGCAGTGACCAGGCACCATTTCTCAAGTTCTGGACTCTCTCAGTTTAAGGCTTAAAACATCCAGTTTACAAAATAAAATCGGCCATTTCTGGCATTTAGAAACAAAAAGTGTGATTCTTTCTGGTTTAATATGAATGAATTATTATTTATTGTGTTTCATAAGTATAAAAATGAAATTCAGACAAGTAAGGTTAAACTTTTGTGCTGTATCACCAATAACTATATAGAAACATCACAGATTTGTTTATTTGTGCAGGAAACAAAAGTTAGCTAATAACCTCAGCATTGCAATGCTGTCTGAAAGTTTGTGCACAGAGAAAATTTATAATCCCAGTGTTTTCATAGTTATAAGTCCTCCATCAACATCCTAAGATAAACTGAAGGTTTATATTCAAGAGGATCTGGATGACTGAGATGTTTAATGGATCATAACGTCAAAGACTGTCAATAAATCACACTTGAAAAGAAATCTCATTTCTGTAGAGGTGACTAAGAAGCAGGCCCAGCCCCTTTTACTTCTAACAAAAAGGTTTTTATTTCAGTGGGTTCCAAACAAAATCAGCTATTTTTTCCAGCAGAATAATTATGCAAAATAAAATCGCCCATTATATTCTATACCAAAATCTCAAACATTTTGATTAACTCCATACAAGGAGTCCTTTGAAGCCTGCTTTAAAGGTGGAAAAAATTGGATTTTGGTCTACACAATTCACACTCCATAGATAGATTAATAATCAGAGATTTTTAAGCAATTTCCCTTCTAAAACCAGGAAGGCAATTAACATAACACTTCCTTTGGCAGATATCCCCCATGCCGACCACTGCCAAACCCCTTTCTAGCTTCTATATGGAAAAGGCTTTTTTGTCAGCTGGATTTTAGGCAAGCTAACATTATTTTTGTTTTTTAATTAGCTTATGGTGTTAGTGAAATTATAATTTTTACCATAGTGATCTATCTTGTTCCCTTCTCTGCCAAATCTACTACTATAAAGCATGGAGTAACTGCCTTCCGAGTTATAAAACGCCAGACTGCTACCCAAGGACACTTTCTGTAGTAACTGCCTTTCTTCGGATCCCTTCAGCTCCTCCAGAGCATTTCCATCCCCATTTGCAGTCAGGTCCTTCCCAAGACTCTCTGATCAAGAACAGAAAACCTCAGCTGGTTTTTCACAGCCTGTGCTGAAGCCTTGTTCATGGTACAGTACTGTGCAATCCTTCTCTTTTACGATGCAGGGCCACTGGAAGTGTGATTGCTAGGCAAATCATTAGCAATCTTCTCTGAGTAAAGGCCAACTGATCACAGGTAAATGCAGCTAGATTTTCATCAGGAATTAATCTTTAATTTACAGGTTTTTCACTCTACTATATCTACATACAAGCATCCTCATATTTCACTTCTGGCAACATGAAAGGCTATTTCCAGGCTCTCCATTCACTGCAGAGGAAACTGGGAATAAAGTTGATGGCAAAATCTTATTGAACTGCCAAAAACCCAAAGTAGTTTGTCTTATAAACCTTTCCAAAGTGATAACAAAGACCCACTGTTTCTTTTCCACATACATAGTAATACACTTAAAATATTCCACTCTGCTCAATCACAACCCATTTCCACAGGTGAATACTAGGCAGCTGAATGACTCGTTTCTGTTCCTGGCTCATCACCCTGTTTTAATGTTCATTTCTTGTTTGCCTGCTGTATAGGAGCGACAGAGAAGTTAAAGCATGTGGAAAGAAAAGGAAGTGCCTTCAACAGAAGCGAGCATGTACTGAATAACCTATTGGTTGAGTCAAGCAGTGAAACCTACTGAAATCAATGAGATTACTCCCACTCATTTCCATATGCATTGGGCAAACTCTCTGATGGCTTTCGAGTCTAGTCTGGCAGGAGATATGCATCAAGGACTCTTAACAATGCTATTAAATTGTATCTTCAATTATAGTATGTTCTTCACATCATAAAACATTCCTGCTCAAGTTTTCCACCTAACCAGGAGGTGATATCAAAAATACATTTCTACAGCTGTAAGTACAAGTCATCAAATCCATTACATATGATGAATGCAATTTTTCAGATGTGTTCAAATTGTCAAGGTCCCAAACTAATTTCAGACTATCTTTCTGTTAGCTTAAACTGGAGGTAAATATGGAAAAGAAAGAGAAGCAGTCTGTTGAACATGGACTTTATTTCAAAGCATATAACTACTCTGGCATTTGGCATTACCTCAACATGGCTATGGGCAAGCAGCCATTCTGCAAACTTAAAGACATTCTGTGAACTTAAGCTATAATTTTGGAAACAGCTTGCTGCTTATCCATTGAAAACTAATACTGTTTTTTTCCAGTGTGCTGTTCATTTGCTGGAAAACTCAGCTGTCCATCACATAAAGCCAGAAATGCTTGTATCTCTGTTTTGTAATTTCCCAAAAGCAGAATGGTACATTGCATGGCAAAATAAGTAACATCTGCAATCCTCAGATGGAAGAAAAGAGAACATTCCCCATAGTATCCAATACAGATATCTGCATAAACACCCCTCGAAGGGCTTAAATGGAGGACAATATGAGCATTACAGTGCAATACTTTGACTTTTGGTATTCCATGGTTCAAGTGAAAAGGACACCTCTCTGTTTCAGTGCATCTCAGGTTTTCAGAGGATGGATCAGAATAAAAAGCTGACATTTAGCCTGAAGAAAACAGCTTCAGATTTGTACTTGTCTGTTTTGTTATAGTTATTCTTTCAGACAGAAATGTCTGTCCTGGTTCAGCCTTGCTATTCTCCAAAACTACAAAATCACTGCTCAGCCCAAGGAAGTGGTGGGAGGAAAATACTTTTTTTTTTTTTTTAAATTTACACCTCAAGGACTGCATAAATACCATACATTAATTTGGAGTCATAAAATATCATAAAATCATTAAGTGATGGATGGGGTGACTATGCAAATTTTGCCAACTTGCTTTTCCAATAATTCAAGATAATCCAAGGTTTGTGTGTATGAATTTGTGTTTTCAGATGACTCCAAGCTGCAGAAAGACTTAGACTTTGTTTCCAGAGGATTAAAAACACGATTTTTTTTTAATGCCTTCCATTACTGTACCCAGGCAATTGGTCCTGATAACTTCTACTCCACTCTCTTTTCCAGACAGCACAATACAGATGACAATGCCACCATGTTCGCAACTCAGTGGTTTGATTCAGCAAGAAACACGCCAAAACTGTGGTGCTTTTTTTTCCCGTTACTCAGAGACAGCCAATGTTAAATGTAAAGGCATATTTTGTGAAATGTAGAGACATATTTTATGACATACTGAAGGGGAATGGACCTTCAATGGGGTCCGGCCAGCATATAGGCCACAGTTTTGTGACCAGCAATGGTCTGTGCTAGACACCTCAAAGGAAGGCAAGAGACAGCAAGTCCTTGACAGAAATTGCTCTGCAGGGAAGTCTCAACTTCCAACAAGAATTGGCTTAAAAACTAGACAAAAGGATTTCCATTCCTTTCCAAACAGTTGATTATTCAGTATTTCCTATTATATCTCTTGATAGCCTTGTATTCCTATTAGTGCAATCACGTAACTGATATAATTTGGCTTCACAGAGGTTAAGAAAATGTAATTGCCTTCTGGACTCCCATTAGAATTAGAAGTTCAGAAAACTTTGACCTGCATGAGTTCACTTCTCCCCAGTGCACAGAATTCATGGCTATTAGAGTTGTACATTTCAGCTGTTTTATCAAAGGAAATAACAAACATTATTTTCTCTTTGGCCATCAGGAAACACATACTAGCTAAAATATGTCGTATATGTTCCTTTACATTTAGGCTTCTGGTCTAACAGGGTCATTTAATTTTTGCTTTTTGACGTCGTATTTTTTTTTCAAAAACAGATGCAAGCTCACCAGAGACACATTTTGTCAAAATGTTACTTCAAATCTCTACAAAACAGTAAAGAATTGTTTATAAGAACTTTTCTTATTAACATTATTAGTCAATTCATACAAGCTTTAGCAATTACTAAGAATGGAGAATCAACTTTTTTACTGGAAAAGGTGATTATTTATCCATGCTATCATCTAAGCAAAAATAGAGGAGTAAATGAAATTACAAATATTCTCCTGCTTTGGGGTAATGAACTCTCTTGGTGCTTTAGTTTCTGTAGAGCATCTTTTTTGAGGAGTGGGGGATCATTGCCAGGATATTTTTACTGTATTGTTATACAAACTGCAGTGCTTCTTCAAGCTTTTCATGTCTAAGGATCTTTTCACACCTTCTCCAACAATAAGATCATAAATATTATTTTCAAAACACTACCTTCTGAAAATTAGCCGGAATGAATTCTTAGAGTTCTGTTCTTTTTTTAAATTATTCCCTCCAGCGCCATATTGAGGTGGTTAAATTTTGTGTTGTGAGTAATGACACGTGGCTTCAATATCCATATTTAAAATGTAATTAAAGTTAAGCATGGAAGTAAATGTTTGCAGGTCTGATACTTTAAGCAACTTCATAAAAATAAATTTAGAAGATGATTGATTCTTTCCTTGTCTCTTTCTTTTTCCTTGGATCTTAGGGGAACCATCTACTCCACTGAAACTTATATAGCTTTATGAAACTTTTTTTCTTCCCCAAAACACATTATTCTGCTAAAAATACAGAGCATTAAAGATGACCCTTCTGAATCCAGCTCTGTTCTCCTCACAAAGTTATCAGCCAGGCCCGCTGCACCCATTCGTGTATATTCTTACAATTTCAGATGGTAAAATTTACATATTACTTAGCATTTTAATCCAAAAGTATTATTTCCCTCACTTGTATCAAGAGATGCATTGTCCAAGTTTTTTTCAGTGCAGAGGCATTAGTGTGTTGAAGCTTTACACTAAAATCTATTTTAAAAAACATTTCTGGTTTTTTGTTAGCAGTACACCTAAATCCTATAGTTTTCATGAGTAATTTTTCTGTCTTTGTACTTTTCTTTGCAGTACTTACTTTTAATCTGAAATGTCTGTACAGTCTTTTCTACAGCATTTTTTTGTTTTCTTTTTTATTTCTTAGATTTCTGAGTCTCAGTTTCCCAGATCCATAACTCCTCAGTTTAATAACGCCATTGTTTTAAATTTGCTAGTCTAAGACCTTCCTTCACATTTGATGTGTACCTGTGTCATGTGAATATTGTCACATGACAATACTAAATCACTCTCTGAATCACTTCAGCACCATCAAAGCTGTTGTAAGCTAAAGAAAATTAGACACTTAAAAATAATCATCTTTGGTGTGGCCTGGGAGATGCTAAAAGCAGCACACAAAAACATAAGAGATTAATGTACCTGAAATGAAGAACAAGAATGTGACTCTCACATCTCTGTGTGTTATGGAAGAACAAATTGTTACTTTTTTCTCCAAAGTGAGTTTTATTTTGATTAATCATATAAGAAATGACAAAGGAAATTAAAGCAATGCTGCACATACACCTTACATTTGGCACATACAGGAATGTTTCTAAGACTGAGGTCTCAAGATGAGGCCATGTGATCACTCTGTTTTATGCACAAAAGCAGGTCCATACGTATTCTTATGTGCAAAAATTATCATAACCTAAGTCTTTGACTGCTAAGTCTGTGAATGCATGGGTCTCATAACCTGAAAACTTGGCTGGTAGCATAAAACCAGCCAAAAGTATACCTGAAAATTAGGTGATACTGTAATTTTTTCTCTCATTTTGGATTTCAATAAAGAGCACAGTACAACATAAATTCTGACAGCTGTATAACTCAGAATTATGGTGGAGTTGGGAAAATAAATAGAAAAAGTCACACCAAAAGCAAATTAGAGTAACTGTAAAAAAACCACCTAGTACCCCATTTTTTATCCTAATGAAATACATTTTCCTTAGTAACTGAACGACAGTAGTACCCTGTATTAGCATGTAATTTGTTCTTTCCACACTTTTAAAAGCCTGGATGTAATTAGAATAACCAGTTGCAAATTAACTATTGTTTTCATTGGTGATTTATCAAATGGTTATTTTAACTGCACTTTATTTTTTAAACACTTTACTTCCCTGTAAATCTGCTTTTTACATACCATTGCATTACTTAGGGGTTTAACAAAGAATGTTTTTAATTCTGCTGATGGGTGGAGAGTAGATTTAAATATTGTGTTTTGCAAACCATTTCTAACAGGCAAATCCCAAACAAGGAAAATATATGATCCATGCAGTCCACAGACAAAATATTTGTGCCACAGTTCATGCCTGTCATAAATGTACATAACATTCAATTATTCTGTGTGTTGTAACAGAAATGTCATCCTTCTGACAAACTATTTCAGAGATCCAAGGGTAAGGTCTAGATGAGCACTTCAACTTGTGCTTCAAATGAGCACTTCAACAGATGCAAATTAGACAAACTATAGCCTCTTACATGAAATAAAGAAAAAGCAACAAGGAAACCCTGCCCAATTCCATAGGGTCTGAAGTGCACCTAAAATTTCTTACAGTGTTTTGCTTGCTGAAAGTTGAATCCAGAAGCTTGGCTATTTTATGTGGAGCAGTCACAGGAATCTCTCTCTCTCTTGACTTCTCATTTACGACACAGAAATTAGACAGCCTTACACCCAAATTTCTTACAAATCCTGCTGAAATCACACCAAAGACATGGATTTCATTGGGAACACCTCTCTCAGAAGTCTTTAACTTATTCCTGTTTCCCCCATCATCCACATTGCATAACTATCGGTTCCTTCCAGGGTTGTCTTTTGGAGCAAAACACCTAGTGACTAATAAAATCCAATGGTGGGTCTGAGGACAGTTCTCTCAGCAGATTGTCCTTAAAGGAAAGCATGACTTTGGCTGCACCAGGCATAGTTCTTTCAGCCCTATCCAGTCCTTCAGTTCTATTCAAGCTGCCTTTTCTCCCTCGGAAACTTCTGTGCACCCTCACACCAAGCACCAGGGCATACAACACATTGACGGTTTTGCTCTGCCACCAGCGTGTGTGTTGCTGACAGGTTGCAGGTACTCGCAGCCTGATGTGGAGAGTACATTTGTCTGCACATGTCCTGTCCTTAAGTCCGTAGCTCTAACAAGAGACAGAGATGATGACAAAACTTCATGCCTTCTTTGTGAAAACCTGGCTTAGAAGTGAGAGACATGAAAGAAAACAAGTTGCAGCATATTATTGAAGCGGGTAATGCTGATGGGAACAGGGCTGAACAGCTGGGGTGTTTCTCACCCCTGCAAGTCACAAAGGCAAAAGCCAAAGCCAAAGAAGCACGTGTAGTCCCATCACTTCAGTGACACCACAAAACCTTACTGTACTAGGTATGAAAAGGTATCTGGAATGGTGAATAAAAGTGAAGATATTTAAAACAAATATGTGATTTTTTATGCACATATGATTAGCATGTGAGGCACATACTTGCAGTGCTAACAGCTCCACAGCTTTTTATCTCACAATATTTGGGCTTCTGGAAGAGAGCAAATATCATTCCCATCTTCAAGAAGGGCAAGAAAGAGAATATGAGAACTACAGGCAGGTCAGTTTCACCTTGATCCCCTGGAAGGTGATGGAGCAAATAAACCTAGAAGTCATTTCTGACTATATGAAGGACAAGAAGGAGTAGTCAGTGTGGATCAATAAAGGGGAAATCACAGTCAGCCAACCTGATTACCCTTTGTAACAAAATGAACTATTTGGTGGATGAGGGGAGAACAGTGGATGTTGTATCTTGATTTTAGCAAGGCCTTCAACACTGTGTCCCATAACATCCTCATAGACAAACTAGGTAAGTGGACAGTCAAATGTATTTAAAACTGGCTGAAATGCTAGGCTCTGTGGTCAGTGGCACAAAGTCCAGTTGGAGTACACAACCAGTGTATCAGGGATCAATATGGGATCATTCTCATTAATGACCTGGATGACAGTGTGCACCCTCAGCAAATTTGCAGATGATACAAACCTGGGAGGAGTGGCTGATACACCAGAGAGTTGTGCTACCATTCAGAGGGGGACCTCAACAGACTGGAGAAATGACTGGACAGGAACCTCATGAAGTTCAACAAAGGGAAAGTCCTGCATCTAGTGAGGAACAACGCCATGCGTCTGCACATGCTGGGGACAGACCAGGTGGAAAGCAGCTTGACAGCTGGAGTCCTGGTGGACAGCAAGCTGATCATGAACCATCGACGTACTGCAAAGAAAGCCAACAGCCTGCTGGGCTGCATTGGAAAAAGTGTTGCCAGTAGGCTGAGGGAGATGATCCTTCTCCTCTTCTCAGCACTGGTGAGACACACCTGGGGTGCTACGTACAGGTTTGGGCTCCCCAGTAAAAGAGAGACATGGCCTCATTGGACTGTGTCCAGTGAAGAGCAAACAAGCTGATTAAGGGTTTGGAGCATCCTTCACATGAAGAGAGGCTGAGAGAGCTGGGACTGTCCAGCCTGGAGAAGAGAACGCTTAGTGGGACATCCCTGAGCCTATACACAATGTACCTGATTGGTACAAGACATCAGAACTAGACATGTCTTGTCAATGGTGCCCAGTGACAGGACGAAAGGCAATGGGCAAAAACTGAAATACAGGAAATTCCATTTAAACATAAGAAAAAATGTTTCACTGTGAGGATGGTGAAACACTGGAGTAGCTTGCCCACAGATATTGTGGAGTCTCCACCCATGGAGATATTCAGAACCTGACTGTACACAGCTGTGAGCAACCTGCTGTAGCTCAACCTGCTCTGAGCAGAGGGGTTAGACTAGATGATCTCCAAAGGTGTCTTCCAACCTCAGCTATTTCATTAATCTGCCATTCTGTAAGTTTTGGGTCATTGTATATGGCAATATTCTACTGATTATTCCCCTCTTTATAGTAATAAACCATCGCTACTGCCTAGCTTCAGGCAGTAACCAAAGGATTTATCCCATGTGGACCTATCAAGTTCCAGACACATGGGCAAGCTACAAATGTCTGACTCACTGCAGGGAATGTGGGTAGCTATCGCTAGTTCTGACTTAAGTAACTAGTCTGTAAATTAAATTGCAGATTACTGTGATCTCTGGGACAAATCCAAAGCCCATTAAACTCTTTCATTAAGTTCAACTATTTCTGAATCTGGAACTTTCATTCTTATAATTAATTTATCAAGTTAAAAACAAAACCCAGCAACTAAATTATCTCTGATTTTAAATAAAATGTCAAACTGCATAGCTGGAGGCTCTACCAATGCATTTGTTTCCCTCATGGCATTGTTCTCTGACATCTGTTAATATGTTGTCATGACAATTTTTTGCATCATTCAGGAATTTTGATAATCTTACAATTATGGGGTGTGGATTGGCAGATATAATTAGAGATGTGTGCTTTGGGAGTGGGCGAGAAATAAATTATAAAAACATAAAATATTACCACATATTGCACTGAAACTGAAAACTATTATTGTGGGCTGTGTGATATAGACAAACTGGTATACAACATAACAAAGACATCTTAGGCTATTAATTCAAACAGTAAAAAAAAGATGCATTAACTGTAATTAAGGTTGGCTTATCTCTCTTTCAACCATGTATTACTTAATTGCCCTCTGAAACAGCACAACTTAAATTTTGTTTAATATTTACTGTAGCGAAAAAAATTGTAAGGAAAGAAAAAGATTATTATAAGGAGCTATTATCACAATTCTGGTCATGGTCTGCCATATTTTTAAGAATAATGAGGTGCAGAACATTTTAATTGCTCTGACTTTCTTAATATATTGAGTTTTCATCCTTGCATTAAATTCTATGCTAATTGTCTGAACTGTCTTTGAATTTGACTTGGAAGTTTCTCTGAACTGGAGTGATTCTCCTATCATTATAGGTGAATCTTGCTTCATCTCTCCTTGCATGTACAAATTCAAGTGCCAGGCTATATTAAGACATGGGTTTTGTTTTGGGTTTTTTTTTTACATTCCAGCTAAAGAGGAATCCACAATGAGAGAAATTGCTGTAACATTTTTCACATGTCATCATAACAGAGAAAAGGAGAAAAAGTTGTCATACAAAATAAAAAAGAGTGTTATTTAATTAACAGGCTTCCTGGAATTGAATTTCTTCAATTCTGAAGAATTCTGAGATTCTTCCAGAATCTTCAAGATTCTGATTTGTAGCCATGTGCGTGTACCTTTCCTCTCTGTACTGGCTTATTTTCTCTGAACTCAGTAGAAGTACTCATCTGTAAAAAAATTCTATAAATTTATAAACATTCACACATTTTTTATATTAACAATTATTACTGGTAAATGGAAGCCATCAATCTGACCGTTAGACATATTTTCTGTTGCGATGGTGCACTGGAAAAATGATAACAAAGAATTATTATGATACTTGATTCATTTTACTGCTCAAAGTTACTTCCACATTTGTGTTACAATTAGAAGCACAGAAAGTAAAATTCAAGAGGAGAGAGGGAGAATTTGAGAGAAACTTTATTCCCACACATGGAAAGAAATAAAATAATTGAAATTTTGGGCAGAAGAAAATTCTGAGGAAAAAAAATCTTTTTAAAAAGAACAAAGCTGACAGATTTTTGTTTTACTGCATGACAATGTGACTTTCGGGATGGGACACACTATCTGCATGCTTAGATTTGTCACAACAGTGGATGGAAAGAATACATTTCTAGCGGTGTTTCAGTTTCCTTAATTCCTCATTTTACAGGGCCAAACTATGAATTTTGCAGTTAAAATTTATAGTTAACTTTAATTAAATCAATAATTTTCTCATAATTTTGTTACGTTATTTATTTCATGATCATACGGAATTTTTTAAAAATGTAACAAAACAGCAGCATTTTTCCATGCTTTTTGGTGGTGGATGGTTTACTTACTTGAAACTTGATGGTTTTTTATAAAGTATCTTTTTTTCACAGTGTCTAAGGTAGCAGCCAAATCAGTATTATGAAGTCAATTCTTTGCCGCAGTATGGGATCAAGCAGTTGACATACTAAGTGGCAGGCAGGTTGTTCCACAGGACAGGGTAATTACTGAGGAATGGAGTTCTTCAAACTATTTTCCTCTCATATCAACAACACTTTCAGGCCTGTCTTGGGTTTAATCTTATTCAAGCTCTTACCTCATTGAGGCAGTGAGGGGGCTGAAAAGCAATACTCCTTACAGTCAACATAAAGATGATATACCTACAACAAGCAAGTTTCTGCAGTAGCAGTGTCACTGGAAGGGCCTTAATTAACTCAGAATTAAAACAATTCTCTAAATTATCTTTTAACATGTGTTACGCTTAACATTACGCTCAAGGAAAGGCAGCAACGGAGCTGTTTAAGAAGCTGCTGCATAAGCAGCTGGCTTAGGGCTGGACCTCCACTTCCAGCACTACCTTCAGACATAGGAATTTTCTTCTGGCAGAGCAATAGGTCTCATCACATAGTACACGGACAGTGTAGGCCAACACTGAGAGGAAACAGCTATGAAACATATGACTTTCAGTGCACTGAACACACAAGGTCACAGGCAATTGATTTTTTGCTATTTTTCAGAGAGTTGTACCTTTAGAACTGCCCCACAGACCTGCCAATATAGGAGCTATAAATCATGGCATTAATAAATTATTCCTAACAGTTTGTTTTGGCTAGACTTGGGAAGTGGCATATCATTCCATCACCCTTACTAATGTCCTTCAAAAACACGAAAACCAAAACTGAACACAAGGTTTAGTTCTTGTTAAACAATGTTATCACCATGTAATAACTGACAGTTTGAAAATAAATTTTTTCAAGTACTGAGGAAAATATCTAGTTTGGCCCTATTTACCAAGGTGAGATTAAGTTTACGAAATATGCTTTTCTCAAACATGCAGTTGTTTCAGTTACATTTTAAATAGAAGACAATAAGAGATAAACATTGACTTGGGAGTAACATTGTGCCAAAATAGCTCAAGACTGTGCACTTTGAACAGCAAAGAAAGGAAAAGTGTTATAAAATCTAAGAAATTGCCTCATTCTGACCATCCAGCCATAAGCACAGAAAACAACTTAATAATCCCAAGCAGGGGTGCATATATGATGGGACAGTGTGGGGTGAAGGACTATGCCGTTTCCATCAGCCTTTGAGTCAAATGATGAGGAAGGCTTGTGTCACCTCTTGTGTCACCTCTGCTCATGCTAGTACGGAACAGGAAAGCTCAAGGATCCCTTTGCTCTTCTTCCCATAAATCTACTGCTGAAAGCGTGTAGGATTTTTGCAAGCAAATTGTCATGAGGAAGTTACAGAGACCAAAACGCAAGGAAATCTGTGGGGAAATACAGAACAGTGTCTTGTTTCTTACCCCTCTTCGGACTGGCATATCCACCTTGAGATGCCTTCTGTTTTTCAGAGTCTGCTGAAAAGTGCCTTCAAGCTTTTCGCTTGGTAAGACAAGTAAAGGTAGGACTTTTTTCCATAAACACAGGATTTGCTTAAACCTAGTGTCCTCAAACCCTTTCCGGTAAAAAAAAACAAAAAAAAAACACAACAAAAAAACCCCCAAAACCCAAAAAACCCAAACAAATTAAAAATTAGATAGAAGTCAGAGATTAAAACATCCTCTAATGATTTCAGTAACTGCCACACTGAAGTCAAAAGAAGTGAATGCTGGTAAGTAAAAGTCCATGGCACCAACAAATAACTTGTTACCACGCATAACCTCAGTGCCACACATCTAGGCATACACCTGTGCACTGTCCTTAGTCATGAACACACAAGCAGGTTAGCAAGGGAAAAAAAACCTTCTGCTCCAAAGGTAGAGAAAGAAGTGTTGCAGAAACATCACCTCCTGAAACAGCCATTTCAATAAATGTAAATCTAACCTAACCTAGAAATATTACCTCTGGTTACACTCCAAAAATGTTTATTTTGGAGTAAATTACTGTGCAATAACTCTGAGTTTGATAAATCCAGTCTTTGCCCTATACCTGGGCGACTCCATCCTGTGACCAAGACTGTAGAAATACTAGACTAATTAAGAGTATTTCCTTTCCTCTCTAAAGTAGAATTCAACTCCATTTATTTAGCAAAAGTTGAGATGCCTTGTCCAACCTTGTTTTTCAGGCTCTCTCAATAGTCAGCAGAGTGATACATCTCCTCTCAGCTGCCTAAAGTAGTTGGGAGGAATTGCCCTTGGAGGGGGGTCTGTCCTTCTCCATTTGCCAGTAGACAAAACAATTAGCTTAGACTAGCCTTTTTTAACAGTTGGAAAGATGAAGTGAGATCAGACAAATCACCTGGAGCATTTCCCTGGACACAGATAGCTGCAGTAATAGAGGTGGTAGAAGTATTTTTTAAACAGACATTTCTCCTTTGATTTTTGTTAGTCTGGTCTACACTATCTGTCATAAGTGATGAACAGTGAAGGTAATTATTAGCAAGTAACTGCTAGTTACTCCTGACAAAAGGCTGAAGAGATTAGCTAAGCCATAAACCTTCAAATGTATCAGCCTGAGTGTAACTTTATCATAAATTTGAAACCTATGAAAAAACCTGTGGCAAAGTCTCTCTCACATCCATACATTAGTGATAGGACTGTCTGTAAAGGAATATATTGGTTGTGAAAACATTAACTATGTGAATAAACATGTGTACTTAAGTGCTGGAAGAACCACAGCCTAATCCAATTCCCATGAAAAATACTCTCTTAAAAGAATAAATCATCAGCTTCTCTGTGTGATGGTGGGATTAATGCTTACACTGATGAACTGATATTCATTCATCATTCTTTTTATAAATACTTGAGAAAAAAAAAGATCAAAGCACACCTACAAGATAAAGCATGACATCTAACATTTGAGCCAAGCTCCGTTTTCCTTACAAATATGTGCATATGCTAATAACCATAATCAATCACATATGTCAGGGTATACCTAAACAATGCATATTTTCCACCTTGTGTAATTTCAGCAAAGGTTTTTTTACATGAAATGTAAAGCATAGGAATTTGGACCCAGCTCAATCTATTCATGCTTATGTGAACACCACTGGGTTTTCCCACAGGAAGGGGGTAATCAGATCTTCTAGCCTTCTGATATTTCCATTCTAGAGGCTAGATCCTGGTCCTAGTTACATGGGGGTAAATGAGGAATGCTTGCACCAAAATAAGAAAATGCCTTGGTTTTTGCCAGGTTGGCCAGGAATGTTTTGGGTTTGGTTGCATAATTTCATTCCATATCACAGAACAACCAAGAGCCTTAAAATGTACTGATTATACATTTAGAGCACAACCTCAAAATAGACAGGATCTCAGTGACCAGGCCAGTCACCAGATGTCTGGGAAGATTAATTCAAAGTTTTAGCTCCTCTAAATTACTTCTCTAATCTGAGGAACATTCGTGATTTATATAATATACAGTAACTCCAATAGCAATGTGTCCTCTTTACAGTGTGCAGTTAGTTATTTAAACCTGAGCAGGTATTTAACATGAAAATTTTGACTTAACCACTAATCTACTTTCTCTGTTCCTCCTTAATGCATCTATATTGTATCTGATAAAGCTTTCCTCCTTCCTTCATGAAAACCCACACATTTCTAACCAAAACTCAAACTTTATAGTATAAATTAAATTAATCAAATAGATTAACCAGAAGATTAAAACAAGTAGATCTTTGCTGTAGATAATACTTCCAAATGATCAGATTCTCTGAGAATAGTTCTTCAGAATGAATTTCCAGAGCTTTGGGCAGACTTCATCAGATCAAATGCAATTTAAAGAGTACAAAGACATACTCAAAGTGATAAATAGAGTAAATCAATAATGCAATGCAATATGCAAACATCAGTCTAAATGTGATTTATGACATTATTTGATGATCTGCTGATAATCTTCATTAAAAAATCCCTGCGACTCATATTCACACCTTCCTCAGTCAAAAGCATCACTGAAGTCAGAAGTTCAGAAAACAGCAATGTGTTTGTCTATGCTTTCCTGAAGTAAAGGTAACAGCTTGTTGTAACCTGAAATAAAAATCCCACAGGGAACATCAGGACAGTTGAGGCAGTGATGCTCTCTTGTTCTTGAACTAGGTTTTGTCATCATACACTTATAATCTCAGCCCACACTAGGAGTCACCTCCAGCCAAAACACAGCCCCCAACATTGGGGGGGCTTGTCCATTCAGCACCTGAGCTCAGGTGTATAAACTGTATGGATCTGGCACGGGAGCAGCCAAAGCGAGTATGCCACCTTCCTGAACCTCAGCAAATATTGTAAGCCCTGTTCTTACCAGCATGGTCTGGAGCCTGATCAGCAGCCATGAGTACAGGAGTCACAACCTCCAGTTCATGTTTCACTCCTGGGTGTAGGGCAAGTCAGTTTCCTAGGACTTCCAGACACACCAAAGCAGTACTCAGCCTTCTGAAGACAGCACAATATAATCCCCGCTCGTGATACATTTGGAGATCCTGTCATGCAGCCTCCTGTAAACCCATTCTTGCTATGTTGTACGCTGTAATTTAAGGGTAAAGGGAGACACGAAAGCATTTAACTCCCATGTAGCTTATAAAAGGAGTGGAAAGTTTCTTTTTCTTTACAATTTTACACCTCTGTAAAGCACAGTCCAGTCAAGAGTCAAGTGTATCCTCAGGAGTGTCTGCAAATGCATGGGCAGATATTTATGAAGTCAGAAACTTTCCCAGGTAAGTCAAAAGAGATTGCTTTATTGCCTAACTCATATGGAGATGCATAAATGTTATCCTTCATGGAAACTGAACTCAGTGTTGCTGCACAAGAGACCAACATATGAGTCAGATATTGCTTTTCTGGTATTACCACCTTTTGAAAAGACAGTTAATGTATCATTTCAAGGCTGGAAAACATGGCACTGCTGTTCAAGTCAAGTCTGATATTTTTGCCAACAGAGCCATAATCTGATAAGCCTCCTCTTTTTTCTAAGAACAGTAGAACTAATGACATGAAAATGTTCATTTTCAAAGAAAGCAAAGTGATGAATATATTTCCTCCAAACTGCTTTTGTTTAAATGTCAATATTGCAGCTTTATTTTTCATTATCAAAAGCTTGTCCTTTATTTCTGGAAGACTGTGTTTGTGTCAGATAAATTTCTTAAACTTTTTTTTTTCCTAATATAATACCTCATAAAATCCCAACTTGCAGACGGCAGCGGTAACTGGAAATCAGTAGGAGGGTATGTTTCTGTTCACATTGGAGCAAAGTTAAGCTTTTCTTTCCTAATGTTATTCTTCTGAATTTACACTCAGACTAGGAGCTCATGGTTCCAAATTCATCATAAGACCTCTTGGAAAGTACAGAGTGCTAAAGATAATATTGTATTGTGAGTCTTCTCCCTTTCTCCTCCAGGAAGAGCTACAAGTTGTTCAAAACCATCCTGAGCTTTCCGTAGAGATGACTCCATATGCTGGCCACATGGTGACTCCATATGGTGACTCGTAGATCTGGCAGAAGTGAAGCATTTAGCCCAGTCTAAGCAGTCACATACAAACTGAAAAAAACCCTGATCTTGCCAAGCTGGTAATTACTGAGAGCCCAGCACACTGTGTGTTTCCAGACCTCTGCAGGGACATAAGTGGTAGTTTAGAGAGGAATGCTCTGAGTAATGTCCTCTCTTCACCCTGCCTGTTAAAGATGAACCAGTCTGCAGAAAGACACACAGGACTCAGCAACAAGAGTGGAATAAGTAGATCAAAACCTGGTTTTGTAGCCTGTGGATAAGAACATTTCTTTTAATTTGCCTAGGGAAATTTTAAAATTATGCAAGGAGATATGCAAAGATTTCCACACATCTCCAGGAGAAGCAATGCTGGCAAATAGATCTTCTCAACGATTCTTTGTTATAAACTCTGTCTAATCCTCATGCTACTTTATGTGCTTACAGGAAATCTTACGTTGGAATTAGCAAAGTGTTTTGGAGGTTATTCTACAGTATGATATTTCAAAGTTTTCTAGAGAACTCAGTGCTGTCAAGCTGGACACACTTTTTTTCACTGTACTTGTTCTTATTGAACCTTCTTTTAGTCTTTCATGCACTCTGAACGAAGACTTGAATTAAAAATGTCTTATGCCCTTTCCTTGAAACTGACACATATTTTAGAAAGCTTTCTGTGCTACAGACCAGTAGATAAAGAAGAACACAGATTAGGTCAAATGGGCAGGTGAAACTTTTTCTTTAAATACTTAACAAATAGGGAAATACCCAGTTGAAACATCTCTCCTAGTTCATCCATGCAGGCCTCCTGGTATCTTTGCTCGACTTACAGGATTGAAAGTCTTCCCAGAGAAGTTGTGGATGCCCCGTCACTGGAAGAGTTCAAGGTCAGGTTGGATGGGGCTTTGAGCAACCTGATCTAGTGGAAGATGTTCCTGCCCATGGCAGGGGGGTTGGGCAAGAGGACCTTTAAAGGTCCCTTCCAACCCAAACCATTCTATGATTCTATGCTTCTATAGTTTGTTGTAGTCTATCTAATGTTTAATTCAGCCCTGAGAGAGAACCCTGTGCTAGTCTAAGTAGAAGCAACTCTCTCTATATTTTCCTTTTTAATTTCAGGACAAGAGCTACAGAGGTATATCAGGTTACTTCTGAAATTTCCCATTGCTGTCACAGCACATTTTGTTTGGCTGAAAGGTCAAACTAACTGTGGATTTAAAGTCTACATTTGTTCTTAACCTGCTCTTCCCCCACTGAAACACACACGTAGTTTTTTAGCATATATTTGTTCATGGGGATTTAGCCAAAGCACATCTTCAAGCTGTAGAAGTTCCCAAGGAACCCAGGCAGAAAACATGAAAAAATATCTTACCAAGTCAGAAATCTAGTCTTCTATTTGGACCTAACAAGGGACTCTGTGATAAAATTGGGTGAGCCAAACATTTAAATTTTTTTTTTTACTATAAAACATGGAAAGAAGACTCTTTCTCTTGCTATGATGGATTGTTCAATAACATTACATTTCCTTCATCTTGATGATTTTTTTTCTTTTTTTTTTTTTTTTTTCATCTTGCCCTTATAACATAAAAGACCTGGCTGGATTTACCAGCTCAGCCATACCATAACTTTTTAATAGTTCTGTGAATTCCTCTTAGCAAGCTATCCTTGTTTGTCCTGTAATCTGTTGCTTTATCACATCCTTCTTCTAGTTTTAACAGTGACAGAATTTCAGTGCTAATCCAGTCACTAGATTAAATTAATTAACTAAGGATTATTTCACTTAATGTTAATTTCACCTAACTCTAGCCATCTCATAGTAAGTATGTGGACTAACTAATAATTCAGGCTCCCTCTGTAAGCAACCAAGAAACATTTTCCAGCATATGACTCCTCTCACTCTGAAATAAGTGCCCATAACAAGTGGAAAGAACTGTTTACTGGATGCACTTTTTTCTACAGACTAATGCAAGAGCATAAATATTTATATTGGACTTTAACGTTTAGAGTAGATTTTAGGATAAAACTGAATAAGGTTATCTTTACCCCGACTAGAGATAGAAAAAAATTAAATTGTTTTCCATAATTGCACAGTAAAAACACCCAGCATTTAATATACCTTGTCTTGGCCACTCCCTCCAGCAAGTTAGTAGACTAGCTGAACAGTTAGTGTGATCAACCGTATCAATAGTTAAGTACTTATTACCAAGAAAATGACATAATATGATTTTTCTGTCATTTACTATAGAATTAAGTAAATTTTAGTTGACATATGTGGCAACCTAATGCCTTAAATGCATAAGGAATCACTGGATAAGAGCATCTTGCTCTCACTAACATCTAGTCTTTTTGAAACCTAAGTCCACTTTCTCTCCAACCATAGGAAATTCAGACACTTCAATGGTTGCGCAATAAAATGCAGATGGTGTTTGTTTAACTTAGAGATTTGCTGGATAGAGCACCAGCTAGCCAAACCTCACATCTGGAAGAAAATGTGCACTTGAGTGTGTGGTTGCTTCTGCAAGCACAGCAGCTGCCTCCTTTCTACTAATATTCTCTTTAGTATCAAGGAAAGTCATTAACCTAGGTTTTGAAGGATTAAAAAAAGAGAGTAATGGTCTCTTGCTATGGGTAAAATGGGTGAAATTGGTGAAACCGCACATTCATGACATCTCCTGGAAGGCCAACATTCAAGCAGCTCCTGTAATATCATATGGTTTTTGTGTGCAGTTTACAGAAGTTTAATTTGGGACTATTGCTGTTTGTGATCTGGTTTTGTTGTCCTTTTTTTCATTTTCAAGATTGTTCCTCAAGATTACGGTGGGAAAACACAATGGACCTTATTTGTAAATCGTGTTTAGGGGAAAAAAAAAAAAGAAAGTGTCATTTGGCATAATTAAGCATGGAGAAAAATTAATTCCCTGTAGCAAGGCACTGACTTTAAGTATATATTCAATAAAAACAATATCTCCTCCAAAGTAGAATCATATTTACCCTTTCTGAAGAATTTTGCAGGCTAAAGTGTTAGAAAATCAAACACCTCTTCAGAAAAGACAACAGGACCACACTGAGAGATGTGCCTTATTCTGATCTCTCTGATGCGGATCTTGTTTGAGAGATGTTTAGGTAATTAATCTGAGACATATATATGTATATATCTCAGTAAGTAGCCTGCATGATGTCAATAACAACAAAACCACCATAATTACGTATGGACTGAAAGTGATTAAATAAAAAATAAAATGAAAGATGTCCTTGCTAGACAACACAAACTAGAAAACTGCCTCCCAGCTATAGAAGTTTGAATGGTCTGAGTGGAACCACTTAAGTATTCTATTCTTAAGTGTAGACAGAAAAAATGAAAAATTAAATAGTAGATGCAAATGAAAAAGGGACTGCTGACAACAAGAACATTTTACAGAAAGCATAAGATATTCACACTGAGAAAGCAAAAGATATTCTGAACCTTGAAGGACTACAAAGGATGTGGCTTTGATTTTCCCTGATGTTTTAAGGGTTTTTTTAGATGTCAGAGTATGACTCTATGACCCAAAAGATGTAAAACCTGTGAACCAGAGTTCTCTGTGTTAAGCAGTTGCAGTTGTACTTCAATAGGCACAAATACATGATCCACAGCTATATGCTGAACATAGGATTTCTGTGCTCTGAGCTTTGCCTTTGTGTACTTGAGCATTCAGTTACATTTCCTTGGAGTTTCACCTTCTCACAGAGCTGTAAGCAATCTCTCGCCTGCCTCCCTTAATACGATGTGAACAATCCCTCACAATAGCTTCATTTCATCAAAGAAACCTCCAGAGAAATTTCATCTATCGGTAAATAATTTAGGAAGTTTTATGGATGAGGATTTTATTTTTTACTTGTACATAACAAGGACCTTTCAGCCTATTCCAGTACACCCAGCAGATCATAGAAAAGACTGTGTTGCCTGTAAGTTTCTGTGCTTCATGTCATGTTTTGTAATCTTATGGTGACACAGACAGACCCTGCAAACTCTCAGGGAATATCTTTGTCTCATAACTAAAAAAAAAGCTTCATTGTCTTACGGGGCTTAAAAAAATTACTTGTTGGAAAACAGTTTATGTATCTGCAGTAATTGCTACACTTAGGTCAACAATTATTGATTATTGATCAACAATTATTTCTGTTTCTTACAAGTACAGTTCGTGCGGAGGAATTCCAGGAAATTCAACAAAGCAAATGTGAAAATTTATAAAGAAACAAATCTTTTCTTACTTTTTTAATAAGTAAAAGACTTTCTTTTAAACCTGTGTGTTTCCAGACTAGCCAAACTTATAGGAGAAAAAGAAAAAGAAAAAGAAAAGAAAAAGAGGAAAAAAGGAAAAGGAAAAGGAAAAGAGAAAAAAAGAAAAAGAGAAAAAAGAAAAAAAGAAAAAAGGAACAGAAAAAGAAAAAAGAAAAAGAAAAAGAAAAAAAGGAAAAAGAAAAAAAAAGAAAAAGGCTTAAATGGAAACAGATTTTTACTTAACAACAGGGAGAGTTACATTTAATTGTAGAGTTACGTTTAATGAAGTGGCTACAAAAGCACTTGCACCAATGAGGGAAACAAATGTCTACTAAGTAGTGCTGAATGGAAGAATGGAGGTATACGCAACAAGGTAAGCAATCAGTAAATGTCACAGTGTTTCACAGCACAGTCGTGAACTAGCTGAACCAAATTATTTGATCATTATAAATTATTTGCTGTATTCTTTTTGCCACTGGAGGCAATTTACATTAATTTGGCACAGAACAGAAGAGCAGATTTGTTTGTTGCTATCTTCCAAAAAACCCCAAACCCAAAACAAAACAAAAACCCTGTCAGTAAGAAAACTTTCATATTTCCTGTTGAGCCCAAAGGAGAAGCAGCACTTTTTACTGTAACTAAAATAAGGAGCAACTGTTAATAAATTCTTTACTGAAATATTAAGGTTTAAATGTTATACCTTAACCACAGTAGCTGTGATAAGGAAAGCAGAAGAAAAATTGTTTGGGAGCTATGAGAATATATAACGTACAAATGTTTGTAACAGTGCAAACATAAAAAAAAAATAGTTCCTTAAAATCATGATAGTCACAAAGAGTGTTTCTAGCTCATTGTTCAGCATACGGAAATTCTCACTGTTGCTTCATTGGTATACAAATTTTTTCATTTCCTGTTCTAAACAGTATCGTTATGTGTTGAAAAACATTGCCCTTATTTCCAGACATGACTACAACCAGCAGTCAGTGGAGAGATTGCTACAGGGTCAGCTTTTCTCAAGATGATGTGAAAAGTAAATTGTAACCCAACCATGAGTCTGCAAACCTTCCTGTTGTGCACACTTCCCCTTCACAACCCTACTGTCTGCTTCTTTCTTCAGCCCACGTGGCCATTATTTTGTCCAGATATACTCAAGCTCCTTACATGCTCCTAGCCCATTTTTAGTAACTAAACAAAATGACAGAAAAAGGTCCATCCAAGGCACAGCTAGTGGTGCAATCACTCTTCACAGGGATGCAGGTTTCCCAGCAAGAACACCATTCCTGCAGTCTCTGCAGGAAGCAGAGTGGGGGAAGAAGGAGGCAAAGGGGTTGAGGGAGAAACTGCCAAATCAAGTTCTTGTCCTTTCCTTGCAATACCAGTTGTCATTACTTATGGAGACCAAGATCTGAAAGACAGCCCACCCCTTCAACAGGAATTGAATACCAGGACAGAAAGAAGGAAGAAAGAATTCAAGTCAGAGCAGAATAATAACAACTGGAGGATGCAGACAAATAAATGGAATTTATTTTATCTATCCATCTAAGTAGCCATGGTATTTTGTTCACATAATAAGAATAAATTTAAAATATTCAATATTCTATGGGCAAATACATAGTGTTCCTAAGAATATGTTCATACATTTACTCATCTGGAATAAATAAAAATCCTATTGATTTGATAATGTCTATTCTCCAAAGGAAAAAGTAAATTAGATTTAGTAATGTTAATCAGATAAGAACATGTATGAAAATCTTAAATTTTTCCTAATATCAGTAACAGAATAAACTCCAAACAAAAAGAAATAATAGTTTAGTCAGTGGAAGATAAGAAAATAGCATTTCTTAGGAAAACGTCCTGCAAGATGACAGATACTGGAAATGTTTTTAAAGTTTCTGCCACCTTTCTACACTACTCCGTCTTTAGGACTGAGTTCTGATTCTCAGTAGCCATAAGTCAGTATATGCCCAGTACGGAAGAAGAAATTGAACAGAAAGAAGAGCACTGAAAGAAGAGAGGAAAAACTCCAGAATGTATAATGTAGGTGGAAGCAGCCATTCTATGGAGATGCCTCATCTGCAGTGGCAGCCCAAATAATCAGTTTAGACTAAACCCTAAGTTTTATACAGTAAAAGTTGGAAAAGTTAATCCCACATTGTTTATGTGCATGATCGATTTCATATGGCCTTGATTACAGTTAAATCCTCAAGGTATGCCTGTATACTGGTATTCAGACTGCAGATAATACTAATACTGCTAATAATACTAATACAAATACGAATATGAATATGAATACTAATACTTTATTTTATGGTTATAAAGTCATGGCAAAATACTCCCTATCAAGAATAAGATCCATGAAACATGCTAACATTTTTTTTATCCTTTCTTTGCTTTCTGTAACTGTGAAAGATTGCTCAACAGTCTCAATACTACTGCAGAAAAGTATTAGTATTAGCTATCAGAGAAAATTTAGGACAAAACTCCGGGGAAATTTTCTTTCATTGCTTCAACAGAAATACAAGTTCATTAGTTACATCAGTTGCAACAGAAAACTGTAACAAAGCTGGCAGCCTCAAGAGCAATGCTTTTTTCTTGACAATATCAGTGTAAAATCTTTTGCTTTCACAAAACTTTACAAGGTATAAAGTATTACAATATTTCCAGTCTTTTATGCTTGCTTTTCTTTTATTTTACATTCAATGTCACAAGTTATGCAAGTTCTCTGGAATCAAAATAAGTTTGTAAACTGAAATCCTGAATTTGAATGGACAACGCTATTCTGTATTCTGAGTTTTGAATTCTGTATTCTATACTGTATTCTGAATCCCAGTAAAACCATCTTAAGAAAAATACGATCAGCTGCTTAGCTTTATTTAAATATCAGAAATAGCATGGATTTAAAGCATGTGATAAATGCAGTTTCATGGCATTAGACATAACATAGAGAATTTTTGATTTTTTTCCCTCAGATTTTTCTAATTTATGTAAATACATCACATACTGAGTCAATCCTTGTAATCTCTTGAGTTTAGCTATTTTAAATGCTATGGGGAAAGTTGATGGTTCAACAACTGACACACATTTATGATGCTGTAAGTCCTTCATTGTATGTCAGATCAAATATTGAGACCAAAGACAATTGGTGGCTTTCCTGTTGTGTATCAAAGGATGTGAAGAAAAACAGGATGAAAAAAGGAGAAGTTGTGATGTACTTCTAAAGCAACACGACAGGGGCAAAGCCTGTCTTTGTCCCCTTTCACGGCAGAAAGATGAGCAGCTCCACCACGGACCAGAGGATAATCCATGTTTGTTCATCAGGGCAAGGGACACCTGTGGAGGAGGCTGGCAGAGTTTCTTCTGTGGTTCCTGCTTGGAGGCAGCTCTCCACTGGCTGGCACAGTTAAGCACTATTTCACTTTTAAAAGTTGCTCTTCATTCACCGAAATAAAAAATAAATATTTAAAAAAAAAAAAGTCTTGTATGGTTGATAGACCTGAGGCTTCAGTCCCTTTGTTCCCTTCATCCTTGATAGAGGTTTGAGGGTGAAACCCTTCACATTCAGTCTCTTCTCTATATACACACAATAATAGCAGGGTATGTTGTATGTAAATTAACCAGCTGAAAGTTAGACATCTGCTCTAAACTAGCAGTCTGGGCCCTTTATCATCATCAGAGGGAGAGGAGCACCTTCCCAATGCGATTCATCCCATCTGCTTTAAATAATTTTCTGCGGATGGATGAACAACCTCTAGAAGTGCCTGTGTTTCCCCAACGATTACAAATGAGTCCAAACAACTGGTTTAGATTAGCTGCCCATTCACAGAGGGCTAATGTTAAGCAAGACAAATTTCACCTGCAGAGCAAAACAGGAACAAGATGCCTTGTTCCCTTTTCCTTTCTGGCACGTTTGGAGCCTGGGGAACAAGGCATCCCTCGCCTTTGATTTGAAGGTCAACAGCGCTTGCTCCTTCGCCAGAGCCAAGGGAGGTGCACAGGGATCAGCATGGTCTTATTTGCTCCTTCCTGCAATATGACAGGGTGGAGGGACAAGACCTGATAGCCCAAAAAAACCCAGTAATGAGTTCAGTAGCTGGTACTTCCCTGGCCAGCCATCACGCTCTCATCCAAGCACAAAGAAAGTAATTTCATGTTTTTCATGGTCCTATTGAGTAACAGGCGTGTATCTGCTAGCTAATGACTGTTCTTCAGTATTTATGGCTTTAAGATTTGTTCCAAAGCCTATGTAGCCAATGCCAATGTTTCCGTTGCCTTATATTTCCAGGCCTTTAATCATTGCTTGTTATTTACTGCTGTTAATAGCAAAATAATGCTTATTGCATGTGAAGACTTTCAGTTTCCACTGCTGTCTATCAAGAAGACATTAAAGATGTGCTTCTTGTTTTAATTCAAATTAAATAGCACTTTTTCCTTGTGACAATTTTCAGGTTTTACCTTCAGCAAATGTTAATATATTGTTGAGAATATTTTAAAGTGTATCATGTATCATGTATTTTGTTTGCCTGGGTCACAGATGAACACATTTCTACTTTATTTTTGCCAAAAAAAGGATTGCTGAAACAAGCAAAGTTGAAGTGTTTTTTGGAACCCCTTCTACCCGAAGGTAACTTCATCACTTTCTGTGAAATATCATTATTTGTACAGCTTAATTAAAGGTACACCTTATACAAACACATCTTCTATTCTTTCATTTCAGTGTGTAATATACTTCTTTTTTTTTTTAAGATGCTGTCCGAATGAAATTCTCTGCCATTTTATTCTTATTATACAGATAAAATTTGAAACCTAAAAGTGTGTGCTATGTATTTGTTCCTGTTAATGAAAAATGGACTAAAATTATTTTCTAGATAGTCTCTCTATATCATAACTATCATTTTCCAAAAATGGAAATGAGTCAAAATATAAATACATACATTTTTATGTCCTTGTAGAAAACAAATATGTCCTGTGATCTTCTCACACATACAAGCATTGCCATTAAGACTATGTAGACCCATTATAACGAGTCATGGTGGAATTTATTTTGCCTGTTTTCAGTAGTCTAGAGGTTAGATGTCTAGTCCAAGAAACTCTCCAAGGCTTCCTGCAAAAAGAAATTGAGAAAAAGAGTCACCTCAAGAGTTCGTCTTAGCTTATCTAAATTGTTCTCTGGAGGTAGTTTTTCTCTTTATTGTTGCAGGAAGATTATATGACTCACTTAAAGTAAAGTTCAAACATTTAGCTCACTCAAGCTCATCAAGATTAATTTCACCTGATGTTCATGGAAATTATAAAGAATTACTTAACTAAATAACTAAAAGTGTATTTTACTGATCCTATCAATGCTGCCATTAATTATTAATTAATTTTCTAAGTATGCTTAAATATTTTTAAATTTCCTATTCAAAAACCTCATTAGAAATTAATTTTTGATGCTTAATGAAGGTGTGATTAGAACTGTCTTAGCTAGAAAACGCCAGACTTCTATTCCTTGGAGACTTTAATACTCTGTATAAAAGTCTGCCCTGAATGACATCAGTATAATAATTTGAACTGCCAAACAGTATTCTAAGAAATTCCATGTTTCTAAATTTCCGTCTGCATTCAAGTCAATTCAGATATGAGACATATGTATAATAGTTTGCTAGGACACTTGGAATTTAATTAAATTGTAATCTTACTGCATGTCTTAATTAAGAAGCACTTTTTGAGGAAGAGCACTGTGTCACGTACTTTCTTTTGCACTTGCAAAATGATGTAGGGGCACCTGTCATTTTTAGAGTGTACCATGGAAGTTTTTGGCTCTTACTAAAAAAAACAATTCAAACAAAATTAACACTGTGAATAGACTGCGAGTCTGCTGCCCCTTGTTGATGAACCCTGCCTCAGCTTAAAACACTATCTACACTTTTTTGCCCTACGCTGAGCACGGCTCAGTCAGGGGACATGGTTCCCTGTCTTTACCAAGGCTACAGTTCCTGTATTCATAATCAATCAGAAGTGTGGCTTTTGCCAAATCTCAGTCAAGATCTTAGCAGGCAAGAGAAAAATGTGCCTGCCTGATGGCATTTGAAGTCAAGATCAAAGCCTATACCAGTATCCTTCTCACTCTAAACTGATCCCAAAATATATTTACTTAGGAATGAATCCACTAGCCCTTACAGGTCTCATATCTCTTCTCACTAGAATTATTATTTCTACTGAAAACTGTTTTCAGATCACAATAGTTACGGTGTGTGTGGGTGTATAAGCTTGCATATGCATCAGTGGTAATAAGTAACTGCCACGTATACAATGTACTAATTCACAGCAGTTTGAAAGGAAATTGAAAGAACATAGATGGCTTATAATGCTGGATACGGGATCCCATCCCTTCACAGCTAGGTTGTCTGAATGTGATGCAAAACAACAGCTTTCCAAATGCATTGCACCACCATTCATAAACAAAATGATGAAGCAACTGGAGAGGGGATGTTCTTATTTCACCAGCCTTATGAAAGTAGTCATACGGAAAATATCCAGATCTCTATCACCATCACCCCCATCCAGGTGTACACTCATGTATTGCCCACACAATGATTAAAATTATGCCACCAGTATCCTACAGAAAAGAACATATGAAAAGTTCATGAACAAAATGCAGTCCACAAGCTAAAAAAAAAAAACGACCATTCCCATTTGTGAAACCAGTATTCTGCTATATTTTATGAGAAAAGTTCCCAAAGGTGCTTAAATCTGTTGGGTTATATTTCCATATTTCTCATGCTTATCTGTAGACGTCAGGGAGTCCTACTCCAGGCTGATAAGTGTTTGGCAGCTCAAAAAGGTGTGTCCCGTTCCCCTTGGCCAAAAGGACCACAAGGGCCGCAAGGATGCAGGGGAGGAATCGGAAAAGAAGATCCCTCCGGCTCTGAGAGGGGTTCCAAAGACGCCTTCTCCCCTCAAATATAAATAAATCAGATAAACATGTGGCTTTGGCATCTGTGTCATGCTTTCCTGAAGTCTAAATTGCAGGTCCAACTGATGACTCTATGTTGAAATGAGTCACCACTATTCACTGGAACACCATCTAAAGCACTTGGAATGTGACTAGAAGCAGGGATCAGCACTTTTGGATGGTGCTACTTATGACAAGAATTTGGAAACAGTCTGCATCCAGATAGTTAGAACCTGAATCAAACAGTACATTATTTACTTTTATTGCTGCCTGACAATGTTTCTCAAGAATCAACTATGAAGTTTATTAGAATCAGGTTCAATCAGAAAGATGCTGCAGAACAAAACTATCTCATAGCATAAAAATTTCTGTATTAGCAAGAATTTTCTTAGGGTGTTTATAATATCTTTAGATATTATATAATCTTTAATATCTTTAGACACAAGAGATAGAGAAGATAATGCCTACTCACTGTTCATTATTACTGAAAACTTTTTCGTTCTAGACATTATGACTGAAAGATGATTAATATAACACTTCATACTTCTAAAATAAGTAATTTGTCCTTTAGTCAGAGACATTGGTCATAGTCATGAAAAAACCTCTACTCAGCAAAAATCAGAACATAAGCAATTTTGTGTAGTTGTGATGAGCTAAGCATATACATGAGACAAGATCTGTAGGAGGGATTTATAAGAGACGTCTCTGTTCATTAAACCAACAGACATCTTATGGGGACAAAAGACTGGTTTTCATATCCATTAGTTCTTCTTCCTGTTAGGACCCCAAATGGCAGCTTGTACTAGTTAGCATCTAATTCCAGAAATGGTCTGAAAGTGTCAGTGAGTTTGTCTATACAAGGCAGCCATGTACCAATGACAACATGAATTTACAATACATTTATTAGTATCCATTTGCATGTTATGTTTGGGATTAATTTTACATACTTTAGCCATCTAAAAATTAGGTAATTACGTGCAGCATGATGAAGAGTCTCCTCTGCATGTAGGATGTGCAACCTTTTTCCAAATAAATGAAAAAGATTCCCTTTTTGTTCTAAACAGTGGAAATGGATCGTCACCTACCTTTTATGACAGTCTATCATGTAGCACAGCCAGTGAGGAAGAGATTTAAGACCCCTCTCAGTCTCTCTTACAGCCCAGAATAAAAGCTGGCCACCCAGGTTATAGTTCAGGTGGAGAAAAATTGAATGGTCCAGAAATTTTCTGCCCCTCTTCCTTAAAGCCATTCCACAGTTTGGGAAGTATTGCAGCAAGAGCAAGGGAGTAAACATAGCCCTCAGTGTTTGAACACTCTTCAGAGAGAAAGTAATTCTCCTAATTTCTCTTACTCAGTGACTGTTCAGTGCTTTCTCACTGCAGCAGGGATTGGGCCAGAGGTCATCTTCTTCCAGAAAAACATCTCTGTATTAGCCATGTTTAACTTAATGCTTTTTTTCTTCTTTTTCCCTAACACTAAGGTTATTTCCCTTTATATCTCTTGCACAATGGCATACGCAGGCTGGATCGATGGGCTGAGGCCAACTGTATGAGGTTCAACAAGGCCAAGTGCTGGGTCCTGCACTTCAGCCACAACAACCCCATGCAACGCTACAGGCTTGGGGAAGAGTGGCTGGAAAGCTGCCCAGAGGAAAAGGACCTGGGGGTGCTGATTGACAGCCGGCTGAACATGAGCCGGCAGTGTGCTCAGATGGCCAAGAAGGCCAATGGCATCCTGGCCTGTATCAGAAATAGTGTGGCCAGCAGGAGCAGGGAGGTGATCGTGCCCCTGTACTCGGCACTGGTGAGGCCGCACCTCGAATACTGTGTTCAGTTTTGGGCTCCTCACTACAAGAAGGACATGGAGGTGCTGGAGCGTGTCCAGAGAAGGGCAATGAAGCTGGTGAAGGGCCTGGAGCACAAGTCTTATGAGGAGCGGCTGAGGGAACTGGGATTGTTTAGTCTGGAGAAGAGGAGACCTCATCGCGCTCTACAACTACCTGAAAGGAGGTTGTAGCGAGGTGGGGGTCGGTCTCTTCTGCCAAGTAACTAGCGATAGGATGAGAGGGAATGGCCTCAATGGCATCAAGGGAGGTTTAGATTGGACATTAGGAGAAATTTCTTTACTGGAAGAGTGGTCAGGCCTTGGAACAGGCTGCCCAGGGAAGTGGTTGAGTCACCATCCCTGGAGGTATTTAAAAGACGTGTAGATGAGGTGCTTAGGGACATGGTGTAGTGGGCATGGTGGTGTTGGGTTGACGGTTGGACTCGATGATCTTAGAGGTCTTTTCCAACCTTAATGATTCTATGATTCTATGATACCTTTGCCAGGAGGAGGAATGAATGCAAGGTGTACTAGATCTGGAGCCTTCAACTACCTTCTGCTCTGTAGTACTGTGGTCTTAAATCCCTTGAGGCAAAGGCAAAGTTCATCTCATCATCACTGAACCACCTGAACACACAGCAACGGAAGTGAATGGGAATAACATTTCTCTTCTTATGGTATTATATTTTGAAAGAAGGGGTGATATCTTCCATCGCTTATTCAGCTTTTGACAGCTTTTGAAAGAAAAGACTTAGATGACAATCCTGACTGAAGGGAGAGGTTTGGCAGCTGTATAAATAAGTGTCCTAAACCCCAGAGAATGCCTGGCACACCCTGTTACCAGTGTTTACTAGCAGTTGCTTGATCAGCAAGCTGTTTTGTGTGGATCCCATTCTCAGATGTCTAACCCTCCTCCAGTATGCTGCAGGGAGTCGCAAAGCTGAGGTAAAGGCTGCAAATTCTGTATAACAGATTGATTCCTAAAGGTTAGAGACAGCTGAGCATTTTAACATGTATCTCCTTTTGGCGCTTGGTCTAAATTGCCATCCTTGTTTATGAGGCAATTTCTGGAGCTTGGTTCTAAAAATATTCTTTATTGAAAGTTGTAGATAAAAGTGATTTTCAGTAAAGGATAGTTACTACAAAAATTATCAGCCTCATTCTTCTTAGCCATCTATACACATTTATAATATTTATTTAGGCACAGTTTACAGAAAATATCTTTTTACTTACTGATAACAACTATACACTTATGTTATGGCATAAAAAAATGGTTCTACAGTATAAACAATGGACGTTGAGATGTTTCTATAGAACAACAGCAGGTCACATCCACTCAAATATTTGAAACTTTACAGTCTTCGAAGGTCCTTGGTAAATCTCTTCTGCTGAGTCCTGTTGGGTTGATTTGAAATCTTACCCTGCACAATTGTGACAGTGTATTTATTACCTGCCCCACAGCAACAGTTTATTACCTGTTCAGGGCACTGAACTAGAGTGGCTGAGGCAAGGAGATCCACCTCACCCTGCGATGATGAGGCAGTAACCTCTGGGAGGACAAGGAACAAGTTGGGGCAAAGACTGCTGCCATGTTTCAGGAGGGAAAAACATACAGCAGTGCCAGAAAAGGACTGTTTTGAAGTTTTTGAAAACTTGTTATAGATTTTTTGGATTACAGAACTCCTGCATCACACAAGGCAGGAGAGGAGACCTGCAATGTCTATCAGCTCTGATCTTAATTTGTGATGAGGTCTAGTAGATTGTAGAGATTAATGAAGTCTGAAGAGGGAACCAGCTACACCAGCATGTTGTTAAAGCAGGTCATTGTAAAAGATAACCCACAGATGTTAAACCTTTGCCTGTGTGCATGCTTAAAACAGTATACATCATGGTAAAATGTGTTATATAGCTTGATAAATAGAAGTATTTTAACTGGAACATGTTTTTTTATGTAAAAAAAACCTGTTATTGGACATTGATGTCTTTTCAGATCATTTCATTAATTCCTTAAGCTTCTCAGTTGTATGCATATCAAAAATGTGCCCCAGCATTCCTCTTGGGCCATTATTTCTCTTTATTTATCTTGCTTTTAAAAGCCTTTTTTGGCACTCTTTTTATCCTACATTTAGAATATTTTGTGAATAACATTTTACATTGAAGGGCTGGATAATTATAGTGCTTTGTTTGCACAACCAAATGGCTTGGGACAATGGTAATAGGATAGCTCATCCAAGCTTTCACCTGGAAATATGTTTAAATTCATTAATAGCTCCATTCATTTTGCTGGGATTAGTTGTGTGCTTAAAACTAAGCACATTGCTGGATTAAGGACAAGCTGTTCAGGAAGTTTTTGTTGGGTGTACTATAGCCATATAATTCAACTAATGAAAGGAAAACTTGGAGAACAGATACCGCTGAAACATGATACAGGGTGACAGAAAACAAAAAAGTCAGACTTTGTGTTGAATTATCAAATCTGTTCTCCATAAATTACCCAAAGAAGGGTTTCTAGAAAAGCTAACCAGTTCTAAGTGAGAAGCTGAAAACTAGAAAATGGTTAAAATACGAGAAACAAAGAAGTCTACAATTTTGCTGCTCAGCTTTTTCATAACATCATGATGGAATTCCAGTAAAACTGAAAGGCAGAAAATATATATGTGGTAAAAGGGTTTTCTGCATATGGCAGGGGAATGCGACACAGAAATGGTGCAGGGTGCTTTCTGGATCTCACGAAGAAAGGCCCAACAACAAATGGCTTAATAAAACAGCAATTTTAATAAGATAGAATAAAAAGAGGAATATAGATAGTGAGTAAATCTTACATCCCTTCAGATGCTGGGAGCCCCAAATTTGTGCAGCATCAGACAGACCCTGGCGAGGTTTTCCCACAGCACGCTGCACAGATCCCCTCTGTGGAGAGGCTCCTCCTCCCTCCCATGCCACAGTGCCCTTTATTTTGCATAACAAGCAGAATCATATATCTTCTTCTGACAGGTTAAGCTGTTACCTCTGTCACAACATCCACCTGTGCGTGGAAACCAGCAGTTTCCCATACAACGGGTACGCGTGCTAACGTATGGGCTGCTCAAGCTTTAAGTGCAATGCCCAATAGAGCAGATATAGCCTGTTCAAGATCACTAACTCCTCAAATACAAAGTCATCTGTGAGGCTGCCAATATAAACAGTTGAATCAGAAGTGCTGGTATGAAAGTAAGATAAGCATTTAGATTCATTGCAGTACCAGGAAGGACTTCCTTGAAAGGAGATTTGAGCTACTAAAATACTCTAAAAGAAAAGTGGTAAAAGGTCCACAATTCAGCATGCTTGTTTGGACATGAAAATTCTGCAGAACAGTCCTATATTGACAAGACGACATGCTAGAATAAAGAGTTAAAGGTATTTCCTCCATGCTTTCCAGAAGTTTTGTGAAGCCTATAATTAGCACTGACTGTGATCTGAACGTTCTGTAAATAAACAAGGAGCTATGGTGCTGTCAGCCCACCTGGGACTCTTGAAGAGATGAATAAGGATTGAAGGGCTTAATTAAGTATTTGCAGAAGGTACTTTACCGTAGCTTTTCAAAATGTGCTGTCCACAGTCACAGGTAAACTCTCACTGTGATGTATGCATAGCCTGCAGCCACCTGGATCAAGAGTTTTCATCTTAACTGTGGAGTGAGAGGTGCACAAGATCTCATGATTCAGAAATGTGCTTAGTGTTTTACACCTAAGAGTGGACATTCTAATTCCTGAAATAACTGTAAACTTTTCAATACTTGATTTTACCTTTAGCTCACATGCAACCACCTAATCTGCTGTTAATCTGCTCAAAGACTGGTGCACCTTGTGGTAAAGAGGCGAGCTCAGCAAATCTGAGATGGTATTATTTAGAGAGTGGGGAGCATGCAGTCAACAGGTAAAATACTTGGGACTGTAGGAGAACAGGAACCCGTTTCATTATCTGGCTTTCATTTGGACCCAGTGATTAGGTCCGCAGTTAAAATCACTGCATAGCTTCCCTTTTTGTCTTACCACCTTTGAGGGACTAGCAGTAAAGGCTCACCTCTCTGTGGTAGGACTCAGACAGCTTTTAGAAAGATGCCCTCACAGTGTTTTCAACCATCGGAAGAGAAAAATTATGTCCCTGATATGGCCATAAGGCTGGTAAATATCATAGGTGCTGAAAATGGAAGAGATTTGAGGAAACCTTTTGTTCTTGTGTGAGACAAAGAAGAACCAATAAAAGCTCTTTAGGAAGAAAAGAGTTCCCGTGTCCAGAAGGAAGAGGAAAGCTGCTGCTGCTGGGTTTAGGGGTGATGACACTTCAAAGCAGTCATCATCACAAGTGGCAGCACCCAAAGAAATTATATAGAACAACCCTCAGCCCCAAAGTATCCAAAGTACAGCTTGGGAAAAACAATCCACAGTACAAAGCAGCCTTCCAGTCTCTTTCATCTAATAGAAAGCAGGGCACAAAGAAGCAAGGGGTGAAGTTAATAATCTGCTAGCTTGTTTCCACATATATTTATGTTCCCATGCTGTGAATGGAAAAGCACCCAAAGTAAAAGTGGCCTTTGCTGTCCCAGACTGCTCACTCACAGTTAATTCTCCCTCAGGACACAGTGGTTTTATTTGTTGATTTTAAAATGCACATGATTTGGAGGAAAGAAAAACAGGAAGAAAACAAAAAAAGCCATAATGACATGTGGTTGTAATGTTTTGAATTTTTTTCATCTGTCATAAACATCTCCAAAGTGACCTGTATGTATCTACGGGTGTCTGTTATAAACTATACGAAGAAAGAAATGCAAACTTTTTAATAACCTCTTCCAAAATTTTACCTGCTCTTTCACCATGTTGAAAATGCTTAGAAAATAGCTTATTTCAACCTGCTTTCCTAAGTAAAAAAGCATTATAACATCTCTTTCTATATGTATGAACCTCACAAATAATTCCTGAATACATTGGCCCAGTTCAACCAGATTTGACAGAGATAGAGATCTCAAAGGTATAAAGTTTATGCATATTTCATGAGCAGAGACAGCCTGGTATACCTTAAAAAGAATACAAACACCATTAGTGAAGTAAAGACTGCAGCATGAACTCACCATTTATCAGACAACGAAGAGTCTCAGGGGGAGGGAGATGTTATGAATGCTTTAACTGCAGGAAAGGCCTCATTGGACACCAGAAAAGCCAAACACACCATTAAAAAAAAAAAAAATCTGTAAGCAACTAGATTTCATTAGTTTCACTGTGAAGAGGTGCACAGGTCAGACTTAGCAGAAATCTGTGATTTACAGCTGAAAGCATCCCACCAGCTAAACACCAAAGCTCCCGTACTGGATCTGTGAACCAAATTCTGTCCTCCTGCAAGGGACGTCAAAATTGAGATACCAAGCCTTCACAAGCATTGCCAACTAGAGGCTGTGCTTTAGTGAGCATAAGCAGGAATCTATTTCCATTTTCACCCATCTTTAGTGAGCATAAGCAGGAATCTATTTCCATTTTCACCCATCTTCCATTGTCTCACCACATATCCTGCAGCCCAACCATCCGAAACTTGCCCCATGTCCAAACCCAGCATTGCTACCATAGAGCATACACCGGGAAGGTGCAGGAGCCAAAAGCTGCTACCTCCCTTCACAGGGAAATCCATCATCACAGGTCATCTGCTCCACCTGTTCCATCAGCACTGCAGGTCCTGTCTCTGCAGCCGTGCAAAACACCTTACATCTCCTACAGACCCGTCAAGAAATATTTACAGCACATATGCATCCATGTGCTATATAGGGCGGCACAGATATAAACTGCTGGCAATCTATTTGAAAATGTTATATTTGATGTAAAATTGTATTCAATACCTTTATGATTAATAAACATTATATAAATGCAAGATATCCTGGGGCAAAATACATCACTGATGTATTTTTATTTTATCACCTAGACTCACATCCATGTGTCTGAAAATTCTTTTTGTGACAATAAACATTACTCTGTTAAACCTGGATCTTGGTGTTACTGTGTTTATTCCATCCTAGTCTTCTCCCATTCTTATTTTACTATTACACATTCTAAGGAAAAAGTTACCTAACATTATGTTATTTTGTGAGTCACAATAAATATTAAATCCAGACAGAGCATCTTTTCTTTTTTGATGAAATGAAACAGGGAAGAAATTGGTATCTTGAATTATGATAAAACTTTTTTTAAGCATGTTGTCTTTCCTTACTTCCTTCCCTTTTGCTTACATGCCTTCAAAACTTAGTTGAGACAAGATTTCTTTTATTAATTATGCCAAAGCTTTACTACTTTATTAAGTAAACAGCTATGGAAGATTCCACTGTAGTTAATATCTTAAACAGAAATACTCTGATTAGAATTGAAACAAAGAATTTACCTTTAGCGCACAGCTCTTTCAGAAAAATACTGAGTAAAACTACAAAGAAAACTGGGAATATTCTCCCTAAATTTGTTTTGCAACGTATTACATTGTCTAAGTTGAACATGACAGTAAAATTAATCTGCTTACTATATCAGTAATATAAACCTAGAATAATATTTTTAAACAGCACTAGACTTTTCTCACACTTCCACAGCATGAGGAAAACCAGAAAACATTCTCAAAACATTCTTGATGAAACCAATAGCATTATTAAAGATAGACTGAAAATATTCAAATGTGTTTATTTAGTAGTTATCTTTCTCAGAGCTCTCGCTGTCTTCTAATTTTTGGTAAACATGCATGAAATTAAGTTTGTTATCACTTAATTTAAACTCTCAGCAGCCCAAATTTGTAGTCCGTGACAAAGTGCCATATTATACCACTGAAGATACTGTTGTTATTAATCAAATTCCAGACATTTAGCATTAGTGCGGGTCCTAGCTCACACTGAGTGCAAAAGCTACTCACATTGGCAAAAATGAGAGCATCTACTACTAGACAGCAGTTCAGGAGACCAAGTCTTTCTGTGTTCAGATGAGACAGTTTTTTGTGAGCAGAATTTCCAAGACAAACTCATGATAAGATTAAATTGTCTGATTGCAATTCCCTATTGCCTTTCTGGATCTGACCTAAAGCTCATTTAATTCAGCTGGAGCCTGTCCACTGACTTCAGCAGGCTCAGGATCAACTCCTCTGTAGTCTACATAGCAATGAGATTTTGGTCAAATTTGCTGCAGCTGAAAATGCTGCTTTCCCACCATTTTTAAAGACATATATTAATATGGGGTAATAAAACATCCTTAGTCCAGGAAATATTGAGTTTGACACCCTGTTCTGCTAAGCTCAGTGGAGGTGGAGGGGCAGACAGTACCACACAAACCTTAGCAGGCGAATGTTTATAAACTATTCAGCACCTTAATTTCCATTGATTTCCCTGGGAAATAAATACATCTAATAATCCTCTCATTCAGTCCTGCAGACTTTGAAACATCTTTAAAATTTTGCTGAGACAAATCTTGACTTCACCTTTAACTCCTGTGGACTTCAATGGGTGACTGAGTCTTCAACAGCAGACAGGATCAGGCTTTCTGTGTCACCTGTGCATTGTCAAAGCTAAAAGCAGATAAATAACATTTATCAGTGATATAGTTCCCCTGTTTCTCACATGTGACAAAAAAATATGTCCACATTTAAAAGTACTATTACACCACTGCTCTGAATGCTATATTTATACTTGACTGCATTCAGAGAACAGTCTTTCAGAAAGACTCTTACATGTTTGCAAGAATGAAAGCCGGACTTAATGTTTAAATTCACTATACTGAAGCAATAGCTGCACTGTGCAGAAAGGAAAAATTAATTGCAGTATCTGCTTCTAATTCTTTTGTGAACCCTTTTGTTGCTGTTGCATCTTAGCCTCCTTCCAGAATTTTTATTTACTATCTTAATTTCACAGATGTTCTCAACAAGTGGTGGGCTGCAATTTTGCTTAGATGAGCATTTTCAGATACTGTGGGAAAGATTTCAGATACTATGCTATTGGAACCAATGGGAATATATCACTGTATATGCATCACGGTGAATGGGACAGGGTTTTACTTCCTTTTGGAGAGCCCTCAAAGGAAATGAGTGCAGCTGTGTCTTTTCTGACTCCACAACAATGGAGACTTTACAAAGCACGTGGTTACTATCTGCTTCCAGACGTAGGAGATATTTCATATTGTGGCTGTACAGGCTCCACTATCGTGCAAAATTTTCCCTGAGGCATACATCCAGCACAAGATAGTTCCTGTGTCCCACCTCAGCTTTAAACCATACTGTAATTGGAGAAAATGTCTCACATACACGACCACAGTGAGATATTTATCCAGCCCAAGAACCCCCCATGAGATGTCCTCTAAACCGCCTCCTTTCCACCTCAGAGGCTTTCAAAGCCCCAAGGTTTTTTCCCTTTCACCTTTTCCTTCTAGCCTCTCATCTGCCTTCCCACCACTTCACCCACTCAGCTCACCCATGAGGACTGCAGCTCCCCTGCCTGGGGGCAGCAGCAACAACAGCCACCCATAAAGGCTTGGGTTTATCTTATTTCTTAATTTCAGATATTTTCTCAACCCACCCTCTACTTCGCATTATTCCCTGCAAAGGATGAATCTAATTTCAAGTAATTGTTGAATTTGGCATGAAAATCTGAAAATGTGTGTGGGCACCTTATTCCTGGTACGTCTTCTGCAGAGAAAGTCATCGTGATGTTCTGTTCTGGCACCAGATGATGGGAAGGGCAACACACGTAGAGCAGCTTAGTGTGCCACCATCCTCCTGATTATTATGTTGTGTCTGGGAGGGCTCTGAATGAAGATACAAAGACAAAGCCAGTATAAACACCTCAGAATTGGGAAAAAAATGGAATTTCAGCCCAAAAAGGATGGGCCAAGTTCTTGCTGCTCTAACTAAGGAGAGGGCATTCTGTGAGGAGCAGAAGTGATGCAGTTGCTAATGAAGCATATTTGTGTATTCCCATGTACTCCTTCTACTCCTTCAGCAGTTGCAGCACCTAGCAAAACTTCCCAGGCCCGGTAGAGCAGACAGAGTAACTTTGGATTTTTTGTTTTCACCTATGATTTGCTGTCAGCAGCCAGCTGCCTACCTTGCCCATGCCTACTGCTATCTGTAAGAAATAGGATTTCATGCTGTGCTTTTATAATGCTTTGTTCTCAGTTAGAAATATGGTATGACAAAAAGAAATAGTCATGAGGTGGGGTACTTTCTGGCTTTTTTGATTTTGGCAGAAACAATAGTTTTCTGAAAAAGCATGTACACTTCTCCGAAAATTATTTATTTTCTTTTGTTTGTTTTTGTTTTTTTTAATTTCAACAATATTCACTTTAATAAGTGAATACTTTAATAAGTGAGACTTCTACCTCTCCTTGGCAGATGGACCTTTCATTGCTTTCAGAAGCAACAGAAAGGGGTTTCAGTTTTCCCATGTGAGCATTGCATAATTGCAAAGAGATTTCTTTTCCTGTTTGGCCTTTCTGGAAAGGAACTTCTATTATCAGCCATCCTGCGTGAACAATTATACCAGCAAATTCTGAGGAAGTTCTGGTGAAACTCATCCTGCCTCAACGGGATAAGAAAATGACAGTGACACCCCTCAGCCAACATACACAAATACAGAAGGCAGTGCACTCCTTTCTGTTGGAGGGTGTGAAAACAAAGACTGAAATATGGGCAGGCAGATGCAAAGAAGTTTAAAAAATTGAGATTAATTTTAAAAATCTTTAAGAAAAAGACACAAACCATAACCATGAATATAAATTTCATAGTCCTGTATTATAGGTAGAGATTGATTTTGAACTATTGGAGTTCAGAATTGGTCTTTTCCATAGACTGTTTTTTTAAAACCCAATGCACTGAGTTTATCTCCTTTTAGAGAATTCTGATCTACAAACTCAGATACAAAATTAAACCGAGTTCCTAACTTCAGATCCTTGGCTTTTATTTGGCTATCTTTAAAAAATGTAATCTCCAGTATATCCTGGTATATCTTGATGAACTAAGCAGACTTAGCTCCTAACGGTTTTCTGAAATATCCTGGCTGCCCACATTGTTTTGGGGGCACTGAGTCACACATCACGGTGGGTCCTGGAGGAATGAGCAACAAGACAACTCAAACCCATGGCCCCAGGAGTCTGTGCAGCACCTCAGAGAGGTACCGCTCTCCTTTATCCCAGAATCTGACCTCAACAGGTCAGAGTTCATGAAACGGACAAATTCCCAGATTTTCGGCTTTTTATATATCCACTCTGTGCAAGCCTAAACATTTAGAGCGGGATGCTCAGACAGGTAGTTTGAGAATCCCACAGCAAGAAAGTGTGCTGCTTATCAGCTGGTGCTCGGCAGAAGCATAAGCAAGGACAGCTGACAAAAAGTGAGCCTATGGCTAACACTGTAAAGCTACATCTACCCTGCTGAAATGATACAGGGTCAGAGTGAACTTGAGCACTGGATCCCTGCTTACCCACAACTTAACTTTTTTCTCCCTGATTCTGCTTTTGGCTCAGCATTTAAATGTGTGATATTTTCAGGGAATCTCTAAAATTTTCACTTTTTTTTTTAATACTTTGGTTGTATAGAAGTTGCAGTTATTGAATTATCCACCTAACATTTGAATTTCAATTTCAATCTTTGCTGAGCTAGAAGACCTCATGTTTGATGCATAAGCAATGGCCCCCTGTTCTTGTCTATCTTTGCTCCCTCCCACGTCTTCTTATATCAGTGAGTGGTGCATGATTCATGTCTTGCCGCTATTCACATGCACTATAGTCTTGAGCTAGGAAATATCACAGACCAAAAATATAGCCCTCTTTGCCTCTCATCACACTGATACATATGGTAAAAACATTGGGGAAAAAAAAAAAAAAAGGAGGATTTTCAAGCAAAAGAGAACACCATCTCTACTAACTTCTAAGTAACACTTCTGCTTACCCACAGATGGATGCCAGCAGCAAGCAGGAGCTGCTTTGCACCCATAACAGCTCATTGCCACTGGCAGTTATAACTAGAGAGCCACTTCAGGTATTTTGGGTGGCATTTTTGTAGATTATAATGCTTTAGCCCTGAGGAAAAAAACTCTGCTCTTTGCCTTAGGAAATATTTACATTGCACATGCCTCCTTTTCCCAGTTCCATTAGTCATGTAGATCTGGTTGCAAGTCGGGGAGGGGAGCTGATAAATACAGCACAAAGAAATGAGGGACCTCACAGGCTTTCAGCAATAATCCCTCTTCTAATAGATGCTGATGCCTGCCACAATGCTCTGATCTCTTCTAACACTCAGTCACCTCAACAGCTCAAAGCAAACCAAACTGCTCACCTCACTCTCCTCACTTTCTGCTCTGCTAACCTCTGCTTTAGTATGTGAAGCAGAGAGAGGGCTACAAGTTTTATTTTGGTAAGTGAACTCCAATGCAGATTATGGTGCCTCTATTTAGTCTTTGCCCAGATGAATGAGCTTAGCTTAGTAAAATGAAGCTTATTCTCAGTAGCAGGAGCAGCATTCATGGCGTAAGAAGGACACATTGAAATTAAGCTGGATAAAATACAAGACAGTTGAATTAGTATATATGTAACCTCTACCCCCACTTGCAAAACAGGCAGTTGAGAGGGCAAGAGATCTTTCAGAACGCAGTTTAGATGGCATCTGGTTTCATATAAGCATTAAGTCTCTAAGATGGAGACAGCATAAAGGACACTCATAATAAGATGTAGCTACTGAACATCACCAAAGCAATAAATTCAAGGAGGATAGCTTGGACCCAAGTATCAGAAGTTTTATTCCCTGAATATTCTTAGAAAGAATAAAAATTACTTTATTTGATCTTTTTGTCTATGTGTTTCTGTGACAATCTGTCCCTTCATCTTGTAACATGGGATCTTGTACTGAAAGTCGATGAAGTTGTTCCTCACTAACTAAATCTTGCTTTAAAGTTTTTCATGTCTAAAGAATCATGCATGTTTCTTTGAGCTCCAGGACTTCATTATTAAAAAAAAAATAAACATGAATGTGTAAATGATGAATGATCCTAAATGGGTGTCACATATTGGAAACCAAACAGGAAATTAAATGGGTGAAAAGAGAAAGCTAAAAATTAACAAGAGACCCAATCAAAGTTTGCAAGTAACCCTTAGTGTTCCTGCGAAATAAGTAAAAAAAAATTCTCTAACTCCATTTCATCCACTCTTTTTAAGTAAAGACCTTCTGGAGCACTGAAGAGATTGAAAAGGTGGAACAAGCTGCCAAGCCTGTCAAAAAAGAAATGGGGTTCTCTAAAGGAAATCATTAAATGTTAATTAATGAGCTCATAGGTCTAGTGAGAATTCCTGAAAGGAAAGTTTCTTTCAGCGTTTCAATCACAGACAAGTTACTTGCAGAAATAACAAATCTGTGGAGTAGGTATCAAGATGAGATCAAGACAGAGATGTTGTTTTGGTCCTCAATTTGAAAATGTTGCTTTATTCAATTTAAAATTGTAGAAGAAGATGCAGTTGCTTTTTTTAACAAAGTGGCAGCACATTCCTCCACTTTTCATCCACTTTCAGTTCATATTTTTGTTCCTTCTGAAATTCATCCCTCTTGCACAGAGTCAGCACAAGGACCAGGGACATTCAGTGCTAAAGTGACATAGGTGGTTGGGGCCCAGTTGGGTGCAATATTTATCATGGACCTTCAAGCAAGCATCTCGGTCTTGTGCTAGATTACAACTCCAAGGTGGATTACATCACAGCTAACTGCTAAGTGTAGAGCTCCTAAACTTCACACTGGAAGAGAGTCTCTAAGTCTGAAATGGCTGCTTCTATATGGATAGCCTATGATTCCAGTTTGAACTCCTGACTTAGCCAAATGTGCTGTATTCATAAGTCAAGCGAATTATAGGATTTTTTTTCTGTTTATTGCTATTGTTAAAGTAATACAAAGGGCCAGAAATCTTCCCCTTGACTGTAGAAGCATGTTGCCAAACAATGCTAAAAGGAGTTCAACTCATGATGCAGTGAAAGCATAATAAATGAATCTAGAAGCCAGAAGGCCTGTTGGATAAACTTAGGGTCTGTTGGATAAGATTTGACACTACATTTTTTTCTTCTCTTACTGCCTATGAGAAGCTGGAAAACATGTAGGTATTTGGTCTCGCATGGCAGAGGATTCAGGTCTCAACTTTTGTTAACCAAAACGGTCCAACTGGATAGCAGAAATCAAGTTAGCTATCTAACCAAAAGCACATGGGTTCTTCCACATGCCTGTGACTCAGAGGACACCCTACCCCCTGTGAGCATTACTTTTATTTCTCAAGTTGCTGAGTTTGGAGTACAGGGAAGCCTGACAGAAACCCACCTATGATGGCCAGCATTTTTAGTCTCTTGAAGGACTGTATCATTTAAAAAGTGTTGTCATGCACTCACCAGAAGTTTCTAATATGGCCAAGTTTTGTTTCAGTATCTTTGAGCCCAGTCATGAGCTACTGAGAGCACTTTCCCATTTGTACTGGTGGGCTGGATACCAAGCCATCTTTTCTCACTTGTTATTCCTTCTAGACCAAACTATCAAATTTATATCCTTCCCAGCATTTCAGTTGAAGGCAGCAGGGATTTTATGGGAACAAAGACAGAGCAAGAACATTAGGGTAAATTTCTGTAACTGGAATGGAAGCAGCCAGTGCTGGACTTGGCTCAGTATTTTCCCCAGTGTACTGTGTGAGGACTCAGTACCAGGCACCATGCTTTGGCTCTCATTGTTTGTATAATAAAACAAGAACTTCTAAAAAGTCATTGACTCCATGGGATCTTTCCCCTGACTTCGTGTCAGATAGCCTGAGATCACGAGTTTTGCCGCTGATGTAAAGTAGCCCTGTTCTGCTCTGTTTCTTACCCCCCTTAAAACTGGTAATTACTGGGTCTAAACATGACCCATCTGAGTCACCAGATCCACTAAGTCCCCAGGCTGCTACTGGCTTCCTCTGAGTTACTCCAGAGAGGTCTCAGGATGCTGAAGTGGCATGAAACCTTCTCCCCTGCCCACCCCTACAAACAGACCCTATATCTGCTGCAGAGTCCAGCAATTAACTCAGTGTCACAATAACAGGCCTAATTGGACCACTTGTCATCTAGCAGCCAGACACCTCTCTTTAAGCAAATTTATTAAGAAAAAAAACACTTGAGGGAAAACTAATGAAACAATTAACCGCATATGTGCATAACTAACTTACCTGACCTTTTGTGTGGAGATCCCAGCAGACTGGTCAGATGGTCATGGCAGCCTGCTCCGGGGTCAGGTCTTGCTCGCTGCATTGGGGCTGTTGTTTTATGCAACATCACATCTTTTGTCTATTCAGCCCCTTTGAATCAGGGCAAAGCAGACTGTGTTTCTTCCACGTTAGAGGGAAACTTCAGAAGACTCATTTCAGGAGCAGAGATTTGCATTAATATGTGCCTAGCATCCGGGCAGGGGACATTCCTTATCTCACCCTTTGGGCCAGGGATGCAATCATTTCTTATATTAAAAGAGAGCCTGAATTTTGTTTTATGAACTTATACTTCATTAACAGTCTCTTATAATAGTTTTCTGCCAGTCCAACTCTATTAATGAAATAAACTAATGATAGAAGAAAGACAATTAAGTATTCAGTGTACCAAACCAAAAATCAGATTAGAAACAGACCAGCAAAATTCCAAGGAAGGAATTTGTCCTAGAAATACAAATCTGCTCTTTGTTGAAGGAACTCCTTCTACTTTTGCACTTATTTGTTATATTTAAACACTTTTAGGATAGAGTATGACAAAATCCTAGTTGTCTTAATTAGTACTTAAGGTCACTCTGTATATGAAAAACTTAAAATCTTGCATTAAAAACATCACTAGTTGTTAAACATTTCTATGCATAGCTATTACACTGTCACACTTGCAAACAACGCACTATTTATACCAGAAAGATTGGAAAGTCTTTTTAATCTGGAATGCCTCTATCTTCTAAAAAGCTGTTTCTTCTTTGCACCTATCCTTAAAATGCTCACAGATCATATATGACTAAAAAGTCTGAAGTTGAGTAAAAATTGATTAATCTGAAAAAACAACCCAATTCCCAGCAATTAGAATGAAAAGGCAATTTTCAAGATGAATATTCCATAACCACTTTGAGGAATCAAATGTTTGTGTGCCAGAAACTTAAAACTCAGTATCATTTATTCTCTCTGTTATTTCAGTACTCTTATGGGCGAGATCTACAGCCTTGGGAGTCTATAATGAACTGTAAAACAAAACATATAAAAGCAGGCTAATTGGAGATCTGAAATAAAATTGGAACTTCTATTTCTAAAATGACCAAAAGAATGCATTGGAAAATTGATTTTCATAATTCATTTCTTAGAAACCAAATTAATGTAATAATTCATAGACAATGAATTACTAAAACAATCAGTATAAAAATTCTAATAAAACTTCATCAGCTTCTCCTAATATGGAATAGAAGGAAAAAGGCCTCTTCTGCTGTAATAAAGTGTTGGATGTCAGGGCATTTCAGAGTTGTCTGCAATTAGGAAGAAATTTTGATTTTATGACATATGTTTCTTTGATGCAGGCTTGCTTATTTACAATGCAACCTATATAAACCTTTGCTAATATGATTTCTAATCATGCTTTCCTAATCAATCTTTTCATCTGTTTCCCAAAAGATGGCTTCTTTCCCGCTCTCCTTGAGTTCAGTTCCCTCCCAAAACTATGCTCATGTTGCTTCTTTACAGTCTTTTCTTCCCTGCTTTCTAAGCCCACTAACACATATTCGGAAAGGATATATTTTGACAAGAAGCTGATTTAGTTGCCTTAATATGTATTCTGACAAATACATTAAGGCAGCATAATATGGCACTGCTGCAGAAGGAAACAAAGTTAATCTGGCACTTACTCCTGCCCTGGTGTCAGCCTTCCCTTATTCCAGCGAGTCCATGAGATGGATCAGGGAACTCTCCCAGCTGAAAAATAACCCTGTAAAGTTATTCATTTTCATTGTTCTAAACAATAATTGCTGTGTGGCAACACAAATGCTCATGTCACCCCAAAGTTGGAGTGGTGCAGGGACAGAGAATACTCTATTGATGGCAGAAGGAGGCTGGACAGTGTCTGTTGGTGGACATGTCATTTCACAGGACCTTAAAGTAATCACCCATCAGCAATTTTAGTCCAAGATGAACAGGTGTCTAAACTTGAGAGGTGTCTTGCATTTTTTGAAGATAGCTACTGTGGCAATTATTTTATCTGTGTGAGCTTGCACAGAACATATTTGGCAACAGTTGTCAGTAACTTTCAGATTCAAAAAATGCAAGGAGTAGAACTGAAAAAAAAATAATGATACACATACACACACACACACGCACACACAGGTGTTTTGTACAACCAACCGTGGAGAAAGAACTATGGTAATAATAATCAAAGTGTTTTCAGATCATTAACACACTTGTTTCTCTCCCAGACATGTCAACATAGAGATTTCCTGTTGCTTCTTTATTTACTATCAGGCCTGCAAGAATCATCTCTATCAATGGACCCCAAATGGAAAACTATTATTTTTGTGCAAGTCGATAATAAGGAATAAACTCCTTATTTTGTGTGGATAGCGAGTTCATTAGTCACTCCAATAAAGCCACTCTTTCAGCCCCCATTTCCAAATCTGTGCTTTCATTTTCAGATGCAAGGTTCCTGTTTTATACGTAACTTTGGTTTTAAACCTTGGGACCAAGCATGTCCTATCCACTGTCTCATGTTTCAGGTTGATTCAAGACCCTTCCCAAGGTTTCCTGAGCTTATTTTCATCCTAGAAATGTGAAACCAGTTTTGCATTTACTTTAAGACTCCCCATACAGCTTCATACTAGAAGAGTTTTTCCAATATGTCATCGTTTTCCTCACATTTTCTGTTGTGAAGTAAGCTTGTTCAATTCTAAATTATAGGTATTCTGTAAGAATGGAAATTGCTCAGTTTCCTTGGCTCTCCACTGGAACTTCACACACAGCACTAACAGAAGTGCTGAGTTCATGCTCAAACCTGAGATGTGTCAGGATATGTTTTGTACTGCTCATTCTCTGCTCTTCAGTAAGCTACTGTGGTGGTTTAACCCCAGCCAGCAACGAAGCCCCACACAGCCACTCGATCACTCCTCCTGGTGGGATGGGGAAGAGAATCAGAAGGGTAAAAGTGAGAAAACTCGTGGGTTGAGACAAAGACAGTTTAACAGGTAAAGCAAAAGCCACGCACGCAAGCAAAGCAAAACGAGGAATTCATTCACTACTTCCCATCGACAGGCAGGTGTTCAGCCATCTCCAGGAAAGCAGGGCTCCATCACATGTAACAGTGACTTGGGAAGACAAATGCCATCATTCCAAACGTCCCCCCCTTTTCCTTCTTCTTCCCCCAGGCTTTTATTGCTGAGCATGACGTCATATGGTATGAATATCCCTTTGGTCAGTTGGGGTCAGCTGTCCTGGCTGTCTCCCCCTTCCAGCTTCTTGTGCACCCCCAGCCTACTCATTGGTGGGGCGGGGTGAGAAGCAGAAGAGGCCTTGACGCTGTGTAAGCACTGCTCAGCAGTAACTAAAACATCCCTGTATTATCAACACTGTTTTCAGCACAAATCCAAAACACAGCCCCATACTAGACATTGTGAAGAAAATTAATTCTGTCCCAGCCAGCTACTAAAGGGAGCAGTGCATATTTAGTCTTAGTGTCTCTGGGTCTGGTCTACAAAGCCAGAGAGCTAAAAGTGGGATTGAATGAAGCCTGGACAGTCAGGTTGTGGGATCCGGACAAATTTAATAGAACACAAAACTCTTATACACCTGTTGAGGTATTTTTCAGGATTTATCCTTTTACCTCTGCAGAACTCATTTCAAATCCCAAATCAGAGGAGTGATTAGCAGAGATTTTTTGTCTTAGCGTAGTTGCTTGTTTGCTGAATGGAAAAATTTCAGATCAAGTTTTAAATTCATGATTATTGCAAGAATTTGTTACCAGATTTATTTCAGGTAAAGATAACGGCACACCCACAGCAATGCTCCCTACTACTGCAATCCACTACGATACACTACTAAGGAGATTGCCTGCTTGTCTTAGGAGAGCACTGTTGCTATGACCTTCTTTGAAATATTTTCTATACTTCAGTCGTACTGCATACAATAGAAATTATCTTTCAGCTCCGTATCAAATCCTAAAATAACCAAGAGTTTTTAACTCATTGCGTAGCTTCAACTTGCTTGGAAAATCCACGTAACATGTACCTCTCAGTTATGACATTGATTTAAAATCTGAAGATTTCCCGTTATTGGAAAGCCTTACCCCTTACTAAGGATATTTGTATGATATGAGTTAACTGCAGGACAGAACCCCAAACTGTTAAAACCATAAATCCAGATTTGCAAATATCTTAGCCCACGCCTTGAAACTTGTCAGCAATTTTTGCTTTATTTTAGGGTTGCGCAGCTCCCTTCCTCCAGTATAAATGTTCTGACACCTGCTGTTTCTTTCTACTCCAAACACCCTCATCCTTCTACCACAGCTGATAGCTTTTGCTGTCTTTTTTCCCCAGCTTCTTCACAACTATATCTGTAAGACTACATTTAGTTCAGCCTTCATAATGTTCATTTCCCACTTTGCACAAGTGTCAAGAGCTATGGAACTTGTAAGTGATTTCTAAGTATGAAATTCAAGTTTGTCCTTTAGTTGCAACCCTGGTGTAGCTGAGTATTAGGATTGTACCTGTGTGTATATCCAGTGCACTTAAGCTACTAATTCCTTGGGTGGTCCAGAAACTCCCCAGCTAGACATCTGCATAGATGAGGTAATAGCCTGGTCTGAGACAATAGATCAGCCTAAAATTAGGTGATTGATTGAAGTCTGCGCTACCTTCACAAATGTTTGACTGATTGATACAGGAGTGCTCTAGGTAGGAACTTTGGGCACATCTAGAGATTACCCAGGTAGGTCCTGCTGTGTTGGTCCAATTCTTATGCCTTAATGTGTTGATAAACATCCTGGTTGCAGTGTCATAGAGATTCCCAGGCAATTCCTGCTCCATAGTTGATCATATAGTGCATACATAAGTTTTTTATAAACAGTCAATAGAAACTGTTCCTGCACATGACAGTCTTTTGTATGTAGTTAGGATATTTAGGAGATGTTTTTGTGTAGTTAAGATAATTGATAGGAATGAATTATGCATGACCTGGGATGGTCATGTAGGACCATGGCCAGCTGGATTATGAGAAGTGAGCAGAACAGTGATTTGTTGAATCTCATCTGATCAAGCTGAAGACATCATTGCAAGGACTCTTGCAACTGAGACTCTTTTTGACACCAAATAATGACCAACTATCTTGTTTGAAAGATCTAATTACCTTTGGAAGCATTACATTTTGCTAGGAGCTTCTCTGCAATGGGATCAGAGTCCTACTAATCTTCATGTGTCTGTAAGTGTCTGGGAAGTTGTCTGGTTTTGCCACCCCCAATTTCCTTTGTCAGAAGAAATGCTTATGCCACTGATGCTGTGCTTAATAAGGTAAAGTCCCTATTTTGGCATTAAAAAAATAACTTTTTGAGTGTTCAGTTTCAGCATACTAGCCCATCACAGGCCATTGGTATTCTTAAACACATAAGAACATTGCTTTAAATGGCCCAAATCTTCTGGCAAAAATTGATTTGCCCAGTCCTTTGAGTTCAGTTCCACTTGCCAATACCCACTATGAGTTTCCATTAAAATTGATGAACCTGTCATATCTTGTTTTGTAGCAATGGATAAGAATACTTTAAAGTTACTTCATATGGTTTTCTAGAGTCTACAAGTAATCCATTGCTGCCATCTCTTTGCTTAAGCAAAATTACACAAGTCAAAGACCAGACTGTAGTCTCCAGCATGTCTTCCTGATACATTTAATGGCCCTTGTGGGAAATGTACAACCATGGCATTAATGATGCTCAGCAAACAGACTTTTCCCAGAAATGCATGATTTCAGCAGAATAATGAAATAAATCCACAGTAAAACACAGCAACATTCAGGAAACAGAATGTGGACAAAGATAAGAAATGGTCATATATCCTGCTGCATAATTTCAGAGCACAAAGATATCTCTGGAAACTACTGTACATTACAGGACATTGTAGCATATCCTTCAGTACTATCGTTGTAGAATACTCTAAATGCAAAATCTGGAAAATCACAGGCACCGTGTTCTGTTCTCTGGCTTGCCTACACAAATCCATTCTCCATAGTCTGCACGATCTTACTTCCATGATCAATATATGGCTTTTTATAACCATAAAGATTTATAGTACCATAGAACATTTTCCTAGGAAAATTCGTTTTAAGTGTACTGAGAAGAATTATGTGAGCTGGACAAACCAACTAGTAATGTACCTGAATATTCTTTAAGTTTTGGAAAGTTGGCAACATTCAGCACCCCACTACAATTTCAGTTACAGAAAAGGTCTCTATGGTATATTTTAGGCTAAAAATAAGAGTATCTGTTGAAGTGAAAGTTTTCTAACTTGAAAATAAGTTGAAAGGCCTCAGAATCCCACCATTAATCCAAAGAAAGAAATCTGTATCCCATCTTTCTGTTACTCCTACACACACCCACTCTACAGAGTAAAGAATACTCCACACAAACCAAAGTCCAGGGAGAAAAAACAATGCAAAGGACACTTTATAAGGAGTAAAGGTATTGGAAACTGATTTGAGAGGTGGAGACTCTTGCTTTGTTTTGCTTCTGGAAGAAATGAGAAGTTACAAGTTACAGAACTGTGGCACAGAAAAGTGATGTCTGTAGTAACTTTTGAAAAGCTTTGGCTTTTACAAAGCATTTCCATTACTTGATGAGTTCACCAGAAGATAGGTCTAATCCAATCCTGATGTAATTCGATTAAAGTCCATGGAATAATTCATTTGTACCTTTCTCTCTCCTGCTCCTTTCTCACTTCGTGCACATTTCCCTTTCTCCCTCCCCTCTACTCACCTAGCCTCAGTTATCTCTCTAGATACAGCTCTACACAGCACTCGGTGCTGCAAGAGTTATGCTTTGCCACCCCCTCCCACACAGTGTGTATGTGCGCATTTAAGTATTTACTTAACATTTAACAGATTCACGTAATCGTCTCTGCTTAAATTAAGATACTTGGTAAATAATGCCAGACAAAAAAAATCCAACCCAACAAAGCCCTTTCCTGTTAAATCAGTACCTTTGTATGCCAAATTTATTTCCCAACTTTTCAAGTACATGTCTTCATATACAACACACCAGTAACATCTAACAAGCTCTTGACAGTAATTTTGGCTGATCAAAGATGTGTATAATTTATAGTCTGAAAGTGCTCTGTATTGCTGAGTAAGATCTGTTACTATAACAGTAAAATCTGTTACACGGCACCGGGCCTGCTGGCGACAGATGGAGTTCAGCTGTCTCACAGGGGGAAAAGGATTCTCGCGTATGAGTTGGCGGGACTCATCGAGAGGGCTTTAAACTAGGTTCAAAGGGGGAAGGGGATAAAACCAGGCTCACTAGAGATAAGCCTAGGGGCGGCACTCCAATGTTGAGGGCAAAATTGATAGCCCAGCTCAAGTGCATCTACACCAATGCACGCAGCATGGGCAGCAAACAGGAGGATCTGGAAGCCATTGTGCAGCGGGGTAGATATGACTTAATCACCATCACAAAAACATGGTGGGATGAATCTCCACGATTGGAGTGCTGCAATGGATGGCTATAAGCTCTTCAGAAGGGATAGGCAAAGAAGGAGAGGTGGTGAGGTGGCTCTGTATGTTAGGGGATGTTTCAATTGTATAGAGCTCAATGATTGTGATTATAAAGTTGAGTGCTTATGGGTAAGGATGAGGGGGAAGGTCAACTAGGCAGATATCCTGCTGGGAGTCTGTTATAGACCACTCAACGAGGATGAAGAGGCAGATGAAGCATTCTACAAGTGGCTGACAAAAGTCTCACAATCGCTAGCCCTTGTTCTCGTGGGCCACTTCAACTTTCCGGACATCTGCTGGAAATACAACACGGCAGAGAGGAAACAGTTGAGGAGGTTTCTGAAGTGTGTGGAAGAAAACTTCCTGATGCAGCTGGTAAGTGAGCCTACTAGGGGAGGTGCTTCACTTGAGCTGCTGTTTACAGCAGAGGTCAGTGTACAGAGAAGGACTGTGGGAGGTGTGGTGGTTGGAGGCCATCTTGGGCTTAGTGACCATGAAATTCTTGGTGAAGTAAGGAGAGGGGTCAGCAAAACCGCTACCTTGGACTTCCAGAGGGCGGACTTTGGCCTGTTCAGGACACTGGTTGAGAAAGTCCCTTGGGAGACAGTCCTGAAGGGCAAAGGTGTCCAGGAAGGCTGGACATTCTTCAAGAAGGAAGTCTTAAAGGTGCAGGAGCAGGCTGTCCCCATGTGCCATAAGAAGAACTGGCAGGGAAGATGACCGGCCTGGCTGAACAGGGAGCTGTTGGGACTCAGGAAAAAAAGGAGAGTTTATCACTTGTGGAAGAAGGGGCAGGCAACTCAAGAAAAGTACAGGGATCTTGTTAGGTCATGCAGAGAGAAAATTAGAAAGGCAAAAGCCCAGCTAGAATGCAATCTGGCCACTGTCATAAGAGATAACAAAAAATGTTTTTACAAATATATTAATGACAAAAAGAGAGCCAAGGAGAATCTCCATCCTCTATTGGATGCGGGAGGGAACATTGCCACTGAGGTTGAGGAAAAGGCTGAGGTACATAGTTAATCCCTTCTTTGTCTCATAACAGACCAGTTATCCTCAGGGTATTCAGGCCCCTGAGCTGGAAGACAGGGACGGTGAGCAGGATAAACCCCCCATAATCCTGCAATTATGCAAACCTGCTACGCCACCTGGACACTCACAAGTCTATGGGGCCAGATGGGATCCACCCAAGGGTACTGAGGGAGCTGGCGGAGGAGCTTGCCAAGCCACTCTCCATCATTTATCAGCAATCCTGGTTAACAGGGGAGATCTGGACGACTGGAGGCTTGCCAAAGTGACGCCCATCTACAAGAAGGGCCAGAAGGAGGATCCGGGGAACTACAGGCTGGTCAGCTTGACCTCAGTGCCGGGGAAGATTATGGAGCGGTTCGTCTTGAGAGTGCTCACAAGGCATGTGCAGGACAACCAGGGGATCAGGCCCAGCCAGCACGGGTTCATGGAAGGCAGGTCCTGCTTGACCAACCTGATCTCCTTCTGTGACTAGGTGACCTGCCTCGTGGATGAGGGAAAGGCTGTGGATGTGGTCTACCTGGACTTCGGTAAAGCCTTTGACACCGTCTCCCACAGCATTCTCCTAGAGAAGCTGGCGGCTCACGGCCTAGACAGGTGCACTCTTCGCTCGGTAAAAAACTGGCTGGACGGCCGAGCCCAGAGAGTTGTGGTGAACGGAGTTAAATCCAGTTGGCGGCCGGTCACGAGCGGTGTTCCCCAGGGCTCAGTTTTGGGGCCAGTCCAGTTCAATATCTTTATCAATGATCTGGATGAGGGGATTGAGTGCTCCCTCAGTAAGTTTGCAGACGACACCAAGTTGGGCGGGAGTGTTGATCTGCTCGAGGGTAGGAAGGCTCTGCAGAGGGACCTGGACAGGCTGGATCGATGGGCCGAGGCCAACTGTATGAGGTTCAACAAGGCCAAGTGCCGGGTCCTGCACTTCGGCCACAACAACCCCGTGCAACGCTACAGGCTTGGGGAAGAGTGGCTGGAAAGTTGTCCCCTAGAAAAGGACCTGGGGGTGCTGGTTGACAGCCGGCTGAACATGAGCCGGCAGTGTGCCCAGGTGGCCAAGAAGGCCAACGGCATCCTGGCCTGTATCAGAAATAGTGTGGCCAGCAGGAGTAGGGAGGTGATCGTGCCCCTGTACTTGGCACTGGTGAGGCCGCACCTCGAATACTGTGTTCAGTTTTGGGCCCCTCACTCCAAGAAGGACATTGAGGTGCTGGAGCGTGTCCAGAGAAGGGCAACGAAGCTGGTGAAGGGTCTGGAGAACAAGTCTTATGGGAAGTAGCTGAGGGAACTGGGACTGTTTAGTCTGGAGAAGAGGAGGCTGAGGGGAGACCTCATCGCACTCTACAACTACCTGAAAGGAGGTTGTAGCGAGGTGGGTGTTGGTCTCTTCTGCCAAGTAACTAGCGATAGGATGAGAGGGAATGGCCTCAATGGCACCAAGGGAGGTTTAGACTGGACATTAGGAGAAATTTCTTTACTGGAAGAGTGATCAGGCCTTGGAACAGGCTGCCCAGGGAAGTGGTGGAGTCACCATCCCTGGAGGTATTTAAAAGACGTGTAGATGAGGTGCTTAGGGACATGGTTTAGTGGGCATGGGGGTGTTGGGTTGACAGTTGGAATCAATGATCTTAAAGGTCTTTTCCAACATTAATGATTCCATGATTCTATGATTCTATAACATGGACACTCTCTCCAAGACAGTGAATTTGAAACATCATGGGTTGACGGTTGGACACGATGATCTTAGAGGTCTTTTCCAACCTGTATGATTCTATGATTCTATGATTCTATGATCTATGTAACCTTTGTGTGGTGTGGAGAAATTCATCCTCATACAGATAACCTATCTCAAGGTAAGAAGGAAAAGGAAAGTGGAGAAAGTTCTAGAAACATGGTGCCACAAAATACAGGTGTAAAATAATAATTTGGACATGATTAGAAAGACAAGGCAAGAAATGGGATACAAACAACAGGGGACATAAAAGGTAAGAAGAAACACACTATTCATTAAAGTAACTGGAAAGAAAAGAAATGAATCAGTTTGCAACTCAGTAGGAATGTCAGGTGTTACTGAGACTATTCAAGTGTTTTATGCCTTCACCCTTCAGTCTTCACTAACTCATTCAGTAGTGATCTGTTAGGCAGCAAAGACATTTAGCAGCACTGACAAAGACATAACTAAACCGCGAGAAGAAACGTTAAGGCATATTTGAGAAAGTTAGGTGTTGGCTGGGCCCAATGAAATTCATCAGACAACTTAGAAAAATGACTCATGTAAACCTGAGGTTGCTAGCATTTATCTTTGAGACCAGAGAGGATGACAATGCTTTTCTTTAAGGAGTAAGAAATGGAGGAACAGAGGGATAACAGGCCAGCTGGTTTAATACTGAATTTCAGAAAAACAGCAAAAATTCTTTGTAAACACACAGAAGAGAACAAGGAATTATATAGCCACCAAGATCATTTTGTCAAGAAATTGTATTAAACCAACTTAATTTATTCTTACAAAAATGTAACAAAATTTGTAGATAGGTGATATGCAACAGGTGGCAACTGTCTTACCTGACATTTGCATAAGCAAGTAAGGGAAGCAAACAAATCTGTTCTGAATTCAATAGTACTAATATTTACATTAATGATGATGGATTAGAGAGTATACACAGTACATTTGTGGATTATCTTCATGCACACTGGAAGACAGAATTCAAAATAACCTTGGCAAGTGAAATACGTGTTGTGAAAAAAAGAATATTTAAAGAAAAAAAAAAAACAAAAGCAAAGTCCTACAATGGATAGGAATAATCAGTTGCACAATTATAGACAAATTCCTCCTGGGATTGTGAAGGGGCAAATGCTGGGTATAAAACATATGAAGTAATCCTTCCATATTAGTCAACAGTGTTAAGGTCTCGAATGGTGTACCTTTTCTGGCTTGGGGCACAAAAATTCTTAAAAAAACATACACAAGTCACCAGCAATCTAGAAAATACAGCCTCTGAAAAAAGGTTTGAAAAAGCAGTGATGATAAATTTAGAAAAAAAAATAAGTCAGAGGGGAGAGAGAAATGGGTCTTTAAATAAAAAAAAGATATCTACAAAATACAAAAGGTCAGAAATAATGAACTTAGATTGAAGCAGAGGAATTTACAATAAACGTTAGTAGAAGTGATCTAGCAATTAGAGCAGTTAAGCACTAGAGCATGGTTATCCAAGTGACACTGTGGCATTTCCAGACGTCTGTCAGGAATAACAGAGGGCCGATCTGGCCGCCTGGAGAGGGACAGCACAGTGGGGAATAGACGAGAGAACCATGCAAAGCCCTTTCCAACCCTTGCTTTCTAGAAGTTTCTGAATCTATTTCTTAAATCCTTAAAAACTGGTCTTCTGAAAATGAATAGTCTCAATAATCTGTTTTTTTTTTCCTTAAAGTAAACAACATCAACAGAATTATCCAAAATCTGAAGACTGGAAATATCTGTCTGGGAACCACACCGCACTTATCATCGTTTGACAATTCAACATCTCTGATGTTGCCTGCAAGGAGGAAAGGGGATGAGATGTGAGAATAACAGTTCTAGGCTCTGAAATTTTGCTGTTCCCCTTTTCTCTTAATGCAGAAACTGTTAATGAAGGGAGCTAAAGTGTACCAACAGCTGTACACAGAATATCAGAAATAAACACACATTTCACCAGAGTGTGTAAAACAAATCCACTAGCTTGCTTTATGTTATTCTGATCATCAAAAGTGGTACTGAGTAGTGAAACCTTAATGTTGAATTTTACTATTCATTCACTCTTCAGAATAATGAAGTCTGGCAACTTCAAACATTTTTATTTGCAGAAGGGGGATAGAGTAAATAACTGACCTGCAGTCCTTCAATGTGGTGAGCACCTGTTGAATGTTTTTCATTCCCGCTTGAGTTTAGCAAAGTGACACTGTTCACACTTTTCAGCTCTGGAGACTTCAAAGGAAAAGAGTTTGCTGGTGTTGGCCTTTTCCTAACAGAATATCTTCTGCATGTCGCAAAATTATCCCACCATGTTTACCATCACTTTTGATCAGCCATAGAAAACACCAAGGAATCATGCATGGGAAAGCAACTAACAACACACGTTGTCAGCTTCTCCACAGTCTACATCTGTCGAACATTTTCTTGCGTGAGCATTAAAACCCAAGGAAGGATAAGAAATAAATAAATGAAGCAAGTAGGCTGTGAGGGAAGAAGTGGATGAAACTATAAGCCCTATTGCCTGTTTTTATAAACCCAGTATTTTGGAGTACCAGCTGTTAACTTTTTGTTTGGGGTATAAATAGTACATTTATTAATAATAAGTATCATTCTCATTATGACACTATTTTGTTTATACAACTGATGCAGCTCAAGTGTGTGATATGAATTAATGTAACGAATATAATTTCTAAGAAGAAAGCAAAGTATTTGCTGCTGTCCATTACTTTACTGTCTGCAATATTTTGTTCTAATAAAATGGTTCTTCTGTCATTGTGCCTAAGAATGGTTACAGATTCTAAGCAGAGACAGGTGATCATGCTTTCACTGAAGATCAAATAATCACTAAGTATTTTTTTTAAATGACAATCATGTGTGCAAATCATTTCTTCCTCATATGCCTTTGAATTTTCTTCCTCACATGCCTTTGAATTTCATTTTTTTGAGACACCCAGCTTTCTGCTATCTAGGTGGAGACTATTTGGCACATCCAACTGAAAGTAAATCAAGTAAAAATAAATAATTCAGTAGATGAGCAAATCTGACTTGATCAGACATGAATGTTGGAAAATATCTTGTACATCTTGGCATGTGAGGTCTATAAACAAACTTCAAAAAAACAACTCAATGTTACACTGGGGATCATTTCATCTCTCAATCACATTTTTGTTCAAGTATTTGTAGAAGTCACCTTCCTTTTTTTTTTTTCTGAGCAGCTTTGGAATTGGAATGCAAAATACATCATCAAATCTAGATCTTGGTTATTGCCTCAGGTCTGGATCACCAAAGTACCACCAGGCTATGTAAGCTGGGAGGCCATCCCAGTTCCTTCAGCAATAACCAGTTTCTTTTGTCAGTCATTTATATGTGGCTCTAGACAGATTCAAGCAAATGTAACTATTCCAAGTCTAGATTCCACTCCACTGACCTCAGCATCGTTCTTCCACGTTTCCATTAGTATAACAGATAACAATATCTACTCCTCATATAGTTTGGGGGTTATATCTCGGGTGCATTTCTAGTCTGCACCTGGTGACTGCCACAAGGATCTCAAAAAGGGTATCAAACACTGTCCTCCACATCTGAGACTGAGTATGGCAATAACATGCTTGTTAACTGCCCTAAATGTTAGGCTTTTTTGTATCAAAGGACTTTCCCATGCTATGCTGAACTTGAGATGTTTTTCTCAAAGCGGGTTTCATCAATATTTGTCCATTACAATTTTAGCTATATTAATTGGCTTCCATGTAGGGGGAAGAAGAGGAAGAAAAAAACCCATGCTGTGAACCTGAAAAAATTCTGATTTGTTGATAAATTTCACCATCTCCTTTTTCTTGCATAGCAGTCTATCCTTTGATTTGAGTATCGCACACTTAATCTTTAGTGTCAGAAGTTCCAGACTGGCTCTTCACTGATAAGTGAAAATTGTAGATGCCAACGGTGTGAGTATCTTTCACAGATGTTCCATTCTGAAAAAAAAAAATCTGTTTATTTTCTGCCCTCCATGAAAGAAAGGAGATCTGAATAATATTTTGCAAAGATATATTTTTAAATTACATAGGAAGAAATTGCAGACAATTTTAAATTATGCAAAAAAGCAATGTATGTGTGAGGAAATTGCCCCATTTCAAAACAAAGCACTAAGAACAGTGATTTGTGCTAGTCCTGCATGTAATGATTTTTCTTCTCTATATTTTTAACCTAAATCTAAACCAGATATGTTACTGACATTCTTATGGTAATTGTGCAAATATCATTTACAGTTTTTTGCCAGGAACATTTTTCCTCTAAAGAAATCTATTTGTTTGTGTTTGGTTGAATCTGCCTTGTTACACCTGGCAGTGATGCAGAAACTTTAATTTAGTGGCTAGTTACGTGCATGAATGGTGTAGTCCAAAGCTCGTACAGGACATTGGAATGAATCAGTGTGGCTTTGGAAAGTCCCTAAGTAAAATGGCTTTAATAGTCATTACTGTGCTTTCCCTTAAAGAACAAGTCTTCTTTCACAAATTCAGAAGAAAATGGTGTTTAATCTCTTTAGAATACACCCCTGGTAAAAAAGATAAATTCAGAATCTGTTTGGTCATGAATGAGACTTCTCGGGAAAGAGTTTGCTCATGCCAATTGGTTGGCGAATAATTTAGCATAATTTTGTGGTACTTAAGTTTAACAATAGCTTTTTATTTTCAGTTTTAGATTTGGTGAATATCATTGTTATTTTGCAATATATTTTTTTGAGAACATAGCTTTCAAAACATGTGTTTCTAGCTAACTAGAAACTTGGACTATGAAAACAGTCTTGATTGCAAAGTCTTGAAAGCATTTCTAATTCTTCCAGGAAGACTACAGAAATAAAACATAAAATGTAACGGTCCAACATTTTATTTTGTCAAAGTTAAACAGAACCTGAGCCTCAACAGTTCCAATTTCTGTTTAAATTTAGAAGCCATGGTTTTCATGAGTGCTATGTTTGGCAATGAAGACTTTTTTCTGATGTTTGCTGTTTGAAAAAAGTAAATACCTCTTCAACAGACTGGAGAGAGTTCTTTAATTTGCATTGTGGTCTCATCTCCCTTTTAATATCAGAATAATTCAATTTAATTTGATGATTTTTTTTCTTCTGATATTCTGTTGGTCTGAATGAGATCTCAATGAGATTCTGTGCCTCTAATGGAAGAAAGAAACATCCTGGCTTCTTTTAACAGTAGATCCAGCTCCAATTTCAGACCAGTCAGGTTTTGGTTTGTATTTTCCCCAGGCTCTGAATGAAAAACTGTTCCAGAACATCATTGCTCCCACACTAAGAAACCTTTTTCCGATGATCATTTCATATATGATGTAGTAATGAAAAAAGTGATCACATAGCATATCAGGTATTTCCAACAGAGAAAGGAAAATATTCATACCATGAGCCTTGATGCTAGTGAGGCTCCATTTGTAGCTTCAGCAGACTCTGTTCAGGCAGGATTAATTCAAATCAGAACAGAAAAGGAGAAGGACTTTCGGATGATCACTGATAGCTTGTTTCTTTCCTATTTTATGTAAGGAGATTAAATGAGCTTGGCTTGCTTTGCCTAGATAAATGAGACTTGAGAAAAGATATAGCAACTACCTGCAGACTCATTGGGGAGCAAACAGCAAAATGGACAAGCCGTCTTGGAGCTAATGAGCAACGTTAACACAGGATCACATGGGTATGAATTGGCCACATATTTTGGCTGGAGATTAGCCACCTGCAAGTTTCATTTAAATACCTCTACTTCTTTCATGAAATAATTGAGTAGAAAGTTTACTAATGATCGGGTACAGCAACACCTTTCTAGTACAAGGGACAAAAAATCTAACTAGATTCAAGGTAGAACTAAATACACATATGAAGAGATTTTTGTCCTATGTCTGACAGTTATAAGAGTGGTTAGACTTGATGATCTTTCCCAATCCTTTTCCAGCCTGATTTTCTACTTTATTTCTATGTTAATAAAAATAAAGCTATCAAAGAAAATCAGCAGTGTAATCAGACACACTTTTCCTTCGGGATAAATGAGTGCCACTTAATTCACTTTGCAGTAACTCCCTTGATTTTAACTATTTTTAAATCTTGCATATCAGAGAAACAGAACTATACTTGTTCAGCTCATTCTTTTCCTCTTCTTCCATTTTTAAACTGAATAATTATCAGTGGCTCTTTGCAGTGGTGTGACACTTAGTAGCTTTATTTGGAGCCCTTGCTACAATTCCACAATTTCCTGGATCAGTTTTGCCAGTATTCTATGACGGAAGTGGCAAAGTAAGCATTGCCTTCTCCTTGATGTGGTAGTTTCTACTTCTGTAGACTCCTTTCCATTTTAACCATAATGGTCCACATGGAAATAACCACTTGGCCGAGACATTGTATGTGTTTTGGTGGTTGAGCCAATAAGAGTTCAAAGTCAATGTGCATATTATAATTTACTTTGGAAGGACAGGGATGTCATATTTTTAATTGGAAAAATTGGGAAGGAAGTCTCATTTTTTTTAAATGCTGTCTCTGAACTACAAGATAAATGAATATAAGTCAGAACTCACAGAGTGATAGGAGAGCTTAATTAGAAATGAAAGTCAACGCTATGAGTGGTATAATAGGTCCATCAAAGCACAAAACAAGGTTTCATGTGGAGTTTATAAGCTTTGTGTATTGCTTCTGGCCAAAAGTTTTTGACTGAAAAAAAGCAAGAGTGTAAACTAAATGATGTTAAAAACAGTTCATCTTTCTCTTGGCAAAGTCTTGATGATTTCATCAAAAGGCATGTTTTAAGACATACTGAATAAAACAGAGCAACAATATATGTGTTGAATTGACTAAAAGGAGACATTATTATGTAATGTCCATTTAATTTACTAAGATCACAAATCAATACCATTTTATTGTGATAAAAAAAGAATAAATCAAATAAGAGAAACAGTTGATTTTATATTTGAGGATATTTATTTTCTATGCTATACCAAAGACTTGAAATCTCCATGGCATATTTGCCTAAGGAAAGCCACCATCACTTGATAATAAAAGACAGGAATTACTTTAAGAATTTGTCATGAGAAAACTGTTTAACCTTGGGATGATGGAAAATTGAATTTCTATCTAAGCATAAAATGATTGTTGTGTTTTTTAACTGGAATAGAATGAAATGAAACAAGCTACACTACCCTATTAAACACTTTGTAACATATGGACACTATCCAACAGACACAGCAAACCTACTGGTGTATTTTCCAAGCTCTGACTCATAAATCTGGACATAGTCAGATTTATTTCTGGCAGGAATAAAATGCTTTACACAAGGGGAAAAAAGAAAGGCCAGAGTTGGGGGAAGGGGAAGGTTTAAGGAGATTATTCCTTAAAAGGAAAATAACCACCAAGAATATGCTCTGTGGATGTGTATATGTATATGTTTCTGCTTAACTAAGCAAGATCCCACTTTCATTATGAATAGAATTATACAGAAATGTGCGTGTATAACTTGCAAATGGAACAACTTGTCTTTTAACATTAGATCTCAGGGGGAAAAATAACACGTACATACTTCCTCCCATTTATTTTCCTCCATTTCAGATGCATATTTGTTGAGTGATCCTGTTTCTTCCTGAAAAAGTGAAGAAAAGACATTCTCATGGAGAGGAGACAACAGCCAAATTTCATTCTCTGCATGACTGTATCAATTTTCAACCTGTGGCAATCAGAACTGCAGATAGATCACTTCCTGGATGAGGTAAGTTTTACAGAAGGAAAATCCATAGCACCAAAGGAAAATAATTTCACAAAGGAGAAGAAGCAAACATTTCAAGAGAAGCATTTGATGAAAGGGAAATATTGGATATACTATCCCAGAACAATGAAGAACACAACAGTGAAACCCTTGAAAAGATCAAGGTCTTTTCAACAGCATCTTTATGATCCAGTATGGCAGCAAACAAACATAGTAACCTGGTTACTCTGCTAGGGTCTGGAGCTAATCCAGTCATAACAAGTTCAGGCAATGTTGCATCCTGTCCAATTGCTTTGTATCCTGTCCCTCATTGTCATCAAAGACTCTCATGCAGAGAATGAAACTTGACTATTTTCTCCTCTCCATGAGAATGTTTTCCTCATTTTCTCAAGAAGAAATAGAATCACTCAACATGATGTGGCAAATCAGCAGAGTTATCCTGCTTTTGCTCCAAATAAATCTTGTTAAGTGTTAGCAAGGAAGCAAACCATATAGGTTAGGTGATTCAGTGTTTCAGGTATGAGTAAAGTGGCTTTCCCCACTCTGCCACAATCTAGCTATGTGAGTTGCAGGGCCAGAACCAAAAGACATCTCTTGTCTCTTTGCCTTGCAATGATGGTAATGTAGGCAAAAACAGAATGAAATTCCTGAAGTGCAGTTTAGACAGAGTCTGGGCACACAAACTCAGGAGTCCAGTCCAAGAGTCCCTACTCAGCTGGCAGGCACATGAGATTCTTCTGGCCCTGGGTACCTGAAGCTGCTTCATGTCCAGGAGCAAGTTTAGCTGGATTGACCAAAGAAATTTTCTTAGGATGTAATTTTCCAGTAACCACTGACTTTTATGAAAATCAAACCTAGAAGATCACGCCTGCTGTTCCTATATGCTTCTCAGAAGCCGGTGTTTGCTTTGTAGTTAACCAGCACTGTAGATCCCTGAAACTTTTCTCAGACCACCGTCTTGCACAGTGCTTGAAAAGACTTAGGTATCCAAGAACAGGATCCATGAAATTATCATGACGAGCAAGTAACTGTCTAATTTGGTCTCGTTTTTTCTTTCCCATCAGACGTGCTGACTTCTATATTCCACCTGTTGGCCAAGAAACTTCAGAAACCTAGAAATTACAAGATCATAGAATCATAGAATCATAGAATATCTCAAGTTGGAAGGGACCCATAAGGATCATCAAGTCCAACTCCCTGCTCCTCACAGGACTACCTAAAACTAAACCATATAACTAAGAGCATCGTCCAGATGCTCCTTGAACTCTGACATGTTTGGTTCTGTGACCACTTCCCTGGGGAGCCTGTGCTAGGGAACCGACCACCCTCTCAGTGAAGAACCTTTTCCTAACGTCCAATCTGAACTTCCCCTGATGCAGCCTCATTTCATTTCCTCATGTCCTATCACTGGTCACCAGAGAGAGGAGATCAGCACCTCCCCAGATGTTTTCTTATACTTTTGAAAAGAAGGTAGAACCGTGGATTGAGTGACTTTACAAGTTTATTCCTCACTGTGGTAACTAGCTGTGGAACAATCACTCATCTAGAAACTTAATCTTACAAAGGTGGCTAGAGGACCTGAATGGCAGCTTCAAGCAACAATATATCTCTCCAAATGTAACAGAGAAAATGTAACTAGAGAAAGTACAAAAAAGTTTGTACATAGATCTGAATTTTGAGGTTGAATCAAAGAGCAAAGACAGGATGTGTGCTTAGTGTGAAATTCCTAATGAGAATTGAGTAGCAGTCTTATATGGAGAAGAATCTTTCTCATTTTAGGCCATTTCATTGTCTATTTAGGGTTTTTTTAAGATAAATCAAAGGATAATTTTGAATGTACAGCAAAAGTCACGTTGTCATCTGTGGTTTTTTTTTTTAATTAATCTGAGCTTCTTCCAAACTGAGATCAATGAAGGAGGAAGATGTGGTTTGTTATGGTCCTTCTCACTATACAAGCAGCACTGAGTAGAAAAATAAAAGCTCTGGTAAAGGGCAGAATAACTTATTTAGGAGGGAAGAGAATTAATGACACATATTGTCCAGAGGGATATGAAGTGAAAATTACTGGGTGTGTCCAGATGATTCTTGTCCAGCAGGGAATCTGCTGCAACCTCAGAGAATCGCACATGGGCATCTGGGGTGTCTGTCAGAGGAGATACACACCCAAGCAAGCAAGGAAGCACTTGGGGAACAGGGACACCAAATGTTCAGCAAAACTCTGCTCGGCTTCTCAATGAGCATTTCTGGCCTGATCTACACATTTTTTTCTATATAATGTTCTCAAGATGGAGTTCCATTAAAAACCTTTGGCTATGATAAATCCTTTAGGCATTGCATGCAGATGGAGGGCTGCATTTGTTTATTTTGCAAGCAGAAGAATTTCAAATAAAATGATTTCTTAAATATGTTCAGAATTAAATATATCCTTCAGCTATTTAACTTATGGGAAGTGGAGAGCCAAACATTCATCTGAGAGGACTAGATCTTGAAGTCATGTTCCAGTTTTACCTCAGCTGTTACTCATATGAAACCCTACTTCTCGGGTTTTCCTGAAACTGTTCTCTTTTCCCAATTTAGTCATGATCAAGGATGCCTACAACAGAACAAAGTACACAAAAAATTAGCATTTAAATTCGATACAGAGACACTTAAAGTTCACACAAAAAGTGACTATTTTTGTAGACTGTAAAGCAAAAAGCTCCACTGAAAATCATTTAATCTTACCTTCTGCAGGGTGATACCCAGAAGCTCCTCAATCAAGTCAGTATCTTTTTGTGGAGCTACAGAAGGGAAGAAAGTAAGTATGTGCAAGACAGAAGTAAGAACACTATGTAAGGCACATGTTGCTCTGGAGAAAAGCTGATGTAGTCTATTGCCTTGAGTGTTATGGCCTTACAGAAGAGGAACAATGACCACCTGAGAAAGGCAACCCCAAAGGCAAATGCTTCCCCCTGTATCAGCATGATGAAATAATGCCAAATGATGCAACTAAACTTTAAAACGTAAAAAAATTGACAGCCAAGCCCATTGCATTAGAGGGGCTTGGCACTTTGAGATAACATGCATTTTTTTATGGAAGCTATGAAAAAGTCATCTATACTAGTTCATTGTCTTGAATGTTTTTTATGTAGTAAGCCCAAAGACAAACCACTCTCTGTATTTTATTGCCCCTTCCATTAACTTGGAGTGTAGCACTAGATGACCATGATGACACACAATCGTATCAACAGCAGCTATTAGTTTACTCCTTTATTCCCCTGTCTTTACCAAGGTTTTGCCAAAATGTAATTTCCAACACTTATTCTAAGGAAGCTCATTGAAAAGTTTGTCAAAAATACAGTTAAAAAAAAAAAAAATTCAAAACAGTTTCAAACACTACATGTTACTTGCACTGCAGCTTGCTCTCTCCTCCTTTTCAGAGATGTTAGAGAACAAAGCTCAAAAACCATATGGGTAGTATTCTACAGTATTGCTACAGTTACAGTTTATTGTGTACCATAGCTATGCAGATAGGGACTGTACGCTCATCTAGGAAGCACACATCTAACTTTCTGCAAAGTTTAGCCTTCAGGTAGAATAAGTGAAGATCCTTGCACAGCTTGGGCTGCCTTGATAAACTTGTGAAGTTTCATATAATCTGGTTGATCTTTGCACATCTCCAGCTCAGAGAGACTAGAACCCTTTATAGGAGCTGCAGCAACTCAAGTTCTGATTATTTAGCCTCCTGCTCGTGTCTCAAGGTATGGTTTGTCCAGCCTTTCAGCTGAAGACAAAAGTTCCTAGAAAGATGCCCATCTTGTGTCATCTCCACTGTTTCATCTCTTTTTCTAGATGTCATTGCCATCTGTGGCTTGGTGTTTCATTTTTTTCTTTCACTCATTTCACTTTTCTATTTTTTTTTTCTTCTCGAAAAGATCTTCAGTCTTCTGGTCTCTTACTGAGTGCTGTGTTTATGCTGTACACTTAGTTTTACGGCACCTCTGAGAGACATCTGTCTCTTTATTATAAGAGACTTTTCTAAAGTAATTTCCCCCTGAATAGCAAGAATAATGTAATTTTTTTCTTTCATGTGCTATTTAGTTTGGAACCCTCTGTCTTGCAACAGCCTTTGCTTTCTGTGTTTCTAACAGAACTTGTGCTAAAAATCTGATACCTCCAATACAAGCACTACATTGTCTCTAACTATTGCTTCTTTTCCTGTTCCCAATTGTAATAATAGCTGTCTTTAGTAAATTCTTTTGCTCTAGTCTTGGCATTTTCTCTTAATTTCAGTCCTCTTATTTATAGCTTTGTCCTGGTTATGAAAAAGACATTAATAGCCTCTTAGATGGAGTCTAAAGAAATAAAAAGTTATCGCTGATTAACATGTTATCACTACCATAGTGTCTGTCCAGCTATGAGCTCTGGGGCCTGTTTCAAAAACAAACTGGTAGGATTGGTCTAATCCTCTTTCATCATCAGCTGAATTTCTTTGAACACCACATTTGCTTCAGGCTGTGAATACTCAGGTAGTTGTTAGGGCTTAGAAGGTGCTGAGGACTTGGTACCCAGCAGTAACCTGATCACAGACCCCTTTTTGTTCAGCCTTGTCATCCTGGGTGCAAGGACTAGCTGAAAAGCATCACCTAAGTAGTAAATAGCAGGATATTTGTCTGGTAGTCCCATGTGCTCAGTATTAAACCAGAAGCCACCAGGCCAGTCAGTCATCAGGAGGAACATCCGAACAGGTGCACTGGAGGTCCGTGTAGCCCAGCATATGGTCTCCTACAGGAGACAGTGCTGGTAACAGCAGCAAGGTAAGCAAATAAAAATCCAAATCTACCTTACAAACTCCTAGTAATCATCAGTATGAAAGAGAATTGGAACCCACATCGGAAGGCATTCAATATCCATGATAAATATTTCTCCCACAAATTTGCTAGAGTCCCACATTTTCGCTGCCTACTGTATGGAAATGTATTTCCTTTTCTTGAAACTTGGTGACTGGCACTTTTTGTTGGTGTCTGTTCACCAAGGCAGCAAATAATTCTTCCTTATTTATTCTCTCTGTGAATTTTACCACATTCTCCCCTCACCCTTAGCTCTTTAGATCTCTTTAGATCTTTTTTACAAGCAGAAAAGTCCTAGTCCAAGCCAGAATACCTAAACCCACAATTGTCTAATTTGTGCTATCGGAGTCTCTGCCAGGCTGCATCCCCTTTCTAACATGCTTACTAGACCTTCTAGTTTACATTACTTGCATTATGTTCACAGTGATCACTTTGTTTTCTTTTAAGAGAGAGACTTACCTACTTCTGAAACCAACTTGTTTTGCAACATACACAGAACAAGAGGTGACTTAAGTTTCCCACCATGAAGGTCCTCTCATTTACAGGTACAGTTTTATCTCACTGAATCCATGCAGCAAACCTAGAGCCTCAGAGAACGGTACAGGAGTCCTATATTAAATCCACAGATCTTATTTTAAAGTACTATTTCAGGAATTCCCTTCATTTAATAGGGCCTGTAGTGATAGGACAAGGGTTAATGGTTTTAAACTTAAAGAGAGTAGATTCAGACTAGATATAAGGAAGAAATTTTTTACAATGAGGGTGGTGAAACACTGGCACAGGTTGCCCAGAGAGGTGGTAGAAGCCCATCCCTGGAAACATTCAAGGTCAGGTTGGACGGGGCTCTGAGCAACCTCATCTAGTTGAAGATGTCCCTGCCCATGGCAGGGGGGTTGGACTAGATGACCTTTAAAGGCCCTTTCCAACCCAAACCATTCTATGATTCTATGATTTTATGATTTCCACAGCACTGAATGGTGAAAATGCAGTCCCTACTCTTTAGCTGGATAGCTGGATAGTTGTACATTGGTTTAGCATTGCATCCATGAAAATAAAGGCAAAGAGAGTACACAATCTGAAAATAGTTTTATTCAACGTACACTGGCAAACATAACCACTATAGTGAAGTGCTTTGATCATGTAATTGCATTCCAAGAATCATATAGCTTGATCTTTTTGATAAATTATCTTGACACTGAAGAAATTCCTTGCAACTACAGATATGTAGCACACTTCAAGATGCATTTGCATTCATGTTCTTTCCATAAAAAATACATAGCTTCTCTGAAATAATGCTAGATGAATCATTCTGTGTTTAAGATTATATCTCTGACCAGATAGAGTACGGATGCATCTCCAGTTGTTGAAAAAAAAAAAAAAACCTTTTATTACATTCTCTTGTAATTTTCAAAGCCATTGTGGCATACCCCCAAAACCTGATTTTTAAACAGGTTTGCAGAAAAATTCCAGTGTCATTTTATATATATACAGATGAATTGAAACAGTTTTTTAATCAGCAGTGCTTTAAGTACTGTGTTCTCTGTATTATTTAACTGGTTCTTGGGTCAACAGAATGAAAAAGTCAAGATTTGGCAAAGACCTCTAAAGCAAGATTTAGAGATTTTAATTATTCTCCTTAATCTAGGCTAACATCAGAAAGAAAGTTACTGTGTTTATTTTATTGCCTAATAAAAATGCATTAAATAGGTATTTATTAATCTATTCATAACCTTGGGTCATGACAAATTGTTCTAGAACGAATACTGTTATACTTACAGTAATACACTTCATGTGTGAAACCATTATTTTTAAGGTGACAATCATGTAATCAGAGGTTTTACATAAGAAAGGCTGAAAATTTTAATCCAGTAGTTTCTGCATCAAACCTTCATCTATGGCTGAATGACAGAATATCTTTCACAGCACTAGATTTCAACCTGGTATTTGGTTACTCTTGAGAGCTGTGTGAGAGAAAACCAAAGTTAGGCTTAATTTTCACAGAAGCACAAAATGGTTGAGGTCGGCAGGGACCTCTGGAGGTAGGTCATCTGGTCCACCCACCCTGCTCAGGCAGGGCCACCTAGAGCAGGTTGCCCAAGATCATGTCTTGACAGCTTTTGAATATCTTCAAGGTGGGAAACTCCACAACGTCTCTAGGCAACCTGTGCCTGTGCTTAGCCACCCACACAGTAAAAAAGTGTTTGCTGATGTTCAGAGGGAGCCTCCTGTGTTTCAGTTTGTGCCCATTGCCTCATGTCCTGTCACTGGGCACCACCCAATAGAGCCTGGCTCCGTCTTCTTTACACCCTTCCTTCAGGTATTTATATACATTAATAAGATCCCCCTCTGCCTTCTTTTCAGAAGCCTGAACAGTCCCAGCTCTCTCAGCCTTTCCTCACAGGAGAGATGCTCCAGTCCCTTCATCATCTTCATGACCCTTCACTGGACTCTCTCCAGTATGTCCATATCTCTCTTGTACTGGGGAGCCCAGAACTGGACACAGTACTCCAGGTGTGGCCTCACCAGTGCTGAGCAGAGGAGAAGGATCACCTCCCTCGACCTGCTGGCAATGCTTTGCCTAATGCAGCCCAGGATAACATTGACCTTCTTTGCAACAAGGGCACATTGCTGGTTCATGTTCAACTTGTTGTCCACCAGGACCCCCAGTTAAGGTTCTGTCAAGCTGCTTTCCAGCTGGCTGGCCCCCAGCATATATTGGTGCCTGGGGCTGTTCCTCCCCAGGTGCAGGACTTTGCACTTCTCCTTGTTGAACTTCATGAGGTTCCTGCAAGGCCATTTCTCCAGCCTGTCAAGGTCCCTCTGGATGGCAGCACAACCCTCTGGCGTATCAGCCACTCCTCCCAGTTTGGTGTCATCTGCAAACTTGCTGAGGGTACCCTTTGCCCCATCATCCAGATCATTAATGAAGATACTGAACAGAATTGGACCTAATATTGATCCCTGGAGTAAACCACTAGTTACTGGCCTCCAGCTAGACTTCTTGCCACTGATCACCACCCTCTGGGCCTAGCCATTCACCCAGTTTTCAATCCACCTCACTGTCTGCTTATCCAGCCCATACATCAACAGCTTGTCTGTGAGGATCCATTGCAGCACTCTAGTCACAGGCGCCATCTCATCATGACTCCATGATCCCAAAAAGAGCATAACCCTGCAACTGCACACAAACCTCTAACTCATTGTTTATTACCCATTCTGTGTGCATTAGTATACAGGCACTTCAGAGAGGCACCCCATGTTGACTTCCTAGAAAACATTTGGGGGATTTAGAATCATAGAATCATGGAATAGTTTGGGTTGGAAGGGACCTTTAAAGGACATCTAGTCCAACCAATTCCTGCAGGGAATCTTCAGCTAGATCAGGTTGCTCAGAGCCCTGTCCAACCTGACCTTGAATGTTTCCAGGGATCGGGCATCTACCACCTCTCTGGGCAATCTGTGCCAGTGTTTCATCACCCTCATTGTAAAAAAATTCTTCCTTCTATCTAGTCTAAATCTGCCCTCTTTTAGTTTAAAACCATTCCCCCTGGTTCTGTCGCAACAGGCCCTGCTAAAAAGTTTGCCAATGTCTTTATTATAAGCCCCCTTTAAGTACTAATAGGCTGCAATAAGGTCTCCCTGGAACCTTCTCTTCTCCAGCCTGAATAACCCCGACTCTCTCAACCTTTCTTCATAGGAGAGGCATTTCTCCATAATGGTGTCCTGTAGGCACTTCCTTGCCTTCATGCAAGTGCTGGAGGTGACCCCACTTAAGCCTTGTTTTGTTGATTTTGTGATCCCTTCCTGTCACATCATCCCACGGCCTTTGCTCAGTGATCTGGTCCATTACTCCCTCACAGGACTGCTGGGTACCCTTTCCCTCCCCCATCATTCTTAGTTTAAAGCCCTTCTTATGAGGTCAGCCATCCTATTGGCAAAAATAGCTTCGCCCTGCTTAGTGAGGTGGATCCCACCTCTCCTTAGCAGACACTGACCCACAAACAGGGTCATAGACCCTAAAACCCTGTTGCCCACACCAGTCCCGCAGACAATTATTGACTTGTCCTATTAGTGCCCTTCTCACTCCCTTTTCCCTCACTGGCAGGATTGAGGAGAATTCTTCTTGGGCCCCTGTGCCCTTCACTATTGCTCTGTAGTCACTTTTGATATCTTCCAGTTTTCTACTAGCAGTATCATTTTTGCCCAGATAGAATAGCAGTGGGGGGGTATTAGTCAAAGGGTTGAACAAGTTTCAGCAGTTTCTCCACAGTTTCCTGGATCCTGGTCCCCAGCAGGCAGCAAACCTCTTTAGATGATTGGTCAGGTAGACAGATGAGTGCCTTTGTCCCCTGCACCAGGAAGTCACCCATTACAATGATTTGTAATTTTGGTGTACAAACAGCCATACACCCAATGAAAAACTTTCACTCATAGCAATAGCAGTAGTTTTCATACTTAAGGAATGTTTAGAATTAGGAATTTAAAGAAATTTGATTTCTCTTTACAGGGGGAAATACTGAGAATGTGTGCAATGAAATGAATTGTATAGATCAGATAGCTGGGTAGTCTGCATACAACCAATATTCCCTCCCCTGCATCAGCTTTTGGCATCTAGCACAGCCAACTTTCTGCCCCGTCTAAATTAGCCCTAATAACTCACCAGTCTGAAACACACTTGGACAAAGGTGGGTTAAAGACTATGGTGAGTTCCTCCTCAGCTGTGCTGAGCATGCCTTGGCTACTGGTTCAAGTCTTATTTCAAGAGCAGTATGTTTTTAAATGGCTTCAGCAGCTTTTGCACATAAAGGTTTCTAACAACAATTTGTAATTTTTTGTAAATATGTGACATCTCTACACATGATCTGACTAGAGCTGAGACAAGTAGATGAATAATCATCATTGTCTGAAAACATTTTTTTCCTTCTTATGACACATAAAGCTTATGACACATAAAGCATTCATAAGTGAAATCATAGAGAAAAAGTTGTGTTACAGTCCTCAGATATACAGTGAGTTGCTCAATTTACCAATGAAGGAATATTATCCCATAAACACTGCATTTAATCAACTACTTGACTAAATTATTGTTGCCAGAAATGTGCTTGTTAATTACAGTCTTTTCTACTGATTCTAAGGCTGCTGGATTCATTTTAACAGCATGTAGAATCTGTGTCCTGTTAAAATACTTTCCAGCAGTTAAAATATGTTTGTGTGAGACAATTGTCTGTGTTTGTATTTTAACTTTCCGTAATTATACCGTTTCCATGCACACAAATGAAATACTAGTTATCCTATATTAACCCTAGATGAACTACCCACAATGCACTCTATAAATGAAATCAATTTTTCCTGACAAAACCAATGCTGTTTATAGCAAGACAATGGGTGGAGTTAAAAAAAAAATCAGAACTGGAAGAAAATAACAAAAGCAAAGTTAAACCCTGATTAAGTGTTTTTGCAACAAGTCTTGTTTCTATATAAATCTAGACCAAGATCGTTATTATATACATCTGCTAATGCTGAGGTGAAATTCTAAGCTTTATTGCTGAATTTACTTTTGCTGGTTACCCCTCCTATATGTAGCCATAACACCAGCACCCTATTATCCCTGGGTAAAACAGTTCACATCTGAACTGGACAGTCTTAGCCTTCCCTGGAGATTATTGCCTGGTTTGCACATGAGCAGCTTTGTCGGGAAACTACCTGATTCATTGCAGAGAGAATCCTAAGTGTAAATTAATATCTCTGCAGTGTGGACCATGTAATGATGAAGGAAGAGGGAGCAAAAAAACTTGAAAGTGTAGATGTGCCTTCTGTGACGTACAGAGCAACTGGTTGTTCATCAACTTCAAATTATATAGGGGTAATTCAAGGCTCCCTGTCCCTATGGAGAAGCATTTCTGTAAAGCTGGATTATTTTCAACTCTGTCCAGTCTGAGTTCAGATGAACGTGTCAGTCACTCACTACACATTAAGTACGCAAGTCTCATCTAGGTTTCTACTCCACAGCTTCCCACTGATCCTCACTAAATGCCTATAGCTGATGGCAACAAATAACGAGTTAAAACCAAAAAATTTGTCTTCATTTGTGATTTAACCTTAAGTTTTGCAAAACTGTACCTAAAATAAGATTTTTGTAATATATTAACTTGGATTCCAGACTGAATTGTCTTCAGACTCTGGGTTTCCAGAGCCTTGGTTAATGGCCATATTTTATAAAAGTTAGTGAAGTTTGTAACAGTGGACCCTGAGGGTGCTCTTTCATTCAATTCAATGACATGAAGAATCAAACAAATGCATGATTAGTCATCCCAATTCTTTATATAATTAAAAGCCTCACTAGAAACTGTGATAAGACTTCCTTTAACTGCAGACATTAAAGCTCCTTCAGCCATCTTCTGGCCAGTGGTGATTTTCATGGGCTGATATAGAGACTCCTTCTCTCTTACACCATTCCACCTGTAGCTTGTGGTTCTGCCAGTTATTCAGATGGAAAAGGTGGGATTAGAATTTGTCTTAGGAAGAAAACTAATATTTTGTACTGGAAATAGAATAATGCAACAATCACCATTAATGTGTAGACTGGATTTCAGTTAGCGTATAAATCAAATAGGTTGTTAAAACTTCATTCTCAGATAAACAAAACCCAGACATTTTTACAGTTTGACACAACAGCAGCAATTTATTATATTTCAAAAATAATTTATCATTAACAGATCATCTGTCCTTGACAGAAAACTGGCAAATGATGGATTACACAATGTACTTAACAAATCTGTGTACAGGCTCCAGAGAATAAAAACAATATTGCCTGTAAAATCTAGTATTTTTTAAAAAAAAGTCTCTGCTGTTAATCGTAAATTACAGTGTGGATGATAAAAACCAAATGGGTTTGGAGGAGCAGTTCTTTAAATGGAGACACCAATTCTGTGTTTGAAGTCTGTAATGTTTACTACAAATGTCAGAAATTCATCACATCTTTGATAAGAAGTGGTGTAGCTGCTGAGTTTCATTTGTATTGAATACTTATACTAAAATGTTTAGTTAACCATTAAATATAAGAAGTGATGCAAAAAGTACAATAGCTATCTCATGCCTTTTCCCAATATCCCAGTTTGTGACTTACCCTGGGTCACTACAGTACACTGTTTTTCAGTTTTCACATTGAATGTTATCTTTATATGAAGACCCAGAAACACGTATCTTCATATTTCATTTTCCTCTGTGCAATTTAACGAATACATACTATGGGATACTTTGAGGGCTGCAGAGACCATGCTGGCTCCTGGAACCTCTCAGAGGGTGAGACCCTCATGAAGGGGCTGTGGAAAGCAACAGAAGGACTGTCTCCACTTCCACACGACAGGCTGATGACCAGGATGCCCTGCCAGGCACAAGCTGCTAAAGACGCTTGATCCCTTTCCAGCATCACACCTGGGCATGAAGGTGTTGGACTGGTGCATATTCCTCATGCTATGATGAAAAACATCTCTGTCAGAATATTCCTTCCATACTTTCACAGGAAAAAACTTGAACGCTCCTATAGCTACCTGGATGTCTGTGGTTTGTGTATTGGGGGTCAGTGTCAAGTTTTTGGTAGGGAGGGGCCTGCAGGGTGGCTTCTTTGAGAAGAGACTAGGGGCTGCCCCATGCTGGACACAGGCAGCTCCAGCGGACCCACCACAGGACACAACAGAGCCCATCAGCTAAGTGATGTGCCTCAGGAAAAACATATTTAAGAAAAAGCAAAATGCCAGAAAAAGAGGAGGAGGGAAGATGGAGAGAAGGAGTGGACAGGGAGAGGAGGAGGGAATCAGAGAGACACAACAGAGGCAACACCAAGACCAGAGGAGGAGGTGCTCCATGGCAGACCAGAGTTCCTGAAGGATGGCAGCCATGAAGGACCCACGTTAGACCATAGGAAATGAGCTAGAAGGAAGGAGTGGCAGAGAGAAACCTCTATGTCCTGACTGCAAGCCCCATGCTGCACTGCTTTTTGCCTGGCTGAAGGCACTGAATGCAACCTGTGGTGATAATAAAGCGGGGAGGAGCGGTGTCTGAAGTGAAGCTGAGCCTGGGAAAGGAAGAGTAGTGTGTTTTGCCTACGTGTTTTAAAGTTTGTGTCTTTTTTTTGTTTGTTTCCCAATACCCAAATCAGTAATCAAATATTTGTCTTAATTGGCAATAAATTAAGTTAGTTTCCCCAAGCTGAGTCTCTTTTGCCCACAACAGTAATTGGTAATTGATTTTCCTGTCTTTATTTCAATCCACAAGCTTTCTTACTCCTGTCCTTCCTATCCTCTCCCCCATCCAAATGCAAGAGGGGCAAGTGAGCAAGCGACTGGCTGGGTGCTTGGCTGCCAGCTGGGTCCGACCCACCACAGCTTTTTAACTAACCAGGGACAGCTAAAGGCCAAGCAGGACAATAAAAAGTGCCAGCTCAGAGGACTGCAAGTGATTTATGGGATTGTCATCTAGCACTGTCAGCCTTACAACCTACATGTTGTTAATAGCTAGACTATACAGAGGGAGTGAATTGAAAGGGCAACTTGGCTGTACATTTTCCCAGGACTCAAGCAGGTCACATGAGCTGAAAGTGTTCAGATTCATAGTTTTGCAAGTTTTAAAATGGAGTGTGAGCTGCGGAAGGATGAGCATATGCAGAAGAGATGCTAAAGCTCCATGGGTAATTTGTAGAGCAAGAATCCCAAGATATCTGTGGGAAAGAGTACTAACCCTCCTTCCTGTAACCAACCAGCCATAAGACACATGAAAAGAGCATGAAATGTTTCCTATGAGCTGGAACAAAATGAACTATTAGATTCTCTTCATCCTCTAATAGAGCCAGGAAAGCCAGCCAGCTGTGCAAAAGATCAAACATCACACTACCTAATAAGGTAAGATTGCACCTACTCTCTCTCCTTGAAGAAGTTAGTCCTAAGACACACAGTCATGTCTGTAGGAGGCAGGTAGTACCAGGCACAGCCAATGGACTTATCTCCAAAAGAGCTAGTTGTTGACACAAAGGCAGTATAGCTGTGTAATTTGGGACTAGCAAAAACCTGGATTCTCTAGTTATTTTTCTATTTCATCCAGCAGTCAAAACTCCAAGTCAAACAGCCAATGAATGTCCTAAAACAATCTCTACAACTCATAGGCAGTGATTTCCACACGTGGGATGCATCAGGTTTACTTTTCATGTGCTACGCTCACAACCTGTGCACTTACAGTCATTCCAACAGGCCCCAGATTCATTATGCATGTTGCAAATTAATTTTATGACATGCACGTATATGCTGTGATGCCTTGAACTCATTGTTCCTGGTTTAAAGCTGATTTATCCTCATGTTGCACGTCTATCTTGCTCAGGACATGTCAGAACTATATAAACTTGAACAAATCATCAGTGTGCTGTATCAATCTAGATGTCCCAGCCACTTTGGGCTTACTTGGCATGAGCTTCATGGCATACACATACATATTTCAGCCAAAATATGGCTTCAGACAGGCAGCCTTATAGGGAAGCTTCAGATGTCTGAGGAGTAGATCAAATTATCAGCTCTGCTGCTTCTGGGATAAACACTGTTATTTCTATCCAGGACTGCATTGTGCCCTGTAAGCACCCAGATCACACAGCACTACATCACGTAATAAACACTGTGAGATAATGCCTTTAAAAGTTTTAAAACACAGAGACCTGTGTTTGAACTGTGGAGTTTGTGTCTTCTTTATGCTGTAAGCTCCTCAGGACTCCTACTTCCAACAACATTTTATACAGGGCTGTGTCTCATCCTGGGTCTTATTTGGAAGTTCAGTGGTTTCTGCTTCTGGACAATATAGGTCTGAATGACAGATGGTTGCTATGGGTATATTTGGGGTATCTTTTCATCAATTGAGATGAATTAATAATACTTTTTCCTTTACTAATCATATTTTGCCATCCAAATGTAGTTGTAATACAAGAGCTTCAAGTACCACGAGAAATCTGAGGGCATTAGCTCTCTCTGGTAAAACAGTGGGGGCACCAGATGTCTTTAGCAATAATTTCAGTCTCCAGAGGAAATATGATGTTAGAATAGTAAAGCCGTCATATAAACAGTACATTTCTATTGTAGCTAATGATGATCTGAAAGCTAAAATAGAAATTAACTCTTTGTGCAGGAAAGACTGTTAAACAATTGAATTTCTTGTGAACATAGAGCAGAATCAAAAGCATAAAAAGCTGTATTTGGTGGGGGAGAGTCCTGGTTTCGGCTGGGATGGAGTTAATTCTCTTTCTAGTGGCTGCTGGGGCACAGTGTTTTGGGTTTGGTATGAGAGGAATGTTGATGGCACATTGATGCTTTGGTTATTGTTAAGTAGTGCTTGCACTGATCAAGGACTTTTCAGCTTCCCATGCTCAAAGCCCATTGCTTATTAATCTGTCTTCATAAGTATAATTATCACAGTTGTTAGTCAGAAGCTAACCTCCTGTACTCATAACTTAACACTAAATAAGTGATTTTATTTTATGAACATCCATCTTCTCTTTCTAATATTAAATGTAGCAGCCAGTACCCTGTGCTTTAATAATAAAGTGCCAACTTAGTTGTAGAGCCTAATTTGGTCTTTAACATGGACAAATGCAATATAAGTTTGAGTGTGAAGATAGCATGGCTCTGTGACTGCCTTGTGGCAAGAAGTGTGTTCTCCATCTGTGGAGGTACTGGTCCCATAAGCCTAATGGATTACGTTTGCCCCTACGCATTTATTTTTCATGTAACTACTCATTTTGATAATAGTTGCAATGAAAACTTTGGACATATTTCTGATTCAAGAAGGCCCTAAACAAGATGCCTTGCAGAGGGATCTAGATAGATTGGAGCATTGGACAATGATTAATGGGATGAAATTTAACAAGTCCAAATATCGGATTCTGCACCTAGGATGGAGCAATGCCAGGCACAAGTACAAATTGGGAGAGGAGTGGCTGGAGAGCAGCCCTGCAGAAAGGGGTCTGGGGGTACTGGTCAACAGCGGGCTCAGTAGGAGTCAGCAGTGTGCCCTGGCAACCAGGAGGGCAAACTGCATCCTGGGGTGCATCAAACAGCATAACCAGCATGTCGAAGGAGATGGTTATCCCGCTGTATTCAGCGTTGGTGGGGCCTCACCTTGAGTACTGTGTGCAGTTCTGGGCCCCACAATTTAAGAATGATGTGAAGGTCCTTGAATGTGTCCAGAGGAGAGCAACAAAGCTTGGAAGGGCTGGAAGGCATGTCCTCTGAGGAGCAGCTAAGGACTTTTGGGTTTGTCTAGTTTGGAGAAAAGGAGGCTGAGGGGTGACCTCATTGCTCTCATCAGCTTCCTGAGGAGGGGAAGTGGAGAGGGAGGTGCCGATCTCTTCTCCCTGGTATCCAGTGACAGGACACATGGGTATGGTTCAAAGCTGCACCAGGGAGGTTTAGATTGGACATTAGGAAGCATTTCTTCACCAAGAGGGTGTAAAATACTGGAACAGGCTTCCTGGAGAGGTGGTTAATGCCCCAAGCCTGTCAGTGTTTAAGAGGCATCTGGGCAATGCCCTTACAACATGCTTTAACTCTTGGTCAGCCCTGAAGTGGTCAGGCAGTTGGATTAGATGATCATTGTAGGTCCCTTCCAACTGAAAATATTCTATTCTATTCTATTCTATTCTATTCTATTCTATTCTATTCTATTCTATTCTATTCTATTCTATTCTAATTAAGATTCTGGGGCTGGGAAGATATGAGAAAGGCTCCCTCTGTACTTTCATTGGTCTCCTATTTTTTCTTTGAGCTAGCCACTGCTAGCCACCAGAACATACAGAGTAAAAGGGAAGATGAACCATTGGTTTCACCTGAAATTAACTTTTATTTCTTACGTTTCTATGGATTTGATGTTTTCTAGTGAAGGAGTTTAGCTACCAGAAGACCTATATACCTAAGGGGATGGAAAATATAGGAGTCTACAAACTCTTTGTATATCTAAGTTTAATTGAGTATGCCAAATAGAACCTATAATGAATACTACTGTAGTCATGAGAATTAAAAAAGTGAAGAGAAATACAAAACAGAAAAATGACCAGTCTGATTCACTGAAACCTACAGGAATCTCTTGGTTCTAGTTGACTTTGTAAGTAGTTAAAAAGTTTTAAGGCATGTTTTTTTCTCTCCCCACCTTTAAAGTGTGTATGAAGACGCTGACTCATTCTTCACCAAAAAAGCAAGCGGGGGTATTTTGTATTAAAATGTGTGAAAAGTTTCCTGAAATTGCTTTATCATGTAACAGAAGAATTAATGCATGTTAAGCACATTTCCCATCACTTAAACCCCTTCTTTATTTTACTAATAATGTCTTCTAACTAATACTATAAAATTAAAAGCATGGAATGCCAGTAAAGAGGGGCTGAGAGAAGTTGAGAAGCATTAGTGTTAATGCAGCTTAATCAGATGATCCATTCTGTTCTAGAATACTCAGAAAGCAACAATCAGTTTGAAGTAGTTTTAATCTAAAACCTTAGAGATTTTGGGGGGAGATTCTTTTTTGATATTTTTTTCCCTTTCCCTACAGTCTGGTTTCTAAACTCCTCACAGTTAAGTAGCAGCGGGTTTTTAAAATACACCAGTGATCTGTCCCCAAAATTCCAAATTTGAACACACAGAAGTGCAAGAGTTGAGTCTTATTAGACCTGAACTTTGGTGTAGGTCGCTCTTTATAATGAGCTGTACCAAAACTTGGAATACAAAGACTTCCAGACTTTTGACCCTTCATGCCTTTGGTGCAGCTTGAGGTTAGCAATGTACGTGTTCATGGATGCTTCTCTTCTCACCTTCCATTATAGCTGATCATATTTCCAGTAGGGAATGCCAAAAAGACCAGCAAATGTTAGAGATATGTTTTGTCTGAGATTACTTCCTGTGCTAAGTCCAGGAGCACCCTCTGACTGGCTGACCGGCTAACTGAAATACGCAGGCATCTATTACTTCCATTAAGAAGATTAGACATTCCAGACTTACAGCTCGCTGTATTTTGCCAGACCAAATGCCATCCACTATTAAGCTCTTCCTCAGAGAGGAAAATCTGGCCACTTACAGTTAGTATGAGCCAAGCGATCAGCATGCCAGGTCTGCAGCTGAAAATCTGGAATTATCTTATAACAGCAGTAGGAATATTTAGGGATGAGTGATTGTAAGAAAGGACTCGTGGGACTGGCAGCGTTCAGCAGGACTTTAGCCAAGCTAAACACCAAGTAGAAAACGCTCTTCAGTCATTGCAGCATAATCCCAGACCCCCTCCTGTCTACACATATCTAACAAACTTAGTTTAAGACCTAAGAAAATAAATGTGCAGACAAAACAAAACTTCATATCCAATTCACGGGGATTTTTTCTTCCAGGTGGAGTGTAGAAAAGAGTAACAAGAAGCCGCTTCATGAATGGCTCCAAGAAAAGAGACATGGGTCATCAGCAGCTTGAGAAAGGGACTGGAGACAGTCTTTAGTTCCAGTGAGACCTCTGCCTGTGGGTTGTTCAATGACCTTGCAAGCATCTAAGGGTGTATTTCTAAAATAGAGACTTTCAATCTGTGGTCCATAAAGTGGCACGAGTCCATCAACTTTTTCTGGAAATGCAAAGTTAGCAAGACAATTCTCAAGAAGGAGAAATTTGATATGCTATCATCTACAGCTTCACTGGAAAAAGATTTAAGCTCCGCTAACAAAAAAAAATTGATTAAAACCACTGCTCTACAGTATCTAATCTGGCCATCTTCTGTAGACAAGAATGTTAGAAAGAGGATAGAATAAACATAACAATTAGCTGGCTGTTACTCAGTCTGGAAAAGAAAATGGGTGCTATTGGCTAAGAAAAATAGCCAAAAAAGATAGGCAAAACTGGTCGGTCACTTTAGAGAGAAGCGTGGGAGCAGGTCATTAGGGTTATACTGTACTCACAGCTGCTATCTGGAAAGGAAAATACAGCTATGGCCTTATCTGGGTTTTTTTCTCCCTTTTCATACAGTCCAAAGGTTAAACTAATTTTCTTTAAAAAGCATATCTTACAATTTTTGCCATTCATGCCATAGTGATCTCTGACTTAGACTACTGGGACAGCAATTCTGACAGAACTAAATTGTAGGCATATTTGAGATCTAAGGCTAGTGCAGAATTCAGGAGGTCATTTGCTATGTGGCACCTCTTTCAAATAGTGCACAGCATAAGCAACCTTGGATCTGCACTGGCTTTTTAAAGGTTAAAAGATACTGCTTCAGGCATCAGCTTTGCCCTGTAATTCCACAGAAACACAGAAAGGATGATTCTCCCCATTGCCATACTTGTACAAGTATGATCAGAGATTGTGTCTGGTGTGGCGATAGATTCATGAGCAAAGGAAGAACGTGGCAGAGTGCTTTGCATAAGGCTACCTGACATTTAGAGATAATTTTTTTCCTTCAGACTGAAATTATTCTAATTTTCTTGCCTTTAAGACATACCGTTTACCTGAGCTGAAAAAGATTCAGTTAATCATGGCTTTAATTTAGCTAATAAAAGATGCAGGATTAAGATTTGTGTTAATTATTGCTCTATGGGAAGTCTTTTGTTTAAAAATTGAGTTTTTGTGGAAATCAATAGTCATCAGTAATCTGCATTACTAGGACAGAAGCTGTGGATGCTGAGTACTGTATCAAGAAAACAATAGTATTTCTATGTCAGGAAACTGTGAGAAAAAATGATTACTGCCTTGCTTAACACAAGATTTACAAATTAATGTTTGTACTTATTTTGAACCTAAAAGTCTCAGCCTTCCCTTCACTCTCTCTTCTCCATATGTAGAAGTACTCAGCAGATATTAAATATTTTAAGTCCTTAGCTACCAGAAAGTAGGATTAATAACTGGAAGTACCTTTACAAACGAAAAGTTTAACATTTTACAAATTGGATAGACTCGGACAGTAAACAAATACTCAAGACTGTGAAGGAGACTCATTAAATTAGTTAGAAATAGAGTTCTCAGCTGTTTTCAGGCCATTTTCCTGGATCATGAGAGAGTAAACTCTTAAACCAAGGAATATATCCACAACAGCACCTAACTTTTATATATATTGCAGCCTATATGTATCTTCAGCACTGACCAAGGCGCCTTTATCCTAAAGTTGAGAACTTAAAATGGTGAGAAATTTGAGCTGGCCATTAGGAAGTAGTATGGGGCCTTGTGCTTACTACCCACAGGAAACCGAAGGTGGGAGAGTCGAGCAAGTTACCACAACTTCACATGAGCAACTATGCTCTACCTGGTAGTCTTTGTGGCAAACACGAGCTGAAACATTTAAACTTCAGTGAAGAAAGATTTTTTTCTCACTTTGCCTCACAGTTGTAAAAGATGAAAGAGATGAGTTACCAGAGCCCACCTGACATGCAGTTGCTCATCAAGCCACAGGCACTCACCAGTGGATGTCAGCCCTTAAACACCTGCCCTTCAACCAATGTTACAGTCAAAGAGTTAGACATAAGCCCTACAAATTCCACAAACAGTGGTGGCAGCAACTAACCCCTTTCCTAGCCTGCAGCTTGCTGGTCAGGAAAGTCACCAGGGAGTGGGAAACCCAGGATCAAATCCTTTTTCTTTTAAGCAAACAAAACTCATTCTCTTAAGGGTACCCAAGACCGAAAGCTATGGGACAGAAGGGAGAAAATTCCCTCTCGCTCCTTCCTGTTGAATGCAGGCCACTGTACATAATTAGTTAAATATCTTCTGGACCTGAGGGATGGAGAAAATGGGGTGAAATAAAATGACTCTATAAGCTGATTCATAAGAGATGGACCTACATTTCTGGCCTGTGAATGTTTCATTTAAAACATTCCAATAAATTTTTAAAACAGCCATTAAACAAACATTAAAATCAAATGTAGGCCTACTCTTAACTGAAATTATTTTAAAAGTGGAATCTACAGAGAAAACACTGAGTAAAACATTTCAAGAATATTGAATCTTTTTTTTCTCTTGTTTTTTACTCTGGCAGTGGGCCAGGATATTAATTATTGTGATAAAGTTTCATTTAGTCTGTGTAAGAGGAATGCATGGTGTGTGGGATGTTTTCCACCTCCTGTGGACCTCCGTAATGGACTTTGTGAATCACCACATGGTTGTCCTATGGGAGGTGCGGGAGAGCACGTTTTCTCTTGTTGCTAGCTAAATTTTTTGAATGCAAGGTGACTGCACGCCTTTCTTCATGTGGCACTTTTCTGTGCTGTGAAATAGCAGCTGATCAATTTCATCCCTCCCTCTTTTGTTTGCTGCTTTTGACTGATAGTCCACAGCCAGTGAAAAGCAAGATGACTCCTGACTTTGATGCTTTCACGTCTACCAGCCTCATGGCTGGTTCCCACAACTTCTGACACAGCTGATTTTCAAAAGGGGGCCAAGCTGGACACACTCAAATCCGTTCAATTGCTGCTGGTTCACATCAGCCAAATGCATGTGGAATTTAAAGCTATGGATATGGAGGGTACGTCTTAGGCTGAGTGCTGCCAGGCTGGTTTGTGTTCTAGAGATGAGATATCTGTGCACCTTTAGGATCCATTTCTGTAGATGATGCTCACACTCCTGATACTGTACACAGAGAGGTGCAGGTGTTTGGAGAGTTCCCAGGACTCAGCATATTTATTCTCCAAAGACAGGCAGAGATACAGACTTACTGGTCTCCTAGTTTCCTTTGGCTGACTTCACCCAATGGCAGGGTTTGGTCCCTTGGAGCACAATTCTGTGGAAATTTGTGTGGTGATGTGCATGTATTTCTTAAAAAAAAACCCAAAGCAACAAAGAAACATCCCTGGGCAAAACAGTTTATCCTGTAGATTCCTATTGTCCAAGCTAAATGTTAATGCGTTTACAACAGCTCCAAGTACTCCAAGAGCCCTGGGGACAGTGAGGCCAGTTTCCTAGGAAGCCATGTTTTGGAGATGAATGTACATTCCCAGGTGTCTAGTACGCACAAAACTCACTTCTGCCATTGGGGTAATTAGTAAAGGCTCTCTTGGTAGAACTTAATAGCTCTGATAGCTCCACTTCTCTGATTGTGAGCTCAAAAGCTGTGAGATGAGGATAGACCAAGAAAAAGAAAGAGAGACGAGTCTGTATGAGTCCTACTTCCACAAGAAAGCAGGCTTTTATATCTGTCACATACAGATACATTGATCAAGCCCAGATTGAGACGGAAAATTTTTTTTCTGTCCACAAAGGCATTTTTTGCTCCCAAAAATTCCACTCCCAGTGAGTATCATATTAAGCAGAAAATCCAATGGACAGCTGAAGAGCTTTTCTGTTGACAGTCTCACCAAATCTGGTATATTCATACAAGTGTTTTGGTTCTAAGTGATTTTTATTAATAAAAAAATGAATGATTGCAAAAGTCCCAACCAGCTGACTATACTTGGATTTTGAAAAGAAATGAGTAATGCAAACTAGATCTGTTTTACCAATCCGTGCAGTTGTTCATGCTTGTATGATTTGGGTCAAGTATATACTAACAGTCAGGAGTTTACCTGTGCATATTTAGTTATATTCAGTGCCATCTAAAAAGAACATTATGATAATAGTTTACATAGGCTGATAAATTTTATCCCTTTACATAGTGTCATTTTTTAAAAAAAGTTTCCTGGAGAACATTCTTTGCAAATGTAAACATCAGCATACTTTTCTGTCACAGTCCCAGTGCATGGCTTCTATTCCTCCAATAATTTCACCCTCATTACTGTTCACTCACTTTCTTTTCATACCATGCATGTAATGTCCCTTCTTAAGGTAGGGCATGTAAGCCCACACTTGAAACCAACATTAAGGAACGCTTCTGCTGCAAAACATATATAAAACCTAGACAACTCTGTTAATCTCACAATTCAGTTTGCTACTCAGCACTCTCAGGTTTTGCATGCAATTTTCATGAGTAAAACTACTCAACCAGATTGATTAGAAAACCAAATTGTTTTCCACCCACATGATGCGGGGGAAAAAAATATATAAAATGGCAAGGATTTCAGGAGTAGTACTGACGCAATTGTAATTTTCTTCTTTTTTCTTTTTTTTGTTTTTCTTTTTTTTTTCATTTTCTTTTTCTTTTTTCTTTTCTTTTTTCTTCTACTTTTGGATTAATTTAAGATTTATTTGTGCCAGATATAAATCTTAGGAAGATATATTGATGGATCATAACCCTTCAACCCCAAGGCAAGATTGCTATTCATAATACATCTTTCATAACTTACTGTAATCTTCCCACCTGAATAACAGACTGAAAAACCCATGACTGCAGCATATTATGAAGATGTTTCCTTTCCAAGATATTATGAAGATGTTTCCTTTCCAAGAAGCTTGTCAAAGAAGAGTCTAAAAAGATAAGACACATAAATTTTAAGTCTCCTAAGACAACATGCTAATTCAAACAGATACCATTCAGTGCTAAACTGACCTCCAAGACAATGTATCCATTTAGAAAATTATTTGTTTCAAGCAAAACTTTTGAAGTAAAGTGTTGCAAAGCTTTTGAAAAGTTCCTGTTTCATATATCGTTTTGATAGTTTTCTTTTTTTCCTTAGTTGTCTGTAAATACTAATGCTGAAATACCAAAATTTTCCAAGAGTGAGCAATTTTGGGTTCCAATGTTTTCTTGGAATTACATAAAATTACATATGATGTCCCATTTCCTTCCCAAAACTGTTGCTTCCCCATCTCACCAGTACCTGTGTCATCAAGTACATAGGGTTGGATCTGATAATGTGCAGATCACTCTTAGTCTACTAAAAACCCATCAAGGGAAATCAAACATTTAAAACTAGATGTGCATGTCTAATTGCTTTATAATCAGAGCTGTTAGCATGAAGAGAGCTGAACCACTTGTAAACTTCCTAGGGCAAGGACATCTTTTTTTATAGCAAAGCACTGCACCCTTTAGGGCAATACTAGAAGTGACAGTCATATGTACACACTTTCCAAAAAAACGTTTTTGGGCTTGGTATCTAATATAGAAAATTAAAAAAGACAGATAAGAGTTGGTTTAATTTAATGGTTTTGTGAGAGATTAGAAAAATCCACTTTTAAACCCCATAGAAAATAGCTTTGTAAATCAAAGGTTCCTGTGGTGAGCTTTCTGTTTTGTTTCTTTTGTTTTTTACATGTCTTTAATGTCTTTAAATCTGTAATGGCAAACTAAACTAACAACAGATATGTTTTGATTCTACTAAATCTTTTTAACAAACTTAAACAGCTTTAAAATCATATGGTATCAAAAGTAAAACCTGATGGTATTTTTTTGTAATTGTTTTGCTATGTCTCTATTATTCACTGGGTATAATTCCTACTGAGTGTAGTAAGATCTGGACTGAGATCTAAGATGGTATTTTGAAAATAACATAAAGCAATTTATACACACACACACACACACACATATATAATATATGCAAGTATATAGCCCAGCAAATTTTGACAAAGATTATAAATTTCTTCTTTGTAGATGTACTATGTCCACATGAAAGGGTTAAAAAATGGCAATTTTGAACACAATTTGCGATGTGTGTTGAGTGTATTGTAGCTATACATAACATCCGCCCAAGTCTTTGCAGATGTTACTTAGGTACATCTTAGGTTTGCCAAGGAGTTTCAACACTCTGGATGAGGTCTTGAACTCAGGTTTGGCTGATCCAGTCTAATCTACAACATTTCTTCCCCAATGTAGAAGGGAAACAAAACGAGCTACAATCGCTCTGGTCAGCTGGTTCCCCCACATCCATTTCTTGCGTTTTGGAATTACCCATGACCAAAAGTTATCCTCTGAACACCGAAGGGCTCAAGAGAAGTTTTTCAAAAGCAATTGTGAGTAAACAGATCTAAGTATCAACACATAATACCAGCTTAGTCTCACACAGGATAAATACATTAAAAGGACACAGGTTAACAGGAAGAAACTCCAATCTTTTTATCCTATCCATATTACTAAAATCTATTCCTTGATGAGGACCCAATTCAGTGCCTTGCAAACATAAATGTCTAAAGAAAAATCACTAGTCCTGTAAGAAAATATCAGCATTTCTTATTCACCTTCAGTTTTTCTTATTACGCTTTGCAATCTGATATAATAAAGGAGAATTTGAGGGAATTTAAATATCTAAATAAAAATATAGTCAAGGCAAAGAACAGTAAACAAGAAAAGACCATTTCACAAGTGTTTCCCCATGCTGATTTTTAGCCCACTGAAAAGATAAGATAGTCGGCATTAGTCAGCTGCTAGTAACGGACATTTTCACTCCCTCGAGTATGTCACCCACCTACGCTGTTCCCATTTCAGCAAAAATAACACAGCGTGGTACTAGTAATGTTTTATCCCTTAACATATTTTGGAACAGTAAATTCTGTAGGGGAAAAAGTTCCTCTTGTGCCACTAAGCTTCTCAGAGAATGCAGTTTTCCAGACCATCAATTTCCACTCACCTAGTTTCATATTTGCTTTGCTATAGAATGAGCCCTTGGGAGGTGATCTTGTGACTTCTCTGAAAAGTCCATAGCAATTATCATCTTTTTACAAGTAGTCCTTCCAAGCTGTGAAAAAATGAGGATTTGGGAACAGTCAGATGGGTGAAATTACATACCTGTGAAAAAACTACAAGTCTTTCAAGGTCAGTTACGTTTGTGAATATATGCTATATGAATACATGCAAATGGAAACCCAGACACAAGTATGCACCACTGATGGGAGTTTAACTTTCTAATGAGATTTATTTTTGTCTCCTGCTTCCTAATATATAATAACTTTAACATAAACCCATTAAGTACTCTGCCTTCAATGGCAGCGGAGCCTTTGTCTTCTTTCAAAAAGTGAATTGGTGCCTAAGATTTTAATCTAGCTAATTGGCACTGATGCTCCAAATGCTGCGAGTTACTGTATTATTTCAAAGCAGAAAATGTCATTTACCCTTCAAAATGATGTTTGAGAGAGAGCAAAATGTGACAATTCAAAAGAGAAACTAGTGTTAGATCCTCCCAGATACCAGTTACTTCAAGAATAGGAGCAATATGTCTTTTCCATGGTATTTCTGTACGACTTTCATTGACCTATTTTCCACTTTCATCTTAGGCAGCTGCAATTGCTAGACCATCAGACTAAATAACAAAAAAATGCATGAAACCAAAAAAAGTCATACTAGGGAGGACAGCTTACTTTTACATAGATTAGTAGTATTGTCTTTTTGAACTTTCTGCGCATTAACAACGTCAGGGATCATAAAATTTTTGTAACAGCTGCACTTAAAAATGTTAGTGATTACTGTAAATTATTGCTTCATTTCTTATGGTAATTTCAAACTTTTGGCACATCATAGGGCTAAAATGCAGTCGGTAAATGGAAGGGACTAGCACTAGGAATATAATTTTAATGATAAAAGAACAACTCCAGAGCACATGAAAATAAAAACAAGAGCATTGGAGTTCATGTTCATGATCGTTCAAACAAATTGAAACATTTTATAATCTTCAATTCCATTTTTAAAGGAGAAAAAGCATATAGAGGCCATAGTCTCTATAAATTTATTGTATTCACCTCTATTCTAGTCTTCAAGCTAACTTTTCTTGCTCTTGCAGAAACATTGCTCAGAATTCAGGCACTGAGCTCCTTTGCTTAAAATTCTGATAAACAGCTGAATTACCTAAAGGGAGAACCATACAATTTCTTGAATCAAGCACTTAATTTGCTCAGAAATGTCTGTAAAAATATAGAACCCAGTAAGCAATATTTTTGATACAAAAGATAAATTTGAAATAATATCTATTAAAGAGAAAATCTACAAGTGAACATGTTGCTAGCCCTCACTTTACAGCTCTTAACATGTATTTGAATGCAAAAGGCAAAGTTTGAAAATCACACTGCGTACATATGAACACATTCCCCTCTGCTCTTCTTTACCACTTGATCTCTTAGGTTGTGTCTGCACAGTGTAAAGCCTTTGCTGGAGGATATTCTCTGTATGCTGCCTAGGTCTGCTCCCTGCTATTTGTTCTTCTCCACACGTCCACACTCACTTACATCTTTCATACCAAAACAGCTGTTTCTGGAGTCAGCTGAGACAAGCATCCATCTACTTTTGCAAACAGCTACCTTGGGCACCATTAAGTTTGGGTTTTTACTACGTAAAATCATGTCAGCATCCAGTCCAGCTGAGGATTGAGGTGCTCCCACTAGGGACTAGCACTTCCCCCAGACTCTGTCCTGTTTCGCCCTCCATCTCTCATCCCTCCCCTCTCAGCCTGGAAGATACTTCAGACCTACAAACAGTCCTGCTCCATCACTACAGAGTTGTCTGGCAATCGGGGCCATTGGCCGCCCTGATTACCATCCCTGGACCTGCTCTGCTCTTCTTGTTTGGGTACCATGCGTCTCTGTCCTGCCTGCCTCATTGGCTCTGGGCTCACCTGTCCTTGCAGAGCAGCCCTGCTCCTGCTGCTCCCTGACAGCTCTGGGTTCATACAAACCAACTGCTTCAATACAATATGTCTATCCTGGGGATCTGTCTGACTCCAGCTAGTATTTAAGAATCAAAAGTATAAGGTTTTTTTAATGTGAAGTATCAAATTCTGCACATGACAAAATTGGAGCCATTTGCAATCCCCAGTAACTATTGCAATTTAGAAATCAAAACTTAGATAGACACTTCAGAAACACAGGGATTAATATGAAGAACTGTAATAGCTCTGAAATAGTACTTAAAGGAATCGTGTTTCAAAGAGTTGCATGGTTCTTTCATGATACCTAAACACCTAATCCCAAAAATAACTCAAAATTATGCATAGAGTTTGGCATGGATGATTGGTTTTGAGTCAGTGGAAATTATCCAGCTGAGTCCCACACAAGTTTTAGTGTTAGACTTTCAAGTAACAGGTTTTTCAGAAAGCTTTCTAGATAGTTAATTTCTGTATAAGATTTTTAAATGAGTGCTCTGTTTCCAGAAACGCAGGCTGGCTCCCACACTAGCAAAGAACAATGTCATACACATTAACATAGCAGCATTCAAGGGGTGCAGGTTTTTACAGACTCAGTTAAGTTTCTACCTATTAAGGTGAAAGTAGATATGACACTGCATTGACTGGGGGATGAATCCTGATTACTTGGTAAGGAAAGGCAGGATCTGAGAATTTGCCATAATAGATCAAATCTGTCCAACCCAACACTTGGTTCTAAATAGACTGTACTTTGTGCAATATTCAGCATCACGTGTGACCCTATATCAAACACACTACTTAGTGAAGGAACATGCTGAAATCAGAGGCAAAGAACTATCAAGTGCTGTGTCTGAGTTCTATAATGATTTTGCATATTATTGACACCAAAGTACCCAAACCACAATTCATCTAGAGCTAGTCAATTTTAACTGAAGAAATTTCTCACCAGAGGAAGAAATTCTAAACTAAAAACAATATAAAATTAACACTGACATAAAGCTGTATCACTATTTCACACAGCAGTTGGTGGAAAATTTTCACAAATGATTGGTGGCAATTCACCACTTCTGTTTTTTTGCAGGAGGACAAAAATATTTATCTGACTCCATGCCAAACATATGACTCAATGAAGGCTCTTCCAGAATCAAAAGTTAGTGGACTTTTAGGAAAAAAATAATGATTCAGTTGAAAGTGCCCATTATTCATCATTAACTAGGCAAAATTCTCCCATTTAAAAGACTTCAATGAGAGACCCCTCCTAAAGTTTCCCTCTTCCAATCTAGGACTAAGGACAATATGGTTATGATTTAACCAGAATTCAAATGTCAAAAGTAATAAAAAGAAATCAGTGAAAACTATATCTTAAATAAACTTTTAGCAAACCATCCAGAGGCAGAAATGCTTTGACAAAACTACTTGCGCCCCATGGGAAGATGAATACACTGACAAGAATTGGAAAGAATTTTTTAATTCGGAAGGACAAAAAAAAGCTAAACATGTTGGGAAATATATTTGTAATTAGTAATTCAGAGTAATATATTAATAAAGCATATATTTCAAGGAGTTTTATAAATTATTTGAGAAACATATTCAGCACATTATACCTTATGGATAGCAGAGAAAATCTGCCGGATGTAGTATAGATGACAGGGCAATTTTACTGTATTTGTAACCACAACTCTAATTAGAATTGCAGGTGGATAGGCTGTAAGCCAAATAACAAATATTGCTGTATTTTATTAACTCATATAATGGTCACAACTGTGATGTGTCAACATTTGTCTGTTTATTTGATGTTTACTATCATTCTTTGGTAATCCTTTGGGTTGTCAAATGTTACCCTGAGCTAACTAGACATTCAAGATGAAATTCATCTCACATCACTTGAACATCTAATGTTAGTTTTCTTGTCTAAGCTCTTTCATTGTACAGTTTTCCTTGAACGTAACTAAAAGTGGAATTCCAGAGAAACAAGCAATTCATGCCTCCTGTTGGAGCCGTGTAGCTCACGGTAGGATGAATCACCTTCTTAAAATGACCTTCTTTCTTCAAAGGCTGCAGAGGCAACATAGACAATTGGTTTAAATTAGATATTTATTTTTTCAGATGGCTGAAGTCAGGTACGATGAATCTCACTCTGTAGATACAGTGTGATGTTTTATATTCTAAGGAGAAAAATGGTCTGTCTGTTTAAAATTGGTTTAGTTTTCCCTTATTGTATGTGGTTGGATGATTAGTATTAATATGAAACGTGAACAGCCAGAGCCTTTTTTCTTCATTTAGGAAGTCTATTCAAATTCAGTGTGCTATTTAAATTTTAGTTGTAGACATCTGTTCTCCACATCACTGCCCTTAATAGACATGGCTGTTCCAGAAAGCTAATGAGGTCCAGGACATAGGCCTAAACACCAGCATGTGGTCCTCCCTAACGTTGACTTCTCAGCACAGTCCCTGGAAGGCTTTTGGCCTTGCCCAGTTAGCAATTTTCCAGCAGTTTCTGGGAACAGTTCAGGAGTCTGGTCCATGTGCTGTTCCCCATGGGCAATTTGGATGCAGCAGCCCTGGTTTGGGGGAAGTGGTTGAGGCAAGACAGCTTAGCTTTGCTTTATGTGTGCAGTGGAGATTGCCTTAGGGCCAGAGAACAACCCCTTGCTATGAACATATAAATGTTGCCACAAGGGCTATGCATGTGTAAACATTTAAGTGAATAGAGCTGCCTTTAAATACCTACATGTTAATTTACACTATATCTGTGGCATTATATATTAGTATATTACTGCTTATACCTTTAGTTCTTATGCATTTAAAGAAAACCATTCTTCCACTTGAAGAGGCCACTATATAATATACTTGTAGCTGGGGTAGAGGAGGTAAAAACAGCTGAAGATGTTGGCTGAAATGCATACCTGGAGCATGAGGAATAGATCTCATAATCCTCTGCTTAATTATAAACCTGTTCTTACATCCAACCTGTTCTTACGTCCCTTGAAAGGTAAAGGGACTTGAGCATATGCTTAAATATTTTGCTGAATAACCCTGAGGCCTGGGAGTATTTCCACTAATTTCAACGGGAATATTCTGAGGCTGTAAAGCTAAGTATGTGTGTAAACTTTTCAGATTGGGTCTTTAATAGGATTACTCCTATGAGTAAACGCTATGCAGTTTGAGTCAGGTTTGCAAAAGTAAGAATTAAGTAGGCAATATACCAAGTCAACATCTCACTAACAACTGTTTTCCTTGTACTGATTTTCAATTTTTGACAGTATCTCTTTATCTGCATGAAGTCACTATATATAAGCAACACATAAATATGAAATATACATAGGATTTAAAGCAAGTAAATAAGTGATTTTCTAATTCACTGCATGTGAATGTTATATACATAGCCTGCTAAATACCAGCGTAAAATTCCACTTTGAAACCTTTCCTTTTCACTTTGTCTATAAGAACCCTGGTTTTCTAGCAAATCCCTCTGAGCTGCTGAAACCCCTGCGCAGGAAAAGCTAGAAATCGAGGCAGTATTCAAAGTAGAAAAAGGCTGCCTTGTTCATAAAGTAAACATATAGATTTCACAAAAAATATACCTGAGCTGATGAATCTGAACATTATATTTTTTTCTCCCCAAGGAAAGTTAAAAAAAATCTTATACAGGCTGATTTCAAAGCATATACGCCAAATAAAAGCAAGTATTTCCCCATGCGTCCTCATCATTGCTCAGTGAAAAACACTATATTTGAAAAGCAGATGTTCTTCTATTAAGGGTGCATATCTCTAAAAGTGCAATAGAGACATTACCCTTTCTGTAGGCTACAGAGTAGTGGCTTTCAAGTACTTCACATGAAACCAGCAAAACTTTCCTTTAAATTTCATCTACCAATAGACAGAAACGGGCATCAGCAAAACCAAAATCATTCATATGTATTCATCTTAAATCATCTTGAGCCAAAGAAGTCACCTTACTCAGTTAATATTCATGATTTTCCTAATTTAAACTGAATCCTTTTGGGGTGTTATCTAACATACGTGACCATTTTCTGCAAATAACATTTTTGTAAATTCTTAGCCTCATAATGTCTGAATAAACCATAAGATGTTCCCCTTCATTAAATACGTGGCCATTTTAAGAATTAAATATTGGAAAAATGTCACACATGACTCATGTCCAAGTATACAGATTTCAGGGATAAATCTGAAAATAACTAGTGATGAGAAATAAAACATCTATTCAAGATTTATGGAAAACACAGACTTATTAGCCAAGTCTATCTGATTAAAGTAAATTTGGGAGCAGATTTCCTTTGGTGCAACCTCAAGTTTGAATTCAGGTTTTGTTAGTGCTCTAAGTATCTGGTTCATTTTTCCCCTGTTTTTAATCTGAGATAAATAGATTATATGAAATTGAGTCCACCATGTTCATGGGAAATTTGTATACCAAGATGGCAAGCTCTCTCTGGGTGCTGAGCAAGAGGATGCTTAAGGTCTAGGAAACAACACCAACAAGAAAAGTTCAAACAAAATGGGCCCGTTTAATTTAAAGGAGAGAAGACGAAGAGAATTATTATTACAGTCTCCAAGTACATAGAAGGCTGCCTCAAAGGGGAAGGATGTTTTCCTGGTCTACAGGAGATAGGAAAAGAATATGAGAACTTAAATTTTAGGAAGGAAGATTCAAATCAGATAATGGGAAAAACTCTCTGATGGGGCAGTTATCAAAGCATCACATTTGATTTGCTGGTGACAGACACTCTAGCATAGGAAGTGCTTAGATAAACATCTACAAGGAATGACTTGAATGTTTTATTCTTTCCTGGGACTAGGAGGTGAACTACACATCCTTTTACAGTCCTTACTAGACCTAATTATCAATGCCTCTGGAAGTGTGTGCTTTGGCAAATAGCACACATATACACAGATTTCAGTCTTGCTTCCTAGCTTTGAGTGGAAAAGGAGGCTTTTTCTGAGACTTGTGTCTGGTCATTGCTTAAAAATCCACGGTCACCTCATTCACTTACTAATTAATTTCTATGCATGCTTTACATTTGACTCTATAACATCTGCTAATCCTAGTCCCCTTCTGTTGAATCTATATGGAACCGAATCTATAGAAAAATACTGAGGGAGGGGATATTTAATTATAATTACTTTCAAAACCAAATTCTCTCCCTGTGAGTCTGCTTAAACACTAACCATCATGCATTCCTGGGATAACAGAAATACCCAGCAGTGTTTGCATAAGCAAAGAATGAGGCGCAATAAAAGTGTCACGGTAGGAAACTGCTAAGCTGCACTCCCATAGGTATTTGGGATTGCTTTGCAGTCATTCAAACTAATAACAGACAGCTATACTAAACACCTGAAGCTTCATTTTGCATGTGTCACTTTTGCAGATGCTTATGTGGCACACAGAAAGAGTCCCTTGTTTTGTTTTAGCCTAATTTTATGAAAGATAGGATATTTGTTGTACTGTTTGTGGAAATAGTTTCTAACTTTATGGCATTAGCTATCAGAACAAGCATTTGTAATATTTACTGCAATATTTAAGGTTTATTTGTGTTTTGTTCTTTATTTTTATTCAAATCGCATAGCCTACTTGTTCTTCCAAAAGCAGAACTATGTCTTTAGCCATTTTTTTCATTTATTCTAAAAACTATATTACTCAGTGGGACCAATATCACCACAAAAAATTGAAATGGCTTCCATGAAATTACAAGGCCTCAGTCTATAATTCAAAAATTCTTTTGATAGCCAAGGCTACCAAAATGTTCATATTTTGCAGTTATATTCAAGATTGACAACATACAGTGTGAATCCTGGCCTTCAGCCAAATACTGATTGCTTCTTCTGTAACATAATTCATGGTTAATTCTGTAATGTGACCAATGCTGTTGCTGGGAAATCACCTTCTTATTAAAGCAATATTCAGTAACCTTTTGAATAGTCAACCTATGGTGACTTTTTGTCAGTTTTTTTTCGGTAAAGCATTCCAGCTAAAGAATAAAAGGAAAGACATAGCATTCATTTGCGTCAGTAGAAATCTACAAGGAATCATTGGCTCTGCTAAGAAATCAGACTTGGCCATCTATGTTGTTAAACCTTCTGTGGTCTACTATGCAGATTATTCAACTTACTCAGAGTTCATTCAGTTCCTTCCATGTTATTCTCTCCTGACAATTATAGAAAACACACATCCATCCACCCACACTCACAGATACATACATATTAGTGGAAATCATGATACCATATTATAGTACACAGTTGTAGTTTATACTAGTATATATTATAAGTATGCATAATACCAATCTACAGCACTGGCACCATTTTTCTTAGCATTATTATGTTGAGGATATTCTTGGTTAGATTTTCTGATGCTTAATACTAAATGCATTCCTATCTATGTTCTTGAGTAGAACTGTGCAAAGGGTGGAAACTCCCTACAGATGCCAAGATTTCAAAATTTGACATCTTTCCATTTTGAAACAAACCAGACATATTTTTCATATTTTTTCAAAATAATTTTCTAGAGCGAAAGGTATTCTGAACTCAGAAAAACATTTTATTTTTATAAAATCAAAACATTTCATATGCATTGTTATTTCTTAAAATAATATGTCTTCCAAGAAATCAGACAGTCATGGTTTACTTGTTTTTTTTCTAATAAAAAAATTCATATTAATTTGGTCAAATACTTATGATCTGATGAAACTGTAGTTTCCAATGGAAAATATGATGAAATGACTGGCCTGGTAGACAAGGGGAGATCAGTACATATTGTCTACCTGGACTTCAGTAAGGCCTTTGACAGTGTCTCCCATAAGATCCTCACAGACAAGCTGTTGATGTATGGGCTGGATAAGCAGACAGTGAGGTGGATTGAAAACTGGGTGAATGGCTAGGCCCAGAGGGTGGTGATCAGTGGCAAGAAGTCTAGCTGGAGGCCAGTAACTAGTGGTTTACTCCAGGGATCAATATTAGGTCTAATTCTGTTCGGTATCTTCATTAATGATCTGGATGATGGGGCAAAGGGTACCCTCAGCAAGTTTGCAGATGACACCAAACTGGGAGGAGTGGCTGATACGCCAGAGGGTTGTGCTGCCATCCAGAGGGACTTTGACAGGCTGGAGAAATGGCCTTGCAGGAACCTCATGAAGTTCAACAAGGAGAAGTGCAAAGTCCTGCACCTGGGGAGGAACAGCCCCAGGCACCAATATATGCTGGGGGCCAGCCAGCTGGAAAGCAGCTTGACAGAACCTTAACTGGGGGTCCTGGTGGACAACAAGTTGAACATGAACCAGCAATGTGCCCTTGTTGCAAAGAAGGTCAATGTTATCCTGGGCTGCATTAGGCAAAGCATTGCCAGCAGGTCGAGGGAGGTGATCCTTCTCCTCTGCTCAGCACTAGTGAGGCCACACCTGGAGTACTGTGTCCAGTTCTGGGCTCCCCAGTACAAGAGAGATATGGACATACTGGAGAGAGTCCAGTGAAGGGTCATGAAGATGATGAAGGGACTGGAGCATCTCTCCTGTGAGGAAAGGCTGAGAGAGCTGGGACTGTTCAGGCCTCTGAAAAGAAGGCAGAGGGGGGATCTTATTAATGTGTAAAAATACCTGAAGGAAGGGTGTAAAGAAGACGGAGCCAGGCTCTATTGGGTGGTGCCCAGTGACAGGACATGAGGCAATGGGCACAAACTGAAACACAGGAGGCTCCCTCTGAACATCAGCAAACACTTTTTTACTGTGAGGGTGAGCATTGGCACAGGTTGCCCAGAGAGGTTGTGGGGTCTTCCTCCTTAGAGATATTCAAAAAACCTCTTGAGCAGGGAGCTTGACCAGATGACCTCCAGTGGTCCCTTCCAGCCTCAGCCATTCTATGATTCTGCGATTCTGTAATATTTCTTGTTTCTTATGCCAGACACAAAACTATTTGCAGTTAGGGATGGTGATAAATGGAGGATCCCTATTCAAATACAGAATAAATGAAAGGAGCAGATAGATCCTTGGATGTACTAAAAAATAAAAACTATCTGAGATATACAGAATATTTCCTGAGATGTTAATATTCATACTTTTCTATAGGAGGACATCAATGTACGCTGTATCAACATACCACTTTTTAGGAGTTAAGATCAAGAATAGCTTCGTGCTGGTTGTGCACGTGAACCAACCCAGGCTTCATACAGTTCCACCTAATCTCAGCTTTGTGGTACATGGGTGAAAAACTACCTGCAGAAGTGTGACTCAACATGACACGTTTTGAAGAATTGGCAGAGATGGGGGGAGTGGGGAGGGAGGATCAGAGCGCTTCTGAAGAGGATGGTCTAAGCAAGCCACTCATATAACGCCCCTCTTACTCTGCTCTGGCGAGAACCCACCTGGAGTACTGCGTCCAGCTCTGGAGTCCTCAGTACAGGAGAGACATGGACCTGTTGGAGCAGATCCAGAGGAGGGCCACAGAAATGATCAGAGAGATGGAACACCTCTCCTATGAGGAAAGGTGGAGTCACTTGGCATTGTTCAGCCTGAAGAAGAGAAGGCTCTAGGGAGACCTTATTGAAGACTTTCAGTATTTAAAGGGAGATTATAAGAAAGATGGGGACAGACTTTTTAATAGGGCCTGTTGCAATAGGACAAGGGGTAATGGTTTTAAACTAAAAAAGGGTAGATTCAGACTAGATAGAAGGAAGAAATTTTTTACAGTGAGGGTGGTGAAACACTGGCACAGGTTGCCCAGAGAGGCGGTAGATGCCCGATCCCTGGAAACATTCAAGGTCAGGTTGGACGGGGCTCTGAGCAACCTGATCTAGTTGAAGATGGCTGTGCTCATTGCAGAGGGGGTTGGACTAGATGATCCTTAAAGGTGCCTTCCAACCTGGACTATTCTATGATTCAATGATTCTATGATAAACTACTATCACAAAATTCAGAGATAACCAAGGAAGTTTTCAGGAGCTGGTGATAGACTTTGGGCAAAAAGTGACCATAGGAAGTAGGTCAACCTCTCTTCCCTGAGGAGACAGAAAAGTGCATTCATGTATATTTGTTTTAGTTCAACAATAGCAATCCAAAGGAATAGCTGGCAGCAACCAGCTCAGGGTTGATAATAACATTTATTGTAGCTAATAAAACAAGCCTGTCTGTCACTGTGCTACTCATTTCCCCATCACAGTTTCTTCCATAGCTTTCCTGACTTCCTCTGACACACAAGTCTTCAGCCCTCTGTGAAGGAAGCTAAAGATTGATTTATTTTTGCACGTCGTAGGCTTTCCACTGGCATTACAAAGCTTCTGCAAATACACTCTTAAGGAAGAAAAGATAAATGTGGACTCTCTGGCTTCAAGGGGTTTCAGGGAGTGCAAGTCTAATAGATTACATCTGAAAATCATTTTGCAGTGTCTGAGTCAGTATTTTTGTGTTGATTTCTTAAGGTATACATACACACACACGTGTGTATACGTACATGTGTATGTATATATGCATACTTGCTATTATAACAAATGACGACAAATCTAAACTGCCTCTTAATCAAGACAGTGTCTTTTATTTTTCTATTGTCCGTTTTCTATAGCAGCAGGGAGCTTGCTGAATTTGAAAGGCTACTTAATGTGAAATATGCTCCATCTGTTAATGCCAAGATTCAATGTTGTTATTTCAAATGCATATCACCTAAGTTTCATCTTGCTTTTCTTATAAAATCTGCATAAATACCATGTTTATAGTCAAAAGGACATGAGTCCTTTAATAAGAGTCTAAACAACTTAGATTAAATCAAATTGTGCACACCCAAAGGAACCTGATATTGGAGACAACATTTTAGCAGCTCAAGAGTAACTTTGCCTTTGACGAAACAGCTTATAACTAGTGATGGCAGGATGATGTCTCTTCCAGAGCAGTTGCTAAAACCCATAGCTCTTCTGTTCCATGATTTTACATATTTTGTTACTTTGGCAAGGTCACTTTTAAGAAAGCTGCATGAGGAAGATACTTACATAACATCTTAAATTACTATCATTTCATTAGAAGAGATAATATTCCCTGGAGAAGTTTCTATGTATATCCATAGTAGTTACATCAGAAAAAAAGAAGAAATCAGGGTAAAAGATGAAACACAGTAGAGAAACTGGCTGGTTCAGCTTCACCCTATGACATCAGCAGTGCAGACAGCCATGGAGCACGTTGCACAGCAAACTCTCTCTGCTCCTGTATTCCCCTTGCACAGCCCGTCGGGTTTGGCTCTGCTCCACTGGCAGATGAGGAATCTGCTGCATTAAGCTACCAAACAGCAGAGAAAGAAAAGGAAACGTCAGGCACCCTTATCTGTCCCAACAACAGCACATGCTTGTCTGAACGAATGTCTACAGAAAGTGTAAAAAATACGTAGTGTGAATATTAACGCTGCCTGTGCAGAAGATAACAGCCAAATTACAGAAGTTAGGAGATGGTATTGACCACCATACACCCTCCTGTGGTTGTGTCTACAGGTCAACAGCTATTCTGTCAATACAGCCTCCAGGCCTCAGCTCTGCCGCGCTTTACATCAGAGCAATGGCTACTCCTCTGTTTATTGCTCCTTTATAAAGTCTTACTGCAGCTCGCATGATTTGCCATGCTATGTAAATCATAGAATCATAGAATAGTTCGAGTTGGAAGGGATCTTTAAAGGTCATCCAGTCCAACTCCCCTGCATTGAGCAGGGACACCTTCAACAAGAAGGATCATTTGTTTTGAAATAAGGTTGCAAAAAAGTTTCATTTCACTTACAGTTAGACCCAGGGACAGATTATTTTTCAAGAAGATATTTTGTGGGACCAGAAATTATCTGCCAAACTGGATCAAATTCAGCTAGGACAGTCAGTCAAAAACAAGAAATAAATGAAAATTCAAAATATCTCAGCTTTTATTGACAATACCATTCTGTGATAAGAATTGCCAACATTTTTTGCAGAAGAAAATCCAAAACAGATCATATTAAAGCAGCTGGAATTGGTCAAACAAAATAATTTTTTTAACTCAAAATTTTTTTTTCTTTTATCAGAAAAAAGGGGGGGATTTTTTATATGCTGCTTCTGTGTGTTGGGGTGCGGGTGGGAAGTTATATTTCCAATTGACCTGAAACTAATTTCAATTTCCCCTCATTTTTTTGGTTCAGCCAGCAAACTTGCAGCCTTTAGAGTACCTAAAATTATTTCTGTTGTTTTCTAAAAGCACAAATCAACTTCTCTTAAATCATTTTCCAGTATTGGAGGTGTGAAAAGTTGTTGCAGCAATAGCAAACGTAGCAAAAAAAATTGCTACATTTCTCCTTCTGGACCTCTCAGTGTTGTGAACCACTCTGCTTGTCAGGAGCAAATATTCACTGAGGAATATATCCATTACTTAGGCTGAGGAGAACAGGCAAAATGGCTTATCTGTAAAGCCTGAATATGAGCATCTTGAGCATAAGAAGCTACAGGGTATGGAGGAACCCTGTTTTACTTTTTCAGGCTCACATATGTGAATGCAAGAGCAGCAAGGGCCTCTAGCTCTGACAAGTCTCACTTCTCAGGCAACAAGCAGTTCAACTCTGCTCTGCTTTTGTGGACTTTCCCATCACACTGATCACCCCAAGTTCCTGCCATTTGTGCTGTGAATACCGTGACTCACGGTGGCCATATGTTCTCTCAAGTCCCAACCCCCAAAACATCTTTCGTGGCATGTTTGATATCAGCATTTTGGCTGTTTGTTTGTTGGAAGCTTGTGTGGTTTACTTTTTATCCCTGTGGTTGGTCTGAGGGTTATTTCTGTTCCTTCTGTAACTACATATACCTTTGTATGTTTATGTTAGAGAAGTTCAGGTCCAAGCAGGTCCTCGGATCTTTCCTTCCTGAAGGCATTCATCCCAAAATCTCTGGGACCTCAGAGAAGCCTCTGCCCCACACAGAGGGAAAAGTCCTTTTGGATGGGGCCTGAAGGACTCTAGTTCTTAATATAATTGCCTTATTGAAGTTTTCAGGGGTCTTTTACAAAATTTTGATCTTAGGCAATGGATGATTTCAAAATCGAGACAGACAATTGTGAGGTAGGAAGTAATAATACAGATTATTGACTATCAAATAATTTTAGCTAAAAACACACTGAAGATCTTCGGAAGATATAGAATGCAGTAGAGTTCAAATCATGAGCAAGTGTGAATAAACATAAATTCCATGAAAAGAAAGAAAACTTTAAGACCATTACTCTAAAAGCCATGCAAATAAACGCTTTGAGACAGAGAAATTAGAAAACATCCAGGCTTTAAGTATTTCATCTTTCCCTTTTGTTTATCCATAGTTGATCCATATTTCCTCTCCAGGAATAAATAGTCCACACAATGAAATGTTTAACAGTAGAAAACATTTCTGTCTTATATTCCTTTTTAATTCCTTAGCATACTTTGTATCTTTATTTAACCCAAAAGGTTATTATTGAGGAAAATGCAGCTTTTCAGTGTAGATGCACTATATTTTTAAGTGGCTTTTTCTTTCTGCTAGGAATTGTCAGGATAAAGCTATTTTGACTATTCTTTCTGTATAACCCATTTCCTAACAATATTCTTTATTTTTCTCTGTTTAACACTACTGTTTTCTAGAACTCTTCAGTTTCTATAGAAATACTTTTAAAAGAATAAATAAAGTAGGTATAATCTTCTTCTATAGAATCATTCAAAACTGAAGAATTTAAAATGTAAATAAATAGTGTCTCAAGTAGGCTTTATCTCTTTGGACTTTTGAAAGCTCTTTTCTTGTTCTATCAGAACCTTTTTCAAGCTCTGCAAGATACACTGTGTATTACAAATAATAGGCCATTGATATACACTGGATAAAAGATTTGAATTTTTTAATTTAAAAAGCAACTGCAGTGCCAGATTATTTTGCTTTGTCAGACATGACCATCTCACTGATATCGTACCACCTGTATAAGGGAGTTATTGTGATACTGCTGGCCAGGCATCTAATGCTACGTTATCTCAACCACTAGATAAATCATGAAAGTTCACACCCCTAAGAGGAAAAATAAATTTGCCTGGAGGAATGTGGATGTCCCACAGAATGTTTCTGGCCACTAATATTTTTCTTGAACTGGGAATGATTTACATTGTTTTTAAAGAAGGTAAAATTTTGTTATTAAAGTTTGATGTTTTCTATAAGAAAATATTTTGCAACATTTGAGTAGATTTAAAATAAAAATAATAGGAAAGAATTAAGAAAAACATTTACTTTATAAGATAGCTTAAGGCTCCTCATTCCTTTTTGCTGCTAAGCAAAACTGCATTGTAGTCTTTCTCCTTTTACCACTGCAAAATCTCTTCTAAAATATAAATTCCTTATGAAGTTAATTTTCTTGTAAAAAAACAAATTAATACATACAAGTCACAGCTGTTCACTACTGAAGATAAGCTTCTGGAGATACTCCTATTTTGAAGAAATAACTTCTCATTTTGACAAAGGTGAGATTCTCCCTTCTCCCCATACTCTAATTGTTCTCATTCAGTACTGTTAGCAAGAAGGTCCAGTTGAGCAAAAAAGGTTGCTGAGGGGAAAAGAAAGCACAGAAAGCCCAGAATTTTTACAAATACCCTTTGCATTATAGTAACAAATACTTCTAGGAAATATGTTCTACAAAGCATGATTCTCAACAACAATTGCTATATATATTTTCCAAGATACACTGTCAAAGAAAAGACTATGAAAGCATAAAGCTAGATAGGATTTATGTAAGCTGCCTTTATGATTCATTATAAACACATCTGGGTGTTTTCTGATCAGGAGTGTTAACTCCTCAAACATTTCTGCCTGGTCTTTGGTAACAAAGAGCAGAACGTCTCCTGGAATTTCCTGGATATCTTGTTGAATAAAGTATAGAAATTAAAGAATAAGAATGTATAATTAGATCCTTCCAAGAACATATGAATAAAAATCATTTAATATCTCTCTTAACATTCAGCAAAATCTCAAGCAAAATTGTTATAGTCTGTCATTCTCAGAAATAAACTAGAAAAGTTACATTAGTAACAAATTGTGAATCAGTTAATAGTTTTTAGCCATATGCTCTGAACTTGGGTACAGAAAGAGACCATGCAGAAAAAGATGTAAGCAATATTTTCAGAAATGTACACTTTTCAATATGTCAAGATGCATTTTTTGTGCCAAAAAAGTTACTTAATCCCTGACATGTATTAGAAGCAGCCTGCCCACAATAAAATGTGAAAAATATTAGCAGTAGCTTCCCATCATTGGAGGTATTAATAATATTAATAATTATTATATTATAATTATATATTATAATTATAATAATTATTGAAGAAGAAGAAGAAGAAGAAGAAGAAGTTATCAGTAAACTGTTTCTCTTTCTTTAACATGAAGAGCTTTATCAGGACTTGAGTGGAATCCATATTTTGTGAAGATTCGTAACAAGCGTTTCCAACAGATTTCATAGGGGACTCCTCAGGAACAAGCACAATCAAATATGGAATACATGTGATTTTAACATCATTTGTACCCTCACGTAAACCACTCTTGTCTTTTACCCTGTGGAGCTCAAAGAAGAACTGACGCTCTGCCATTTGCATCAGAACAGTTATTGGAAATACGTGTTTCCAAAACCGTTCTTCCCTGAAGCTGAGCCCTGCTCTCCACCCTGAGCCCAGCAAGCACACCTTGCTTATTCTCCCCTCCCTTAGAAACATTCAGTGCTGGGATGTGAACCTTCTCCAAAGCGGGTGGCATAGGATAAGCAAAGTATACCGGGAAAATAGGTCAGTCTCTGTGCCTTTTTTCCTATGGCTGCAAACAGTATATGTATCCTTCTGCTTTCAAAGGGAGTTTCCTCTTAGTTGAGGGGATATTTTTACCTGCCACTCTCTATGTGTAATGAAATTTCCTATTCTATTCACTTCAGGCTTATCAGGAATTAGATTCTTTTTTTTTTTTTTTTTTTTTTTTTAGCTCCAGGATGTTTCCTTCTCATTGTGCTGAGCAAGCCCCATGCTGCGGGAGACTAGGTCTAACCCAGAAATCTGTGTTACTTTCACTAGAGCTGCAAAATAAAGGGCTGTGATGTTCAGCACTATGGTAGCTACAGTAGCTATCAGCATTTGGGATTTGCCTCTCAGCCCTCATCAGTGAAGTGGGACAGTTGAGCCTTTTCTCTGTCTTGACTTTTTACCTTTTAAGCTTTCCTCTGTGTGGACTGGATTCAGCCCTAATGGAAACCATGTGGCTTACATTGTGGTTCAGCGGATGTTTCCCTTGGCAGCTATTCTGATGTAAACGGTTCTCTCCGCCCTTGCCCAGAAGTATTGCTGCTTGCTCCCATGCCATCCCCTTCAGTTGTACTATACAGCTGTTTGTGGGACTGTGAGATGAACCAAGGAACTGATTAAAAAGACCCAAGGGTAAAAATAGCCTCGCTTTATTTTTAAGATATTTTTGTTCAGAATGAGATGACCAATATACTTGTGATCAATTAGCAAATCATGTTTGCCACATGAGACCATGAACATCTCTGGTGGCACAAATGAGGAGATGATATAGAGACAAGAATAAGTATGGGCGCAGGGGAAGTGGACAGAAACAGCTTAAACCAGCTTTGCTGCTAAGAGGAGAGTCTGGAACCAGGGCCTTGCTGCCACTGTAAAAAAACACAAATATAAAAATTTTCAAAGCTTGCTTTTGAACACCATCCATTTTGTGACTGGTGAGAGCAAGGGCCTCTCTGTTTATAACACTACTTACAGAACGAGTGTTTAATACATCAGCAGCTTGGCAGGATTCATTTGTGGTTATCTTTCTTTGAGGGAGCATCTGGCTCCATCAACTGCTATCCAGAATAATGAAACATCAGACTCATCCAAATCATGTGAGTTTCAGATATGTGTCATGAAAAGAGTCCAACATTTAGGGCTGTTTGGTTGGATTATTTTCTCTTTTTTCCCCTCTGTGCATATTTATTTCGTTAGATTTATCTCTGTTCCATTTTCTTTCTCTTCATGACTGTAGGTTTTTAAAAGTTCCAGAGGAAGTGTCATCAGATAATATTTAGAAAAGAGTCTTTTGATTTCTTAGCATTGGTTCTATATTTAACTTCTTGTAGATGTGGAATTGAAGTAGACACTAGCAAGAACTCTAACAGGCAAACTTGTATTGCCAAGGTAATAGATACAACATGACTGAATTCTGAGTCTTCTGAATCTCTCATTTCTATTAATTCTCAGTCTGAGCTGAGAATTGTTGGGTTGGAAGAGTCATCTGAAACAGACATATTTTATGTGGTGGCTCCATTTTGTGCACTTACAAGGGATCACATACCGAATGAGAATTATAATACACTGATCAGGGCCAACCATCTTAACATCAGCAAATACAGTCATTGCAAATACCGATCTAGTATTTGCAAACGATTTCTACTTTTAGAATAGCTGAAACTGGATTCACAGTCTGAACTTTGTGATTCAGACAAGAGATAATGCAATAACCATAAAGCATTGTTTGCTCAACATCTTCTACTTCAAAGGGGGAATTTTTTTTTTTTAATTGATATTTCATTCCAGTTGTCTGAAGTCCAATTTGCTTTTGTCTTTAGGTGCCTTGAACATGTCCAAAGTTTCACGAATTTGTCATTTAAAAAATGGTTTCCTCTTCTCAAAGCTGTGTTTGCATAACCCACAAAGTTAAAAAACTAATGTAATCCAAGATGGGCCAGACCAGTTGACATTTGTCTCCCTGCAAGAAAGAGAGGACAGCTACCAGCTGAGTGCACATTCCAAAGTACAGAAACTTGAGCAAGTATGGCAGAAGTCCAGCCTGGATGAATGGGCAACTCCTGATGGAGCTCATACACAAAAGGGAAGACCACAGAAGGTGGTCATACCCAGGAGAAATATAGAAGCATTGGCCAAGTGTGCAAGGGTGGAATTAGGGAAGTCAAAACTCAGCTGGAGTTAAAACTAGAGAGGGATGTGAAGGGTAAAGAAGGGCTTCTGTAGGTACACTGGCAGTAGAAGAAACGTTAGGGAAAATCTGGTCATTGAGACACAGGACCTAGTGACAAAAGACATTGAAGAAACCTGTTTTCAGGCTGGTAAGACTTGCCCTCTGGCATCCCAGTTCCCCAAACCTACTAGCAGAATCTGTGAAAGAGAAGCAGTACCCACAGGAGAGGAAGATACAGTTAAGGAATGCTTACACCACTCATGCTTACACCAGACATGTACAAGTCTGTGGGACCAGACGGGATGCACTCGAGGATGCTGCAGCAGCTGGCTAATGTCACTACAAGGCCGCACTCTATCATCACTGAAAGGTCATGGTGACCAGGGGAGTTTTCTGATGACTGGAAAAAGGAAAATATCACACTTGTCTTCAAAAAGGGGAGGAGAATCAGGGAAACTACAGGCTTCTCAGTCTCAGGCTCCTGGGAATATTATGGGGCAAATCCTCCTCAAAGCCATTTTCAGGCACATGAAGAGCAAGAAGGTGACTGGGAACAGGCAGCAAATCATGTCTGACCAACCTAATTGCCTTCTACAATTCAGTGACTAGCTCCATGGACAGCAGTGGATGTTGTATATCTTGACTTTAGCACAGCCTTTGATGCAGTCCATGGTATCTTTATAGACAAATTGGTGAGAGACTAAGTGGATAATAAAGGATAGTTGTTGTTAAATCATACTACGGAATAAACTAGAAACTCATCTTTAGTAGGTAAGAGGTTATTTTTAAATGGGTAATATAAAAATAATGAAAACATTCAATACATAATAAGAATGAAAGTACAAAGAAAGCTTTGTTTCCAGAAGAACGTACAGATACTCCCAAAAAAGATTAAGCATTCCTTTATGTTTAGATAAATCCTCTATAAATTAGCAGAGGCAGCCAAACTTCCAAACGTAAAAAAAATATTCAAGGAAGAGAAGAAAGAAAGCTGAGTTTGAAAGAAAAATATTCCCAAGAGAAGAGGGGAGGAGGAGAAGAATTGTAGGCTGCCCATTTTGCAAGTAGAGAAGCCTATGTTCCAAATTGCTTAGGTAAACCCAGTTTTTCATGTTATGTCCTGACATTCTGGACCCTTCTTTCAGCCTTTATTCCCATTTTACCTATTTGTTCAACATGATTAACATCAGCAGAATGTTTGCTGGGGCAGAGCTAAGACCTTTGCACAATTGTACATCACTTTTGTCAGGGAGAGAGTGTAATTTTTCCTGTAGCCGTTTCTCAAGGCAATAAGTTTCTGTAAGTAATCATATAACACCACCAAAACCGGAGGTTATGACAGCGGTTTAATTAATTTTTTTCAGCCTCTCTACAACTTTTTGACTACAACTTCACTCCTTCAGGGGTGAACACTTCTGGGGTTAACATTTGCTTTAGTTGAGTCACTGTAAGTGACCAAAGAGCCTACAGTCAAAAGGATGTATCAACATGAAATATTTTATATCACATTTAATTGACATTTCACTCTACCATTGACGCTTTCCATTAAAAAAGTCCAATACAGCACATTTAACTCTGGTTTAAGTGAAAAGAAATCTGAAGAGATATAAATTGAGTTACAAAAAAAAAAAAAAACCAAAACCAAATTAAAAATCACTTTTTCAATTAGATTTCTACCTGATGATTCTCTGAGTCTCACTTCAGTTCTTTTAGGGTTGACAGAAAAGAGAGGAGGTGAGCAAGTGAAAGAGATCTGTATTGAAGACCAACACTTCTTTGATCCACTGTTCTGCTTCAGATGTGCTTTTTTCAGCACAGACCAGAAAGGTTACTGAAAGGTGACAGAATGCAGGACAGCATTCATTTCACAGCAATAACAAATACAGCTAAAGTAGAGGGTTTCCATTTTTTATTTAAGACACATGATCATTTTCAAAATATAATAATGGACATTTCTCTCTTCCAGCCACCACAGAAATACAGTCTGAAAGGGAACAAAATTTCCAGAAGGATCAGCAGTCTGAATAGCTTAGAAACATGCAGCTTTAGTTTACAATCTGAGATATATGGCTACAGTTCTGGGTCACCTTTCAAAAGGGGATACCAGGAGGAAACCCTGGAAATCTATTCCAAATCCTAGAAATTATACTTGAGGGAACAATTCCCCTTTGGCAAAGACAGGGACTAGATGACCTAAAGGTGTTTTCCATTTCTGCTTAAGTCTTTTAAAAATAGATATATGTTTAATAAATTCTTATAACTTCTACAAATGCCCCAAAGTATACTATCAGATCATTTGAGTTTAACCAAAAGACCCAGCTGGGCCTGACCTTGCAAAACCTTACATTAGAAGTTGTTACCTATATAAGCAGAGCCTCAAACTTGGTGACCTGTACTCACAACTCATGAATAAGGTGCAGGGGAGAAACTATGGGATGGTAGCTGGCATCTTCTGTTCCCTCCTCTCCTCATGACAGATATGAAGCAAGTAGAAGACAATGAATCGTACTGGTTTATGAGGGCCCTGGTACACAGTCAAGTCACAAAGGCTAAGAAAAGGATTTGCAAACTGAGGGCTAATCCCTCCGTTCGGTCCCAGACTTCTTCCACTCACTGATTCCCTCAGCATGGAGGAGTGTTTCTGGCAAGACTGCTTCGTACTTCTTGTATATACCAAGAAATGACTGAAAAAGAAAGGGGACATATTTTGAGATAAGGGACTAAGTCCTCTGTTTTTCAATAGTTATGCAAGCAATAAAACAGATGAAGCCATTAATGAGTCTGAGATTTTAGAAAATATTTTCAACGATCTTTACTTTGACAGCTGCAGGTCTAATTACTAGCAAGCACAGATGTTGCCAAAGAAGTCTGAGCAGTCATAATGTGAGGTTTGAAAACTAATTTCGTTGGTCAAAGCCATTAATTTTGCTTTCAAAGTCAAAATGTGCTAATTAGGAAGTCTGCATGGCATGCACATAAAAGAAAAGAAGCATTTCCCTAAGTGCCAGGCAACATATAATGAACTGCTAATATGGAAACGCAATCAAATATTTAAATGCTTTAGTGACAGCTACCAGAGGAATGTCTATTAAATGATTTAATTTAAATGATGTTATAGCACAAAATCTGAGACTCACATGTGGTACAATAACAGAGAGACATAACACTTTCCCAGGATGGCCTAAATGGAGAAAAAGATGTATTAGGGTTTGATTTTTTCTGTATTAATTCATCTCTTCTGAATGGCTTCTAAGTCAGCTACTACCTTTCCACATTCAGATGAAACATTTTGGTAAAGAAAGTTTTGAATGAAGCTTGACAGCAATAGACCAACTGAATTTGGAACGGAACAAAACTATCGTTTTTTCTGCTTTCACAGAAAGACTGATATTGGACTTTTTCCTTTCCACAGAAAAAAATACTCCCATCAGAGGAAGGGGGCAAACAGTAAGAAAACCCTTTCATTTACAAAATTCAGTGAACTCTAACCTTGTTCTGGAGTCTGCACAGTGGAGTCCTAGAAGGAAATATTCTTTTGACTAGTCACCTTGCAGAATTGGGTGGCTCCCACTCTCCTGAATCATATGTCCATTTTATTTTATTTGATCTGTTTTCTGTAGACTCTCATATTTGTCTCGTGACTAAATCCCAGCAGTTCCAGTAGCCCAGTAAGGGATATGACCACAAATCTCAGTAGCTTCTTCCCAGCTGAACTTTTAAATTGTTTATTCATTTGGGAAGGATTTGTGTATCTGCAGGTTATGCATTAACATCATGTGTTAATATTAATTAGAGTGCTAGTATCACATCTCAGTGTTGGCTCTGTCCAAAGAAAATGATCCTTGACCACATCTGGTTTTAGAGATCAGATGTTTAGTCAACTGATTCAAGACATCTGTATCTACTTTAAGGTGAACCAAATCCTGCCTTCAGCCCTGTGTAATTATCCACAGGTAAAGATTTTGTCAAACATGGCATCAATATTAGGGATGATATTCACGTCTCATTACTTGAGCAAGGGGATTCTTCACACCTAGATTTAGGCAACTCACACCCTCCTTTACTCCCTATGATTAGCTTTGCCCAGTGAGGGCAGCAAGTGTAAAGACTGGTTTGCAGCCAGTTTGTAGCCATGCTGCTAGGACACAGGCAGTAAAACTCAGCATGTTCACTGGGGCAGAGAACTAAAACTGGGACTTACAACTTTATCGGGACATCTGGCAATACTAAGTGAGGAGACAGGCACAGGGTCAGTCAGCGTGGACACACATAGAGCTTTGCAGTTTCTGTAAACGGGAGTTTCCGTCATATAGCTTAACTTCCAGGACTCCCAGAGGTTTCCCAACTTCAACATATAGCATCCTCTGAAACAGCTTGTACTTCCTAACCCAAAAAGCTTAGGTCTATTGCTAAATATTACAGTCAGCAACACCAGCAATTGAACTATTGCTGAAAAACACTTCTAACTTGTACCACAGCTGGAAAGTGTTTTCTCAACTCACAAAACTTTATGAGCTTAGAGAAATGTTCCTAGACAAATCTAACAGTTTTTGAAGTTTCTCACAGGCAGAAAAAAAAGCCAAGCAAACAGAAAAAGAAAGCAAGAAACTGTCAAGAGATTGAACTCACAGGCTAGCAGTTAAGGCCATTGCCTTTTGTGTGAGAGATCTTTGCCCCTTTCCCAAGCCCCATGCAAATTCATTTCTGCAAAGCGGTGCAATTCTAAGAACTGAAACTGGGAGACAGAGCAAGCAGCATCAACTGTGTTGTGGAAGACAGTGGTTAAGTTGCTGGTATAAGGCCAAAAGGAATAAAGTCCAAAAGGATAAACTGTGAGAGAAGAGAAACAATTATTTAATTATTAAACACCTTTATCTAAAGGTCACAATTAAGATAATGAAAGACTCGTATATCTCCTGATTTCTAGAATCACTCCTACTCAACTGCCCAAAATCAAGATAGGCTTAGCTGGACTCTGCCTTCTTTAGTGCTTGAGTTGACCACAGCATACAATTCCTTACCTCCAAGGGACCAAACTGTAGTTGGTTCTGGCCCATGCTAGGGATAAAGGCAGCAGAAAGCACCTAACCTAAAATCCCATTAAATATTTAGTAAGCTCATTCAAATATTCAAACTATAAGTTTTGTAATTTTTCTTAGGTCTTATAGCATACTCTGTGCATACTTAGAGCATACTGTATGCATTTTTCTCAGGTCTTATAGCCTGAAGCATATTGTATGCATTTCATTTTACTCTTAATGCAGAAGTTGGAAACAGACTAAAGCCATGGATGCATGGAAATAAGCATAAATATTTGCATCAGGCTTTTCCACTTATAATGCCATTTTTCACCTTTGCTTGCTGCGCAGGCTTTTCCTTGCCTGCGTGTTCTTTCTGTCAATTTTGTTTGGGTTTTTTAAGTCAGCCAGAGTGCTTATTGATGGAAAAAGTGAGGAATACTGAAGGTATATAACTTTATGTAATTGTTCGAATTTTAAGTAAAATCTTATTTTCATATTTTTGACAGATATTAACCCCTAGTTCACATGAGTCATACAGAAGCCCTCACCCCTACACTTAAAAACGTTTTGCCTAAAATTATTTCCAGGTACAGTGTGACTATATCACTTATGCACCTGCTTTTTACGTGTGCCAGAAACACTACAAGCATTTTGCAGCTATAAAAGAAATCTAAATATAATACATTTGCTAATATCACATACTGTATCACACCATATATCATTAATATGGTTCAGAAATTTAAGGCAAGAGCGAGGGCAAGGACAGGACAAGACAAGATAGGATAGGAATCTATTTCTTAGCTCTTTAACTCTTGACACAGTGAAAAATCAAAAGTCTTTGGTTTAATTTTAAGACCTAAGGAAATAGTCAGGTAAATTCTGATTTAATTCAATTTCTCTTAAAATCTTTATATAAGTCATCCAATAAAATGAAGCAGTGTCAAAGTCTCCAGGAAACACTCAGTCTTAGACTTCATGGGTGAACAATCACCATGTAAACCTGACAAGTACAAGTCATCTGACTTTTCAGATTGGCTGAATAGGAAAAGAGTAGTTTCTTATTAAACCATATGATCTTAATCTTTAAGACTATAAGCAAATCTTTGAAAGAAAAGAAAACACCCTTCTTTTTGGATAGTTAATAAATTTGTACTTTAATTAAATGAGGAAAATATCTGCTGTGAAGCAACTCTGAGATACCAAGTTACAAAGGAGGCTTGGCTCTGGATGTTCAGTATTGTCTGTGGACCCTGTGTGTCAGTTTTTCAGAGAGCAGCTGAAGATTTGTGTGTGCATAAGCAAACGACCTCATGAAAGAACTAATGAAAAGCTCGAGCGGGCAGGAATATAGAGGTCTACATAAATGCCAAATAAAAAGCAGATTGAATGAAGTCCTTTACCAATGGGAGCCAACAATAATAATAATTTAAAAAGCATAGAGAGTATAATTTAGTTGTGAAAGCAGAAAAAGAAACAAGGTTCTGTATGCACAGCAAACCTGAAATAAACCAAAAGGGCATGCTTAGATTAACGTAAACCTCTGATTTCATCAAACATTTAAATATTCTCTAAGTTCAAATCAGGGTGGTAATAACATGAGGTTCTTTGAAAGCTACTTCTGAAGACTACGTCAACACACAAGGAAAGACACTGAACAAAGCTATAGAAACTGTGAAGCCACTGCACTGCTGAACAATCTAGAATTAGTGATGTAAGCAAATTTCATCTGAGGGTTAAGCACTTAGGTACAGCAAGGAGAGGTAAATGCTGAAGTTTCAGTAGAAATTCTTTTCCACAGACACTGCAGAGCTGTATATGGTCATAAAAGACTTTTTCCTTCTCCACAGTGCTCTAGTTCCAGGTTTAGGGAACCTGGAAATCACCAGAAGTCTCACAAGAGCTCCCTGGTGGAAAGGTATAAGTTATAGAGGAGTGGTGAAACAAGAATGAAATGTTAAAAGAAGCTGAGTAAATCATCCAGCCGAGCAACCATCTGGATGCAGTTAAAACAATATTCTTTCTGATCAGTATTTCTTGTCTCTTTTCACTGTATGCTTTTCTCTACAGATCTCTCCTGTCATCGCCACACTGCTTTCTGAACTCCCTCTCAACCAAAATGTTTGTTCAGGTCCCCAGCTCCCCTCCTCCATCCCAAGAATCTCCCTCCTTTGTTCTTAATTCCCCAGGACCTTTCAGGATCCAGGACAGAATCCCCCTCCCTGGCCTTAACGTGACTTGTGGACTTAGTCAAATTTATCACATAAACATGGTCTTTAACACATATTTTTAACACATATCAATTAATTCAGCACAAGCATAGCATATTCTGAGTTCTTGGTCCTGGATTCGTGGTACATGAAAGATCCAGGAGCAACTCTAAAGCAATCGATGTGGTATGAAGTCTGTGAACTGTTCATTTGATGTTGGAAAAAAATACTCAGGTCAATATCCAGGTTCTGCTGCTGTAGAAAGAAAATAAATTTCTTTTCCTTTTTTAATGAAAGAAAAAAAAAAAAGAGGACATTGCAGTATGCTTTTGACATCATGAGCCTGTGTCTCTGTTCTCTCCATGTTTATATTTTTCCTTATTGCTGAACAATCGCCTTGCATGATTATCCTATCAGGGACAGACGTTGTCTTTGTTTTGCTGAGCACATGAAAAAATCTCACATAATGGGTTTGAGACTTGAGAAATAAACAGCGTGGGTTCTTTATGACTTATTAGTTAATCACAGAAAAAACGTTCCTCATTTCCTCAGTGGAGTATGTATTTTGATTCAGCTCAGCTGAAGAGGGGGATGTCTGGCAATACTTTTTTGGGATCTGAGGTACGGCTACTTAAAACAATATTATTTGAAACAGGCAATTGCAAGTTAGCCCAGGTGAGGAACTTCATTCTGTTTTGTCACGAATGCTCCACCTGTATCCCAGGAAGCTCTGTTCCAATAAGCTTTTCAGGTACCTACCTATGTGTCATTCACAGTGCAGTCTGCAAGCTGGCTTTCAGCTCTTACAGTATTTGTTGATTGCCTAATTATCAAGAAAACTGCCAAAATAGAGTGGTGAATATTAACTGTGGAAATGTGTGAAAAATGAGTGTTGTAGGCTGGGAGTGATGAGAAATACTGTTCTAAAGACCAAGGAAGTAAATATACTCTGAAAACATTGTTTTCTTTTTTATAGATCTCCCAAATCAGAGGTAGAGAAAAAAATGTCAAACATAGCAATACAGTATTGCTGCACCAACTACATAATTCCACCTCTTGAAAAAGGAAGGCATTCACGTCACATCCACAAAAATACAGGAATTTGTTTTCATATGTTAGAGAGATGCACACTGGTAATTCGAGGCAAATTGCTAGCTCCTAACTGCTCCATTATCTAATGAAAAAAATGCCTTTCAGTTTAGAGGAACCCGTTAGATAGATCTATACTTTTGTTATGGTTAAATATTTTTTATAGTTCTTAGATGAAATCCCAAGAAACAACACCAGGGATGGCGGTAGGACAGGGGTGAAGTGGAGGGAAGCACAGACTTTCTTTGACACGTTACACAGAACATGCTCTGTACCAAGCAATGATCTGAGGGGCACACACTACAGCCCCATTAGACCTCTCTTTCCCTTTTTTGCTTCCTCCAGTAAATTCCTCTCTGTGAAGTCGGAACAGGGGAAAGGTGTAGATAAAGAAGAGCACTGTTCATATGACCTAGCTTTAGCCATCTAAAAGTTTGCACTGGCATCTCAACTAGGCTCTCTGGAAAGGTCAAAGGAAACAAAAGATTACCTTTATCAGTAATTCCTCTCATCCTAAGGGCAGGAGTGGAAGATCTGTGGCTGAATCACCTCCCACTTCCCATGGACTACAGTTCTCCAGCTGCAGACTGAAAACTAGTTTAGACTAGGTGACTAACCTGTAGACAACATTTGTTAGGTGACCCGCCCACTCATAGCTCAGTAAGAAGAAAGATTTCTTTTTTTTTCCAATTTTCTTTAGTAGAAAAAAGATGGGGTGCTGAAGACTTCTTCTACAGAGGAAAGAAAGGCATAGCAATAACCCATGGCTGGATGTTGAGGCCAGGCAACTTCAAATTCAACACAGATTTATAGTGAAGATGACAATCAATCATCTGAACAGATTACCAAAGGCAGAGACAGATTACCCATCTCTTGCATCTTCAAATTAAGATTAGATGTGGTTTTGAAAGATAAGCTTTAGCCAAATACGCTAGGACAGTAGAAGAGAAATTAATGCAGTTGTTTGACCTATTTCACACGGAAAATGAAACTAGATGATCTAACATTTCCTTTTTGTTTCAAATACATCATTCAATTAAATGGGTTTTTTTTGTTTGGTTGGTTTTTTTTTTTGTCTGTCAGAGAATCTCAGAGTAATGTATTCTCAAACAGAAAGAAGCTTTTAATTTTAGAATCTGATGGCTAATTTCACCAGTCATTCCAACTATTTGCGGGTTGAAGGTTTTATTTGACATAATTATTCTCTGGATAATTTAATCAAAGTCAGATGGTGGACAGCACTTTTTTTTTTTAAGTGTTTCAAGACATTGTTGACTTCTCTCTGATAGCTGCTTTTCAAATAAAATTATAATATCTTGAAGGACTAATTGATCATTAAATAAAAAAATGTATTATTAACTTCGTGTTTTATTTGGCCAGTAGAGAGATTATAATCCTAATATTGAAGCAGAGAAGGATAGGTTAAAATAATTATCTTTTATTTGTGACAGATTCCTGGCTTGAGAGAACCTGCCTCTTGCCACAAAATTTGGCGAGTAGAGAACTGATGATAAAGCTCCAAGGTTTTTATAGGAGAAATTTGGGGAGGAATGAGAATTGAGTGGTTATGCAGGGATCAGTTTTGACTTTGCTGCCTCTTCTGACCCCTTTCTCTTTCCACTTAAGAAAATAGGTATTTCCAGTATTTATCAGTTCTTCCCTATCCGTAATAACTGGAGCACCTAAAATAAAAAAAAGGAGACCAAAAAGGGAGACAAAAAACGGAGAGTAGAGAAGAAGCTATTTAGTGAAAGCACTCCAAATACCAAACCAGTCACCTGCATTGCTCCTGTGTCACCTGTCGGGAGTCAGAAGCAACCTGGGGGCTGTGTGTTTGACAAGGCCGCAAAGCAAACACTCCTTATAATATATGATACATAAAACATTGTGACGTGTGTTGAAAATGTTGTGAAGAATAGAGAGACCGCTGAAACTCACAAAAGTGTATTTACTAGGGAATACCAGGACCATGAGGTTATAGAAGCTCCTGGGAGGCAGAAGTGTCACCACTGCTGCGTTTGGATTGTGCTATTTCAAGGAGCAAAGAAGAGTGAACATTACTACAGAAGTTTTTGCATAAAATCACAGAATCATAGAATAGTTTGGGTTGGAAGGGAACTTTAAAGATCATTTAGTCCAACCCCTCTGCAATGAGCACAGACATCTTCAACTCGATCAGGTTGCTCAGAGCCCCGTCCAGCCTCACCTTGAGTGTTTCCAGGGATGGGGCATCTACCAGCTCTCTGGGCAACCTGTGCCAGTGTTTCACCACCCTCATTGTAAAAAATTTCTTCCTTAGATCTAGTCTAAATCTACTCTCTTTTAGTTTAAAACCATGACCCCTTGTCCTATCACAACAGGCCCTGCTAAAAAGTTTGTCCCCATCTTTCTTATAAGCCCCCTTTAAGTATTGAAAGGCCGCAATAAGGTCTGCTCAGAACCTTCTCTTCTCCAGGCTGAACAACCCCAACTCTCTCAACCTTTCTTCATAGAAGAGGGAATCAGAATCAGTGTTGCTGTTGGATGCATGAATCTATTTATTAACATTTTTAAAAATGTTGTACTTAAAAACAAAACAAAACAAAGCAAAACAAAAAAACAAAAACCCAAAGAGATCTAGAATAAAAGAAGTGTCTGGTAAGGGGACACTGCCGGGGGAGCCCTAGAAGGGAGGAGTTAGGGTATTTGAGACAGCATCTCAAAAGGAGGGTTCTACCGTCTCTGCTTTCCCTTTGTTCACAGTTGAAATATGCCTCAAGCAACAGCTTAGTATTTCCTGAAACTAGTTTGTGTAACTCTCCTCGTGGTAGAGGAATGATATAAGGGATTAATTTGTCAGGTTTACACTGTAAATCCTGAGGCACACACAGGGTTAGGACTAAGCCTTTAATTACATCTTCCAATGTTAATATCTAGAAGTGTTTTATCTGTTGCAAACAATGTATTAATGGACTGCTTCAAAGGTGGCCAGCTCTGAATTTGCTGCAGGGCTGCAGGCGTGGCATACTAAACACCGTTAATATCTGTTTCAGTATGAGCCAGAATGCCTTTGTGCACGGTAGCTCCAAGGCCTGGATCAGCTGCAACTGGAACCACTCAGTGGAAGTACCTCGGTCAGTCCCAGCATCACTGTGCAATACAAAGAAGGGCACAAATCAGGAAAATATTTTGGCCTCTAACCTGCAGACAAACTAGATCTGGATAGCAAAACTTAGTTCCTTGTTCCTATACCAGTTGGGAAGCAGAGCATTTTTGTAGGTTCACAGAATCATAGATTAATTCAGGTGGGAAGGGACCTCAGGAGGACATCAGATCCAGACCGTGCTCAGAGCAGAGTCACCTGCAATGTTAGATCACTTTGTTCAGGGTCTTTTAACCCACACTGATCTCAGGCATCTGCCCAGTCTTGCATTGTGCCATGAATGCATGCCTAAAGACAGTTGTGCAAAGTGCCTTTTAACTCTGTTTGTAGCTAATTTAGCTTATATTTGCCTTCTCTAGCTTGCTTGTAACCAGGCCCTGGTCTCACAACTCATAGAATCATAGAATGGTTTGGGTTGGAAAGGACCTTCAAAGACCATCTAATCCAACCCCCTTACCGTGGGCGTGGACATCTTTCATTAGATCAGGTTGCTCAAAGCCCCGTCCAACCTAATCTTGAATACTTCCAGAGATGGGGCATCCACAACTTCTCTGGGCAACCTGTTCCAGTGTCTTACCACACTTACCATAAAAAATTTCTTCCTTATGTCCAATCTAAAACTACCCTCTTTCAGTTTAAAACCGTTGCCCCTTGTCCTGTCACTACAGGCCCTGGAAAAAGTCTGTCTCCGTCATTCTTATAAGCCCCCTTTAAGTATTGAAAGGCCACAATAAGGTCTGCCCAGAGCGTTCTCTTTTCCAGCTTCAACTCTCTCAGCTTTTCTTCATACGAGAGGCGTTCCATCCCCCTGATCATTTTCGCGGCTCTCCTCTGGACCTGCTCCAACAGGTCCATGTCTTTCCTGTGCTGAGGACACCAGAGCTGGATGCAGTACTCCAGGTGGGGTTTCACCAGAGCAGAGTAGAGGGCAGAATCACCTCCCTCAGCCTGCTGGCCACGCTTCTTTTGATGCAGCCCAGGATACAATTGACTTCCTGGACTGCAAGCGCACATTGCCAACTCATGTCAAGTTTTTCATCCACCAGTTTCCCCAACTCCTTCTCCACAGAGAGCTGCTCTTAGAATCATAGAATCATAGAATCATAGAATCACAGAATCATAGAATGGTTTGGATTGGAAGGGACCTTTAAAAGTCATCTAGTCCAACCCCCCCGCAATGAGCACAGACATCTTCAACTCGATCAGGTTGCTCAGAGCCCCGTCCAACCTGAACTTGAATGTTTCCAGGGATGGGGCATCTACCAGCTCTCTGGGCAACCTGTGCCAGTGTTTCATCACACTCATTTTAAAAAATTTCTTCCTTCTATCTAGTCTGAATCTACTCTCTTTTAGTTTAAAACCATGACCCCTTGTCCTATCACAACAGGCCCTGCTAAAAAATTTGTCCCCATCTTTCTTATAAGCCCCCTTTAACTATTGAAAGGCCACAATAAGGTCTGCTCAGAGCCTTCTCTTCTCCAGGCTGAATAACCCCATCTCTCTCAGTCTTTCTTCGTAGGAGGGGTGTTCCAGCCCTCTGATCATTTTTGTGGCCCTCCTTGCACCCTGTCTAACAGGTCCATGTCTTTCTTGTGCTGAGGGCTCCAGAGCTGGACGCAGTACTCCGGGGGGGGAGGGTCTCACCAGAGCAGAGTAGAGGGGCAGGATCATCTCCCTCGACCTGCTGGCCACACTTCTTTTGATGCAGCCCAGGATGTGGTTGGCCTTCTGGGTTGTGAGCGCACATTGCCAGCTCATGTCCAGTTTTTCATCCACCAGTTTCCCCAAGTCCTTCTTGACAGGGCTGCTCTCAATCCCTTCATCCTCCAGCCTTTATTGATACTGGGGATTGCTCCGACCCAGGTGCAAGACCTTGTACTTGGTCTTGTTGAACTTCTTGAGATTCGCATGGGCCCACTCCTCAAGCCTGTCAAGGTTCCTCTGGGTGGCATCCCTTCCTTCTATCAAGTCAACTGCACCACTCAGCTTGGTGTCATCTGCAAACTTGTTGAGGATGCCCTCAACCCCACTGTCTATGTTATTAATGAAGATATTAAACAGTATTGGTCCCAGTATGGACCCCTGAGGGACACCACTCATTACTGGTTTCCACTTGGACATTGAGACATTGACTATAACTCAACAACCTCCCCTGTCTTAGCTTTTCATTTTGTACTGTTCTAATGTCTCCATTCAGGGTCAGTTGTTTGTATTTTTTTTTAATTTGAAACTATGGGTTCTGTAAAGATTTACAGACCCACTGAATTTAGAAAGTTCAGGACAACAGCAGAGTGGATTTTCCTAAGCATAATACGATCCTGAATTACCTCATGTTAAAAACACTCCATATAGAAGTTGTAAGGATTTCAGTCATTTTTCCTATGGAGAGTGCATTACTTTAGATAGAAACTTTTTTTTACAGTCTGGAATAAATTAAGATGGGTCTGTGAATTTTTAGCATGTACTGATGCCAATTAAATATTAAGAACTCCTTATATTCTCTCTTTAAAAGAAGTTATTCATTCCAAAATGTGCCTTACTTACCATAAGGTTGTTGTCAGTTCTCTTCCCGAGAAGTAGTTTGTTTTAACTGGAGTAGTAGAACAGGATCAGCCAAACTTCTAAAACTGAAAAAATACACTGAGGATGAAAGTCAGAGGATATGGTTTATGATTCTGAAGAACAGCAGCACTAGCAGCAGATACCTTTCTGAGCAGTCAACACCCTAGAAAAAAACCCACTCTTTTTCTTAACAGGGTACCTGATACGGTCTATCATAGAGTGTCTGACCTAACGCTGATCAATATTCTTATGGACTACGCAACCAGCTCCTCAGCAATTCTCTCCTCAAAGATCGCTCTCGATAGGGCTTAAGTACTGTGCTTAGAGATCTGTGAGTGCAGGTAAAAGTCTGCCCACATCCACTCTGCTCGTGTTAGTAGTGGCAGCAGACTCAGGATATGGTAAATTTACATGTGCCCACACACACAAAAAGAACCATGAAAAAACTTCAACAGTTGGAAGACCGAGATTCACATCCATTGCTTTGGGCAATCATTTCTGTGTAGGAATGAAATTCTAGATCTTGCTTGTACCTCCTGAAAAAATGATGAGAAATACATGCAGTAAATCTGATGCTGTCAGAGTGTATGGGATTCACTATGTGTGCACAAACACAGCTCATGTCAGCCTTGCTGTAATACCCTGTGCTGCGATCGCTACACGCACCATAGAAATGCACAGCAGCCCAGTCAGAGGTACTGTGCAATATAAATAGTGTGACTGTCAGAAATAAAAAAAAAAAACCCAAAACATAAAAACTCATAATGTCATCCAATTCTTTTGGAATAAATTTTTCAGGTAGAAAGAAGAAACTGGGGAAAGCCAGCTATCTGGTAGCACTACCTTGGGTTCCCTTGGGAAGCTTTCTTGGGTTCAGTCCTACGCAGAGGCACACAGAATTAGTGCAATACATCTACTCATCATGTAAGATTACTGTAAAGCTCCAAAGCAATATCAGGTGCAGTTCGACTTTAGATAGCACCTATTCATTCAAGGCTTTTGTTCAAATCTTGAAGAGCACACTGTTTTGATAAGGTTAATCTTACTTTACTTTACTTTATTTGTCTCTGCTTTATCCACTCCATATTGCAACTACATTCCAGATGATATATTAATAGGAAATAATATGCTGGAACAGTGCTGGACATTGTCTGTCTCCCAGGTCGAAAATGGAAGTGCAATGTGTATATGTCCCAGGCTATTTGGACTTTCAGGTAGTTAAAGTTTCTATTTAGTTACAGCAGTATTTTCCTTTCTGGCAACATACGTATTTTATGCATGTCTGAATATGTCTAAGTGTTTGTTTGTTTATATTTTTATAGATACATGCACATCACACACATGCACACATACATACCTTTTTTCTTTCAAACCTAAAGTGTCCCAGAAAGTCAAGTCAGCAAGAGACAGAAAGTCTATGGCTTGACGCTGGTTTTGGTAGATGGGAGTCCATCTGTGCTTTTTGAACTTCAGAATAGTTTCTGTGTGCATACTTCTGAAATCAGATCTTGGGCATCTTCCAGATGCCTGAAATGGTCTTAACTAAGAATCCCTCAAGATTTGTACATGAATAAATCAGTTGTGAAAGCATTATTTCCAGAGGTGAATGGCTTTCAGTTCTTCATGTGATCTAGTTCCAGGGCTTCTCGTAAGTTCCTCAAAACTCAGATTTTGCTTCCAGCTGTGAATTATCTGTAATAGGTACTCATTTGTTTGTTGTTACTTATTCGTTTATTGAAGGCATGTTTCTGGTACTTTATCTGGAGTGCCAGAATGATGGAGTGATGGCAAGATGCCATTTGAGGATGGCAATTTCAGATGGAAATAAAAGTTATTGATGAAAAATAGAATGAAGAAATTATATTAGGGAAGGAAAAGACTGCTAGAGCCAATATATGTATAAGGGAGCATATCCAACAAACCATATGAATACAAAATATTTGGGAGAGATCTTTCCAGATTATATAGTTTTATTACATGTAAATATCTGAGAAGTTCACTTTTTTCTAGTGCATAACAAAGTTAGTTTCCTCTTCTTTTTGTTTCCACTTTACACATATAATCCCCAGGTACACTGCCCTCTTTTTCTACTTGTATCCCCATTTTTTGCCTTCTCTCATGCCACATCTTCAAGACTGCCATCACTGCACTGATTGTGGGTAAAAAAGTCTCCACTCAGGGAATTTTTATTTGATTTCATTTACTGGCATTTAACACAAACTTCTGGTCACTGATTTGGTATTGAGAAAAAAAGAGAACAATTAAACACTTAAGTAAGTACCTGTCCTCCTCCTTCCCCGGGCTCAGCTTAAGCCAGACACCTTTCCACCCCCATTCCCAGTCTCACCTTCCCAGTCCATCCAAGTACGTCCAGGGAGGTGAGAGGTGGCAGAGTATGTTGAGGTCATCTGTCTCATGGCTCCTTTCTGCCTCTCTTTGAGCTGGTGGGTTTATTTCTGCTTCTTTCTGCTCCTTCAGGCTTTCCTGCCACTCATTTTTAGTGTCCCCACCCTGGCGTGAGTGGTCCACGACTGCAGTCCCTCAGCAGTGTCCCTGCCCCAGTGCTTCATCCACAATATAAGAAACAGCCCAAATACCAAAAGCCTTCTCAAGGTACTCTGTCAGCCTCTTGCTATCACAGACTGCATCCGAATTATCATGCTTAGCCTTTCCTGATGAATTTCCTCTCCCATGAAGTTTTATTTTTTCTTTCTGTACTTTGCACATCAAAACACCCTGAAACAACAAGTTCCAAAATGTAATTGTGTTGGGTGAAAAACAACATCTACTGCTCAGTCCTATTTGCCAAGCACTTTATGCCACTGCCATTGCAGTCCCTTCCCTCTTACAGCCCTATCTTACCTCAGACCTAAAAGAAACAAATGACTGAGAGGGGCAAAACTGGGCACATATCCCTGCATATTTGGGGAATGACCCCACCTTCCATGGGTGGCCAGGAGAGCTGCTGCAGGGACTGCAGCCTTGGGGTCAGCAACTGCAGATCTTGATCAGCATGCGCTCTCTCTGGAGGAATAGTCACCAGCACTACAACAATTATTTAGTAAAAGAAAAAAAAAGACAGGTGAAGACAGACGTCAATTTACAATTTCTTTTATAAAGCAGCTTTCTGTCCCTGTAGCACCCAACAATCATGAAGTCAGGCTCAGCTCTGACATGAACTGGCCAATCTCGCAGTGGAATTGGAGACTATTTAACGATCTAGAAGTCAAATAGGCAGGATGTTGTGGTTTAACCCAGCAGGCAGCCAAACACTACACAGCCGCTCGCTCACTCCCCCCTGCCCCCAGTGGGACGGGGAGAGAATCGGAAGAGTAAGAGTGAGAAAACTCGTGGGTTGAGGTAAAGACAGTTTAATAGAACAGAAAAGGAAGGGGAGGGAAAAAAAAAATCAACAACAACAACAACAATAACAATAATAATAATGATAGAATATACAAAATGAGTGATGCACAATGCAATTGCTCACCACCTGCGCTGACCGATAACCAAGTAGCGATCGCTACTTCCTGGAACACACCTCCCATTCATATACTGAGCATGATGTCACATGGTATGGAATATCCCATTGGCCAGCTGGGCCAGCTGTCCCAGCTATGCTCCCTTCCAGCCTCTTGTGCACTTGGCAGAACATGGAAGCTGAAAGTCCTTAACCATAGGGTACTTAGCAACAACTGAAAACATCAGTGTGTTATCAACATTCTTCTCATATTAAACCCAAAACACAGCACTAGGAAGAAATTTAACTCTATCCCAACTGAAACCAGGACACAGGGTCAGCCAAAACGAGCACAGATTTTAAATATTCCAGAACACAAAAGTTTAGAATTTCATGCTTATCCACCAAAACAGTATGACATTAACTATGAGTAACTGGAGAATCTAAGCAGAACTGCATAAAAATTAACAGCTTTGCATGCACAACAATTACTTCAAAACCTTTCAGTGCCAAAACAAGCAGTAAAAGAGATTTGTAAACATGGATGCGGTATCATTAGTCTTTAAAATACTTACTGTTGTAGGAACTGACATGAGTAATTAAAAAATTATCTAACACACAACTCTATATTACTGTGTTTTTTCCCACTCAGAAATGTTCTTACCAATGACTGTTAAATATTCTTGCTGTCATAGGAGATTTGAGTGTAAATACTGGTTTTGGTTAGTTCTTTGTTCACATCCTCTGCTTGTAATATGGATTGGAAGCACAGGTGACTGGGTTGATAGATTTGAATCAGTGTTCTGTTATCTGCAACAGTCCCCAGTACAAAAGCTCATATTAAGTATTGTTACAATATTTGTCATCAACGGTGCCTTTGGCAACAGGAAAGGTACTAAATGCATTTTGACATTTTGTGACAAATATGACTATTTAATGAGATTAGACCAACAGAACAACCTGGAGATTAAGTAGGTTGGTGACAGGTGAAGACAGCTTGAAGACAGGCTGGAAAAACTCTTGAAAATCTATATCGTTCTTGAAAAGTACATCAGACTACTCAGAAATTTAGTTTGACCAAAGTTAGAAAGAACACTTGTTTTCTATTTTACCAACCTGAACCACATTTCTTTAGTTCAGTTTTGATTTTTGGCTTCAAATAAATCCAAAAACCTTAAGAGACACTAAATATCAAGATGCTGGGCCTCTTTGCTGATGCTGAGCCCAGTACTGCTGTTGACATGTATTGATTGATGTGGATTTCTTTGACTTTTCCATAAAATTCAGTGAGTAAATAGCTGCTGTACTAATTTTTCAATTTTGAAAAATATTTTAACCACTCTGAATAAACAGCACATTTCACACAAACATGTTTACTGACAGTTATGAAGATTTGGCCTCACTACAATTACTGATTGATTTGTGTCAAATTAGGTAAAGTATTTTGAGCCAAAAAAGGGGGAAAAAAGACAAAAACATACAGAATTGCACAGCTTTATTTCCAAATTGAAGTCAGGTTAACTGGATGATGTACAAACATTTACAGGAATGTCATGTCATTCCAGCAACAAACTGCAACTAGACCCCACTGGGCAATTAGGTCGATTGTATTGCACTCAAAGAAAAACTACTCGGAAAAAAATAGATAGATGCCTGGCTAGAGTGAAGACTCAGCAGAGTAATCTAAGCCTATGTATACACAGGCGGTATGCTATTTTCTCTCCACTAGTTTTTTTTTTGCTTAAAGAAGGTGGGCCTGATGTTATTTTCAGCTGCTGGGGCTGTGGCATCTTACTCAACGTTATAAATCTTGCTCCCAGATCTGGACATGTGAGATTTAAACCTATGGATATCACAGCTGTCATTAGTACTGAAACAATTTTCACTAGAATAGATTTTTGTAGGAAAATGTTTGTTCCATATAAAACAAAATTTTCTGCTGGTCTGTCAGTTTCAAACACAACTGTAATTAAAAAATTAAAACCTGTTATGATAAGGGCGTAGCTGAATGTCTTAACATTGCTATAACAGAATGCCTGAAACTTTCATTTAAAAAATTATTTTTTACATCATGGTTGTATTTTTTATATGCTAAAATAAAGTTAAATTAACAGATAAATTCCACACAGAATCTTTCTAATAACTGGAAGCAGTTTATACAATTTCATTTTGCAGGAAAATTCAAATTGTTTGAGAATTTTCTTAGAATTCAAACCTACATTTTGAAATATTGGCATTTCCCATGAAGTTCCCATTCTAACTCTCCCACTCTGCTAGATGTCACCGAATCAGTCTTGAACACTGCATTATCAGATATCAAAAAAAAAAAAAAAGCCATTTTCTCAGAAGGTAGCTTCTTTTGCTCTAGTGCTGGAGTATGAAATATTTTCCTGGGTATTCTTCTCCTGCATGGAAAGTAGAGAGCGCAGCATGAAAAGGTAATGCTATGCCCAGGGCACAATGCATACAAAGGGGGATGCTGAGTTGAATAGGGATGGGGCAGGAGAGACACAGATGCACACCACATGATTCAGATTCTTGTGCCACATCAGCTCACGGGAATGGTGAGAAACAAAATCCTCCTGCCTCTCCTGCTTTCCCAGTAAATCTACATCAGACCGCGTCTATTCCCACTGTTTTTTTCTTTATTTGGGTTGGTAGCTATATATTATTTTCCCACTTGGGGATGAAAGTCAGGGTACATTAAGGTAGCAGCTGGGTCAGTGGATATAGCAGCATGACATTTTAAACATCCCTATTGGGCTCAACTACTATAAAGAAGGATACAGTATTAGTTAATAATGTAAAGAGTTGCCCAAAGCAGCAGGTACAATAGAGATCATGTGGTCTTTGGGATGGTAAATCTGTTACACCCCATTCTTGTTTTCCCTTTCCAGAGGCTGTAACACAGTCTTACAGGACTGCAAGAGATATTTCAAGTGAAATCCAGTGTCTCTGCATTTCTCATTTTTGGTTATTTAATTGTATTCTGCAGTTTCTTCTGGCTTTTCTGCAGGAAATTTTGATTCAGGAAAGTCTGATTCAGGGAGGCAAATAGTTGAATCTGTCCTTCCAGACACACTGTAAGCAGAAATGTCTAGAGGAATATTTTTAGAGTTATTCTTGAGGTAACATATACAAAAACCAAAAAGGTGAAGCCAGCTGAAAACATATTCAGTAGGAAATTAGAGGCACTCAGTTAACCAAAGTGAATCAGAAGGACCATATAAATTTTGCTATTACAAATCCCTCATTCATGGTAAAGTCATGCTTCACATATATATACATATGTGAATATATATTGTGTTGTGTATATTTTTGAATGGTCCAATAAGAAAAAACCCTACATGCTCACTGAAAGTCTTAAATAAAATGTACACAAACTCCTAACCTATTTAACCTCTCTGGTTTTATTGAAAAATGTGAGCATTTTTGCTAATGTATATAAACCCTAATGAAATTTTTATGTTTGGATTTTTCTCTAATTTGGTAGCTGAGTCGTAGCTGTCCAAGCAAATGGTGAGGCCTTACAAGCGGAGATTTCCGGGAAATAGTCCCTGTCTATGTATTTCTCTGTTCCTCTGTCTTTCTCTTGTCAAGTGTGTGCTCGTGTAATCCAACCTTTTGAAAGCAGATTTTACATACACCTCCCAGTTATTGGAATAAGTGCTGAGAACAAACTCAAAGCCTCCAGGTCAACCCCGATTTCAGAGTTCAGCAGCAGTGGAACCAGACCTAAGACTTTGTGATTTCTTGGTTTGTGTAGGGGGGGAAGAGAGACGCAAACAGGGACAGCAACGGCCAAAGGAAATCACAGTTCTTCGGTATTTACATTTGGCTCCCACTGTCCAGCACTGATGTACTCCTGGTATCTTTGTGGTTTTGCTTGGTGTGCTTAATCAAGTGATAAATATGAGATAGTTGTATAGTATGATAAGCTTATGTAAAAAAACGAATCTGTTTAAGCAGAGTAAATTAAAGCTTTGTTTCTTATTCCCGTAACAAGAGTCCATTTAATTTATCTTAATTTAATTCATCCCGGATATAAAGACTGCTGTACAGACAAATAAAGACACTCCACATACTGTTTCTGTTTGTCATTACCAGAAAACTATCTCAAAAGACATCTGTTAACATTTTTAATCAAATTGTAATCTGCAAGGGAATTTTCAACAAGTGAATTAGTTTGTTTATATTATATGTTCCTCAGAAATCTTTACCATTTGGATTTGATATGCTTAAAAGAAAACATTTTGTAAAAAGATTAGATTCACACGGTGAGGCCGCATCATCCACAGACATGACCCATTTTTCTTTTTAAAACCCAAATGGCTTTACAGAGTTAGGAATTTGCTGTCTGTGCAAGCAGTGAGCTTGCAAGTGCTGCTGCAGGCAGGGAAGCCTCCAGATGACACAGGACACCGTCTATCACCCCGGAGCTGCTGGCAGACCCAGCGCACACAAACCTCAAAGGCCTAGGCAGCAACAAGTGCAGATGGATAGCCCTCTGCAGCTGCCTCTCCTCCATGGCATGCCAGAGAGGCTACAAGTCTCTCTTAATTTGGATGACAACGGTTAGATGTCTAGCTATACGCCGCAACTTCACAGCATTCTCTTGCAACATCTTCCCACTTCAATCTTCCCGCTTCATTCATCAATTTGAATTCATCTTTCTTGAGCATGATGGCTCTCATACTCAACACCACAACTCGGGTCATACCTCTGCCTTGTCATTTATACTTCTTTTCCCATATAGGAACAGCCACACGTCAAACTGCCAGGAATCACCAACAACTGCAAAGTTTATCTCATCCTCCCTTTTCATAATTTCTTAACTGCGTACCCATGCATTCTGACATCCGGGACAAAGTTTTCTTCTGATTGGTTTGGATTTCCACTCCTAGTACACTTTAGTTCTGCTATTGATATTCCTTCTCTGTGGTTAATCATCCAATTAAGTTAGGATACCTTTCTCACAACTTTTTTCCATTCACTTGAATATAAATTCCAGAAAGTTTTTTCACCTATTTCTTAAAGAAATTCCAAGTTTCCTTTGTATTTCAGTCCCAGAGCTCAACATGTAACATCATTAGCCTATTCCTTTAGTTTATCAATATTTTCCCATTGAAGTCCAAGATATGAGTTATAAGTGTACTTATGTTTAGTCCTATTCACTACTATTAAGTTCTACTTTCTCCAAGTGATTTTGATAAGAAAAGATTATTTTTTGTACCTATCTTATTACTTATGTCTTCATAATCTGTAACCCATTTACCTGACTTACTTTTACTTGTACCTCAACCTTCATTGAACAGCATATAGTATTCAACACCTGTGTTCCAGTTGGAAATATTATATTTCTCTTAGCCTGTAATACTTACGTTCATTTCCTAAAGAAAAAATTCTGGCTCATCCATTTTTGGGGTCTTTGAAGTACCAACAGTTCAGTCCTGTCATGTAATTCACAGAATCACAGACTTACAGCTTTGCTGGGCCTGGAAGGCACCTCTGGAAATCATTCGGTCCAACTTCCCTGCTCAAATCAGGGTCATCTAGAGCAGGTTGTTCAGCATCATGTCTGCTCAGGTTTTGAATAAATCCGCAGACTGAGATTTCAATACCTCTCCGGGCAATCTGTTCCAGCATTTGACCACCTTCACAGTAAAAAAAAAAAAAGGTTTTTTTCTTATGTGTAAATGGAATTTCCTGTATTTATTTTTTATAACTGGACAGCTTTTCTTATTCACTTGGTACAGAGTTGAGCTAAAGGCAGGGAAAAGCAACATTTGTTTTGACCTTCTTACATGGAGGGGAAGGCATTTTTATTAAAAAATGTACTGCCTTTTCAGGTAAACCTCATACCTTTAAATAAAACAAGACCTGTTGTTTTTCAGAAGGAAAGAACTGGCGGTAGGAAAAGAGTAGAAGATTGGCAGAAGAGAAGGAATAGTCTAGCAAATCAGCAGAGAAAAGCTCGCAGCTGGAGTTGGAGCAAAAGTAAGAAGTTGACTCAAGAAGTTTACTCACAGGGTCATTCAGAAGACTAGTTGAGAACTAAAAGGGATGGGTGAAATCTTTGTATTACTGAACACGATATCGAGACTTCTGGGATATGAACAGTATAGGGGTGTTATCTGACAACTTTTTAAAATTATAAGTTTTCACACTTTTGCAGGCCATCCTTTCTCTAATATAAAACCATTAAAGTCAAAACTCCAGATCTTTAAGCCTGAAGCTGTTGAGTTCCTCCAGTTCTGCAACCCTTCATAATGAAGCCATGAGGAAGGTGTAAAGACAAGCCAGTGATTTTGGCAGCTCATAAATTCAGGGGGGAACTTTTGTACAGGTTGCTGAGCTGTGAGTGGAACCACCATTTGGAGCAAGAGAATATCCTGGAACACCTCTATTTCTCACACCCTCAGAGAGCACACAGAGCACATACTGTTCTGCCTGCTGAAACCCAAACTTTACCTTTAGACTTGTCTTGTAGAGGACCATAGTAGGCAGAAGAGTATTTTCTGCTGCATGAACCTCATATGACAAGAAAATCTATAATTTATCCTAATCTCTGAACCCAATGTTTTTAAGGACTTCATTTTCACCTTCCAGTTTTGAAGCCATGGACATATAGTTAATGTAACTCATCTGTTTTTCTCATGCTTTGTTCTAGGGACTTTAAGATCTTGCAGTCACAGTGTCAAGGTCTGTCCTGTAATTCAGTACTTTCTTCTATACGGAACCATGCTACACTCAGAGTCTTACTCTACTAGCACTGCAATCCAGACAAACAAGTCCTTCAGGCTCTCTCTACAATACCTAGACTGTATTTCATTCCGGGTTTTGTGGGGTTGTTTTGGGGTTTTTTCTGAGGTCGTTTTGGGCAATAACAGTGTTTACTTCCAGCTCAGCTGTGGCATGTCCTGGTCACAGTGAGGAATTCCATTCACAGCAGAGGAGTCACTGCAGGAATATCTCTATTATCCTAATAAAGTTCATTGTAGTTACCAGAGAAATAATATTCTGATAGTTTTTATGTCTTGGATCCAAAGCAGCTGTCACTTCAAACAGCAAATTTACAAGCCTTGAATGTAACTGATATTACAAAAGTGCAACTTTCCTCACATTCTCCTCTTTCCTGGTAGATAAAGGTCATCCTTCAGAGATGTCAGCACTTCTTCCTTGCTCAGAGTGCCAGAAGGTGGAAATCAGCAACTGCTCTTAAGTAAGGGACATACATCCTTCAATATGGACTGAGCAAACCAATGCATTTCCAGTGCAGCCCTTGGTCATTTTTGGTCATGGCAAGTTTAAGACTAATGAGCAGGGTTCCATATAGCCATAACAATTCCTCAAGCTAGTTTGTCCTCAAGAGCAATTATGTTTAAGCTATTTTTAAATTGCAAAGGGAAAAGAAACACTCCTAGTTTCCTATTCTCATTAGGATGTCTGCAAAGTTGTTGGCATTCTAGCCTCCAGCAGTCAGAAACTGCTGTGTCATTTGGCTTTCCTTAATGCTTCCCATGTTAGAAAGGAACTAACTGAAGTGCTTCAACAGCTAAAAGAGAAGAAAATATACCAGGACAATTAATATCAAGTAGCAAGACTGGCAAGAAGAAAATGTAAGTGATGTGGCCCACCTTCCTCTGTGCTTTATAGACTAAGGGCTGAAGGGGCCAGGCACATGTTGTACCCTAGTTCTTCTTGTGCTCTGCCTTATGCTTCAGCATACCGCAGCTTTAGACAATAATTTCTGCCATCCAATCACTTCCTGTACAGTCTGTGTCTATGTTTGCTGTCCTCATTCCTCACCAAGCAGATTTGTTCAAACGTCTCAGACTTTCCCCTCCTTGCCACTTGTATGGCTTTTTTTTTTTTACCATTTTCTTGCTGACGTGACCCTCTCTAATACTTTATAAATGAGCACATGTACCTGGGTTGATCTATCTCAACACCCTTTACAACTATAATGGCACCCACCAGCAATATTTGAAGCACCTAACCTGAGAGAGGAATTCAATGTATCTATTTTCCAGCTCCCAGCAGCACCACCTAAAACAGAGGACACCTCCTTGTTCAGCCAGATGGTTGCAAGTTTTTTAAAGTTATGGGCTGCATGTCCTAAATACTAACTCGTACTCAGAGAGAAACTTGCAGTATCACAGAAAATCAGCACAACTTAAGGCCAAAACTCTGATTTCTAGATGCAACTGTATCAAACTTAAGTGACTAGTCTGGGTGGTCTGGATTTAAGTAAGCGCTGATGATCAAAACATCTGAATATCATGTTGTTGACTTCTCTCTTTCCCAGTAATCTCTACAAAGATTTATAAAATTTACAGTAAATGAAATCTGAACTCACAAGAAATGAAAAATCCAGTTACTCTTTTCACATCTATTTGATTTTGAACCTCATCATACACCACATTCTGTTCAGATTTTTAAAGTCAGTAGTACTAGAGCTACCCTTAAACTAGAAACCCCATATTAACATTCCCAGATATCCATCCCACCATCATGAAAAGACATGGCCAATACTGGTGGCACTGTGCCAGCTGGTTGATTTTACATTAATAAGTAAATGGCATGTTGACATTTTATCTCTTCATCAGTAAGACATAACTAATAATATTTTATTGGACTAACTAAAATAATAATAAAGAGGTAATGCATACAACTTCAATGGATGAAGTTGTCTATCTGTTCTTCCTCCCTTTTTCAACAAGAAGCAAACCTGGAGGATGTGCTAATATTTGTGCCTACAATCGACAACAAATACAGATAGTGTTATACTATTGCTTTCTTATTTTCTCAATATTAATATACATTGTATGTCCTCTGAAAGATTCTGGTACAATGTAAGACTTTAATGCAATGTGAGGGTTTTTCTTGTTTTATGCATTGTGGTGAGCTGTTTATTGCACCATGATTCATATTTCACCAAAACTCATAAAAAGGAGAGAACAGCAACAAGTCCATACTGAAAAAATGCAAAATCCTGTTGCTTTTCTGGGAAGTCTGAGCCCTATGCAATTCTTACGAGTACAGCAACTATTTCCAGTGCTGCACTGTAGTTAGAGAGACAAGTTTTTGAGGCTGAATGATCACCACAAGCAATGTAGCACAGTAGCTTAGCACCATGTCATGCCCAATTAATCTTGCCAAGAATGCACTATTCACCCAGGTATTTCGGCGATGTGCCCAATGCAGCCATGAACCATGAGAGTATTTCCACCAGGTTCTGTGCTTTGCTGTGTGGATCCATCCCTTGAGTTAGGTGGTATGACTAGCTATTAGCACAAATATTTTATTAAAATTGATAAAGAGGGAGGTTTTGTTTACTTCCATGTGAACACTCTCCTTAGTTCCATACTCTAACCAGTAACGTGAACTTAAAATACTTATGTACTTCAAGAGAATTTGTAAAAGAGCTTGCTGGAAGGTGCAGGGAAATTGATCATCTCCAGATAGTTCCATTAACTGTGCTGTTTCTCGATGGAGAGTAGCAAGCTCAGAATCATTAGATATTAAAAGTTAGTTTCTGGTTAACACAACATAAGATTTTATTACAAATACAAGCTAGTTCCAATTGTTTTCAATCTAGCAGCAGCTCCTTAGGAAACTTTGATCAGACATTGACTGCATCCATTGATTTTCAAGCTGAGAATTTTTCCTAGCTGAAAATGTTGCATGCTTCCTTCTGATTAAGAAAGCACTTCCAAAGTGCTTCCCAATAGATCATCTGAAGTGAAACTTTGCCTAGGCAATTTTAAAAATATCAGCAGTTTTGAGTAGTTTGGCAGATCTCTAATTCTTTCATTACTGTCATTACTGTCATTATTTCGCCTCCCAGGCTCTTCAAAATGTGGAAACTAAGCTGGACCTGTTTTGCCCAGCACAAGAGCGTGTGTAATCACCAGCTATGATTCCAGAGACCAAGATCAGGTGACTGGATGTGGCTGCTGTTGTGTTTTGTGGAAGAAAAAAAGAAAACAGCTGCCCTAGAATGGCTGAAAGTACAAAATTTTAGAAATCTGCAGCACCTTCAGTGTTAACCTCAAGTTACACTGTGAGCTATAAGAAAGCTGTTGGGGAGCCTTAAAATACTTGTCACACTGAGGAGAATGATATCCTACAGTTAGCAAGGCAAAACCACAATGGACCTACTGCCAGTATCATCTGCCATCACAGAACCACCATGTTCCTGACACCATGGTATCTTTAGGAATAAACACATTTCTATGCCAATGGGGATAAAGCTGTTCTATTATATATGTATAACATTGAAGGTGTAATTGCTTTTAATTATTTTTTTTAGTAATCTCTATAACTGTACTATTAGTGTGAAATAAATTGTATTTATATATGGCTGCAATTACTGACTCAGACCTTCCCATGGAACTTACGGTCCTGGGAGCAGAACAACAGTTTTCAGACAACTTTCTCTGCACACTAGGAGTGAATCTGATTCCTCAGAAACTTTGCTGAAGTAAACATTTATATAAATTACAAAACATTGTGGGAAATAGCTTGTGTGGTAAAAAGAACCCAATAAAACTTAAAACTTAAAACCCAACAAAAAATATAAAATGCAAAGCCATATAGCTGCATGATATGTTAGTTAACATATCAGTTTTATATAAAATATTTATGTTCATATAGAACAGTAAAGGAAATACAACATGAACTAGTTACAATTCACAATTAAACCGGCCTGACTAGCTTTTCTTATTTAAATAATCAATTCAAGTTCATTTCTGTGCAATTTATTTAGGGAAAAAAAACTTCTTGTGGCTGTTGTGTTTTCACCTATCAGGGTTTAGAGGCCATCCTGCGCCTAACACTGGACAAAAGCTAGAATAAAAAAATATAAAATATGTAATCTCTGCCCCAAAGAGGTTACAGAGAAAGATCTTTTTCATAGCCCCTTGCATCAGTTCAAAGAAAAAGAGCTGAATACATTGTCATTCTCTTTTTTGACCATAGCCTTGAGAGTCCTAACCATCCCTGGACCCTTGCTACACTTTCTCGGACAATATGTCCATGGATTGTGAATAAGAGATCCTTTGTACTCTGCCCTCTTCTCCTTGCATTTCTTCCCAATAAGCCAAACTGAGGTTCAGCATTGTCTTGTACTGTCTTTTGTCAGTGGCAAAACTGAGTCACCCTGGTTTAGTTTCCTCCCTTTTTTAGCTTCTCAGGAACCATTTAGTATTATCGGAAAATATCCTCCTTTTTTTTTTTTTTTTCTCCTTCAGGTTACATTCCCAGTTTCTATAACCATCTTCCACTGAGTTACAAAGATTTGCTACTGCTAATTCCTGCAGAAAAGGAGCTGTAGGCAAATTTAGGCACTTAAGTAAGGTACTTAATAGTATAGATACTTCAGGGTTTCTGCATATTAAATGGGAAGAGAGGATTAAGTAGCACTTGGATGAGTAGGACTCAGGTCATCTAATTTTAGATAACCACAGTATAAATGTTTATCATCTGAGCTAGTCATTCTAGACTCTTTTCATTGTCAATGGAAGGAAATAATCATCTGCATTACACTCTCAAGGTACCTAAATCAGATATCTGAAGTGTGGTAAAGTGTTCCTACATATCTCTCTTCATATCTGTCCCACTACAGAAGTTTAGTACAACTACAGCCCTTACCTGACATGAAGTGGTATCTCTGCACAGAATCCCTGCTTGGACAAAGCAGAATGTATCACCAGTTGCTGTACAAAAATAAGCATATAGTTCTCAAAGGAGCCCTATGCCAAACTACTTCAATTTATATACTTTTTTAAAGGAATTTATTACAAGTGTGTTATTTTCCAAAAGTCAGATTCTGTACCTCTCTTTCACACAAAGTTAGGATCTTAATAATATCCACCTCTCATTGGCCAGTTCCTAGAGAAAATATATTTTCTATTGTGAGAAAACACAGCTGAATATTGCCTTAAGTTATAATTACAGATTAATTATGTTGGAATGTGGTTTTAGCTAAGGTGGAATACATGGGGCAAGTGCATAATATTCTTTACAAAAGAGGCAAAAAATATGAAAGATGACAAGAAGCTTGGAGTTTGTAAATAGGACTATAGGATACAATTTAACTGTGTAATTCATTTTAATTAATACTAATTTACTCTTGTCTTCTGGTACTTGACCTTTGAGCATGAGATGCTTCATATCTTAGTTGTTATGCTTGCCCCTAACGTTACCAGAACAAATCTGTTCTACAGAATGCATTGGCCTATACCACGTTTCTCTGGTTCTGAATTGAATGCTTTCACTGAACTTTTGACTTATCTTTGCATAAGATGAGTTCTATGAAATCATTTGAAGAATTAAATTCTGGTCCTACTACAACCAAAACCAAAACTTTGCCTAATTTCCGTGATGCCAATCATAGAATCATAGAATCATAGAATCATCTATAGAATCATAGAATCATCTATAGAATCATAGAATTATAGAATGGTTTGGGTTGGAAGGGACCTTTAAAGGTCATCTAGTCCAACCCCCTCTGCAATGAGCACAGACATCTTCAACTAGATCAGGTTGCTCAGAGCCCCATCCAACCTGACCTTGAATGTTTCCAGGGATGGGGCGTCTACCACCTCTCTGGGCAACCCGTGCCAGTGTTTCACCACCCTCATTGTAAAAAATTTCTTCCTTATATTTAGTCTGAATCGACCCTCTTTTAGTTTAAAACCATTTTCCCTTGTCCTGTCACTACAGGTCCTATTAAAAAGTCTATCCCCATCTTTCCTACAATCTCCCTTTAGGTATTGAATGGCCGCAATGAGGTCTCTCTCCTCCAGCCTGAATAACCCCATCTCTCTCAGCCTTTCTTCATAGGAGGGGTGTTCCAGCCCTCTGATCATTTTTGTGGCCCTCCTCTGCACCCTCTCTAACAGGTCCATGTCTTTCTTGTGCTGAGGGCTCCAGAGCTGGACGCAGTACTCCAGGTGGGGGTCTCACCAGAGCAGAGTAGAGGGGCAGAATCACCTCCCTCGATCTGCTGGCCATGCTTCTTTTGATGCAGCCCAGGATACAGTTGGCCTTCTGGGTTGCGAGCGTACATTGCCAGTTCATGTCCAGCTTTTCATCCACCAGTACCCCCAAGTCCTTCTTGGCAGGGCTGCCCTCAATCCCTTCATCCCCCAGCCTGTATTGATACTGGGGATTGCTCTGACCCATGTGCAGGACCTTGCACTTGACCTTGTTGAACTTCTTGAGATTCGCATGGGCCCACTCCTCAAGCCTGTCAAGGTCCCTCTGGATGGCATCCCTTCAACTGCACCACTCAGCTTGGTGTTGTCTGCAAACTTGCTGAGGGTGCACTTGATCCCACTGTCTGTGTTGTTAATGAAGATATTAAACAGTACTGGTCCCAAGACTTCACCGAATTTACTGTGCATTTCCCAACATTACAAATCTTCTTTTTCTGCCATTATGGTACTGTACTTACACATAAGCAACTTAGGAAGTAGTTTGTAAGCTGTCTTATTGTGTCTTATCGTTGGAACAGTATTTACGAGTAACAATCAAGACCTGATTCCATCAAAACTTTGACTCAACTCATCAAGTCTATGGTGAGTTCTACTTAATGATGAGGTACATGTGTTCAAGTTCTCTCTAAACACTAAGGAGAAAACAAGATGTTTTTGTTATGGAAAATAGTCAGACTTCAGAAAAGTTACAAAACTGAAACATGGATTCCAAAATATTTCTGAAATGCAGCCACAATGCCTCACAGGATTACATAATAGGACAATTCATGATCCCACCTTCATGTCTAGACAGTGTCTTTCCTGAACTACATCTCCCATCGTTCACCACAGTCTATCACAGTTAATCAGTTCAGTCATAGGCAATAGTGCGTGACTGGTAATAAAGTTTGCAGGTCTGGTACTGGGCATAGAAATGCAAAGAGGTTCCTAGGACAGGCAACACCAAGTGTCATGAAACACCACATTAGCACCACAAGAGGATCAAAATATTACTTTTTTCTTTCAGACAACTTTTTGAAGTTTGGAGTGGTTTGTGTGAAAATAAAAAAGATATTTTTTAATAAAATCTTCACTTTTCAATGAGAAAAGTTTATCAACAGCTCTACAGGTTATGCATTTCACAGACTAACTGTAAGAAGCGGCATTAAATGAAGTTTTCTCAAAGACAACAAATAGGCAAATAACCAGGGCACAGAAAGAAAGCTGTTTTGAACAAGGATGCAGAACAAACCCATTCGCCTTTGGTTTTCACAGAGGCACTGATGACTTAGGCTTATTAAGATGTTAGTGAAAAGACCTACAACAATACATGGTTTGTCTGCCGCAAAAGGTCAGAAGGCTGACTCAGGCATGGAAGTATTTAAACATCTGTTTTCAAGGAGTACAGATGAATTTAAATGTTAATACTTAGTGACTAAAACACTCCTTCAGTAAAACGTATTGTAATTCATATATTTCCTCTGTGATTTTCACATGACAGCGATTCAGCTGTGTTTTCTTTCCTGAGAAAAACAATTTATCAAAGCACAGCCAAGTAATTTAAAAATTAGAATATTCATGCATCAGTACTAAAACTATTAATTACTTGAAAAATGCACTTAATTGCCCACTTAAAAATTTGAGGATTATAAAAGTATTTTCAGCTGCTGTTCTGTTGGTAAAAATGTTTAAAAGACATTTCCATTTACTTTTTTCCAGATCTAAAAGCATTCAGCACTGTACATAACTCATCATTCAGCACTGTACATAACTCATCATTCAGCACTATGCATAACTCATCATTCTCTAAGCCTATAAGTTCTAGCTGACTGCAGTTCTGACTTTAGATCTCACTCGTGCTATCTTCCAGTAACATCATTCTAGATAGTATTCCTTTCTCTATATAAGTCTACGTAGAAAGGGCTTTTATACAACAATAACCATGGGGAATTTTTAAAGGTTTTTAATGTCTTAAGAAAATGTTAATGTTAAAGTCTTCAAGATACAGAAAGAGGAATTCTATCTGAGAAGCAACTAGACATATTACTAGTTCTGTAGAGGTTTCCAAATGTAGCTGTCAGCAGGTACTTGAAAAACACATATTATGCAGACATTGTTCAGGTGAGGTCCTGCAAGGATCAGTCTTCCATGCCACATGACTTTCCTACTAATGAACTAAAAACATAAGCTCTTACTACTAGAGATTGCAAATAACACAAATATTAGAGGTATAATTCATAATAATCAAGAGTTATGTTGCCCATTTCCAGTGACATAAAGAAAAACAAGTTTTTCAAGTATCACCAGACTTGAAGTCAGAAACCTATGATAGGGCACTCTATCCTTGGAAGAAACATGTCTGAGAAAGACTTGGGGGTCATGGTAGATAACCAACCTGAGAAACCTGAGCTCCAGCAATGACCTGGTAGCTGGAGAAATAAAAACTGTCCTTGGCTGCACAGCTGGCATGGTGCTGCACATCTGGAACGGTGCTGCTGGATGCTGGGTTTAAGCCAAAAGCTGCTCAGCCGGAGGAGGTTCAGAGGAGAGCTCTATGAATGATTACAGCAGTGGGTCATAGGCTTTTCTCCCCTGTGACCCTCCTCCCAGAACTGCCATCCCTCTGCCATTTCTACTTTTGAGACTGCAATTTCAGTGGGGACAACAAAGCCTCATTCAGAAACCACTACATTACAGGGCTGAAAAACATGTCTGGGACTGGAGGACACAGACTTCAATCTAGGTAACTCAAAGGCATATGGTAGTACTGCTTGTTCAAAGGCTGTAATTATTTACACAGGGAACAGAAACTTGATAATGGAGGACTTCACAAACAGAGATATGACAAAGTTATTCTGCTAGGCAGAATTAGCCAGTCTGGTTTTCCTTTTGAGCAATCAAATGAGGTACTGCAATGATTTATCAACAACTACAATATCTCTTAATGACACTTTTAAATCAAGTTTTTTCAAAAATAAAAAAATACTGCACTTCAAACAGGACTTAATTCAGAGAACGCATATGGCCAGGTGTAGGAATTGAATGTTCAGAACGATTCTTCAGCCTCTTCAGTTCATTAGTAGCCTACTTTCAATCGCAGTAATATGGGACTATGCACACCAAGCATATGCTCCATCTTATTGTCCTTTAGACAGCTTGCAGCGTAACATTCGCACCCCAGTCCCTGTTATCTTCAGCTCCTTTTGTAGTCAACAGAGAGAAATAGGGACTTTGAGAGTGTGACTTGTCTGACCGCACATAGATTTCCACTTGTCGCGAATGAGTGGTTTTGCGGCCGCTTAAAGAATCACTGGCAAAGGTATCAGCAAGAAGCGAGTTTAATAGAAATCTATAAAAGCGCGACTTAACAGAATTCAACGGCAAGGTTCACTCTATTACTCATTACATGGATTAAGTATACACAGGGAAAATCATGTCAGAATTGTGTTGGAATGATTTATAGAAAGACCGAGGACAAAAGGGTAAGGAAGACCCTCCCGTTGAGTCACGAGTATCAGAGAATACCTGGCTGGATCCAATCTTAGTCTCAGACTTGGACAATGGTTTGTGTCTGTCGTGGTTTAATCTGGCAGGCAACCAAATACCACAGAGCCGCTCGCTCACTCCTCCCCCCGCCCCCAGCAGGACGGGGAGAGAATCGGAAGGGTAAGAGTGAGAAAAACTCGTGGGTTGAGATAAAGACAGCTTAATAGAACAGAAAAGGGAAAATAATAATAATAATAATAGAATATACAAAATGAGTGATGCACAATGCAATTGCTCACCACCTGCGCTGACCAATAACCAAGTAGCGATCGGTACTTCCTGGATCATACCTACCATTCATATACTGACCATGACGTCACATGGTATGGAATACCCCATGAGCCAGCTGGGCTGGCTGTCCTGATTTTGTTCCCTCCCATCTTGTGTACCTAGCTCAGTCAGTAGGCACGGGAGCTGTCCTTGGACTAGGAGGGCACTTAGCAACAACTGAAAACATCAGTGTGTTATCAACATTCTCCTCATACTAAATCCAAAACACAGCACTAGGAAGAAATTTAACCCTATCCCAGCCAAAACCAGGACAGTGTCTAATACAAAAGGGATAAGGAGACCCTCTCGTAGAGTCACGAGGTTCAGAGTAGACCCCCTTGCTCTCTAAATTCCTTCTCAGAGAGGAGTCTAGGTGCAGCTGGATCTACCCCTAGTCTCAGACCTGGGCAACGGTTTATGCCTAAGAGATTATATGTATTTAACAGCAATTTAAAGTTCGTTCACAGTTTTGAAGTAAATCATGAAATTCTAACAACACTTAATCATTAACCAATTCGGCAGTTACAAAGTGAGGTAGTCAAGTTTACTGCAACTACTAAAGTAACTTAACTACAGAGCATGCTTATCATTGATTATCTAAATCAATACACATAAACACACACACACAAAAGATCTAGGTCAATTCATATATATGAATATGGTACCAAAGCCAGATAAGTTTATAAAGGCCTAAAGCTAAATAAATTTATAAAGGTATACCTGTTAAAAATTCCCCTCAAGTCTCATGAAATACTCATGTTAAATGCCTTGGGATTTCTCAACGGACGAAGGGTTGAGCCCCAAGGAATGTCTCGGCCAAGGAGTGTTTTAACCCAGGTCCCGACAATCCTCCAAATCTCACAAACTTGAGAGTTTGTGACCTCTGAGAGGCGTCCCACTCAGAGGGAGATTCTAGGTGCAGCCCGCTGCGGTCCAGGAGAGCTCAGAGTCTCACTAAGGAACACTGTTTATAGGTTCATCAAATGATCAGCTTTAGTCATCTGTGACAATTCCCAGGATTTCAACAGCAATGGTGCCATTCCACTTGAGTTACAACTCAGATAGGGGTGTCAGGGAACGAAGGATTATCCCGCACTTTGTCCCCCACCTGGGTTAGGTAACGAAAGTTCTGGTATGGTCAGTGCAGTTCCTCACTTTGGCCATGCAAGAGTTTTGGGAACAGTCAAGGAACGCTTTGCTGCCCAACTCATTACAGGAGAGCCAAAGTTTATCAGGAGTTCCTGAGGTCATAGAGTGACCCTGGGAAAAAGGGGGGAAGAAATGCACCACCACACCACTTCATGTTGAGATGATTCATTATTAAAAAACACTTTTTTTTCTCCATCGACTATACAACCAGCTTAGATGAAAATATCTGTATTGTAGGTGTCTATATCTGGTCTGATGAATGTCTTTCCACCAGAGAGTCTTTCCACCAGAGATAAGGAACAAACACAAACCCTTGAGTCCTAGACGCTGTGCAAAACTGCTCCTGTTTTTTCCACAGCTGAGCTCTGGTTCTGTCAGAATTTTAAGATTTTCTTCACATGCACAAATTTTTGACACAGTGGATCATTTAAGTTGAGATATTCATCCACAAGAAACAGGCTGGCAAAGCTGATCATGTGGTGACAGGTTTGGATCAGATTCTACTTGCTTCCTGAGGTGAGGGAGTTGTTACCCACCCGGATCTGAAGGATAAGAGGCGTTATGAAGGACTGAAAAGGTCTATAAAGAACTGAAAAGGTCTATAAAGGATGAAAAGTCTTTATAAGGTGAAACAACGTCAGTGTAAGTGTGTTTGGAGATAGAGCAACTGCAGCATCCATCCTGAGAAAGGTTTCAATTCATAATCATTTCTCTTCGTTAGTTCCATAATAAAATTCAACCCTGGGAAGAAAACAGAGGGTGTTTCTGAAGACAGAAACCCTGTCAAGAACAGTTTTCTTCCAGTGTTTCCATGTGTATTGTCCAGGCAATACCTGGACATAAATATGAAGAACTAAGAAGGGGATATAATTTTTCTTCAGAAACTCCAGTTTCAGTCTGGACACCTTAAGAGGTACAAAAAGTTTTGGGCAGTACTTTTTATATAATCAGTCAATCCACACCCTGTCATAACTATTGCCAGCTTTGTTTTTTCCCACTGGAATATTAGATCTCAAAGCCTCATTGTTTTAATGAGCAGAACCTTGGCATTATTAAAATAATTTTAATTGTTTCCTCATAGATGGTCTTTTGAACAGTATCATCTGGCCTGGAAAGAGGCAAAATTCTTTCCTGTGTTACATCTGTAGGAAGAAAGAGGATAGGAATATGATTCCCTTTGTGGACAGATTTTGGGAAGTATATTTGGAAAAGGCACCAGATCACACAAATGACCATGTACGAGCATGGGCCAGATCAGCTGTTTGCTGGTAGCTGCCCACCTGATATGGGTGTTAAGACACAACTGGAGGCCACAGTGCTTTTAGCCATACAAGGCAAAAGTGGGATACATGGGAAGGGAGAGCAGGGAGCAGTTCCACACCCTCGGGACCATGCTGTCAGCAGACAGGGTCCTTGCACTGCATGCATGGGAGGCATAGAGCACGCTTTTGCCAGACCTGGAGTTAGCATGTTCTTAGCCCCAGCCTGCTCTGCTTATCAGTGTATTAGTGCACGAACAGCTGTATCAGCGCAGCAGAGGGAACAGAAAACTGTGACAGGTAAGAGTGGGCAGGGAAGGGCAGGAACATCTAAAGCCACTTTGCTGCTAGAAAAAATTTTGCATGGAATGACAGCCTCCGTATTCCCATCCTGCTTTCCAACTTCCCATAAATTGTCAAGTTACTCAAGCAGAAAAAAAAAAAAATCACCTATGTATACTTTTAAGCTTTTTAAAATTAGCAGGCAACTGAAAATTGCCTTACCTGGAGCTATGCACAAGGCAAACGAATCTTAGCAATGTCAAGCAGAGAGCAGTCAGTAATAACGAAGAAGAGCTATGCAATGTTATGAGAAGTAATTCACAGATCCCACCCCAACACCATTAGTCCTTGCTGACTCAGCATGAAGTATCTTCTTTGGTCCTCCCTCGGGGGGCTAGCTACATGTTGACCAACCTTTGGAGCTCAGTCAGCAGTTAGTAAACTGAAGTACCTTCAGTGGTATATGTGCTAAACCCAAGGGATGGGGCTCAACACTGTAGCAGTGATGGCTCCGTGGAGGTAGGATGCCCCTACCAGTCAGCAGAGGGAAACGTGCACAGCTAGTGTCCAGCTTTACTTATTCCAATGTACGGTCAGTAAGCTGAGCCAGAGTCATGCCACTCTTCCTCACCAACTCTAAATGAAGTTAGGGACTACTAGGTCAGCTGAACCTGTCAGAAGTAGCGAAACGAGTCCTGCTCAGTTGTCTAACATAATCTAGCATATTTCTGTGCAAGTATGTCATAAGGGTTTGCTGCTTGCTTGATCTGAATGCAGAAGACCCATGCTTGCAACAGTTTGTACAAAAAAAAAAAAAAGTGCACAGGTTGGCATTAAAAGGTGCCTTTCAACAGGAGCCTGAACCCATCTAACTGCCAGTGGCACTGGCCCCACATTTCCTGCTGACTCCGGTCATGCACTCCTGGTCTCTCCTTTGCACCACCTCTGGGGTTCATCTGAGTGTTTCATATGTTCGGGGCAGACTGTCTGTTTTTTCGCTTATCGGGTTATTCCTACCTTTTTAGCACACTAGTAAAAAGCTGCAGATTTGGAGGCAGTGGGCTGGGAAAATGCACGGTTGTCATTCACCAAAACCCACATTTCTACAACTGGGGTGCACTCACTGAAACTGGTAGGAAGTCAGTTTAAAATGGACACCAGGAAATACTTCTTTACTCAGAAGGCAGAGATCTTCTGCAATCTGTTGCTGCAGGAGGTTGGGTAGACAGAGAGTATTGGCAGGTTCAAAATTGGATCAAACTGGTTGACAGCAGGTCCAAAAAGAGAACAGGGAGGTATATGCCCTCTTCTAGCCCTTACCCAATGACACAGAGTGCATTTAATATGATCTTAGCAATTCATTACAGGCTTGTAGGAGTGCTGGCACTGGTACAAGAGGGGAAGCAGGACCACAAAATGGAAAATTGGAATTGGGACAACAAGCAATGTGAATGGTTAAGTGGAAACAGTCCTATTAATTTCAATAGAAAACTTAGGGAAAACTCTTCTTGTGACTCCTTTTTACCTTTTTTTAGAACTCTGTCCTGTACAGCCTGTGCTGAGCAAATTTCTCTTTGACCTCATGTTTTTTACTATATCCAGTCAAGTGATGATCACACTAAAAATCAATTTTATAATATACTTCTCTTGAAAAAATTGTATTTATCTCAGAATCAGTCATTGATTTTATTTCTGAGAAAATTGCTTTGTCAGTGAACCATAAAACAATCCCCCACTTAATTTACCTCCTAGAAGTAACCTCTTTTATTTGGAGCCAAAAATTGTTTGTCCAAATTTTTCTTACATAAACCAAATCAAGCAGAAAACACTTGCATACTGTCTTATAGACCCTAATTATGGATTTCTTCTTTCATCTACTCCCATGGATTTTCCACCAGCTCATAAAAACAACCCATCCAGCAAATGCTCGGAAAGTGAGTGATGGTAGTAGAAAAAACATTGTAAACAGAAGTGCCATATTTTTCCTACATCTCCTTGGCAAAATATTTGTAGTTAAAAAGCAAATTGTGTCCTTTTCCCTGAAATGATAATACTTCCTCCAAAATTACCTTCCTTTGACATTTAATCTGCATAAACTGGGTACAAATGTGCTGTCTATAGTTTCATTTTTGTGCATTAGTACATGACTTTATACTACTTAAATAACAACTATAATGAACAAAACAATTGCTACTGAAGAGTTAAAATTGATATATTAGAAAACCAAGTACATTCAAACCCAACAGATGTAAAGATGAAATTTGATATATTTACAGTTTAAGTTATATGGTGGCCTGTGGTAGCCAAGCATATGGACCAGTGAACAAGGGATCCCTTACAATTCTATGCCCTATGTTTTCCCCAATGCGTTGTTTTCTGACTGTGAAAGACCTGGGGGATGCAGTTACTGAGGATTTAGAAACAGCTGTGCAGGGCAGTAAAGACTTTTTCTACATAGGCCCAATTTCTTCAGTGGATTATACTGATTTTTACGTTAGCTAGTAAAAATTGAAACAGGTTACAACTCACAGTTTATGATACTGTATTAAAGACTGAGGGCTAAAAGTGCTGCTGTGCATTGTTCTCCTAAAAGAGAAAAGCAAGCGCCAGGGCGTTTGGTACTGTTGCTCTAGAAATGCATCAGCTGAAGTTTCAGAAATAAGGTTAATTTTTTCAAACACATATTTTTCAGAAAAAGATCCAGATTCAGCAACTTGAAAACTTTTGTGTATTTGTTTTGGTTTTAATAAACTAACTTTTCTTAAGTACATTTTGTTTAACAATTTCAAAATGAAGCATTTCAATTTTTTCCATTCAAGATTACTCTTCATTTTTAAAAATCTTTCAGTTTTGTTTTTAACTAAATCTTAGAACTGATTTCAAAAAAATTAATGAGTGTGGGAAAATACTCGTTACTTCTTTTTTCTGACCAGGAATTTAGGAAGAATATTGAGAAAGTAACAGAAAAGATATTTTCATGTATATGATTATGTTTAAGAAAAAAAATATTATTAAAGTGAACCCAATGTTCAGAAGACCACATTTATTTTAAAATTTTGTCCCATTATTAAAATTCCTTTTATGCCTTCCTCCTATTCAGAATAAGTAGAAACAGGTTTGAAGCAAAACAGTGACTCTGAACAACTATTGCTTTACAGACAAACCTGAAGCATTGTTCCGGCTATTTCTTTTGCAAATGGTCCCTAACTTTATGATGAGCTGAGCCAAAAATATTCCATGTTTATGTTTGACTCTGAAGTTGGATGACAATTTCTGTAGGTTTAAAGCAGACCAGAAAGATAGGTTTGATCCTATTCACTTGCAGGCCAGGTGCCATATGCTATTAGACTTGTGTCAAGCCTCATGGACTCTGTGCAAGACTCACTCCCTCTGCCACCTCCTTCTAAAGCCCCTAAAACATCTCTCAGCTGCAGCAGACACCAGCTGGCGGGGTAGGTCAGTGTTTCTGCAGTCAGACAAGCAGGCAGAGCGCGAAGGCAGGTTGCCAGTGCAGGGTCTGTTGCCTTGCGGTGTAACTAGAGGAGCCTTGCACAGCATGGCCATGAATTGAAAGAAGCCCCGTCAAAATTGCCTAAAACTGAAGTTATAGAAGCCATGCAGTCCCATTTACTGCTTCAGATCTACTCTACATCCAGCTCAGAGGTGCGGAACCCCACAGTCCTCTTCTGTGTCTGGTGAGCTGCAGCACAAAAGCACCTTTGACCCAACCCCAGTGTTTGGGCCTCTAACGCATGGGGACTTTTAAGGGCAGACCACATGGATGTTATGCAAGAAGAGTATCTCAGGTTTTTTTATCAATTACAATACGGAAGAATCCATCTCATTCCATCTATTATTATGTGGAAGTTTAAGAGATTTGGGGTCATAATTCTTTTCAAGTAAGGCCAAGAATCACACATCCGGTCTGAGATACTGAAAAAGCAGCCTTATTTACAAAAGTATAGCTGTTATACACCTCCTATAGCTGTTATATGCCATGAAAATGTCAGGTACTTCTAGATACTTCTTTCAGATTTAAAAGTTAAACTTTATACAGTTAGCCCAGAACTTACTTTAAATTCCATTTTTAAGCCTACAAATTAATAAACATAATTTTTCAAATTTCAGCATCCAACTGCCTCTCTGGGGAAGCACACTAGGCTTTAGGTGAAGTACTTATGGTTTTAGCTAGCTTTCCACTAAAACAAAGCAGAATGATGACTTAATTCACCATAATACTGCTTTGAGTAAAATAAACTATTGCATATTCTGTGCTTCTTTTATAGAAAGTGGCAAAATACTTTTTAAATCCATTCGCCAAATAAATTCAGAGGTAGGTGGACAAAACATAATGTGAAAAACAGAAGAGAGAAGTATCCCCTTCCTAAATGTCTTAAACCTTTGCAGCCAATGTGTGACACAGAACTTAAATTTCATCTTTGTTGTGTTCTCCTGCCATGACTCCAAGTCAACACAATAGCATCTTGTTCTTGGCAGTAATGAGCCAATGAGAAGAATCTCCAGCAGTTAAATCAATGTGTTTGGAAGTGCCCATTTTTTCAGATCTCTTGGTAATTTCAGAAAAAACTTTTCAGTTAAAAAGATTTATTGGCTGCCAAATGCTAGATGAAATAATACCTGAGGAATGTTATAAGCTACATTTTAAGTTTCAGAGCCAAATTCTGTCTGTATTCCTTTTGAAACATCACACTTTTAGCTTCATTGGTAAAAGAGATGAAAACTGCAAATTAATTTCAGTTTCCATAATAATTTCATTAAAAATATACCTGAGGTGAAAAATAAATTACTTCCAAGAATTGCATAATTTCTAAGAAGCTCTAAGAGACCCAAAATACCAAAAACTGCTTTCTTGATACAGTAACATGAACCTCTTCACTGAAGTAAACACTGAAACAAGATTTCTTCACTCTGACTTTGTAAAACCTCAGTAAAGGTCCTGGTGAAGTAGGGGTGATGATTAATCACATATTTAATTAGCACTTAGTGTTTAAGGAACTTTTTCTGTCAGCATGGAGACAGTTTTACGGCACTGAGGGCAGTTGATGGAAAGACTCCTGACTCCAGTTGCAATGTGATCAAAACTTTTCCAACCTTGGCCTCTTCTGACTTCAGCCTTCCAAAAGCCTCCGTTCAACCTCATGCTATTACTGTAGAGTGAGTGTAGAAGATATGCAGAAGATATGCAAATGCACAGATGGGGAAAATACCAAGGGATATTTTAAGAACATGTTTTTGAGGGGGGTTATTTGAGGGGAATTATATTTTAATTGTTAAAGAGAAATCCTGTCCTCAGAAGTCAATAGGGTTTTCCCACCAGCTTCAGGGAGGCAAGGATTTAATTTGCCTCTAACAGCTTTTCCTTATGCTTCTTCTCCAAATCTCTTCAGCACTGTGATGCTATGATATGTCTTGGGATAAGTTATCAGATATCTTTTACTTGAATCCAGAACCTTTTTCACAAGAAAGAAAACCCACAATGAAACTACAATGACTGGTTCATGGAAAAAAAATCTAGGCAAGTTGAACAGAGATGCACAACTGCCAAAGCCCAGCATTTACATTTCACCATCGCAGTGCTAGCATTCATCTTAAAACAATAACACTATTCTAACCCCAAAATATTACCTGCAATATAATTTAATCTAATTTACTGTGTGTTAACTATTCTTTGATAATTTTCCCTTTCATAAAGATAAATTTGACAGCAGAGTCCATTTCCCTTCTTTTCCCTCTCAGACTCACTCTAGTGAGTGAGTACTAAAAACTAGTACAGTTTACTGTTAAATGCCACTCATTTTGAATGAGTGGGTAAAATAATTTTAGGGTTATCAGTGCAACAGAGAGCCACAAAGAATTGCAGCTGCAGTGGTTATATCGTATGTAACACTAAGACACTTAAACACTTGGTGTAGAAAGAATCCAAAAATGTGTCATCTCTTTCCAAGGGCCCAGTTGTTGTGCCATTCTGGCAGTGGAAAGCAGCAGATCTGGGGGTGAGCACAGATAAACAGAACCTGCCCGTTCCCCCTCTGGCAACAGAAAGCTTACTTGGTTCTCACTGCCCGAGTAGGTACCCACTCTTGTATTTAACACTGCATTAAAGGTTTGCCTTCAATATCTGACTTGTGACGGCACTGCTGATCTATTGACCCAGCTACAATGGCATGAGCCACTGCCTTCGGAGATGGCTATCCTCACAGTCCTGAGCTGTGTAATGCAAACACACCATTAAGAACTCAGGTGAATCCAGCTTCCAACATTTGTCAGTTTTGTTTTGCTTCCATATCCCTTCAGTTATCACCTTTTCTAGCAGCAGGCAAAGGCAATATTAGAAGTTGTTTACACACATGCCAAAATTATGTTATCTCTTTAAGTGGTTAGCCAAGGTTCAAGGTCTCCCAAGTTGTTTTCACTAAGGAAAATCGAATATTGAGTCAAGGCTCTTTGTTGCAGAGATATTCATTTGCAGTAAAATTAAAGCAAAGCAAAGCCCTATTTACCCCCGCACTGCAGGGATCAAAAATAGATTTTTGCTCACAGCTCCAAACATCTTTCACTCGACGTGCGGACCCTGAAATCCCCTCTCCAAGCTTATCTCAGTGTTTCTGCACTCGTGTGGTTATTCTTTGCTCCCTGTTTCTCATTTTCTTTGTCCCTTAACCTCTACCTCAGAAAAAAAGTCAGCAAACAGTTCTCCATTCATAAGTACATTACACATGTATTTTGCTGGTACACAAAATAGTTTCACAGTGTTTTTACAGCTGACTAAAACAACAGCCATCTCATAGTAGCAACTCCTGGAGGATCTTAGAGGTCTTTTCTAACCTGTATGATTCTATGATTCTATGATTCCTCCTGATGCCCATTTACCATCTCCACGTAACCTATAGTTCTGACACTGTTAAGAAAAAAGCTCCACCCCAGCAGAGAAAAAAGGAAATAAACTGTAAGAGAAAGGGATGAAGTGAAATAAAATAAAATAATACATGGGATAAAAGCATGGCTTTAGAAAAATCTTAAATTATTATTAGCCACTGAGGACATGTAGACGTTAATTTCAAGTAACAACTCATAAAGAGAAAGGCTACAGGGTTGGCGAGGTAAGGGGGAGCCTACGTTACACCAGAAAATGAACTTTTAGCCAACCAGAGTAAAGGCAGGAAGAATTATCTGTTATTATCTGTGAATGTATACTGTGAGGGGCAGGGGGGGCATATTTAGGCTGGAAGATAATATTGACCTAGGAACAAATGGATATGAAAAGGCCATTGCTAAATTCAGCTTGCAAACTAGGAGGCTTCTACTCATCATGGCAGGTTTTGAAACAGCCATTCATAATAGGTAGCCTTGGGAAAAAAGCTCATTGGATTTACATTGGAGCTTGATAATTTAATGAAAGGCATTACATGATGTGGTGGAGTATTGCAGTAACTGGAGCATGGACTTCATGACTCAGAAGGTTTTTGCCAGCACTGTAGTCTGGTGTAAATCTCAGATGATGCATTCTTAGCTATTCTTGTCATGTTTTTCCTTTTGGGTAACTTTGGATAAAGGATAACTTTCTGTCACATTGTAGTGCCATTTAAACAATGTCAAAAATTTTTCTTTCCATGCCAAGTTTATATTCACTGGGGACCTGAGTAATACCTTGTGTTCCTAAGCAAATCTGCTCACTGGGGCAGATTCTGTCTCTTTTGTTCTGTTGGAAAACTTCATTCTTCCAGCATGTTTCCACAGATATGTTCTCAGCTCTGTGGGTGAAAAAAAATTACCAAAACTTTGGCCTCCAGTTCTTCCTCACTGGCTTTTATGACTAATTAGGTTTTCATCCGAGTACCCAAAGTACTCAGATCCCATCTCTTATTTCATACCTTTAGATGACCCCAGAATAAGATACATCTGAGTTTATCCTCAGCAAAGCTCCTTCCTTGCCCTAGGATGTGAAATCAGATTAAATGCTCTTCTGTCATAATGTTGCTTTATGACCATATATCATAATTCTAAGGTTCAAAGTCTAGGGCTCTGAGCCCAAATAGTCCAGCTCTGGAAAGCTATACAAGAAATCTTTATGGATCGCTGCCTGAGATGCAGCCACAAGCACTGCCCAGATGCACTTTACATTTCCACTGTTTGCTCCTTGCAACTTTTGGTGGTAAAAACCCGTCAAAGGTTTTTGCAGTAGGTTGGCTTTGGTAAATAATTGGTATAAATCAGACAGCTTGAGCCCTAGAAAGTATTGAAATAAAGGTTTCCACAAGACTGTGGAGACACAGAGGCCAGTCAAATGTCAGGATCCCCAAGCTTTCACAAGTCCGCGTCTCTCTGGATTCAGTATTTCATCACAAACCTTTGGATAATCCATTTTGATGAAATATGGTGTAGAATCAATTCATTGAGGCTTCTGCTGTCACCTCAGCTACTTGATTTCTCATAGCTCATGTATTACATTCAGACAAGATCCAAATTGATCAAAGCCTCCTTGGACTTTTAAATTGCATAGGATGCCTTCTGGTCTTTGTCAGTCAGGTTGCTGCTCTTCCCATCAGTTTGGCTTTTGTGTCAGTGAGAATCTCCCACAGTTGGGCTTCCCAACTTGCTCATGTCTTTCATGGATGTTGTTCCAAGAAAAGCTTCACCTTCACATCAGTTCTCAGATTCACTCTTTGTTTTCAGAAAAGCTTAGATGTGAAGCAATTCTTTCTCACCCAATACAGATTTTCATGCTCATGTATGTAAATGCAAGCAAAATTCTGATTCCATGTAAATAATTCAGCTGTACCTTATTATCTACATTTTTCTAATAATACATTTCAGCTGATTTCACTGTCTTTTCTTTTCTTTTTCCTTTTATTTTCTTTTCCTTTCCCCTAGTTTGTATATGACACAGCCAGATACTAGAAGGGAGCTGCTTTTTTTCACTTGGGATATTAATAGCTGTTTCACTGGAAAAACAGTGAGACCAGAGGGAGAATCTTCCCATCACCTAAACCACTGAAACCTGCTATTAACAGTAATAGTGTATCTATCTAAGACAATGTAGTTTCCACAGGAAACTGATATGAAAGTGCAAGAAACAGTATTTGTCATACAGCAAATTAAACCCAGATACCTTAAAGCTTCTTTAGTGACTTCACAGGTAACTTCTCTGCACATATAAACCTTAAAGGAATTATGTATATCTCTCTAGGTTGGATCTCTGTAACTTTTCATTTGTAAGGCTGAATAAGTCTGTGCTTTTATAGCACCCTTTGAGCTTTCAGGCTTTTTTATTTGATTACATTATATACAAAATCAGCTGGATTTAAGCCGTATAATCTTAGGCATTATTTGGGATGCATACAAGTTTTATATCATAGAATCATAGAATCTTTAAGGTTGAAAAAAACCTCTAAGATCATCGAGTCCAACTGTCAACCCAACACCACCATGCCCACTACACCATGTCCCTAAGCGCCTCATCTACACATCTTTTAAATACTTCCAGGGATGGTGACTCCACCACTTCCCTGGGCAGCCTGTTCCAAGGTCTGACCACTCTTTCAGTAAAGAAATTTCTCCTAATGTCCAATCTAAACCTCCCTTGGTGCAACTTAAGACCATTTCCTCTTGTCCTAATAATATTCCAAACAGGCTTGAAATGTCCATTGACAGGAGTCAGTCAACCAGAAATAGTATGTTAAAATATTTTAAGCCCCACAGGTATTAAAAATCTTGTTAAATTGATTTTACTTTATCTTGGATTATGTTGATTCAATAGAAAATGCAAATCAATCTGACATTTCCCTGTTCAAGTTGCAAGCTTTCAGAAAAATCTTGGTTACTAGAACTCATGGCTTAGCTATAAAGTATGTAATTATTGCTTCATCTGCGTACAAATGTACAAGATGTTCCAACTGTGAAACTCTGAGCTGAGATCCAGAGAGGTCGGGGGGAGAAGATGATGATTAGAATTAAGTTACTATCTGGAAGAAGTCAGTGCTAGTCAAAGGGTCCAAGATGAATATACATGAGTTAATATTTATTAATATGTTAGCAAGCAAGAAAACAAATTTAGTGGGCACATTAAAGCAGAAGAGATTAGATCTCCTGGAATTTAGGACTGTTGAACAGAAGCTGCTTATAAACTGGGAACCTTTACCCTACGTGGAGAGTCTTTCAGAGTGTGCAGTGTGAAACATGTTTGAAAACCCAGCTCAGATCAAACCTCTCTGACTTAGCTCTCTGGCTTGCAAATCTAATTGTATGGGCATGGTGGAGTAGTCTTCCAAGTATGAGCCTAAATACTTTAATACTTTAAGGCAGGTGCTGTTGAAGGGTTCCACAGAAATCTCATGTTGGCTTAAGCATAGCTATTTAGTGCAGGAGGTCCTGCCTCTGGCAGTTTCAAAGATCATAACTTTGCTCAACTGACAACATACAAACTAAAGCATTTGCTTTAAGAGCAATACTTGAGATGTCACTTGCAAGCAAGGACTGGCTCCAATTTCCTGAGTTACTGTCTCAGATCTTTTTACCAAAACCCTAATCAACCTAAGGTATTCATAATAACAATACAAGTATTCTGCTGTGGCAGCTAAGGAGCTACAGTCACAGGCCAGGACCACTCTGTGCAAACATGACAAACCACAAAAAATTACCCCAGTCTGCATAGCAACAAGCTGCACCTCCTCATCATGCAGTTCCACAAAGGAAAACAACCCCTCTGGCAGCATTTCCACACTTACGATTTCTTGGTGATTTTTTCATTTATCTCTGTGGGGAGACATGTGACATCCCTCCCAAAAAAAGGGGTGCTAGTTAGGTGTTGCAACTTAGAAAAGGAAGAAAGCCACCAGCCTAAAAGTAAAACACATGTGAGTCTCTGGACAGCATGGTAGAGCAACGAATCACAACACCAAGTGAAGAGACCCAAGAAAAAAGCTGCATGGGCAAGGGGGAAGACGGTCAGAGGGAGAATCAGCTAATACAGAAATGTGTGTCAGGAGCCAAAAGGACATAAAAGAATGGGTGAAGGGAAGAGAATAAAATTAACAGCTTTTTTACCTTATAGTGAAACAATGAGCAATATAATGTTGATTTATAACTGCATCTAAAAATTGTGTGAGCTGTACTTGTCATCAGAGGCATTAGGTTCGGAAAGGGAAGTGAGTTTCTCCAAGAGACAATGTTCCTGTCAAAATGCAGTGTGCCTGATGAAAATTTATGAAACTCCCAGCCTAGAGATGAGACAGTACCTCATAAATTCTTTCTGCAAATTCAATGCAAATTGGCATGTGAAGCAGGACAATCTGAAGAGCTGTCAATGCAAGGTAATCAAAAACATATAGAAAGTTTCCATTCAACAATCTTAGCTTATTTTTCATTTCTGGCCTGTGTAATTACAGAGCCAAAATAACTTCATATTTTATTTCTCTTTAATGAAGTCCATTTCTTTCTATATCTGGCCAATGGTTTTGTGCTACACGTGAGAAGGTACCTAAATAAATTGGCTGAACAAATATAGCTAAGAAACTATCAATCTGTGTTTTCCAGTGCCGAAACAAATGAGTTCTTTCCCTCTTTCACCTTTTTTCCACTTCTTATCCTCAATCTTAAAAAAAAGGTTTATTTCATTTTTAAAACCTGTGAGCTGAGCCAACTGACATGTTTTCTCTTCTCTCTCATTTATCTGCAGAGATAAAAGCCCGTTGGAGAAGGCTGGTGCTGTGCAGCTCACGCCAGGGTGTAAACAGTAGAAGAGGCCATTCGATCTGAGAGACTTTTCATCTGGGCCAGCAGTGTGCCTCACATCCTTATGTGGACGCTCACTGGATGAGCTTTGCTCATTTTCTGCAAATGACAGTTCTGAAAAGATTGTGGAATGGGCTGACTAATTGCTATATGACTTTTAGGGTAAATATTTCCAAAACCAAACTGAATTTTCATAAATAAGTGAAAAAAGTTAGTGTTGAAATTGCAGTTGTTTATTGCCAGAGGGAAAAAAAATGAATTTCAGTAAATTTTATGCTGACTACTAGAAAAAAACAAAAAAATGCTTATCCACAGGGGACTATGTAAAGCAATAGATGAGGGTGCTTTTAAATAACATGTAGTAATGAGGGAAAGCTGTGTGCATTCTTGTTCTCTATATGGAATATGCCAAAAGGAGAGCATGCCAAAAAGAATTATGTCAATATTTTTTAAAACTACTAATGATTTTGGATCCTATGTTTTCAGATGTCCTATGAGAGCTGGATTTGCAGGTAATAGGGTGTGAATTTGGAAGGTACTTAATGATTTACAAAGACTACTGAAATACTCATTTCTGAAAAAACAGCAGCTGGACATGGCCTGCAATGTCCATGCAAGTCCATGAAGGGAAAAACTACCTCCATGAAAGACAGTGAGCATTTTGTCTTCAACTACAGCGGGACCAAGGTTTCACCCCTTGAAATGAGCCTGTCATATGACAATTCCAGCCACTGCTTTCTTTTCTGGGCATGACAGGACATGCAAGCTCTCACTTACTCTCACTTACTCTGCAGCAGGACATTGCACTCTGTCTGACGATTCCTTACACTTTAAAACACATTGTCCTCTCCGATCCATCCGGGTCTTCTCCCTTCCTAGCAAAGCTGTGGCATTAAGGGTCATTTCAATTTCTGTTGAATAACTGTGCGCCGATCCTTTGAACATATAAAGAATCTCCACAGGCCTCTGATGCTAATCTTGCTTTGCTTGTTTTAATAATGTGATGCTTTATATACAATGTGCATATACTACAAGCGACCTTCCAGGACTTACTCAAAAAATACATGAAATTATTCAGCTCATATATTTTAACAAATAATCTTGGTAACAGGGCTTCAACGTTTGTGTTCGGTGGACATTTTAGACCAGGCCTGTCACGTAGCAAGGCCTCCAACATGCCATCAAAAAAGAGTGGAAGGCAGCCTATAAGCCTTGCACTGCAGAAACCTAATTAATCTTCCAGACAGGGTTATAATGTGCTGTAGCCAAGCTGAAGAAGGGGGGGAGAGTTATGCTGAAAGCAAAGCAAGACACAGCAACGCAGAGCAAAACAGCTGCTCCGCTCCGTCTCCTTGGCACGCCAGCAGAAGGGAGGGTTTCTGGGATGTGAAACTCTGGCACACTAGCTTGGCCTGAGGGCAGAAGGGTCTTCTGGACACCCAGGGAGAAGAATCAGAAATTAATTCCTCTTTGCAAGAGGACTAAATTCTGCACTCTAGGCGAGAAAAGGAGCTGAGCCTGACAGGATGTTTGGAAAGGGAGCGAGTACAGCACAGGCTCCTAGACATGAGACCGTGCCTTTCTCAGGGGCCCTCTGCCCAAGGAAAAATGGCATTTATTTTGACCAAACAATTTGTGCGCTAAAGACAACTGGCTGGAAGTGGCTGCTGACATGTTTTATAAACTGAAAACTGCCCTAAACAGCAGAAAAGAAAGGTGTTGGTCAACGATGATAGACCTGGAAAGATCCTTTGAACCCCCTGCAATGGCAAGAAACCAGGACATCTGGTCAAAGAGGTACACAGCACATCTGCACTAGACACCGTACGGGATCCCAAAATTGTCCCCAACACCATGTAACAAGTTTAATGTTGATGGTAAAAGGCATAAGAAGGCAAGGGAGGGGAAAAGATGAACAGACTTCTCTGTATGACACCCAGTGTAACCATGAAACCTATCAAGACCAGAAAAGGCAAGCTGAGGTGGGGTGTCTCTGAATTGGGGTCGCTTCTCTGGAAATAAACTGGGACTTTCAAGAGAAGCAATATTTGCTCTGACTGCCTGACAAAAAAATTCAGAAGAGAGAGAAAACCAGGGAATGGAAGGCAAGGAGGTTACATGTTTCAGTTTGAATGTATTTATTTCTTTATTAGCGGTGGTTCCATAACGCATTTTAGGGTATTTTTAAGCCTTGTGTAAAGCCTATCTATAGTATGAATTTATCACACATCTTAGAAAGTTACACTGAATCCCCAGAGGACCCACACGGAGAAGTGCATGTAGACGGAGCACTGAGATTTCAGTGTTGGTCCAGGGGCTGCAGAGACTCACAAGGGTAAGAAACACAGAAATTGTGTCCAGGAAATACCTCAAGGGAAGCAGGAAAGGAAGAGCCTGCTGATCCACAAAGGGTTGGAGCACACAGGTCCAGAGGACTGCAAACAAACAGAGAAAGCCTAACTGAATGTGGAACAGGTGGTAAATCTTACAATTCTATTCCCAAGGAATATGTTTTAATTTGAATGTCACATGACCTTTCACAATTTTCATTGCATTAAAAAATGAATAATTGTTTGTTTTACGGAAATGTCATTAACTGTTTTATAATGGTGTGTGAGTTACCTCTGTAATTCACTGCACTCAATACTGCCTCAAGAAAATTATGATGGGATTTAATCAGCATAGAAAGTCCGTTAAAACACCCCATTGTGTTCTTAAATAAACTAGACCGAGAGCTAAGTAATTATGACATTCCTTCTCACTAAAGTGTACTGTTTCTTTCTGAGGTAGGACAACAATCACTCCCCAGAGGCCTATTGCATCTGGGCCTTTCATTCAATAGGTAAAAACATAGGAATTACGGCTTTTTGTCCTAGAACTGATAGTGGGAAGAAACACGCAGAGCTAAGCCTAGCAGTTTCTTAATAAACTAAGTTTCTTTCACCTAAGCTGATAAAGCAATACAGAAAACAACATGGCTCTAACATGTTATGACAACATAGTGTGACATCTAACTTAAGCCTTGTATCACAATAGCATCAAAAATATCCTAGATGCTGCTGAGAGAAAGAAGAAAAACATTTCTCTGGTGTCAGCAGACAGATTATCTGATTTGCAGCCAAGACATGCCACAGAGTCAGAGACTTTGGGGCTGTCTCAGCACAAAATATTTTGGGATGACAGGACTTATCAGGTCCTGTCTTATTAAGCTCCATGATGTGCAAATAGCTACAATCCCCCCAAGGTCACCACATCCCTGCTTTTTGCCACCATTTGTTGACTACAAAGTGCCCAATGGCTACATCTGCTCCTCTGCTGGAGCCTTCTGTCTCTTACAGAAAATTGATCTAGTCAAAAGAGAGAAAATATGTAAGCGGAGCACAGGAAGACAAAGGTTACATGGGAAAGAATGGATTTACTTTGGCTGGATAGGAGAATTTCCTAACTCCTGGTTACATTTAAGGAATAAATGTTTTCTTCTTCCATGAGTGAAGGCAGGAGAAGAGAGAGCCAGGAGAAGAATCTGGAGGGCTGAGGACAAGAGGTACAGGCTGAGGGTGCAGCCAGGGTAGAGAGGGGACTGAGGAGTAGAGAAACACCAGGGCAATTCCTGAACTGAGCCATACCTTGAAAATAGTCTCATTATGCCCTAAAAGGCTACACTAGGAAGACAGGGAGGGAAGGTTAACATTGGCAGCAGCTGGGATGCAGTCCTTGTACCACAAGCTTTGTTGACAATGTTATGCCTCCAAGATGAAAGCTCCTTTGCAAGTCAAGGGCACTTCTCCAAGATGCTGAGTGACATTTTCTCCCAGGCTGCCTCTGTTGGCAGCTCTGTGCAGGATGTGCTCTGAGAGACACTCCTCAACTCCCATCCCCGCCCCGGAGCAGCCTGGGGAGGGCCCAGTGCCAGAAGGTCCCCCTGGGCTGGGGAGGAGGTTTGAGCTTGATGCTGCTGACAAGCTCTCCCATGCACTGGCAGGAGCTGTTCAGGTGCACTGCTCCATCCCAGACTTACCTGCAAGACTGGAGGCTCTTGCCATGCTGTGTTTGTGAATAAAACCAGTTATCCTCAGGGTATTCAGACCCCTGAGCTGGAAGACAGGGATGGCGAGAAAGATAAACCCCCCATAATCCAAGAGGAAGCAGTTAATGACCTGCTACGCCACCTGGACACTCACAAGTCTATGGGGCCAGATGGGATCCACCCAAGGGTACTGAGGGAACTGGTGGAGGAGGTGGCCAAGCCACTCTCCATCATTTACCAGCAGTCCTGGTTAAGTGGGGAGGTCCTGGATGACTGGAGGTTTGCCAATGTGATGCCCATCTACAAGAAGGGCCGGAAGGAGGATCCGGGGAACTACAGGCCGGTCAGCCTGACCTCGGTGCCAGGGAAGATTATGGAGTGGTTTGTTTTGAGGGCGCTCACAAGCCATGTGTGGGACAACCAGGGGATCAGGCCCAGCCAGCACAGGTTCATAGGAGGCAGGTCCTGCTTGACTACCCTGATCTCCTTCTATGACAAGGTGACCCGCTCAGTGGATGAGGAAAAGGCTGTGGATTTGGTCTACCTGGACTTCAGTAAAGCCTTTGACACTGTCTCCCACGGCATTCTCCTAGAGAAGCTGGCGGCTTACGGCTTAGACAGGTGCACTCTTCGCTGGGTAAAAAACTGGCTGGACGGCCGAGCCCAGAGAATTGTGGTGAACGGAGTTAAATCCAGTTGGCTGCCCATCATGAGTGGTGTTCCCCAGGGCTCAGTATTGGGGCCCGTCTTGTTCAATATCTTTATCAATGATCCGGTTGAGGGGATTGAGTGCTCCCTCAGTAAGTCTGCAGATGACACCAAGCTGGGTGGGAGTGTTAAGCTGCTGGAGGGTAGGAAGGCTCTGCAGAGGGACCTGGACAGGCTGGATCGATGGGCCGAGGCCAACTGTATGAGGTTCAACAAGGCCAAGTGCCGGGTCCTGCACTTGGGTCACAACAACCCCAGGCAACGCTACAGGCTTGGGGAAGAGTGGCTGGAAAGCAGCCCAGAGGAAAAGGACCTGGGGGTGCTGATTGACAGCCGGCTGAACATGAGCCGGCAGTGTGCCCAGGTGGCCAAGAAGGCTAACGGCATCCTGGCCTGTATCAGAAATAGTGTGGCCAGCAGGAGCAGGGAGGTGATCGTGCCCCTGTACTTGGCACTGGTGAGGCCGCACCTCGAATACTGTGTTCAGTTTTGGGCCCCTCACTACAAGAAAGACATGGAGGTGCTGGAGCATGTCCAGAGAAGGGCAACGAAGCTGGTGAAGGGCCTGGAGAACAAGTCTTGTGAGGAGTGGCTGAGGGAACTGGGGTTGTTTAGTCTGGAGAAAAGGAGGCTGAGAGGAGACTTTATTATGCTCTACAACTACCTGAAAGGAGGTTGTAGCGAGGTGGGTGTTGGTCTCTTCTCCCAAGTAACAAGTGATCAGACTAGAGGAAACAGCCTCACGTTGTGCCAGGGGAGGTTTAGATTGGACATTAGGAAAAATTTCTTTACTGAAAGGGTGGTTAAATATTGGAACAGGCTGCCCAGGGAAGTGGGTGAGTCACCATCCCTGGAAGTATTTAAAAGACGTGTAGATGAGGCGCTTAGGGAAATGGTTTAGTGGGCATGGTGGTGTTGGGTTGATGACTGGCCTCAATGATCTTAGAGGTCTTTTCCAACCTTAATGATTCTATTTCTAATCAAACACTAAAGGAAACAGATGGTTTTCATCAGTGCAGCACTTGAGTAGTAATGCAGAAATATCCACTCTGCAATATGCACAAGTCTTTTACTCCACAGCTGTGGTGGCATTGACCTGGGGTCAGGTGTGTGAGGTGGGGTGAGACTGACAGCTGCAGAGGGCACAGCAAGGAAGGAACAGCAGGGCTGTCCACATAAACTCCCATGCCTTCTGTCCACCTTTGCTCATTTCTGTGTACTTTCCTCTAGGCCGATGTTTTCGCATGTCTTGTACATAGATTGTGAGCTCTTCAGGGCAGAAAGTATATCTTCACCCTCTGCTTACAAAGCAACTTGCAAGTTTATCCACTAATGTCCTCCAATGCACTTCTCTCCACACCAGGGCCTGCACTGAGCTGCCTGGTTTGCCTCTAGACGTGCTAAATCCATGCTAAATCCCCAAATTAGGGATGTAAATCTGCCAGTGTTGGGCAGGAGGCCCACCGTGCCATGGAGAGAAAGGCAGGCAGCAATCTTGCTCTGGTCTTTCCATCTTTCTCTATAGGACTACAGTGCTCAGACTGAACCAGGACAGCCCTCCACAGTTGTAGCATAATTTCTTTATTCCAAGGAGCAAAGCCCAGGAGTCGCAGAGGGTCTGGTGAGGCCATTTTTCTTCTGCTGGCTGGAGTCCACTGGCTTGGTCAGGCGCCCCATCCTAACGGCTTCTTCTAAGAAGAGGCAAAGGTCGGTGACCAAACCCAGTGACTCTGGCCCATCGGACTACCTCTAATGCACACAAACCCAGCTACCTAGCACCCAAACTCGGGACTCAAACACTCACTTGTAACACATTCCGGCAGGAACTGCAAAAGGAGGTTATTGACTTGGGTCCAAATAATTACTTTGCTCAAGGATGCTAATATCATCCTTATTATTGGCATAAGAAAGAATTTTAAAATAGTTATGAATAATTATAGTTAAAAAATAATAATAATAAAAATAATTATTATAAAAATAGTCACCATAAATCACAAGCAATGTTTGCATGTACTTCTGATTAACTATTTTTGACATATCAAAAAATGGTTGATTTTCTTTGTCATTTCAGGTCCCTAAGTTGTGAAATTCTCTTGGAGAAGAAAAGGAGACAATGAAAAAACTTGATTTCATTTGCTCAAAGTTCAGAGCAATGCAGTTCTTAAGTTTCATGTCCCTGTTTCTATTTGCATATTACTTGGGGGATGAACATGCAGACATGGAAGGAAAAATAGGCCACAATAATTAAAACCAGGGGTGTGACATTCTCCATCGCTTCAGCCTAGAGCAAAACCGACACGTCCTCTGTTACCTGAAGCAGCAAATGTTCTTAAGGAAAAAAGATAAGTTACAAAATTTATGAAGATGGTGAATACCTACAGTGTGCCAAGAAGCAATCAAATTACACAGATTATTCATGTGTTCTGAGGGTAGACCTACAAAATGCACAGGAAGAAGTCAGGAAGAATTCAAGGTTAGATAAATGTTGCTTTTGTTTTTAAGGAAAAAATAAATGCAGTCTTCTGCTTTTTTATTTCTTCCTTAAACAGACATTTGTAATTTTCTCTGGTTAAAAAAAAAAAATCAGTTAAAATTATAGTAATTCCAAAACTGCAGAACCAGGCAGCTCCTGCTTCCACGTCCTTTGGAAGTTCAGCATTTGGACACAAAAACTTACTTTGTATAAACTGATGCGGATCTGTCAGTGTCTGGCATGGGAGTGAACACCTGTATCTATATGAAATTCAGGGCAAAATAGAAAGCTACTGCTTGACCTGGCATATCTAGAACCAGTGAAAAGATTCCTGAGCTTAAAAGTGTTGCTACACCGAAGGCCTCCGAGCTATCCTCAGATATATCATATGCAAAGCATAACACGCATCACGGATGATGAAGTGAGAACATTCATTTCTCTTCCATATTTCTGATAAGTTTCTTAGCACAGTTTTATGCTTTCTACCCATTGCAATCGATTTTTAGAATATTTTTAAAAATACTTCATTTCAAATGCTATTGTAAAAAGAAGTTTTTGTCATTTTTTCCTGCTTACAAAATACCTGACAGATTTTTCTGGGACATCTGTTCCTGCAAGTTATCTGGCTCATCTGAAGCATAACCTTGCAAGAAGCATGGGGAATGTCCCTATACCAAGAATGCCAATATAGAGTCCAGATAACAATGTCATGCTATAGCTTGTTGTGGGATTGCAGCTTGCCTAGGGAGATATGCTGGCTCAGGACATGCTTACAGGTCTCCTTGAGTCGTTTGCCACTCAGTACTGCCTCATCTGCCAGAGGTCACCAGGCCAAAAAGCAACCTGCCCACAACCGTTCTGTAGTGAAATTCTTCCTAAGGTAGAATTAATATGCAAGAGAAGTCTCTTTTGGGTCAATGCTGTGCTGAGCAGATCAGAGCAGATAATGCCGAGTCCTGAAGTCAGTGAAAGTTTTTTCTTAAGGGACGCAGCACTCTTTTATATCCTATATGACAGTATCAAAAATCATTTAGATACATCTGGGTGAACTGGGGCACTGGCATGGAAGAAGGTCTCATTCCCTTCCTCAGAACTGCATTTTGCTCCAGGTAAAATAAACAGTTGTGCAATATGTAAAGACAACATGATGGACTGGAGTGAGCTGGTGCTCGCTAATGCAAACCAGACTCTACAAGCTGCTGAATTGCTCCTCGCAACTGTTTCTCTTTAGTCCTCTGCTACAGAAGTGGTAAGTATTTAACATTAGGGTTTGGGTTTTGTTTTGCTTTTCTCCTGGCTCTTGACCATGGCACTCATAATTTGCAAAAAATCATCTTTTTCACCATCTCTTCCTTCACATCTAACTTAAAAAAAAAAAAAAAAAAAAAACCCACAACATTTTTAAGTTCATATTTTCCATTTTCTCAGAAATCAATGGCTTGGATTGTAACAATTTTATTCTCTTTTTTACTGTTAAGCTAAAGAGAAGAAAGAAGCAAGAGGGATAGGGAGTTAGGTGTCTCCAAAATCTCTTTCTTTTGCATATAGAGAGCAAACAAGGCCAGGCACTCAGAAGGGCTGGAGAGGCTGTCTAGGATAGATGAGATTGTCATTGCTGAACACGTCCTGTTTCTAATAAGAAGGCAGTTTCAAAGTTCAAGCTCACTGTCAGCTCTTACCATTTATCATGGACTACTATTTCCATCATTGTGACAAACCAAGCTGTCAGTAAATCACTTTGGCATGAACTTACAGGCATGAAGGCCACATCCTGAGACTTTGAGGCCACAGTTTTGAGACCCAAAAATGAAGATAAGTAGACCCAGCAGGTTTACTTCATGTTTCACCCCCGAGCTGAGCTGTGTCCATTGTGACACCCCAGAGCCTGTGGACTTTTGAACCCATGGGAAAATTAATCTTGATGGTGCCCTAAGTGCATCTCACTCCTTGTTTTCTGTGAGGAACTGCAATGAAACCAACGATCACAACAGCTCTCTCCAGTTACCATGAGCGAAAAGCAGGACACTGTGTAACCTCATTCCTGCATGCAGTTTCAGGTCCTAATGACAGCTTTGCTTTGAAACTAGTCATGCTTGTTAACAAAATTTTAAGGGGTGCCAAAAGTACAAGACAGAGTGCCAGAAGGCCTCATGAGTTTCAAATGGCTACTACAGAGCCCATGTAACTCCAAGGATGTCTTCACCAACCCTAACAACCTGGGGAAACACTGTGCATGCCTGGAAGGGGTCCAAATTGCAAGTTGAACATTATATGAAAGGTAGACAGACAAATAAACTACAGATCCAAGAAGAACTTTTAGCTGCACTCAGCAGTGGCAGGAAGAGAAACTGAGACAACGCTCAGTGCACCCCGTGAGGATGGAGGTGCAGAAAAAGAGGGAAGCTCTGAGGAACTGATGAAAATCTTGAAAGATTTTATTTTCTAGACACCTTAGTGTCTTTTTTTTTTTTTTTTTAATAGCTGCTTGGGACAAAAGTAAAGGAGAAGGAATAAACAAAAGTTTTCCAGAGGCCTACACCTAAGAAGCCAATTCTGTGAATATAGAATATTAAAAGGCTCTTTAGATGACATATTATCCTGGCTCTTAACAAAAATGTCCCTGTAAGATTACCGAGGAAGGGCATTCAATACCAAAAGATGGCCAATTACAAGAACATGCATAAAAGACACAAAGCAACATCAGAATAAAATGACTAGTCCATCTGGAAGGTTGAAGGTGTGCACACAGTGAAAAACTTGTTCGGAACAAGCAATGTGGTAAGAGAACTATAAATAACCAACTTAGCACTGCTGACTCTTGTCACAAGACCATTTGGTGAATTCCTCTGTAACAGATGCACAAATGCTTTACTACAAGAAACAGGACACACGATAAAGGATGTCTTAAAATGGTGGTATTGCAAGAAAAAGACTAGAAAGTCAAACTTTAATAGGAAAGAAATAAGGTGGCTTCCATCACCACAGGAACTCACTGAGAATTCGGGGGATTGGCACTGGTCAATCAAGACTTCCTTGAGCTAAGAATAATCCAATCGTTTATGCTTGGGGACCCCAGAGGAAAGTGAAATGCTAGGAAGAAACATTGAAGACCAGCTCAGAACACCTGGGAATTTGTCAAGCAGAAGCTGAAAAAGATTCACAAGCTGTTCCTGCTCTGGTGAGTAATACCAAACAGTTTGTGGCCAGTAAAGATTCTCCTAATGATGCTTCTCACTACAGGACAACTGCTGAAGCAGCGAAGATATAGATGAAGACAGAGGCAGGCACAGGCTGTGTTAGAGCAGCTTAAAGGGTTGCTGTATGACATTTGTTATAATTTCTGCGTTTAATCTAATCATGTGCCAGTTCTTTCAGAAGCAAGGTCCTGTTTCTCTGTATGTAGCATTCTCCATGTTTCCAGCCATACACTGGTGCTAAACAAAAATACATGGAGTAACTAGGTGCAGGCTACAGCCAGTGAACAGTAAGAAGTTCTTGTTACGTTATTTCAGCATATAATTTCATTTCTTCTGGATTGGGATCAATGTTAGCTAGCAGGATTGTTTGCCTTCATTTCCTAAGAATATTTGAAAAACTGGGCTTGCCCCACCACTGTCTTTAAGCTGTGGGGGCCCACCTCCACCACTGCACCCAGAGACAGAGAATGCACCTCTATCAGAGAGAGCATGTGTGTGTGTACGTGCATGTCAGTGTAAAGCATCCCCTAGCAATATTAGAAATCAGATTTGGCACTAATAAGCTTTTCTGGTCATGCTGGACTAAGCAATGGCATAAAGAGGCAACGGACATAATGGTCAAATTCTGGTAGGGGCTGAAGGAGGGACAGACATGGAAAAAGAAGAGGGAAAACCCCCAAGACAGCATGGAGGAGTGGGATGATGCTGTGCTTGGGATGGGATGCAGATAAAGAAGGAAAGCAGAGACAATGCAGAGATGCAGACCAAGTGCTAAGGGATACACTGAACGGGAGGGAAACACTAATGCAGCTCCTATGTAATACATCATTGAGAAGAGATATTCATAAATACCTAGCAAGAGAGTTACAATATACAGCTATCTTCATATCATGTTTGATGCCAAATGACCTCACACTTAGTGATTTAGCTATAGCTAGTATTTTTTTCTTAAAACCATGAAGAAAATGAGCTCTGGCTGCTCCTAGAACAAAAAAGTAGGGTATCACACAGAAAACTGGAAAATGTACTAGTAATACATACTATAGCACCCCCCTAACCTTTGCATTATGTCTTGTTTGATAGGCAAGTCATCTTCTGGAAAAAATGGAGAATGAGATAAATACTTCTTCCATTGTAACAATCACAACAATATGACCATGCAAACTTTATCCAACAGAATTCTTACAGATCTGAATTTTGTATGTGTGAAGTTCACTAGGGTGTGATGAAAAGATAAATGCAATATTTTGCCGGGACAGATCCAGGCACACACTATCAGTGCTTTGGGGTAACAGCCGTATTTCAGTAATACCAGTAAGGGCCAGGAAAGATTAAGGCAGTTCCTCCTCCCTCAGCACCACCTGGACTGCCTGCTCGCATGCAGGACTGCGTGCTCAGCTCCCTCCCTCCCACCAGGACCCGCTCACCCACCGCATGCCGGGTCAGCCCTGTTTGTACAGTTCCTAGCACAATGACTCATAGCTGTGACAGGGCTCCAAATCATTCATCATAGAGGAATCAGGACTTGTACTGGCACCCTCTTACAGCATAACTGCCAGCAGTGGTTGTGTTCTGATTATAATACTATGACCTTAACTGTTCGTAGCATTATATCTTTCCCCTGTGCTTTGCAACACTCAGCATAAGCTTCTAAAGCTTTCCTTCCCAGTTTCAGTAAGGACTGTGATTATTAGGAAATTACGCAGTATCCCTGTTTACGCTTTATTCTTGCAATGCTTTTGCAATGGTATAGTTGCTACAAGCTTTGAGGGCTTTGAACTCATTTACTAATAGGCTCTGATTATGGGAATCTTTTCTGTCTTTATGCAGAAGATTTACAAATGTTGTCTTTAAAGTGTTTCTTTCAAGTGATAACTCTCCATAACCCCTGGATTATTCAGAAGTAAAGACAGGATGGAGGCTGTGGGACTGGTGTTATCTAACTACTTTAGGTGACTTTAAATACTTAACTCGAGTGCAAACCAGAAGGCCAAAGTTAGGAGTTTATGTCCTCAGGAGAATCCAGAAGAGAGGGAGGTCATCCTGGCAGGGAGCAGGGAATAAGGAGCTCACTGAAAGAGCTTTAAACTAGATTTGAAGGGGGAAAGGGATAAAACCAGGCTCACTAGAGATAAGCCTGGGGGCGGCATGCCAATGTTTGAGGGACGGTGTGCTAGCGAGGTCCTTTGGTCTGCCTTCTCAGTGGAGATAGGGGATGGAGAGCTGTGCAGCAGCAAAGACACTATTAGGTTTTGATGTGTTAGAAACCACAGAAGAGCCTGAGAATGGTCACGTAGGAATTAGGGCTTCTCCCCGCAAAAAGGTGGCGGGATCAATAGCCCAACTGAAGTGCATCTACACCAATGCACGCCGCATGAGCAACAAACAGGAGGAGCTGGAAACTATCATGCAGTGGGAAAACTATGATATAGTTGCAATCACGGAAACATGGTGGGATGACTCGCACAACTGGAGAGCTGCAATGGATAGCTATAAACTCTTCAGAAGGGATAGGCAAGGAAGGAGAGGTGGTGGGGTAACCCTGTATGTTCGGGAGTGTTTTGACTAGAGCTTGATAATGGTGATGATAAGTTTGAGTGTTTATGGGTAAGAATCAGGGGGAAGGCCAACAAGGTAGATATCATGGTGGGAGTCTGTTGTAAACCACCCAACGAGGATGAAGAGGCAGACAAAATATTCTATAAGCAGCTGGGAGAAGTCTCACTAGCCCTTGTTCTCATGGGGGAGTTCAACTTACCAGATATCTGCTGGAAATACAACACAGCAGAGAGGAAACAGTCTCGGAGGTTCCTGGAGTGTTTGGAAGATAACTTCCTGACACAGCTGGTGAGGGAGCCAACTAGGGCAGGCACCCCACTGGACCTGTTGTTTGTGAATAGAGAAGGAGTTTTAGGTGATGTGATGGTTGGAGGCCGACTTGGGCATAGCAGTCATGAAATGATAGTTTTCGATTCTTGGAGAAGTAAGGAAGGGAGTCAGCAGAACTGCTACTTTGGATTTCTGGAGGGCAGACTTTGGCCTGTTTAGGAGCCTGGTTGACAGAGTCCCTTGCCCTCCTGAAGGGCAAAGGAGTCCAGGAAGGCTGGACATTCTTCAAGAAGGAAATCTTAAAGGCGCAGGAGCAAGCCATCCTCATGTGCTGAAAGACTAGCTGGCAGGGAAGAAGACTGGCCTGGCTGAACAGAGAGCTTTGGCTGGAACTCAGGAAAAGAAGGAGAGTTTATGATCTTTGGAAGAAGGGGCAGGCAACTCAGCAGAACTACAAAGATGTCATGAGGTTATGCAGGGAGAAAATTAGAAGGGCCAAAGCCCAACTAGAACTTGATCTGGCTACTGCCAGTCAATAAAAAATGTTTCTACAAATATATTATCAACAAAAGGAAGGCTAAGGGGAATCTCCATCCTTTATTGGATGTGGGGGGAAACATAGTGACAAAGGATGAGGAAAAGGCTGAGGTACTTAATGCCTTCTTTGCTTCAGTCTTTAATAGTAAGACCAGTTGTCCTTGGGGTACCCAGTCCCCTGAGCTGGAAGACAGGGATGGGGAGAAGAATGAAGCCCTCATACTCCAAGCAGAAATGGTTAGCAACCTGCTACACCAGACACACACAAGTCTATGAGGGCGGATGGGATCGACCCAAGGGTACTGAGGGAGCTGGCAGAAGTGCTCGCCAAGCCACTTTCCATCATTTCTCAGCAGTCCTGACTAACTGGGAAGGTCCTAGTCCCACTCTTCCCTGGGTAAAAAACTGGCTGGACGGCCGAGCCCAGAGAGTTGTGGTGAACGGAGTTAAATCCAGTTGGCGGCCGGTCACGAGTGGTGTTCCCCAGGGCTCACTACTGGGGCCGGTCCTGTTCAATATCTTTATCAATGATCTGGATGAGGGGATCGAGTGCTCCCTCAGTAAGTTTGCAGACGACACCAAGTTGGACAGGAGTGTTGAGCTGCTGGAGGGTAGGAAGGCTCTGCAGAGGGACCTGGACAGGCTGGATCGATGGGCTGAGGCCAACTGTATGAGGTTCAACAAGGCCAAGTGCCGGGTCCTGCACTTTGGCCACAACAACGCTACAGGCTTGGGGAAGAGTGGCTGGAAAGCTGCCCAGAGGAAAAGGACCTGGGGGTGCTGATTGACACCCAGCTGAACATGAGCCAGCAGTGTGCCCAGGTGGCCAAGAAGGCTAACGGCATCCTGGCCTGTATTAGGAATAGTGTGGCCAGCAGGAGTAGGGAGGTGATCGTGCCCCTGTACTCGGCACTGGTGAGGCCGCACCTCGAATACTGTGTTCAGTTTTGGGCCCCTCACTACAAGAAGGACATGGAGGTGTTGGAGCGTGTCCAGAGAAAGGCAACGAAGCTGGTGAAGGGTCTGGAGAACAAGTCTTGTGAGGAGTGGCTGAGGGAACTGGGGTTGTTTAGTCTGGAGAAAAGGAGGCTGATGGGAGACTTTATTGTTCTCTACAACTACTTGAAAGGAGATCGTAGCGAGGTGGGTGTTGGTCTCTTCTCCCAAGTAAGAAGTGATCAGACTAGAGGAAACAGCTTCAAGTTGTACCAGGGGAGGTTTAGATTTCACTGAAAGGGTTGTCAAGCATTGGAACAGGCTGCCTAGGGAAGTGGTTGAGTCACCATCCCTGGAGGTATTTAAAAGATGTGTAGATGTGGTACTTAGGGACATGGTTTAGTGGTGGACTTGGCAGTGTTAAGTTAGCAGTTGGACTCGATGATCTTAAAGGTTCTTTCCAATCTAAATGATTCTATGATCTATATGAGATACCTACACCACCCATGATATCTCCCCCTCCCATGCATTTCATTAACCATCTTTTAGTCCTGGCTTTTCTTAGATGATGCCTGTCTTGCATTTCCTTTTGCTTATGTATATATCACCTATATTCATTGCTATCTGTCACATACTGTCACCTCTTTTTTATAAATTGTTTTGCTATGCCTGTCACCAAGAGTACAATGAGAAGTATTTCTCTCTCGAGGAAACACTGGCATTTCTCTAGCTTGTTCAATGTCCAAAAGTCAGCACAGCATAACTGTGCTTTATCAAAGAAATGCTCTAAAGATCGGTCACTACTAATGCTCATAGTATCTTGACCTCACAACCTATATCAGCAAGTTCCCACAAAAGCCCTGACTGATTTAATTAGCAGAAAAATAGCAATATTCTTCAGGTAAATGAGAGGGTACATTAATACATGTATCCATCACCATGTTTTGGCAAAAAGAAGCATCTTATAAGAGCTGGGGCCTTTTACAATCACATGCTTTCGCTTTGCAAAGCATTTTTCAGGGACTGTATCTCATAAATATCTTTTAACAACTCTATGTTTTCTATGCTTCAGCAAACTCAACTTATTGCTGATGATTGAGTGGGGTCTGGATGCTTTTGATGTGGTGTCACTAACAGGTGTTTCCCCTTGGGAAGTTTCCAAGAGATCAATTTTTTAGTGGAGTTTCCTGGTTTATCACGATCTGTTGGAAACAGTCCCATTTCAACAAGACCTGTCAGGTATGTCTTGCTTGCTCTCCCCTGGGAGATTGCTGCACTCCTGCACAGGCAGCATGCAGTCCCAGCGCAGGCAGCAGCCAGCTGTACCACTGTACATGAATAATTCTCCCTGGAGGATTTTGAAAATGGGAAAACCCATTTTGTGATTTCTGGAATTCAAGCAAAAGTCATTTCTGAAATTTGAAAAACCTCCATGCGAAGAAGGTACACTTCATCAAACCCAGCTAATTTCTAGATTCTCAGTCAGATAATGAAAATATAAGTTATAATTTTGGATGTTAGATTTAAATGTAGCAGACACATTTCTAAATCTGTTTGTTCATCCCTCACAGGACTACAGCAGTAAAGACAGACAGATACACCTGTAAAGACAGCCCAAATACCACACAGTCTTTTTAAAACCCTTTATTTCCCCAATTCTGCCTCTTCTCAGAGACATCCTACCTCACTCACTAGTTAACCCATTTCCTCTTTGCCCTGAACTTTTATTTCACTCCAGATTTTTATTCAGTGGAACTGTTTTTGATGATGTTTCATGCTGCAGTTTTCAAAGCCGTTTAAATGGGAATCCAGCATCACTACTATAGTTCCCGATGGCCTTGCTGTCTCTGCTGTCTCTTCCCCACATACCATCTGTGGGAGTTAAAAACAGCTCAGATGGGGAAGCGAGCAGGGAGGCAGAGAGATACACGCACTATTAAATGAGAAGAGGTTGGGGAGCCAGCTCAGCCACCTGACACTGGCTGTCCGCACGGCTGTATTTTTAGCTTGCTCTGTGGCTCTGTCTTGGTGTGCTCCAGCTAGCTCTCTCCTCAGCAAAGTCTGAGTATGTCTCTGGGGCTGGTTCACTCCAAGGACCCCTCCAAAAGGCAATATGGACAACATTACATCAGATTTTTTTCCTGTCCTCCAATGTCCTCAGGTTTTGCACTCTGAAACATACCGCACACACTTCCCAGCTCCCCCTCCCCACATAATCTCCATTTCAGGTTATGAAATCACAATTTGGTGGGCTTCAACATAGCCCCTGTACTATTTTAGATACCATGAACTGAAGCACAACACACACTTATTAAATCTTAGGCTCACCATATAGGGCCTGGGGAAACCCAGAACAAAAAATTATATATGTAATGTGGCTGACACGCATTGCCCAAGCAAGACATGTAGAAAGTCTATAGCAGACTAGAGAATCAAACCCAGCCCTCCCAAGACACAGATTATAGAGTCTAACTACCAAATCATCCTTCCTTACTAAAATATAGAACTCAATCTTCCTACCTCCTTTTTGCTCTTTTTTGCTGGTCGCATAGATATCAGCTGACACTAACTCATGTTAACTTTCCAGGAGTATGGTCACGATGCAGTGAGATTGCAGATGTCAGAGACAAACTTCCTCCCATATCTTTTTTAATCTCTTTCCAATGTTTCTTTCCTCAGCGACGGGACACTTGTTCACAGCCCATCCTATTGCTTTGCATGTGTCACCAGACCTGAGGTGTCTCATTATATCTCATTCCCAGCATCCAGCAGCAGTTGGCACACACTGCTGCAGTTTAAGCCTCAGATGTCATTGTGCAATGGTTCCAGACACATCTCTCTGGTCTCCTCCAGTGCCTCTGCTCCTTGTCAGACCTTTCCTCACCAATTTCCATTCTTCACTTGGCAAACACCTTGTGGCACTTCTTCCATTTGATTTTCCAGTGAATTCTCAGTTCTGTAATACTTAATTGGCCTGGCTTCTTAAGTAGATCTTTCCAAAGTATTTTTCAAAATAAAGAAAAATAAAAACTCTGGCTATGTCTCTGAGGTACCTCTTCTCAGCCTGATTGATGAAAGGATTTTTGTTCCACCTCGCTAGTCATTGCAGATGTCTGCGCATTGATACATACTCCCACCGGACTGTCTGTTTGCAGACTCTTCACCTTGAGATCACTGAATTTTTCCATATGTAGCTAAGTTTCACCTAGGAGCCATGGTTTATAAATCTCTTGCCACTTTTAGTGAAGATATAAGCTTTTGCCATGTTGATAACTATACTTTTCCCCTTGAGCAACAGTTGTTTGGCCAACTTTCTTCCTTATACCAATTGACTATGGGCCCCCTATCGTACCTCAGCTGTAGATAGGTATCAACACTTGCTGTTTTACTCTCACCCATCAGAGACAAAGTTTTAAATAATAACTTTGTACCTAGTGATCCAAATATTAGCACCTGCTAATGTTTTAAAAGTAAAGAAATCAGATTTGTATCGTTATAACACAGTATTTTTTTCAACACCATGAGAAAAAAATTAATATGTGTGGTATCAGCATGCTTTGCAAGCTCTACACTCTTAAATATTGTTTATTAGTCAACACACCTCAGTCACAAACTAACCTAAAAAAATTCCTTTCTAATTAAAACCATCAATTTCTCTTATCCCTCATCCATTCTGGGCTGAAGTGCAGTAGCAGCTCCACCCAGTTTCGGTGCTGGATATGAAAAAGTAGCATCAGCCCTTTAAAGTAACTAGAAACTCTGTTGTGCCAGGCAATAGATCACTGATGTACATAAAAAATTGACTAAAACACAAGTAACTGGACAGCACGATGGGATCTTGAATGCATACCGCTCTGAGACCTGCAATAGCAAAGCACGGGTTCAAGGGGATGCTTAAGCCACCAAGCCCCATCATCCACAGGCGTCCTGTACTCTCTGCTGTCAGAAGCACTCCCATAGCTCCCACGTGGGGATGGGACAGAAAGAGTTCAAACCGGGTCCAAGGTGCTGGGTATGTACAACATGTGCTGAGATTCTGTGCTTCCAGCCAGCAGTTTAACTGAGGCCCTCTCTTCACATCAGTTGTCCTAGCAGGAGTCCACGTGTTGGTCGGTGCTATGATTTGTTGTCATTCTCAACTATATCCTATACTTTGTATATAAGCTAAAAGCATCAGTCTTCCTATAGTAGAAAGGGTTTAATTTTTTGAATTAACACTGTCTGCAGTGTGTCCCTCGAGAATCTTCTGTAGAAGGCCTGAGCACGTTCAGCCTTCTGGGAAGAGGACATCATGGGAGACGACAGGGAGAATATTTCTCATGTTGCGCCTGCTAAGCTAAAACCCTTGGCACAAGAATAATGCAGATGTTCTCGTGATAGCTGATGTTCCTTGAACAGAAGCAAAAGGTCTGAGAGTTCTTTGGGATACACAAACTTTGGGTTTTTTAAGTAGGTGTCATCAGTGGTCTTACGTGGATCATTGAAATGCATCCAAAACCAAAGCAAGATTTAACAGTTTCCCATTAAGTTATTAAACATCTAGCATATATATGGGATGTATTTTGCATAGAAAAATAAGGAAGAAAACATTACTGGTATGCTGCCTCTTTGTCCTCTCAGATTGAAGCTGGACAGAAACCAGAATAACTTAAAAAGGGGCTAATAAATCCTTGAGGTCTATTTAAATAATCAGTTGAGACCCAGTTGTGGGGAATCAGGATTACTCAATCTAAAGCATTTTAAAATTCTTTCTCCATTCCTAACCTCAGTTTTCCTTTTAATCCTCTGATCCTCCTTAGTTAGCTTGGCTTCTATGCACCGCTACTCACAGTGAAACAAATTAATGTGGTGATGATGAGATGGAAATATCAGTCCCCACAACTGAACCCTGCCAGTTGAACCCCTGACTTCAGCAGGATGTAGCTGCAGAGCAGAGTGCTGCTGGATTGCTCAGAAACACTCCAATTTTTTTTTTATTCATGGAGGTCAATTATGAGTGAATTTACTCCAGCCGTAATGAGTATGGCCCTAGAGAACAATTTAATATGGTGTATAAATGTCACAAAAATGCATCTTTCACATGCAGTTGTTAAAAACAAATTGATGGGTTTGTACTGTATCTGAAAAAGAAGTGTGTTTTTCATAAAACCAAGTCTTTGTCTTGCACTGAGCTGCTCCTCCCTTTGCTCCTGAACAGACCATTTTCCAAAAAAATTCTACTTCTTTCATCAGATTTTTTCTAACTGAGGGGATTCCTAAAATCCTTATTCCAAAACAATAGGATTTCAAGAAATAAGTCATAAAAGCCTGGAGGAAGTCACTGTTGCAGTAAAGCAGATGAAAACCCAATTAACATATGTCTCCCCATGAAGTTGACAAGTTGATACCCACTTAAACAGCAATTGAATAGCAAATGTATTGCAAATTTTTCTTTCTTTCCTTAATTTTCTCTTTATTTAGGGAGGTAGCAACTGACTTCCCAGTGTTATACACTATTTCTCTAATGTCCCACAGAAACCACTGCTGAATGCATCACTGTGAAATCTACCTTTTTATTGAGCCATTCCAAGTTATACCAAAGGGAAAAATACCTCCCTGGAAAAAAAATAATAATCTGATTTCTAGCCAGTAAGTCCTATGGAAAAATGACTGAATAAAATGGATTCTTATATCAAGGAGAACAAGAGCCATTAGTGAAATCAGTAAGTTCTGAGGAATATGATCAACCACATTACTTAAAATATCTGTGTTGATAAATGTTACAAAACTAAAGTGATTTGAGCAAGAAGGTCACTAAAGACCTCAACAGTTAGTGATACCTGGGCTTGTTTTTCTTCTGATATGAGACAAAAAAAGGAGCATCCAAGCTGCATTTGCAAGTTTTTAAGTATTGTTATTGTGAATGGGGAGAATATTAGTAAGTAGGATGCTGGAAGAAAATTGCAAGTAATGATCAGTGATTACTAGGCTATGCTTCCTTGCTGGTATGAAGAAGGAACATGCACAGTGCCACATGAAAGAAGTTAAATGAGCACAGGTGTTGCCATACTCTGAAAAAAAAATAGAAAAAAAGAAATCACAGGAAAAACAATAATTCTCTGGAGATGCGCACAAAGACAGAGTGACCAGGTGAGGATTCACAGGGGAAGGAGTGGGCAGCTTTTCCATTCTGCTGTGAAGTGCCATGTGCAGCAGGAACAACCATGTTGCAGACCAGCTCGGCTCAAAGCAGCATCTGCATCCAGCCCTCGTAACAAGTTTCTTGTCATGATTTAAAAGTGCCTCTAAGATCAGCATTATAGAAAGAATTTCAGGCAAAGCTCAAAACATATCAGAGGTCCAAATCATCACTTTCGTTTTTTTCTATCTGCCAGTACTCACCCAAGAGGAGACAAAGAGGTTGAGCAGCTGTTCCTGGAGGCATTTTCACAGCATCACAACTCATGCTGAGCCAGCTGTGATGGTGTATGCTCTGCCACGTTACCTGCCAAACCCAGGAGGGTTTTATGATAATCACTGATGTTTCTCACGCAGAGCTGCAGAGCACCCCTTTCAAACATGTACTGTCTTACTGAAGCTATGATTCCCTGTGTATTTTACTCAGTGGTACTGCTGCCTTAAGGAGCTTTCACCTCTTATTCCCACCCCTCCATCACAGTCCACTGCCTCTCTTTTGTGCCAATAATCACAGAATCATAGAATCATAGAATATCTTGAGTTGGAAGAGACCCATAAGGATCATTGAGTCCAACAACCTGCTCCTCACAGGACTACCTAAAAATAAACCATATGACTAAGAGCGTCATCCAGATGCCTCTTGAACTCTGACAGGCTTGGTGCCATGATCACTTGCCTGGGAAGCCCGTTCCAGTGACAGACCACCCTCTCAGTGAAGAATCTTTTCCTAATGTCCAGTCTGAACTTGCCCTGATGCAGCTTCATTCCATTTCCTCATGTCCTATCGCTGGTCACGAGAGTGAGGAGATCAGCACTTCCCCCTCTGCTGCCCCCTTGACGAAGTTGTAGACTGCAATGAGGTGACCTCTCAGCCCTCTCTTCTCCAAGCTGAAAAAAAACAAGTGACCTCAGCCACGCCTCGTAAGTCTTGCCCTCGAGACCTTTCACCATCTTGGTCACCCTCCTCTGGGACACATTCTGATAGTTTGATGTCCTTCTTATATTGAGGTGCCCAAAACTGCACACAGTACTGGAGGTGGGGCCGCACCAGTGCAGTGTGGAGTGGGACAATCACCTTCCTCGACTGGCTAGCTATATTGTGCTTGATGCACCCCAGGACTCGGTTGGCTCTTTTGAATGCCAGGGCACACCGTTGACATATTCAACTTGCCATCAACCCAAACCTCCAGTTCTCTTTCCACAGGACTGCTCTCCAGCCTCTCATCCCCCAATTTATACGTATAACCAGGATTACCCCGTCCCAGGTGGAGAACCCAGCACTTGCTCTTGTTAAATTTCATATGACTGGTGATTGCCCAGCTCTCTAGTCTATCCAGATCTCTCTGTAAGGACTCTCTACCTTTGCGGAAGTCCACAGCTCCTCCTAGTTTAGCATTGTCGGCAAACTTACTCAATGTACACTCGATTCCTGTGTCCAGATCATTTATAAAAACAATAAAGACCACTGGCCCTAAAATTGAGCCCTAGGGAACCCCACTGGCAACCAGCCGCCAGCCTGATGTAACCCCATTTACCATAATTCTTTGAGCCCAACCCATCAGCCAATTGCTCACCCAATAAAGCCACTTTTGCATCCAGTTTGGTGTCATATGAGTTTAATATCAGTGAACTCCAGTAAGTTAACCAGAGTGATATGACCAGAGTAAGCCATCAAAATGAAGGCCAGTAGCTCTAGGATTGCCACAGACTTTCAGTATGCCTCAGTGGAGCAGTGCTTCTGGCGTCTAAAATAAACTGATGAATGGTTCAAATGGTCAATGACTGCATTGCTAATGATTTGAGGATAAACTTTCATCTGCTCAGACTGAGGACGCCGTATCTCTTACTGACCTTTGCTTCTCAAATATACAAGAGAGTCCTTAATGATACAAAGTCAGAGACAGAATTTATAGGTGTTTTGAAAGTAGTTATGAAAAATAGAATAATTTAGGGTGAGTTTCATTTTTATTAGTCTGCTAATCCCAGAGTTTGTTCTTCTCTGTTAATCCTATTGCACATCCTTTGGCAGCAGGTGTTAACTGATGCAAATGAATCACCCCTTTGATCATAGAATCATAGAATCATTAAGGTTGGAAAAGACCTCTAAGATCATCGTGTCCAACCGTCAACGCAACACCACCATGCCCACTACACCATGTCCCTAAGCACCTCATCCACACGTCTTTTAAATACTTCCAGGGATGGTGACTCCACCACTTCCCTGGGCAGCCTGTTCCAAGGCCTGATCACTCTTTCAGTAAAGAAATTTCTCCTAATGTCCAGTCTAAACCTCCCTTGGCGCAACTTGAGGCCATTTCCCCTCGTCCTTTCGCTAGTTACTTGGGAGAAGAGACCAACACTCAGCTCGCTACAACCTCCTTTCAGGTAGTTGTAGAGCACGGTGAGGTCTCTCCTCAGCCTCCTCTTCTCCAGACTAAACAACCCCAGTTCCCTCAGCCACTCCTCATAAGACTTGTGCTCCAGGCGCTTCACCAGCTTCGTTGCCCTCCTCTGGACACGCTCCAGCACCTCCATGTCCTTCTTGTAGTGAGGGGCCCAGAACTGAACACAGTATTCGAGGTGCGGCCTCACCAGTGCCGAGTACAGGGGCACGATCACCTCCCTGCTCCTGCTGGCCACACTATTTCTGATACAGGCCAGGATGCCGTTGGCCTTCTTGGCCACCTGAGCACACTGCCGGCTCATGTTCAGCCGGCTGTCAATCAGCACCCCCAGGTCCTTTTCCTCTGGGCTGCTTTCCAGCCACTCTTCCCCAAGCCTGTAGCGTTGCATGGGGTTGTTGTAGCCGAAGTGCAGGACCCGGCACTTGGCCTTGTTGAACCTCATACAGTTGGCCTCGGCCCATCGATCCAGCCTGTCCAGGTCCCTCTGCAGAGCCTTCCTACCCTCCAGCAGATCAACACTCCTGCCCAACTTGGTGTCGTCTGCAAACTTACTGAGGGAGCACTCGATCCCCTCATCCAGATCGTTGATAAAGATATTGAACAGGACCGGCCCCAGTACTGAGCCCTGGGGAACACCGCTCGTGACCGGCCGCCAACTGGATTTAACTCCGTTCACCACAACTCTCTGGGCTCGGCCGTCCAGCCAGTTTTTTACCCAGCGAAGAGTGCACCTGTCTAGGCCGTGAGCTGCCAGCTTCTCTAGGAGAATGCTGTGGGAGACAGTGTCAAAGGCTTTACTGAAGTCCAGGTAGACCACATCCACAGCCTTTCCCTCATCCACTAGGCAGGTCACCTGGTCATAGAAGGAGATCAGGTTGGTCAAGCAGGACCTGCCTTCCATGAACCCGTATGGCTGGGCCTGATCCCCTGGTTGTCGAACCGCTCCATGATGTTCCCCGGCACCGAGGTCAGGCTGACCGGCCTGTAATTCCCCGGATCCTCCTTCCGGCCCTTCTTATGGATGGGCATCACATTGGCGAGCCTCCAGTCATCTGGGACCTCCCCACTTAACCAGGACTGCTGGTGAATGATGGAGAGTGGCTTGGCAAGCTCCTCCGCCAGCTCCCTCAGTACCCTCGGGTAGATCCCATCCAACCACATAGACTTGTGAGTGTCCAGGTGGCGTAGCAGGTCATTAACTTCTTCCTCTTGAATTATGGGGGGTTTATCCTGCTCGTCGTCCATGTCTTTCTGCTCAGGGGGCTGAGTACCCTGAGGATAACCGCTCTGACTACTAAAGACTGAGGCAAAGAAGGCATTGAGTACCTCAGGCTTATCCTCATCCTTGGTGGCAACGCTCCCCCTCGCATCCAATAGAGGATGGAGATTTTCCTTGGCTCTCCTTTTGTCATTAATATACTTGTAAAAGCATTTTTTGTTGTCTCTCACGACAGTGGCCAGGTTGAGTTCTAGCTGGGCTTTTGCCTTTCTAATTTCCTCTCTTTACAACCTAACGAGATCCCTGTACTCTTCTTGAGTTGCCTGCCCCTTCTTCCACAAGTGATAAACTCTCCTTTTTTTCCTGAGTCCCAGCCAGAGCTCCCCGTTCAGCCAGGCCGGTCGTCTTCCCCGCCCGTTCTTCTTGTGGCACATGGGGACAGCCCGCTCCTGCGCTTTTAAGACTTCCTTCTTGAAGAACATCCAGCCTTCCTGGACCCCTTTGCCCTTCAGGACTGTCTCCCAAGGGACCCTCTCGACCAGTGTCCTGAGCAGGCCAAAGTCTGCCCTCCGGAAGTCCATGGTAGCGGTTTTGCTGGCCCCCCTCCTTACTTCACCAAGTATCGAGAATTCTACCATTTCATGGTCGCTAAGCCCAAGCCGGCCTCCGACCACCACATCTCCCACCAGTCCTTCTCTGTTCGTAAACAGCAGGTCAAGCGAGGCACCTCCCCTAGTGGGCTCGCTTACCAGCTGCGTCAGGAAGTTATCCTCCACACACTCCAGGAACCTCCTCGACTGTTTCCTCTCTGCCGTGTGGTATTTCCAGCAGACGTCCAGAAAATTGAAGTCCCCCAGGAGAACAAGGGCTAGTGACCGGGAGACTTCTGTCAGCCTCTTGTAGAATATTTCGTCTGCCTCCTCATCCTGGTTAGGTCGTCTATAACAGACTCCCAGCAGGATATCTGCCTTGTTGGCCTTCCCCCTCATCCTTACCCACAAGCACTCGACCTCGTCATCACTATCATTGAGCTCTAGACAGTCGAAGCACTCCCTAACATACAGGGTTACCCCACCGCCTCTCCTTCCTCGCCTGTCCTTTCTGAAGAGCTTATAGCCATCCATTGCAGCACTCCAATCGTGAGACTCATCCCACCATGTTTCCGTGATGGCGACCAAGTCATAGCTACCCCGCTGCACAATGGCTTCCAGCTCCTCCTGTTTGCCGCCCATGCTGCGTGCATTGGTATAGAGGCACTTGAGCTGGGGTGCTGATTTCTCCCCGGACATTGGCGTGCAGTCCCTAGGCTCTTCTCTAGTGAGCCTGGTTTTATCCCCTTCCCCCTTCGAACCTAGATGACCACTATTAACCAGGAAAGCTCTCCTTTATACATCAAAATGGTGGAGACTACTTGATGGATAACAGGGATTGCTGAACTACTTGCACCTGTTGATCTTAGTAACCACAAGAAACATCAAGTTACTGTTTGAAAATCAAGCTCTAGTTGACTTGCCTAAAGTCAAACAGAGTCAGAAAAAAGCCCTCTAAATGCACAGCTCTCTTTTCTTGGGCTAACATATCTTACAGATAGAGAAGTATGTACAGCACGTTTCCTTTCACATCTGTAAAGATAACAACAATACCTTCAGCAATGCGAAGTAGAGAGTGGGTTTTTTTCTTGATATGCAATGATGTACACTGGGAAACCATTGCTTGTTCATAAGAATAGCAGAAGTTGCCAGGGAAAAAAAAACAACTCCACACTCTTTTACTGCAGTCTGGGACAACAGCACAATGCCTGTAGCCAAAGGGTATCTGACATTGCTTGAAGTAGTACAGATCTCAGAACAGGTTCCTTTCCTTGTTTCTCACGTGGATCTTGCATCCCATCTGGAGCTCCATGTTTCCTTAGCTACTCAGCCAGCCACATTTCAGACAGCAAATTAAAACCTGCTCAGTGGCTGTAACCGCAATGGAGATCTACTCCAGAGCTGTGACTTTCAAAGCAAAGAATAATAAAAAAAACACACCACTTCATTTGTTCGGACACACTAATGTAAAAGCAGTATAATTTCAGTAAAGTCATAATTTCTTATGGCCATCCCTTGATCTAGTGCAAACTCCGTAGCTCCTCATGTCCAAGGAAGGCACACCCATTGGTCTCAGCCAGAAATCCAGCCCAAGAAACTTTCTGTCACTGGAAGTGCAAGTCTGGATCTATCACTGAAACACAGGGAGTTATTCCAAGTTCACATCAGCAGAACAGAGATCAGAATCTGACCCAAATATTAATTGATTTTTGGAGTCTCTGTGTCTGGCCATCAAGAAATGCCTGCTGGATGCTAACTCCGCAGTCTGCAGGCAGAGCACAAGGACGCTAGTGAGGAAACAGACATGGATGGTATTTTCTAACGTGGAGTTGTTGAGCAATGACTGCCAAGTGTCGTGCAGGTTAGGTACAGAGAAATGGAACATTGCAAAATTAAATCACTCACTGTACCAGACACTACATCCCAACATAGGAATGGTTTGTAAGAATATGTTTGCCATTATATCTTAATGTAGATGGCCTTTTCCCTTTAATGGATCAACCAATAGTACTACCCAGTACTTTTGTTCCCTTGCTGCCCAACAACTCCCCTAGACAGACCTGTCATGTCTGTACTCTCTTTGGAGCATCTCTTGTCTCTGTAGGCATCTTCACATCGCACAAGAGAGCATGGTGATGTTGAAACTAGCACTGAAAGAGTAGAAATGTCCATGAAACACTACTAGGACATAACGGAGATAATATCCCAGATCCCAGAGCAGTACAGCAGCACTGATACGGTTTTGTACATAAGCTAATGAGGGCTTTCACCAACACTTGTCATCTTAGCTGCAACATTGTGCTGACCCAGTTGACCTGCTTCTAGACGGGGAGTGAGCCCCAGCACTGTGAGCTTCAGCATCTCTGTGCCATCCTCTATTGTATGGTGTAGAGTACCTGAAATCACATCTTTAGCACAAGGACTGAGTTCATGTCTTGCCATGAGGAATTCTGTTACAGATGAATGTTGGCAAGTGAAATATTGTTAGCGAACCCAGGAAAAGCTAATTCCCATAAGAAGCCAGTAATGCAATCCAGTCCAAGTATTTAAGTTATTTCCTTTGCCACACAGTGGCTAAGAGCTAAATTCATCTGCAACTCAGTTTTGTCTAGTTACCCATAAGGTTCATATTTGTCAGCACTTCCAAAGAAATTAATTATTTTTATGTACAAAGTGGGTAAACAATTCCAGAAATATAATACGCAACATCCTTCTGAAACTCATTTGAAATTACACTGACATCTGAGCTGGGAAATTTTACAGAGAAAAGACTTTTACTTTTTCTTTTTTGTAAAGTGATAGAAATATAAACTTCTTATGAAGCCTGTCTGTTCATGAGTCAGAGCAAGACATTGTTGTCTGCCACTTTACTGGGCAGGGAGGAAAAAAGAACTGTGCTCCCTTCCTCCCTCCCTCTAAAATGCATTTTGCATGAAGCTATTATAAGATAAAATGTGTAAAAAAGCCTAAGAGAACTTAGGCTTAGAAGACCAAAAGTTAAAACCTCCTTCCTAATTCAGTGCTCCAAGTGATATATTGCAGTATATTGTCCTCGTTCCCTTTCTGCACCAAGGAATCACGATTTTATTGGAACACTGTTCCTATGTTGGGGTATGGGAGCAACTCACCCTCAAACGCATGCACTGCTGTTTACCTCTACTCACCAAGAAGAGCCCAGATTGCTGGCTTGAGTACAGTTATGGAAGGTAGAAAACACAGGTTTGAAGCCCTTGAAAATGAGACCAGGTGAGGCTGCACTTTGTGAGACTCTGATCTGGCAATGCTCAGGCACTGGGACGAGCACAGAGACATGAACATGAGACATGACCATGCCAGCCATGAGCATGTGAGACATGTCAGGCGATGCCATGAGCGTGACACTTTGCTCAGACCTAGGCATGCACAGACTATGTCTAATGGGTCGGGTTTGTCATTGGGCCTCGGCAGAGAAAGGCCTGAGGCAGGGCTGTGCTCAGGTTAGAAGCCAAGCTGAAGAGCAGCCAAGCATGGACACTGATCCCAAAATCACAGGGACCTGATGAACAGACCTCTAATGAACAGCAAGGTGATTAGGAAGTTCGAACATGTCAGCTGGTACTCAGCAGCAGCATGGTACATACATTATTTTGTCTAAGCCTTCTGTAAGTCCTTGCATCCACCCTACAGACTGGGAAGGAGGCCCTTGTGTTTATTCTCTGACAGTATTCAGTCTTAGTACAGTGAAGAGCAAAACAAAAATATTGGAGCCTTGGACAATATTCAAAAAACAAATTGATAGTTTATTTTCAGGCTTCGTCTTTGCTCACAGTGACAATTGCGTGTCTCCAGCCCAGGTACCTCTGTATTATCACATCTGCCAGCAAAGCTGGCAACAGCTCTTGCCAAACACATGTACAGATATGGGAGCTTCTTGACCCTGCACTTCAGAGGCCTCCTATATACTTTATTTCTAAGCTGCTCTACCCAATGCTAGCCTATATGACTCAACAAGTGGACTCAGTCAATGTATTTAGGAGGGAATATGTTTAATTATATTAAGAAGTTCCAGACTTCCATGACCAGAAGATCAGTAGTGAAAGAGTCAGTAGAAGGATAACAAGAGAGCTTGTTCTCCAAAGCAATCAAGATCTAAACTTTTTAAAAGCTGTTGTAAAAAAAAAAAAAGAGCAGGTAGTAGAAATAAGGATGTACAGTAAGATGGTAGGATAGATACTGTCTTCATCCACCCAGTCCTGTGGGTAGTGGTAGTGTTGGACAATAGGACTGCATGAATTTCTTACATCATAAAAATGAATGTGACAAGGCAAGTTGATATGATTCAACCTTTGGCCCAAGGGTTCACTAGGTGTTGGAAGAAGCACCATGCACTTCTTTGATCTCTCTGGAAGAGCCATGATCCATTCTCTTCAGCGCACTGTGAAGCACCATTCCCCGCTCTATACCTTATGGGGTTTAGAGATGTTTGCCGCAGCACTAGAACCTCATGGATTATCACTTATCCCTCACATCCTTTACTCCAAACTGTGTTGGAGAACTTAAACACGTCTGGGTCCCAGCTCCTCCTTGGTCTATACTCCTTGGTCATGAAACTATGCAGTCAGCATCACCACAGTACAGTGAGAGGGACCCAGAGGTGTCTGGGATGCAGAGGAGGAAAAGGCCAGCATAGATGACAGAAGGGAATCACTCACGCAGACAAGACACTCATTCAACCTGCCCAGCTCCAGCAACACAAAGAACTAATACCTGTGGGAAAAGGAAACCTTCACAGCAATAAGAGTAATCTCACTGTCAGGACAAGTAATTAACACTTCTTATTCACTGTATTATGAAGGCTATATATATCCCAAATTTTAAGATCCCACTCCCATGAGAAGAGAAGTTTTAAAGGGTGTGACACTTGTTACATGCTGGTCTTTAGACAACTACAGCACAGGGCCACATCTGAGGTATCCAAGATCTTTTTAGAATTTAATATTTCCAGTAATGGGCAGTTTATGCTTTGTTGGGAAAGACCTGACCTACTCCATATCACAACCATGAATCAGCCTTTCATGAGGCACCAGTCTGGGAGCCAAAATATACCACTTACACTTTCTCATGATTTATGGCCATTTATGGCCAGGCACTCCTGTAGGCACAAAAAAAAATTAACACAGTTCAAGCAAAACCATGAAAACAACAAGAAACACACTCGAGACTTTTCTTCATTTTTTCTTATTTTCTTTCTTGGGGAAGATGTGGGGGAAGGAGTTTACATTCCACTCACAACCTCCACAATATAAAAATTAGAAAGTGGATCAATACTAACCCTGTAAAGGAATAGTAATCCTTCCCAAAGGGAAAAATCACTTGTTTGTCTTACACTGGTCCTGACCACCACTTGACAATAGAAAGCTACCAAAACCCACAATAAGGAAGAATCCGTGTCATCCTCAGAAATATTGCCAGGAGACAACTCCTGCCAATTAAATCAATTCAGATCAACAAAGGTCATATAAAATTGTCTCCCCAATGAAGCCATAATTTTATATGTCAAATGCAGATATCAAAAATAAGTAATTGACAGAGAAGCCCTTGCCTTGTGCAAATAAATAAAAACACTCTCCCTAAACTGAAACTTCTGAAGACAGTTAACAAAAAGACCTACCAAACAGTACTTGTTGTTCTTATAACTGATTCAGGATAAAAGTTTCTTCAGGACCTCAGCCTAGCATTCCTGGTTATCAGATACCAACTCTGATAGTGGGAACAAAGTGAGTTTGGGACCCCTCTGACAAGGATAATAGGCAGGAGAGAGAGCGAGCAAGAAGGTACTGTTGGGTTGACATCTGGGGTATCATCACAGGAGCTAGAAATGTGTCTCCACAAAGAATGGTGAAGGATGATGGGTTCAATATGTAGTTTCTACTAACTTCCCAAGCAGACATTTTTTTCTCTGTGGAAGCAAGCTGAAAGTCTTTCCAAAGTGTTTTTGACTGTTCAATGCTTTTCTTGTATTCTTGTATTCTTGTAAAGCAGCCTTTAATGCACCTTTTAAGGATAAGAAATTTAAGAATGGTATTAAGGCAGTATTTATTTCTAAAGGCCTTTGCCAAAATCAGCCCTATGTCTTACAACCCTGGATTATACACCAAGCAGTGCTCAGCCTGCTGAGAGAATGAGCTCTGAGCCACATCAGTTGCTTTTGCAATGGCAGGCACCCATTGCTACTTCCCCAAATCCCCCAGTCCCATGACGATGTCAGAGGACATGGGACGGGGTAGGGGTGCAGAAAACCTCAGGCAGTAATAAAGAGCAATGTGCCAGCAGCAGGACCATTCACCCACCCCACAGCCTGCTCCCCACAGAAGTTTGGGGGAGCCCCAGCCTCCAGGTTGCCTCTCCCAAGGGATCCTCACACAGGACAGGCAGGGGGATGCCAGGACCCTCCATGCTGGTGACATACGGTGTCTCTAGGGCATCTGACAGCAGTTGACCTACAGGGCAAGTGGGTTATACCTGACATGTGCAGGTGAGCTGCAGCACATACACAGTGTAGGTATAGACTTATGGGAGGGTTGGTGGCATCGTCTTGCCTGCTACAGGAGGCAGCTCTGCAGCCTGAAAAGTTGGGCACATTCTGAAAGGGTGGGAACCTCAGTCAGGTTATCCTCTATTTCCTCCGTGCACACAACCTCAGCAAATCTCTGTATGGATTTGTGCTGGAGTACTAGATTTTAAAAGGTGATTTTTCAAAAGCAACAAATTGACACACAGGAGCTTTGCTCAGACATTTGGTTTAGCTAACACATTCTTCTCACTGCCTCTGTATTTACAATTTCAAAACTAGGGTTGCGACATAATCTGTTGCTCTTCTCTAGGAAAAATTACCCACAAAGCAATCCTACAGAAATCCATCTGCTAGAGTCTGTCCCTTGAGCCTGAACAGCTTCAAAACTGAGCTCTTCAATACTTGATCACTGGGACAGCTTACCTGCCCCTGCAAGGACCCTCTGTTGACAGTTTCCAGGGTGGCATTAAAACACCAAAGGATGGGTATCCGTATGTAAGCGAGACATCTCCACTTCCACTAGGGTCAGAGCACAGCTGGGGCTCTGCCCACACCTGGGTGCCTAAGGCCACTTGAGAAGTCACAGAGTATCCCACTGGCTTCCAGATTCTTCTACAGAAGGACATGGGTTGTATCTGCCAGTCCCTTGCAGATGTCCTCCATGCCCTGGAGCATCCTAAAAAGCCCTTGTGTGGGCTGCTGAATCTGTACTCAATGGAATACAGAGCAATTCACCTCGCCCAGCACAGGAAATCTTAAGCAAAATACTCATGTAGTTTTGGAACCACACCTAAATTATTTCTATACCAACTTCAGTAAAAAGTTTCACTGCAAATCTCATTTTTCTCTAAAAATATTAACCTATAGATGCAGCTTTCCTTGCTGAATCATCCATTTTCCCATTCTTTGTAGCATCTCTCCTAATAACTTTCTAGAGACAATTTATTTATCCATGAAGGCTGCAACTTCTTCCAAAAAGCTTTTTCCTCTTGCTTGAGGTACAAATTTATGCTATTTTCAGCACAAATAAAGTAATACTAGGACTTCTTCACATACAAATCCCTGACATCTGGATGTAGCTGACTCCACTAAGTGGCTCCTTAGTTAACCAAGCTTTGCTCTTTCGAAACCAGGCACTTTATTTACAGACCTGCTTTTGCTTATTCATCCGTTCATATAGACCAAACCCATTAGTGATCACACAGATCAATATTGTTTTCTTCAGCCAGCTCACCTGTAGCATTAAAAAACAAGTAAAAATTGCAACAGCTCATTTTGATTAACCTGTCCATTGTCTTCCCATTCATATCCTGGAAGTGAAAGTCTTGCATGGGGATCCAGTTCTGGGTAGTTGTTACTCTCTAAAATATGACAGTGATCTCTATCAATAGAAACTCAAACTATCTCCCCTCAGCCCAAGGGGGGGAGATTAAAATCTCTTTATTTAGCATTTCTCAAAGCATTTTCCCCCAAAACGAATGTGCTGAAGCCACAGCAACACTTTGCATTTCTGGTCCCTAACAAACAATGCTAAATCCTTTCCTCAAATACAAGAACTGTTGCTTCTCTTCTGGCACAAGGAGAATGAAATTCTCCTTGTGGCTTGTTCGTAGGAAAATATCAAGCCTCAAGATACTTGTTCTCTGTGTTCTCTGAAGCACCTTTTTCAAGTGAGGCTAAAAAAATATGTGTTATTACTAAATACAAGAATAGAGGAAAAAAAAACAAATCCACAAAAAACAAACAAACAAACAAAAAACCTTCTATGTTGGAGAATGGAACACAATTTTTTCTCAGAAGAAATGATCAAACCAATGACCAAGACAACTTCCTATAACATTCAGGATCAGAAAATAAGGAATGAAAAGCTAGAAAATTTGAAAATACTTTAACAAAGAAATTTGGAACAAACATTTAATTTAATCTCGCCTTTCTATCTCCTTTTTTCCTTTTAAATTCTTACATTTTTTGACTCAAAAGTCTAGTAGGTCTTATTCATTTCAAATGTATTTTCATAGTCAGCTTATTGAAAACTGTTTTATAGCCTATTTTGTTCTGAAGTTGTACAAATCAGTCACAAGTGAAAAATAGGTAATGTTTTATATAACACAATTACTAGCTGTCCATATTTTCTCAAAATACTCAGAAAGGCTCTATTTATTCATGCAGCTGTGATTCGATATAGCCATAAACTGAAGGTTCAGTTCCTCGCCAGTGTTTCTGAGCATTGTTTCACACTGGCACCCAGCAGCACCCAGCAGCTTGCCTCATCATTGCGACGACCCAGCAGCTAACGGTACCTCGCCTTTTCTTCCATACTCATCCCAGAACAGAGTCCAGGATCAGAAAGCACTCTGTTCTGATGGGTCTGTCCTGGCTGACCCCTGGCACTGTGAACCTTTCCTGCAACTCCCTGTGGTTGCACAACTTGACCTTGAAATATCTGCTGGGTTTAGTCAGGAGATTAACCCTGCCCCAAGCACCTCCAGCCCCCTGCCACTTTCCCACAGGTGCTGAGACATCACCTGCTTTCTACATTTTGTACCTGAGAACAAGAAGGCATAAACAGCATTCCCAGAAATCCCTATTTGTGGTTGCCACCCCTCTTGTGAGATGCTATGAGGCAAAATGCGGAGCAGGGGTAAGAAAAAGTGGGTTCACATGCCTCAAGATAGGTAAGAGATATCTCATAATTGATCCTTTCTACTATTGCAGACATTCCTAAATATTAAAATACATTTTCTCACAGCTGTTGCTTTTACTTCATCTTGCATGTCAAATACATTCTCTTTATTTGTGGTTTTATACACACTAACACTAAAAAAGCAGCAGTAAGCAGACATCCTCTGCTGAGTGCTCTCTCTCATAAAACTTTCCAGGTTAACAGACACAATATGCTATTTCCACAGGGCTAATTATAATAGGTCAAAGGAAAACATCCTCTGAGCGACTGTAATTTTTAAGGAAATCTTTCTTACTCCGTGAAAGTGGAGATTACTCATAGCATGACAAATCTGGAAGAACGATTAAAGGTTTCACTCCCGCTTGTCACCAATACTTTAAATCTGACATCCAGCTTTCAAAAATATTAATAATTTACCTAACATTTCCTTGGAAATACTTTGCCAAAAATGAGAGACTTATTCCCATCCTTTAGGAAATGGTAGACATTAAGAATTCAGCACAGTTTTTCATTAGCACTCTTTTGCCCTAATATCAAAGGAATTGTGCTATTGCTACAAGGATCTTGATCTAATAAAGCACTTATGCACATGCACAACTTCAATGGGATTAATCATGTGCTTAAGATAAACATATCCCTAAGTACTATTTACAGATAAGAGCACATTTGTTCAGGTCCATTTCCCAAGTTTGTTTAAATACAACATAACACAGCAGTATGGAGCAGCAATATTCCAGTTGCTGATACTTTAACTAAAAGAAAGAAACACCTATTCCTTGTGTTCAGATTTATAAAGAAAAATAATCAGAATAAGCCTGACAAAGAGGAAATAGGAGAAATAGAATGAGCAGAATAAAACTAAGTGAGACTTTCAAAAGAGTTACACAACTTCATTGCCTCACATAAGACGAAATCTCATACTGTTGGGAAAATTCACCAAGTCTTTCCCTCCATGGGTGTACAAACAGGAGAGGAATACAGCTGATTTCTGACTGCAAAAACAGTAAAAATAACGAGGTGATAGAAAGCAGACGGGATGCAAAAAGAGAGTTGGTCTGTGGCAGCTTCATTCCCTATGAATGTCTATGAGGTTTTGAATCACAGCTGTGGAAACAAGCTGCTGAATTTCCTCCCCTAACCCTCCTGATAATTTTGTAACTTAAGTATAAATGCTCTGGAAGCCAGGATTAACAGCACACTGCTGAGTGCCTTTTGTGAGCAGGGGATGCTAGTGGGAGAGAAACTGTGACTTAAAACTATGTTGTCATGCAACTAAGAAGGCGAGGAAAAGAGCCAGGCAAACAATCCCCAGACTGTTTTTTCCTGAGTAGGAGATGATCCACCTTGTCTGGACTTTATAGCAAAAGTGAGTCCATTGATTAAACATTTTTAACATTGCTAATTAAAATAGACTAAGGACTCTGTGTTGTAGTGGTCTCTCTGGATCAGAAAAAAATGTTTGCTATTAAAGAGAAGATGAAAATGTGCTTATCGTTTAATAAGAGTCAATCTGGAAAAAAATTGAAACAGTTCAGTGTGTTCTTGGTGCATTAAGAAATGTCTCCTGGACAGGTTTCCTTGGACCCCAGACTAGAAACAGAGTATTCATTCTCTGTAAGAAAAAACAAAAATGTAGCACATTGTAAAACTACTATGGTGACAGAAAGCAATGAAAATCAGATGGTTAACACCACCTCTACCACTTATTATCAAAGCAATATTATTCTAAAGTTACTGCACTATGTTCTGTGCTATTCTTTTCCCTAATGGAGAATGGAGAGGTGCTTTGCTGTTGCGAAAAAAAAGTCTTTTTAACTTTATCCTTGACCCTGTAATTGAACATGCCTGAAAAGTCCCCTGGGTCTGCCTGAAGCCTATTGCAGAATTGGATTCATCTTTATTCCTCAGACACAGTCCATTGCTTTAAGGTGCCTTTGTCATTTTTTTATTCCTAATGGACATTGTTTTGCACCAGGAGGTGCTGGTCCACTATTATCTCGATAAGAAAGGCACTCAGCCTCTGTAAAGTATCATTTAAAACGTTTTTTGTTAGAGCTAACTATAAAGAAAGAGAGTATAGTATAGATAATCTCATGTCCTTTTAGATGCGGGGAACCCTGAGCTGTGCAGGATCAAACAGGTTTTGATCTGCATGTAGCATGCTGTGCAGACCCCGTCTGTGGAGGACTTGCCCCATTTGGGTCATTCAAGCTATCATAGGGTTTTCTTACAAGAATACCACTGTACTTATCACTTCTACTGTCAAACAGAGAAGATATCTGCAGGAGAACTTGTTGCTGCACTTTTAGATAAAGGCAATGCCATGCTGGTACCGAGCGGGAGCTGCCTTGCAGGCTCCTCCATTACCATCACCCAGCTGAGTTTATCCAGTGCCAAAGGAGGTGCACAGCACAGCACAGCACGGGCCTGAAGGCAACACCGTATGTGCAGCACAGCACAGCACAGACCTGCACCTACACAGGTTCACTGTTATGTGGATCGGTGCGCAGTGGTCTTCCCATCAGTATCACTGCAGACACCGTATGCTCACCTACCTTGTAGGAGCCAAATAAAGCAAAGGCCTACAGAGCCTTTAGGGTACACAGAGATAGATAGATGTTCTTGCAGGCTTTCCGGGAGACATCATGTTAGGCATCCACCATGTCAGGTGGATGAGATCTCCTTCTGGAGGTTTTCAACAGTATCTACCTCTCTGCGTTAATAAATACTCAATGTAGGTACTTATTTTAGGATGACTACTTTGTTTAGCGCTAAAATGTAAGCACAAGTTTGTAATCCAAGTTAGGCAGAATATATCCTGCTAACTATCTTCTCTTACCATCCCCAAATTCACATTGTCTTGGGCTGCCTTGACTTTTCCCATGGCCACATCTTGAAAAACTTTTATCTTCAATCCTTAAGTAAGAAAAATTTTTCCTAAGCCATTTCTCCTCATCCACGTATAGAAAGCTCTCACATGACTTCAGCAACACTCCTGGCTCTTGCCCTCCATCCTACAGGGTGGGATGGGGAAGGAGGAGCAGGGAATAGTAGTGCTGAAGTTCAGAAGTAACTACCTCATGAACTATGAATGCAGAGGAGAGAGAGGAGCTTAAGCGCTCAAACAGATCAGCTGAACAGGTTTAAGTTGTGGCAGCCCAAGAAAATCCTACCTCTTTCTGCTCATCTTACCATCACGCCAGAAGCTGTAGCAGGTGCAGAAGGAAATAATCACTGAATGCTCAGTCCCTGTCATTCAAAAATCTGTTTTTTAGCCTGAACCATAAGACTTTCACTGGCTCTGACACACTTTCAAGCGCTACTGGAGGTTATATAGAGCACTCCAAAACAGCAGGAAGTCCTCCTCGGAAAAAGGTAATTTTTTATTTTTGAGTGTCATTAGTTCCTTGCTGTCTTTATAGCCACCCATTCCAGCAGCTTGTAAGTGCCTCTAGTAGAAGGGTCAGGAAGATGATTACAAAACCTGTAAGGCTTTCTTTGGAGTCTCTGTCCCCTTCTCCTTTTGATGGTGAATACATGACCTAAAGAAACATCATTTTTTTTCTCTCTGGTTTTGGTAACTGTTCATTTCCATCAACTGAGGGAAAGCTCTGAGGACTTTTAGTCACACTTTGTAGCCAACAGCATATAATCATCATTTCATTTCTGGGTACATCTCTTTTAGACCACTGATCTGAACCCACTAAGAGGCGTGTAACAGACAACACAGGACCGATTTATTCCAGCTTTCTAAGGAAGAGTTTTATTTCTCTATAGTTTATCATAATCTGTTGCCTGAACACTGGCAAGCAACCAGACGAGTTCTCACATACGGCAGTCTTTTATGCTGTCATATTTGAACATAAATAAAGGAATGAAAAGGAGAGCAAGAAGGAAACTCCTGAAGGATGGTGTGTTTGGTTCTCCTTTTGAAAATGTTCTCTGGCAGCAATGCAAGAAAAGCCTGTGCCTGGATCACCACCTGCGGACTCTGTCTCATTTGTCATAGCTGAAAAAGTCAAAGGGAGGTCAGGAGGGAGCAAGAGTCAAGCTTCATCAGAGCCAGTTGCAGAAAGACCTCCCATACCCTATTGCAAGCAAATACCTGAAACGGTCAAAAATGCCTAAGTCGGACAATGGAAAGACTCCGTAAACAGTACAATAACCAGAGACATGTTGTGTTCGCTGGTTCCCTGGTGTGTCTGGGGAAACTGTACCTGTAAGGGGCTCCTGCTAAAGCCAGCTGACCTGCATCAGTGTGGGACTTGGATGTTCCTGTGTTGTGGGGTCAGAGAGACAATCGAAGGCAGACCTGAGTGTAGCCAAACTCTGCCAGGCTCTGTGGGATTTGGAAATGGCCTATGGCTCTGGAGGTAAAACTAAAAAAATAAATTCTCTCAATAGAAATGAATTCTGCACAAAGTCTCACTGCCCAACCCGGACACTTGCCACCTATGCAAATAATAATTGGGAAAGGAAACCCTCCACCTACAAAGTAGGCAGCAAATTAGGGATGCCAAGCTAAGGGATACAGCCAGTCTTCCCCAATGCTTATGGAAGGTGTTTTATGTTGGACTACTGGGTACATGACAAATGATCCAGCATACTAAAAAGAAAGAGACTTGAGACAGACACAGAGCTCAAAATCAGAGTCCGGAAAAAACAACAGTTTTACATGCTGTGGCAAATAGCACAAACCACCCCCTGCAAAAACAGAAGGAAGAATCACAACAGATTACACTGCTTGCAAGAATTTGCCAATGCCATCACGATGAGACAAAACATGGACAAAGATGACAGCAGAAGCACAAGAAAAGGGTGGAAAATCCTTCCTAGTGCCAAACAAGAATCACAGCTGAGGAGGAAGAACCAATATAACCACTATTTTAACCTGGGCATATATATATCAGTCAATGAAGCAAGAGAAACAGGAAAATGAGCAGAGAAAGGCAGGGCAAAAGCAGGAGAAGGTATAGAAGTAAAACTCTGGAGTATCCATCTTGCCTTGCTAAAGGAATATGGGAATTATATGAGGGAGCAAATAGCAAATTAGAATAAATACAATGTGTAATAGTATCACTAAACTGCTAAAAATATGTTTTGTTTTTATTGTTGTCTAGAGGGAGTACTAGGGATGGAGCCAACATAACGGCGTAGTCGGCAGGATGGCAAGTAGTATCACTAATTACATACAGAAGCATGGAATAAGTCTGAGTCCCAAATTCTCAGAAGAATGGGCTCATGATAATTGGCATGATTGGGAAGCTGTAGAAGAACAGCTAAAGGTGGCCAGTGGGCTTATAAAGAATGGAAAAGGGAAAGGAATTATTTGCAAAATGTTAGGTACCTGTTTAGAAGCTGGTTATCAAGATAGGAAGAATAACAGTAAAAGGGAGCAGGACCTAAAAGAAGAAATAGAAGGCAGAAAGGCAGCTGAATTAATACTGTCTTTGAAAATTGAGCAGTTACAGGAAGAATAGGAGAAAAAACAAAAGTTGGAAGAAAAGTCAAGATGATGCTCATGTGGGCCCCGCATCCCCCTAACCTCATGCAAATTAGGAAACTAACAGTGTCCCCAGAGGTTTGGGATGGTGATATTTGGGGTGATCCTGACAACCATGAAGAAGAAAATGTTAACCCCCTGCCCCTTTTGGACTCCTCTGAATATAAGACCAGGTATATCATTAAAGCAGAGTACTCTGAAAGACCTCAGAGAGATGATCAGCAATATTCTATGCAAAGCACTCCATGGGATGTATTACAATTGGCAATATTACAAAAGACATACAGCAGAACGCTGGGTGAAACTGAATACTTGTGGCGTGTCTGCCTCAGCAGTGGTGACTGAATGATGTTGAGTGGAGATGAAGCAAAAGCTTACTGGGATCCGGGGATTTTCTTAAACCTAGGATCCAACCCAGTAGATGAAGCCCATTCTATCACCAGTAAGGTAGCCTACTGGGCTGGGGGAATAGATGCCTTGGGCTGAGGTGAGCCTTCTATGATCCCCATCCATTCCCAAGTGAACTCTTCACTGCCGTCACCAAAGCCGCCTGCATACAAGCTATGCACCAATGTGGAGAATCCGGTGATACCCCGATATCCACTGCTGTAGATCATACCATATTAAAACCACAATTAGGGGAGCCCCAGCAACTCTCAAACCCTTTAATTGCAAAATTTAATTGCAAAACAGGATGAGATTAAAAGAGAGACAGAGCAAAATGAGGAATTTGGCAGTGACGATACCCACAGACAACTCCCTACATGGGCAGCATTAATGCACGGTGTTGTAAAACATGGCCATGAAATGGGGTGGGACGATCTGTCGACCGAGAAATCGGACTCAAAACTCTGAGCGGGAGATCATACAGTGTGACCAGTAAAACAAACACCTCCACAGGGAACAGGAACTAGACCAAGGGAAAATATGCCTAAAGACCCACAAGCAGAGTCTCAGGAGTGGAGAAATGAACAGTGGAGGAAAGCATTGGCACTAGGCATTCCCAGAGCTGCGATTAAAAGACAGCCTACTAGCACTATCCTGAGTCTAATTCAAGCGTTCCAGAAACGCAATGATGGTGAAAGGAGAGAACGTACTCCAAATACTCCAGCGCCATCGCCAGCTCCAAGAAAGTGTGATAACCCTTTCCTCCCCCTTAGGAATGAACTACAAACCTTGAGTTCAAAACACGAATAGTGCCAGGGTGGCAATTGGACCTGTCCATGCAGCAAGTGGAAGCCTATCAACAGCTAAATGAAGGAGGCCCTTACATTTTATTTCCAGTTGGCCCTCAACGACAACTGGTAAAATTTCTAATAGGTACGGGAGCACAGATTTGAATACTAACACAACCGGATGCTGAGAAGCTGGGCATGCGACCCAGACAGCAGAGAGTTAAAGTCACCAGAGTAAAAGGAACAAGTGTTATTTGCCAAACCGCAAAAGTTAATTTATGGCTCCCGGGCAAGAAGAGCATGTCATCTACTCACTTTGCGATTAAAAGGTACAATGAAAATATTTGGGGTTTTAATGTCTTGACAGGACAAAACTGGCTGCTGCCAGATGGCAACGTGTGGTCCTTCGTTTCAAGCATCGACCCCAACCCCAGTAGAAATTGGGAGGCTACAGTATGCGTACTCCACACAGCCCCTGTACTCCCCGACTCAAAAATCACCAATATCCCAAAATATCCAATTTCTGCTGCGGTACGTACTGGAATTTCTGAAGTAATAACAGATTTGGAAAAATGGCATATTATTTCCAGAACCCACTCCCCATATAATTCACCAGTCTGGCCAGTCTGAAAGCCGGATGGGAGATGGCATCTGACAATTGATTATTGGCGCCTAAATGCCAATACAGCCCCGCTAACGGCTGCAGTACCTAATATTGCAACTTTAACAGCCACACTACAAGCAGCCACACACCCATGGATGGCAGTGCTAGATGTCAGAGATATGTTCTTCATGGTCCTCTTACAGGAGGAAGACAAAAAGAAATTTGCTTTTGGGAAGGTATGCAATACACCTTTAACAGACTCCCACAGGGGTATAAACATTCACCTACAGTTGCTCATGCTGCGCTTGCTGAACTCTTACAGACAGTCTTACTCCCTCAAGATGTGAAACTGTACCAATATATAGGTGGTATCCTAATCAGAGGGACCTCCCCTGAAAAAGTGGGAGAAGCAGCAGCAGCAGTGTGGCAGGCACTGCATAAATCAGAAGTTGAAGTTCCACCTGAAAAATGTCAAGAACCAAGTAGAGAAGTAAAACTTTTAGGTACTTGGTGGATTGTAGGTAGTGCAGCAATTCCACTGGACACCCTAAGTAAAACAGAACAATTGCAGATGCCGCAAACTAGGAAAGAGTTACAACAACTCATGGCTACTTTAGGGGACTGGAGGAAACACGTACCTGGATTTTTTATCATTGCTTGCCCACTATACTCACTTTTACGAAAAGGAAAACCTCGGAAACGGAAACCAGAACATGAAGAGGCAGTCAAAACTCTAATACAGGAATTAAAGATATGTCAGTCACTGGGGCCATTACACCCCCACGACCCTATTATAGCAGAATGGGGTTTTGCAGAACATGGTACTTATTGCAATCTAGTCCAGACCAGGCAGAGCGGGCCAAAAAGGCTTTTAACATTTAACTCAATTGCATGTAAAGAGACAGAACAAAGATATTCTGAGTGGGAAAAGGGACTTTTGTCTTCAGTCCGAGCAGTTAAACAAGTTGAGCCACTAAGGGGTAACCCGTCTGGAAAAACCCTGCTGAGACTTGTATTGTTTTCCCTTTCCAGGAACGATACCAGGAACGATACCAGCATACCTCCCCTGGAGATTGGATCAGCCATCAGAGGATTGCTTATCCTTCTCACAGCAGCAATCATCATCAGCATGGACCAAATTTGGCTTATACGCCAACAAGCCTGATGCACGGGGTGGAGACCCTCACTTCCTTTATTCGTGCTAATCAATGTGATAACTGTAGTACACCACACGTGTTTCTCAGTGGTGGGTGCAATCTACTATAACAGCAATTATAAGGGAAGGCAATGAGGGCATATTGCCCGCTGAGATTCAAAAGATAATTTTGGATAATGCGACTCAATTCGAAAGGGATTTCCAGTCTTGGTGACATCTAGTTAATTTCACTTATAACCCCACCAACAGTAAACCCACAGCTTTTGTTTTGACAATACGCAATGCTTCAATACGCACCATATACCCAATTATTGCATTGGGATTAAATCACAATCGTTAGAGCATAGAGTATGGGCCCAGTGAAATGGGAACAAATGGCAAACTACTGATGTTGATGCATGTGTTGTATGGGAACAACAAGGATTTATTTGTGAAAGTAATACCATTAAGGCCCAAGACATTTGTCTTGACACTGAACAAAATGTTTGCCATTTTGAAATACATCCTGATGAAACCCCTGAAACTGTACTTATATATGTTGGAAATGGATGTGTTTGTGTGAGAGCCCTTTGTGATTCTATATTTACAGACAGCACCACTGTAGAGACATATAATCACTCAAATATCTGCATTTGTAATTTCACCAAAATTATGGGATGCGACTTCAACTATACAGCTACTGTCACAACCCACCAATTGCTACAATCTAACTTTACATCATATCAACATTTATTGCCTACCCCTACTGGAATTAATATTATATTCGTAAGAAAGCTATTACAGAATGGTGATATCTACCGATTGCTGAAACAAGTTCAAGAAAATGGTCAAAGAACCCTGATTACTGTTCATCATGATGCAAAAGAAATATGCCATGTTCTGGAAAGAGTAAAAAAGGATGGAGAACATCATTGGTGGGACACCTTATTCGGATGGTCACCGACAGCAACAGCAACTTTGAACCGAATGTTTCATCTGGTTGTGATTTTATTAGCTCTAACATTATTATGCTTATTACTTATAATCCTTCTGTATGTAAAGATTTGGTATGTAACGAAGCAAACGTTTCTTGTTCATCATGTGAAATCACCCAATAATGTACAAAATGAAATTAATAGTAATATTTTATACTAAAATGTTTGCATAGTGTGGATCTGCAAGTGTGCCAACATGGTATATAACTAACATTAATTATGACACTTAAACTAGACAGCTTATCAAATAATTGGACTCTTACCCCTGTTCTGCAAGATGCCAATATTTATTACATAGAGGCAAGAAGTAACTACCTCTCTATGAGTTGATAAAGTGGATTGACTGTAGTCACGGGGTGATGGATGCGCTTGACCCCTTACCAAACTAGCGGTAGTTTGGTACAGGCTCCAAGGGAGGTAAAGGCCTGAGCTGTAGCTGGACCAAGAACTCCTCTAGTTTCAACCTGTTCTCTGAAAACCCAGAAAGGAGCAGAGTGACAGAGTAAACATCAACACATATGATCGGTGATGAACACCGATCATGCAATTAACACATAAATAACAGGTGGCGTTTCCAAAACTCATTTACCAGAAAATGAAGGAAGTTGTGGGTACGAGGAGTCTCATGCTTACCTTTCCATTGCATGTGATTCGACTACGAGCCAACCACTTTATCCCATAAATATGACAGCCCAAGTGAGCCTTCTTTGAGCTCTCTCTCTTTGAGGTAGGCAGTGTGGCTACATGGCGGTGATCTCCCCTTGAGCTGGGACGCCTCTCAAGGTTGCTCCTCGAGGCAGAGAACCCTTTTGCCATTCACTGGACAAGTCCAACTTGAGCTCGCGCTGAATTGCAGCTAGACTGCTGCCAGGTGACTCTCCCTTGAGCAGGGACGCCTCTCAAGGTTTGAGATTCCTCACCTGAGACTCAGAGATCCTTCCTTGCCCAAGGTGGAGAGATCCCTTACTCCTCGACATTGAGAGAACCCATATACCTCAACGCTGAGATTCCTTGCTGCAACAGATTCTCAATAAGTGACTAATGGCTTGTTAAACTTTGTAACTTTCACTAACTCAATTTTCCTTTGTATGTTTCTTCCATGCAGTAATTAATAAGGTAAAACTTGCCATCAAACTTATTGAACCTTAGTAAACCACTGCCAAAATTTGTTAAATTCCATCAAAATTATTGAACTCTCTCAAATTATTATTTTACCTAAATAAAACATATTGCTGCTTCTCTCTTTTGAGTGAGGTGCATTCCACTCCTCCACGACACACACAGAGTACAACATAGAATAACCCAGTAGCCCCAGGTAATGACAAGAGGAAAAAGCAAGCACTAAAAGAGTTAAATAAGCTGATTTCTCTAGAAATCATGGCTAAGCAAAAGAGCCCACAAGGTTTTTATTCTTCCATGATCACAGTAGGAAATACATGTATGAAACATATCATATAGCATAGACCATAAAGGTTTAAAAAATATATAAAAAGACAATGTTTTCGACTGAAGCAATAAATGTTTGGATATTTGAATTTTTATATTGTTATTCATAGGAAATTTTTCCATGCTTGGTAAACCAAAAAGGTACTAGGAGGTACCCATAAAAAACAACGATCTTTTTGTGCAGTCAGAATACCCTTTAAGATATACCCTTTCTTTAGACTGTATCTGAGTAATTAAAAAGTTTCCCTGGAAAATATGAACAATCTTCCAGAGTGATAGTGAAGTATATGTAAACTACGGGAAGAGTATATAAAAGTATGACTAAAAGTCTCTGTGCTGCTTTCAAAGGATACATGCCACTTTGATCTCACGTCATGTTAAAGAAATAAAAATCTATAGAAATAAAGGTACAATGAGTAATGTTGGGCTCATTGCCCACATTCTATGGATTGGAAACTATAGCTTGAGAACTGTGTTGCTCAGATGAGGATCTGAGGTGGTGTGTAAAGTATGAGAGTGATGTGACTGGTCTGTGAAACAAATGCAAACAAAAGCGTACACATTCTCACCATACAAAAATGCAAAGTGGAAACCAATACATCTAATAAATTACCATTAAAAATACATGCTATTTTTCAGCTGATTGTAAATTAAAGCCAGTATATTGTACAAGACAGCCAGCAGAATTATTTTAAGAAAAAGTTAGGTTGCTTCTCATTAAAAACACATCTCTAGACTATTTGAATGCAGTGAAGTAGAGAAAAATACAGAGCTGTATGAGGAATACTTCAGATTTAAAATAAAATTTGTGTTGTCTTGAGATTCTTATAAAGAAACATGAATAGTGTCATTCTGCCTGGGTCCTTGACTGAAAAGGGAACAACTTGACAGGACCCTGAAGCTTGTAAAGGAAATGTGAATGCAAAAGCTGTTAAAAGCTCACATAAGGAGCCAAGACAGCACACACCCTGTGCCACAGAGCTGCACACTTTGCTGACTTACTAGGGGTTAAAATATCTCTCCTCAGTGTTCTGTGATCATAAAATCGTTATGAAATCGGAGGCTAAATTAACCATTAAGCATGGTGAATCAGCCCATATTTCCCTTAGCAATGTCATGTTCAAAATCAGTTGCTTATAGCAGTAGCAACAACAGACTTATGTGATGGAGCTGCCTGACACTTCATACAAAGGCTGCTATTCATCTCATAGTTAGTTTTTTCCCAAATATTTGAGCTCCACATCTCACAAGACTATGATTTTCTCATCTGAGAATGATGCGGATGATCTCCCCCACATACATAAAAATGTATTCCAACAAACACCTTGTAGAACCTGCTGTAGCATTTTAATTTATCCAGTTAGGATATTTATTTAGATTTTAAGGATAACAAAGGTGGAAGAGCTAATGTACAATGATGTGCCTTAAAACAGCCTAGGTTTTGCCTCCAACTGGCCATCCACACACCATGGTGCTGAGCAACACTCACATGAAACCCCATTTTGTTGAACTGTTATGGAATTTCTGTTTTAAAAAATAGTAATATAATAGATAAAAACTTCATTCACTTCATCGTCCAACAAATGGATATATAAACAACATCTAAGTATACATGGAGCCATAATCCTCTGACAGCTAATCTTCACAGCTAGTCTAATTTCTATGGGTAATATCTACAGCTATTAATTACTTTTTATGAATGTTTTTAAAACAGAAAATATTATTGATTTCTTATTAGAGTATGTATGGCCCCAGTCCTGAATATTATCTTTGCACTGGTTAGTTACCTGGTATTTAGTTCTCAAGTTCAGTGATTGATTTCTTATTGCATATGCCTCGTGTAATTATTTTGGATATTTGTCCATATTTGCACTTTCGACCTTCTGGGATTCAAGGAAATAGCAAAGATAGAGATATTTTCTGAATAAAGGTGAGGAGGCCTATGTTATCAGGCTTTTGGATGTGATCAGTAAATGATGCCATGACCCAGGAAAATAATGAATTTTCATTCTGAACATTACTAGGGCAATATGAAAACTAGGAGTCTGATGACACACTAGTTGGGATAACAAGTGTCTGAGTCTCAGAAGAAAATTAACTCTTTTCTCTAGGTAATTCTTTCCCCTCTTCAGCTCGACACCATTTCCCAGGCTATGACAGAGCACTTATTCAAACCTGTCTTCTCGCATAAGCAGCAAAGAATGGGGCATGCATGGTCCATTAACTGTAATACATCGGCATTAAACATTTGGAAGTGCTACTAAGCTCCCAAGATCTCTAGCCATGCCTAACCCCATAATAGGAGAGAAACAGATGCTTCTCTTCCTGTTCTCCTTCCAGCTCTCCTTGTGCTGATAAGAAACTTGGATACATTCCCCCAGTAAGAGCTGCAAGGTCTTCCAACAGATGAATGTGGGTGTCAACTATGCTATGTACATCTCTGCTTAAAGTCTCCAGCAATGATGTGTGCTGTTTATGCTCTAACTGGAAGGATGCTAAAGAAAAATTGAATCTAGCTCTAGGTTTGACTTCAGCGAAGGGAAGCTGCAGAGAGCACGCTTTAATTACAAGTCTGACATATTTTTATGGACAGCAGGAATATTCTTTAACATAATGGGTGTTGACAGCAAAAAAAACCCCAAAACTTGAGGTTAACACAGGATAGACCTTTAACTATTAAATATTTTATAATCTGTGCATTCAGCACACCTTCATTTAATAAAATCTGCAATGTAAAAAGGAAAAGGCAATTAAAACTGAAGTAAAGTCACCTCAAAAATGGCCAAAATCCATCTATGGCTATATCTTCATCTACTCTCCAGGAAAGTTCAGAGCAACTAGTGAAAAATGACTACTCATGATAAAAAGAATAGAAAGTCTGACCAGTGTATGTATCTCACACAGTTTGGCAGGTCCTCAGCAACCTGGAGACATGATGTACCTAGTTAATGCAATGTACTGTTCATTGAAAACAATGAAGACATTGCAAAAGTCAGAACCAGCTGTCATAACCAAGGAGCAGGATCCCTCTAAAAGTACGTAACACCTACGAGCCCATGCTGTCTTCACAGCAGAACACTTTCAGTGACAGCAGCATTTGTAATATGAGTAAATGTGTCCATAATCATAGGCAGAGCCAACAACAGGGAAGGATTACTTTTTATCTAGTCTGCAATAGAGCATGAAAAGAAATTTTGATCCCTTGGAAATCACTTCTTTAAATAGGAGTAGGACCAAATACTGAACACCTTTCTTTTTCGCCTGCCTACACCAGAGTTCATCCAGAGTAAAACAGAACTGAGCACCAAACCTCAAGGGACCTTGAAATGATTATTTCCTTTAGGATATAATATATCCCAGAGATAGTTTCAAAACATTGCTCTTGGAATTTTTAAAAAAAGCTTGCTAAAACCAGTTCTTGGAAACTGATAAACCAGAGAACTCTACAGCCTACATCTGCTGTCTGTACAAATCAGGAATTACCGAATCACTGAAACTGAGATCATAAGACTAGCAGAGGTGAAAGAGGACCTGTGTTGTCCATTGTCCCTCTCTTCTTTCCCTAAATCAAACCTATATTGAGGACAAGGGTATGCATATAAAAACACATTTACTTGTTCATAATGACTTTTCAAGGAAACGTGATGACTTTCCATGAAATACTTTTTCACTTGTTTCTTTTTTCCCCTCTACGTGCATGCTTATTTTGCTCTTTTTTTGGTTTGGCTTAGTCATAATTCTGTGTTTGCCTAATAGTATGCAAGTTTGATAAACAGCATGCTAAGACACAGCCAGCTGTTTTCAGAGGCAGCCTGTTTTTAAGTAATTCTAGGGGACAAAGGTGGCGGAACTGTATTTCTTCCTGTGGTGGGAGAAAAGAGCTGGTAGTAGTTTTGACAAGAGCTAAAGTCTAACAGAAAGGAGGTACATTCCTGACAACAATTATGAGGGCCCTCTATTATTGATTGGTTTTGAATTACCAAGGAAAGATGTGAGACTAGGGAAAATATAGGAGGTCTTTCCCTGGTATTTTCATGGCTGAACAGTTGAGCTGTGCCAGGAGGACTTGCACAATCAGTTTCAACTCACCAGCTTCTCCTAAAAATACCTTCATTTACACAAGCATAATCACAATTGTGTGTGTGACCGGGCACACATAGCTCCCTTCCTGCTGTTAGTCAGGCCAATCCACACATTAATTTCACATTTGGCTTATCAAATTATTATAGTGGCTATTGCAGCTTTTCTCTCAGCTACTTTCCTTTTTCTCCAAGATCTCCAGGACTTATTATAACTCCTGCATTTCTGCTTTGCTATATTAACTGAGGCTCTGTGGCCTCATGCCAGTATCCACTGCCTTCAGCTCTACAGAATTTAGCCAAGGATGTCTATAGAAGGCAGCAAAAGAGTAAATCATAAACAGCATTTCATTTCATAGAGTGGAGTTAAATTATTCAAAGAATCCTTGCACTGCTACCAGGAGTATTAGTAGTATTATTTTAAACAAACAAAGAAACAAGGATTTACAAATAAAGCCATTTAGTTTCTCTCAAAAGTTTTGATATTGACATAAAACACGTTCTTGCGCAACTCATTCATTCACACCTTAAATTCAATTGCTTATAAATTCTGTCATTTTTATTTATTTCCCTGCTTTTGCAAGGGAGATGCCTTTGACTGTTGTGTCCTTGTGACCCATTCAGGTCATTTTTATGACTCTTGGGTTTTTGTATTGCAGTCTCAAGTTTGTCATGGCACACTAAAAAATGGTTTTTTGTGTAACGCACAGAGAGGATGGTCTTTGGCCCTCTCTGAGACAACATCTATTGCAGGCCTATACACAGACTGCAGCACAAAAACATCCCTTTGCTTGCAACTCCTCCATCTATTCACCTGGTATGGTAGCTTGCTGAATAGCTGAGATGCAGTAGTGGCATTCAGCAGTGAAGAGCATACCATGAAGGGAAAGAATTTGGAAGGATATTGTGATGGGGGTAGATGCTCATTGGAAGAGATGGAAGTGTACTAAAGGAAAATGGGAGAGCTAGGGCTCCTGAGGCATGGAAAGAGAAGGCTGTTGGAGGATGGAAAAGAAATAGCCGGCTACATACAGGGACCTGTCTGTATTTTCATAGTGTTGACACAAGTATTATTACTCCTATATAGTGTAAGACTGGTAGAAGAAATAATAGACGATACACTTCACGAAGACAAAATGTAAGTATTATAATGATTTAAAATCATATGGTTTCCATTATGGTTTCATATGAAATCATAATGGTTTCCATTAGTGAAGCATGAGATGGAAATGCACCATATTTCCAATCTGCCCTTCTAAAACCCCACCAGGGCTTTAGCTTAAACTCAGTGAACTAATTTCACACTCGATCAACTGCTACAGAAGACTTCTGAGTTTTGGCAGTATTGGTGTGCCTTGTTTTTTTTTTCCTTGTTTCACAGTGTTCCAGCATAATCATATCCTTCAGGCGATTGCTCTTGTATGGACAGAAAACAGTTCAAAATGCTTCAGAGGAACTGTGAGGAGAAAAAACTGCTGGTTACGCTTAGGTTCAACAAAAATCCTTCACAAAGTTTTTGGGTTTGTACGTGGTGAATATCACGCATGAAATGCATATGTCATGGATGATGGTAGCTTGCTCACTTTCTTCAGGCACAGACATTCACTCACACTTGCAACAAGAATAACCTGAAAACTTTTGCCAGATTCCCTCAAATGCTTTCCTGTTTTTCCCCAACAACATATGGTGGACCACATCTCCAGCTGGTCTAAATCAAAAGAGTTTCACTGAAGAATATTAATTCTAGAATAAATTAACTACACAAGTTCAAAATAGCACATAAAATTTTAGAGGCACTTTCTCAATTTTCCATGGCATTTAATCTGCTAGAAACTGTATTTGTACAGTACACTGTATTACTCCAATCTACTGTGTTAGATTTGTGACCCCTTTTGTGTCCTTACCTCAGCAAAATTTTCACTTTCTGATAGCACTGTGTTACTGATTAAATTAGTCTTAATATAACATTTGAACAAGCTCTTGAAAAACTTATTCATGGATTTTCTCCCATTCTGAAAAGCCCATCAAACTATACAAATCACTTCCACAATCTGCTACAGTCAATGAAGAACCTTTTTGTTGAGTTCAGGAAACTTGAGTAGGCTCCCGTGTGTGTACCAGCCTCTTTTCCAACTGACTACTGAAACTCCCGTGAAGATGGCTCCTACCAGGCAGAAGAAGGGTGGTTTCGAGGGACTCTTGAGGAATTTGAAGAATGCAATCTTCCTCAAAGAATGAGAGAAACATTTTGCATGAGAAACCAGAGAAAAGCCACTCCTCTGATGAGAAATAGAAACCATCCTCTTGTTAAATTGAGGAGGTACTTTTGTGACAGTTCTTGTGAGTTTTCCTGGTTGTGTTAACACACACACACTCTCTCTCTCACACACACTCACACTCACACTCACACACACACACACATAGAGTATGGAGCCCAAGAGGACAGAGGCAGGACCAATAGCATGGAGTACCTGAGCACATAAGCAATGCCCAATAGTCACTGTAAAGGAGTGTCAGCTTCCCAGCTATTTTCAAAAACTCTGACAGGCTCAAAGCCTATAACAGCTTTGTCTATATTAAAAATAAAAACACCTTCTCTTAGCCTAAATTGTCCAGGTAGGCAAATATAAAAGCAAAGAGAATGGAAACAAAATCAAAGCTCTTCCCAAGTCACCAGAGTATGCATTAGCTAAAGGGACCTGTTGCAACTCCCTGTATTTTCTTTCTTCTCCCTGTAGTTGTAACAGAAATCCATAATGGACGTTTTTGTAGACCACGTGCCATTTCTTGTGTAAGGTTAGTGGTCCCAAATTACATGGTTGTAGAATGATAACCAGGACTTTTGTGTGAAAACGGGCTCTTTCTAAGAGGTAAGTTTTGAAAGAAGTCTCATGCAAAGAACTCTTCTATACAAGAAGGAAAGGCATAAGCCGTGAAACTGAAAAGCAATACATTTTAGAGAGGTGCCTTTTACATGACATGTCATTAAGCTGTGTGGGTCATTGCTACGAGTTGCATTCAAGCACTGGCCAGCAATAAAAGTAGAATTAGGCATTCATATAGACAATGAGAACATCCAAAGCTCTTTTTGAAAAGGTAAATTTTGAAGATATATATTATTCTTACCTTAGCTCACAAACTAATGAAACAGCCGGGAGGAGGAAGAACCTTCTGAAATGCAGGTTTTGCCTTTAGCTATCTGTCTGACGTTGCACATATCTTTCTCAGATGCTGAGATGCTCTACTAGGACTGGATACTGAATTGAATGAGCAATTCTTCTCAGCTCACAGATAAATAAAGAGTTTCTGCTATTATCTCTGGTGTTCTCAGGTATTTTCCAGAGACCCCTTGCACATACGTTATATACCATTACTTATCGCTGCACCACATCATTCCCTGTGGCTCCTGGAGATGTCATGCTTCCAAGGGTTTCTCTGCCTGTCAGCTGACCTGGGAGACTCCAGTGAGGGGTCCACAACACAGAGCTACATCAGCTGTTATAAACGCAGTCTGCAAGAGCTCAGCCCATTTCTCCCCTGAGGTCTCAGAGGGAAGCACTCAGCTGAGCAGCGTCTGCAGCCCTGCTCGGCATGGACAGAACTGAACCGCGCAGATGCTCAGAGGAGCTTCCCAGGATCCGATGGACACCAAAGCACTCTGCAGAGCTGCAGTCTGCCAGAATATACAATCATACGCAAAGGGTCACGTCCATATTAAGGAAATGGGCCCAAACCAAAGCCCATTTGCAAACCAGCGGTTGTAGAAAACTAAGCTTACGTGCAAATGACCCATCTCTTTACCCCAGACTGAACCCAAGTCTCAGCTGTAAGGACCTCTAATAGTGGGAGTTGTTCAAATTGGGATCTGAATCAAACATTGTGACCTGGATTTATGTTTCATATTTAGTCATATTGTGCTTACTGTATCACAGCTTGAAGGTCAATACTACTTCAGGGAGCTTCTTTTTTTTAATTGCTCAGCAACACACTGTTGGAGGGAAAACAATGTTTCTATATCATTGAGATCTCTGGTTTCCAAAACGTATATTTTTCTCTTCCTTTTTTTGAAAAATCAAAATAACCAAGCAATAGCTAAGAGAATGCTTTCAGTAAGCAAACAACCAAAATGTTAAGTTTTTATTTCCTAGAGGAATAATAGGCTGGAAACCTGAAAGATGCAGTCACTAGTAACTTAAGCTACTAAAACTCCAGAGAGTACAGACAGTTTTCCAGCAAGGGAAACATCAGGCCTCCCTGTACACGCATAGGCTGTATCCTCCAGAGGAGCTCAAGCTGCAAATGCCAACAAGACTTTCCCAGAAACAAAGCGTGCTTCACAGCAGCATTCCAGACTGCAGGAGGGACAACACCAGAAGGCCAAGGGAAAATGAGCATAATGACCAAGTGATTTATAGCATTCATCGAAGGCAGTGTTATTACAAAATGAGGAAAATGTCTCCTCTTTCAGCACTCCAATCACTTGGTGCAATGTAGATGCCAAAACCTCACACCTTTGTAGGCAGACCTGTAATTATAAGACAGAAAGCAGAGGAAAGAGACTAACAACTGGGCTATGATGAATGCAAATAGTTACAATAGCAAGTAAAATCTTTCACTAGTTATTTTGAAGAATCAGGTTAGGGAACAAAGGAAACTTGTTCTCAATCTATACAAAACCCGTTTGAAGCTTTCCACCCTGCTGAGATATTCAGCAATACAAATTTCTCTCTCCCACTGGCACAAGCAAGTAGCAGTGCAATAGTATTGACAGCAGCAATGAGATCAGCAAATATTTTGATTTCTACCTCACTCACTGCTTTTTCTCTGTTGAGCCTCTCCTGATAGCTGGAGACTCCTCAGATATAGAATAGAATAGAATAGAATACAATACAATACAATGCAGTACAATACAGTACAATACAATACAATACAATACAATAGTTTGGATTGGAAGGGACCTTTAAAGGTCATCTAGTCCAACACCCCTGCCATGGGCAGGGACATCTTCAACTAGATCACGTTGCTCAGAGCCCCGTCCAACCTGACCTTGAATGTTTCCAGGGATGGGGCATCTACCACCTCTCTGGGCAACCTGTGCCAGTGTTTCACCACCCTCATTGTAAAAAATTTCTTCCTTCTATCTAGTCTAAATCTACCCTCTTTTAGTTTAAAACCATTCCCCCTTGTTCTGTCACAACAGGCCCTGCTAAAAAGTTTGTCCCCATCTTTCTTATAATGCCCCTTTAAGTACTGATAGGCTGCAATAAGGTCTCCCCAAAGCCGCCTCTTCTCCAGGCTGAATAACAGCAACTCTCTCAGCCTTTCTTCACAGGAGAACCAATCCATCCCCCTGATCATTTTTGTGCCCCTCCTCTGGACAGGTCCATGTCTGTCTTGTGCTGAGGGCTCCAGAGCTGGGCATAATACTCCAGGTAGGGTCTCACCAGAGCAGAGTAGAGAGGCAGAATCACCTCCCTGTTTAGTCTTATCCTAATGTCAAGGCAATATGGTATGCCATATGTAATCAGACATCTCAGATCACTCCGCAAAAGACAACTTTTCACACCACGTTGAAGTTGGTGCTATGTATCAGCACTGTGATAAGCAGAAGGGCCCATCAAACCATGCACATAGCAAGAGTGAACAGATAGCTCAGCTGCCTATGTAGAATGGTAACTGCTCCCCCTAGGCCCCCTAGGAAGCTCTCTCTGAGGCTGGGATTTACATGATGGGAAAGGCATAGGACCCATTTCAAACTTCCATTGCTTTGCAAAAGGAAATAATTCTCCAGGCTTTCCTAGAGACTTTTTCCAGCCATAAAACATGCTTTTAAAGGGCAGAAGATGCCAAAGAAAGTCTCTGAGGGGCAGATACAATGTCAAAGTGCTGCCAAATATCTGTGGGGTGAGATTCCTCGAGAGACACAGAGTCAGCAAGTATAGTACTCTGGCTAGTTGATTCCAGCTGATCTACTTTGTGTTTACTAGCAACAACAAGGTTTGTTTTTTTTAGAGAGACCAGTTTTGCCTTCCCCTAAGAAAAAAAGTTTTTAAAGATCCCTTCCAGTTTGCATCTCAGGAGCATTTTCACAGGAGAGGTGATTTGATGCCAAGAAAATAAAGTATCTAATTAGCACTTCTGCTGGCAGGCGAAGCAAAGAGGCCAGCAGCCGATCAAACAGTGCATCTCTCCCCACTCCAGGCAGAGCAGCAGCACAAGGAACAGAGTTGCTCTTGGGTGAAGAGGTACCCACTGTCCCTGGAGCTGCCAGTCCTTAACCTGGTCAGGCATTCAAGTCCCACCATCTATGATTAGTCTTCTGCACCCATTTTGCATTTTCAACATTTCCTTAGCAATTTGTCTGAATGAACTACAGAACCCTGTAATTTAAGCCCACAGCGCACATGCTGTACGGATTTTCTCAGAAACAACTCGCAAACCCCAAAGAGCGAGCTGTGGAACAGAGGTGCAAAATACCACCATCCAGTTAGAAAAAAGTAGGTCATGGCTACACTTTCCTGTAAGGAAAGCCTAACATGAAGTGATTACATTAATCCAAAGATTGGGGGCCCACACTTCTCAGAGGAGACATCTTTGGCAGCCATAGCGGACAGACTTTACTGGGGAAACTCTCCCAGTCATGACCGACATAAATAAATAAATTAACAAATAATTAAAAAAAAACGTTTAACAGGCAGTTAAAAATAGATCTTTTAACTGCCGTTTCCAAAAGCTCCCTTCAGGGCTGTATACAGGAAAAAGATTAATGGTGTGCTATTTAGCACCACCTTGTGCTGACTTGTCCGTTGCAAAGGAATCCTGTCAAGGGAGAAAAACGCATTAGTCTTAGCAAACAAATGCATAAGATACTGGGTAAAACACTTTGGTGTTTGGGCTGGGTTTGTTAGATTGTTTTTTCACACCAGCATTTTCAGAGTATAATTATTACGAGCAGAAATTGCCATTCATTACTATTATAGCATTTAAAAATGAAACCAACCAACCAAAAAAACCCCAAACCTGTAGAGGCAAGAGTGCATTTAAGTCTGTGATGATCAGGAATAAGAGGAATTTTTAAAAGTTTGTAATTAATTGTTACATATTAACAAAGCAAACAGATTATTATATTTACTTTACTACAGATAGTCTTGCAAAGCTGCCTCTAGTCTAAACCTTTACAAGAAGCAACTAGTGAAATTAGAAATATTAGCTGTGTAGAAAATATGAGTTTACTTAAATTAAATGCATTTGGAAAAATATGAGAGGGAAAATCTGGTTTTGAAGTCTGCATGCCACAGGATTAATTCATCAGGAGTGCAGCTGGGGCCATGGGGAGTCCCCCTCTCTCTACCTCGGCCCTCCGGAGTGTTAACAGTGATGCTCACAGCCCTGCTCACAGATAGAAGTGTGCGTCTGTTCATCCTCAGAGCACCTCTTTGGAGCAGGAAAGTGCTACCTACCCCAAAGGGGGTCCCTACCCCAAAGGGGGTCCTTTGCTTTATCCCTTGCCCAAAGTTGTGTAGCACAGGGTTTTTGGACCCAGACCTGGGCTTAGATTTCATCTCTGCAACCCCTTCTGTGTGTGCTGCCAGTACCAAACCCGGTTACCGACGTTGTGTTTAGATACTCCCAAATGAGGGTAAAAGGCCCAGTCTGAAGCCTGACAAACCATAGTAACATTTTCCAATTGCTTTCTGTGGTTCTTGGATTAGATGCTGTGAGAACAGGTGAGATTTCATAAAGAAAAATTTCACAGTCTGCCAAAAGCCCTTCTCTCCCCCGCAAAAAATCCAGAAAGAAACCATTTCAGTGTTTTCCAAGACTCAACTAACACCTCAGAGCTTGGATTTTCTAATAGTTTTAATGTGCAACCTTTTCAAATCCTGTAAGTAGTTGTGAACGGCAGCAAAAAGAAGCCTTTTCCCTCGTTTTGCTGCAGAAAGTCTGCACATGGCAAGCCATCCCTCTGCAGACAGTCCTCACCCTGCATCGGCCCTGCCACAGCACCCCCTGCTCCCCAGTCCCAGCTGGGAAGGGCCAGGGACTGCTTCCCTGGATAACCTGCAGTCCAGTCCATAAACAAGTGTGTAAATAACATGTAGGTTAAACAAATGCTGATTAAGGGCTGACAGTTGAGGCGGCTTGCAGCTTCTCTGCTTGTTGCCTGGACGAGGTGGCCAGGGATTTCACACCACAATCTGCCTCAGAGAGAAAATTCACTCTTGAGACTGGCGGAGGTTTATGGAAGAAGGGAAAGTGTAATTAAATATTTCCCTGAGAGAAGCGGCATTTTCCTTGTACATATGTAAAATGAGTGCTGAATGAAAACTGCTGAAGACTGTGACTTCTGGTAACTGCCTGTCTCCTAGGAAAGAAAATAATTTTGTGTGCTACTAAAAACAATTGGCACACACTGCAGCCCTCCTCATGAAAGAATACAGCACCTCTTCAAAGAACAGCGGGCAAAAGAGCAAAAAAATCACCTTCACCATGATCAAACCAAAAGCAATTCAAATTCAGTAGCATTTACATGGGTGTCCCTGCAACCTGCATGGAAGCAAAACACCATCTGGTTTGGAAAGCAGTGGTAATATAAAGAGATGGAGCAAATGGCACTTCACCTGTTGCACTGCTGTGAGTCCTTGACTGTAAAAAAATATACATGTAAAACTGTAACAATACTCCTGGAATATTGTTCAGGATGCTTTTTAAAGGGGAAACTGAATATTCAGCTTCATTATATTCAACAGTCCAGAATGGATGGAAAGATGAAGAGATTCACTATCAATTCATTCACAAATTGAACTATAATTACAAATCACTAATAAAGATAGTAACACAGGTCTATCATTGATTATCACACATTGGTTGTCTTCAGCTAAATAACTGATGTTATATAGAGATTTTGTACCTGAAAAATGTCAAAGAGAAGCAGTGACACAGCAAGTGACCTCCCTGAGAATATGTCTAAAGAAGTTTAGACATCACAACAAAGAAAATGGTTTTGTGATCAAAAATTATTAAAGGAAATATTTCCTTCGGTATTTTTACCAATGAAATCCTGTCTTGCAAATACTGCAGTGATCTGAAAACAGTCTGTGTAAAATGATAAACAAATAAAGTAGAAGGAAACAGATAAAGGAAAGATAGATTCATTTATAATTAGTTTAAATCAATGCCTCTCTATTAGGTACCAGGCTGTAGAACGGGCTCAATGTACCACTGCAAGTGTGAGGAAATAACCGAAGCTGAAACATGAGGAGTTTCTTAATCCAGATGAAACTGTGAAGAATTGCGTAAGTCTACTAATTCTGGCCTGCATGAACCCCATTAAAGACAGCTTTTTGAAAAGAGTTTCTTTTAAAGCCCTCTATTAATCTTGGGTGTAATTCACAATGCACAACTTCATTGCCTATCTTAGACATTCAGTTCACTTGATGCTCAGTGGTCTCCTCTGGGAAATGAGTCAGACCTAAAATTAGCACCCAGTTATGCTGGAACATCAGTGGAGAGAAGCAACAGCCCCTGAAGACCTCAGGGAGATCCTGCTCCTCTGTTCTGATTTCATAGAAACTGATACGTAGATCCATTTTGAATCCCATCTACTGATTTTTCACCTGAAGGTCTAAGGACTTGGTGGACACACCTCCCCCCCTTCTGCAGAGTAACTTACTAGAAAGAGCACTTGTGATGAACTGGCTTCCTTCAGTCAGAAAAGGCTCAAACCCACACCTTCCATAAGACACAGGATTGCAGGTCATTCAGGAGAGGTGATCTGTTCCAGTCATGTCGGGTCGCTGTGTGGTCAGCACACAAGAGGCAGGAGGCCAGAAGGAGAGCAGATAAGGGGGAGTGTGATTAGAGGCTAGCGATGAGGACTGAGCTGGGAGGTAATGAGTATGAAAAACTCTTCCCAGGGTCAGCAACAGAACTTCTTGGTTAGGTTACCCCCTTTCCTATATCTTTTAAATCACAGGTTGCCCACTGTACATTGGTGAACAAATCTATCATGGTAACGTCTTTCTCTTGGAAGGCACCAAGTATCATTGTTGATCTTAGTACGAACAAGTGATTTTCTGCTTAGATGTTTAATTATAGAGGCATGTAGTTTTAGAGGAGTGATTCCCGGTAGATTTACCTTCCAGTACATTTCCCACAGCGCACCCAGACCTATTTACCAATGCTGCACACTTAAGAGTCACCATAGACTTCATTGAGTGTAATACTTTAATGAAACAGCTAAGATTTCCTAAAATTTAGGACATACATTACAATCTTCTCTGGTACCCCAGTAAACCCAGGCACACTGGAACTTTTCCCCCGGTTTGCAGAAGAAGAGTTACATCTTAGCAAAGTTACATCTATCTATGTATTCTGCAACAGCCCTGTGATTTACAACTTTATAACTTATAACTTTATAACTATATAACTACATAACTAAGAGCCTGATTCCCTGTATCCAGGAACGCCAGGATCTGAAAAAGATTTGGGTTTGTTTCTCCTGCATTTCTTGAGTGCATGGTGCTCTTAGAAACCAGTGCCAGGCCACTGCAAGGTGCCAGACCAAGTACATCTGATTTGGAAAAGATAATTGTTTAATTAAAACACAGGCTCTTTGTGCCAGCAATCATCCTTCTTCTATGTTTGCATGACGACTAATGCAATGGGAGATAGATCCTAACATAGGACCTTAGGCAAAAATAGTGATAAAAAATTATTATCGAGGAATAGTCATTATTAAATAACTTCCTCTGTTCTTTCTCTTTAGCTCAAATTCTTCTAAAGTTTCCCAAAAGGAAAACTGAAATCTGTCTAGTATGAAGTGTGTATTGTTCCATCATAAGGCTTCAGCTCATTTTTGAATGATGAGGTTTATTGCAGTGGTTTGCTTCTGAGTGATAAGCTGAATTGAAACAGTTGTCTCTTTTTCAGACACAGCCTTTGTTTGGAAAGAAATTGAGTTGCATGGTCTGAATCTTGAATTTAACCTGGAATTGGGGGGTTGGGGAGTATGGGAAGGAATAGTTTATTTTTGTTTTGAAAAATGTGTTTGTGAATGGAAAAGTTCTTACATATGCCTGAAAATGTTCTTCTGCTAGGTGTATAAACCGCCATTTTTTTCTATAAAATTGTCAGAACTATAGTTTTCTTAGCAGATTCAGCAATTATATGTTATATGATGAATAATAAGAGTTCATTTGATGTCCACAAATCCAGTTCAAACCTACCTACCCCCAGTAGTGGTAAGACTGCCAGACCACCAGCAGAGCTGTGAAAACTACCATACTTGAGAATTTTCCATTATTAATTTATCCCGTGGCAGCTGGATGAGGGCTATTGATTCAACATCCCTCTTGCTCCACCTGGGCAGATTTCAAGCTTCCCCTCGCCAAAAACCTAGTAGTTTTTGTTAGATCATGTCTAGACATAGTCTAGACCATGCTCTTCCCCACAGACAGGTACACATCCCAGTTCTCAGGCCCAGATGTCCATATCCCAGCTTCTCATCTGGGTGGGTGTGTCCCCGCCTACACTCCTCATCCTCCCACGTGCCCTGTTTTTCTTGCAGAGGAAACCCACGTGCCTGTCCTGGACAGCGCCATGCAGCCTCCACCAGCTGCTGAAGATGTGTAACTGAGAGGCCAGGACTCTGGGGAGAGCTGATGTGGTCAAGGTCAAGGTTACCAAATCAGATTCATGAGATGCAGGGAAAAAGCAAGCCAAGCTGATTCAGTTGTCTGAACGCTGGTACCTAGTATCATTTTCATTTGCTTACAGTCTTCAAGACACAGGGATGGCAGGTATGACAAGAAGCTATGAATGACCCATGCACCTAAGGGAAGGCAGCTGGAGCCCAGGCAGAATACCTTAGGCCTCTGACGTGTAACTAGGCACCTTAACTAAGTCCCTCAAAATCATATCATAAATGGAGGAAGGTGAAATGCCACACTTTTTTTTTCCTTTGAAGACTAGCTAAAATGTTTGCAAAATGGACAGTGAGTGCAGAAGGCATATCTAAAGTAGTTTATCTCCTCTAGCGTGAATTGACTTCCATAACTTATTCTTGGTTCTTCCAACAAACGTACCCCAAATTCATCAGTAAAATTTTTCTCCCATACTTTACCATCACTAATGTGCAACGCATACACTCACTTTTTTTTTTTTCCATGTAGTAAGTCCATCTCCACCAAAACTTGGGGTTTTTAAACCATGGAAAGAGTCTTCAAGACACAAGGTATGCTGGGGCCTGATGGGATCCACCTGTCCCAATGGGGAAAATGTGTCTGTGCATAAGCTTGGCAGGACCGATCAAGAGAGCTTTAAACTAGAATCAATGGGGGGAGGGGATACCAACAGAATTGCAGTAGGTAAGCCAAGGGTTGGTGTGGCATCGCCTGAGGGTGGCAATGCTAATGGGAACATTTACACTGCTCCTGGGAGCACAGAGGACACAGGAGTGTATCTGAAATGCTTGTACATCAACACACACGGTACAAGAAACAAACAGGATGAACTGGAAGCGTTGGTCAGTTCCCAGAGCTACGATATCATTGGTACTAGTGAAACTTGGTGGAATGAGTCCCACGATTGGAGTGCTGGGATGGAGAGCTACAGGTTGTTCAGGAGGGATAGGCAGGGCCGGTGAGGAGGAGGTGTCACACTATATGTAAGGGAGAGGTTTGATTGCACAGCCCTTACAGTTAGTGATGATGTGGCTGAGAGCCTCCTGGTGAGGGTTAGGGGGATGGAAAACAACGGAGATGTTGTAGTGGGTGTCTACTACTGATCATCCAGTCACGATGTAAGCACTGATGAATTATTCTATAGGCAATTAGGAGAAATTTCTGGATCGGTAGCCCTTGTCCTTATGGGAGATTTCAACTTCCCAGACATCAGTTGGGAATATTACACTGCTGTGATGAGCAGGTCTTGGAAATTCTTGAAGGTTGTAGGAGATAGATAACTTCTTGTCACAAGTGCTCACTAAACCAACTAGAAAAGATGCCCTACTTGACTTGCTATTTGTGAATAGAGAAGGACTCGTGGGGGATGTGATGGTAGGTGGCTGTCTTCACCACAGTGATCATGAAATGGTTGAGTTTAAAATTTTCAGTGTAATGAGAAAAAAGGACAGCAGAGTTGCTACCCTAGACTTCAGGAGAGCAAACTTCAAGCCGTTCAGGGAGATATTTAGCAGACTACCCTGGGAATCTGCTTTTGAGGGCTTAGGAGTCCACAAGTACTGGCCAGTCTTTAAGAACCACCTTTTAGAAGCACAGGAGCAGGCAATTCAACTGTGTCGTAAGTCAAGCAAGTGGGACAGAAGACCAGCTTAGATGAACAGGGAACTCCTCATTGAGCTCAAGAGGAAAAAGAAATTGTATAATCTCTGGAAGCAAGCTCAGGCTTCACAGGAAGATTACAGAGGTGTGATTCACATACGCAGGAAGAAGACACGAAAGCCAAAGCTCAATTAGGGTTGGAACGGGCCAGTGTTGTGTCAGATAACAAGAAGGATTTTTTAAAGTATGTTAATAGCAGGAGGAGGTCTAAAGAAAACATTGGACTGATACTTGTTGAAGATGCTCATCTGACTAATAGGGATGAAGAAAAAGCAGTCAGAGGACAACGATTGTGGGAACAGTGACTTTCCATTTGTGGACACTGAAATTGTAAGGGACCAGCTGTATCAGCTGAGTGTTCACAAGTCCACGGGGCTTGATGGGATTCATCCCAGAGTATAGAGGGAGCTAGCGGATGTTATGGCAGGACCCCCTCGATCATCTACCAAAGGTCTTGGGAATCTGGGGAGGTCCCTGGTGACTGGGAGCTAGTCAATGTTATTCCAATTTACAAAAAGGGCATGAGGGAATACCCTGGAAACTACAGACCTGTTAGTCTAACCTCAGTTCCTGGAAAAATTGTGGAGATTACACTGGGTACTATTGAAAGGCATTTAAATAATGCAATCATCAGGCACAGTCAACATGGATTCACAAAGGGAAAGTCCTGTTTAACTAATTTAATATCCTTTGATGATAAGGTCACCGGCCCAGCGGATGAAGGGAAGGCAGTGGATGTAGTTTTTCTGGATTTTAGTAAGGTTTTTGATACTGTCCCTCACAGCATCCTTCTGGACAAGTTGTCCAACTGTGGGATGAGCGGGTCCACGGTGCGCTGGGTGAAGAACTGGCTGAAGGGCAGAGCTCAAAGGTTTGTAGTGAATGGAGCTACATCTGGCTGGCAACTGGTCACCAGCGATGTTCCTCAGGGTTCAATTCCAGGGCCAGTTCTGTTTAATATATTTATCAACGATCTGGATGCAGGAGTTGAATGCACCATTAGCAAGTTTGCTGATGATACCAAATTGGGAGAGGCCAGATGCCTTGCAGAGGGACCTGAATAGATTGGAGGATTGGATAATTATTAATGGGATGAAATTTAACAATTCCAAATGCCGGATTCTACACCTACAACAGAGCAATGCCAAGCACAAGTACAATTTGGGAGAGGAGTGGCTGGAGACCAGCCCTGCCGAAAGGGGTCTGGGCGTACTGGTCAACAGCGGGCTCAGTAGGAGTCAGCAGTGTGCCCTGGGAGCCAGGAGGGCAAACTGCATCCTGGGGTGCATCAAACACAGCATAACCAACTGGTCAAAGGAGGTGATTGTCCCGCTGTATTCAGCGTTGGTGCAGCCTCACCTTGAGTACTGTGTGCAGTTCTGGGCCCCGCAATTCAAGAAGGATGTTAACGTCCTTGAATGTGTCCAGAGGAGGGCAACAAAGCTGGTGGAAGGCTGGAAGACATGTCCTTCGAGGAGTGGCTAAGGACTTTGGACTTGTCTAATTTGGAGGAAAGGAGGCTGAGGGGCGATGTCATTGCTCTCCTCAGCTTCCTGAGGAGGGGAAGTGGAGAGGGACATGCTGATCTCTTCTCCGTGGTAGGGAGATCTCTTCTCCAGTGATAGAACATGTGGGAATGGTTCAAAGCTGTGCCAGAGGAGGTTCACACTTGACATTAGGAAGCATTTCTTCACCAAGAGAGTGGTCAAACACTGGAACAGGCTTCCTAGAAAAGTGGTGGATGCCCCAAGCCTGTCAGTGTTTAAGAGGCATTTGGACAATGCCCTTAACAACATGCTTTAACTTTTGGTCAGCCCTGAAGTGGTCAGGCAGTTGGACTAGATGATCATTGTAGGTCCCTTCCATCTGAAATATTCTATTCATTTCTATTCAATATCTACCAATCTCTCAGTGGCTCTGCAGACCAGCAAAGTTAAGGCACACCAGTTCTTTATATCCAGCTCTACACAAAGAGCAAAGCAGCCAGCATCACATGTACTCACTTCCGGTCAGAATGACTAAGCATCAAAGCCCAGCTTAACTGTGGTAAGATATGTGTAAAGCACAGCATCTATGATGAGTAACATTCAAATTCAGTTCCTCTGACATGGAACAAGACAGCCTTATCATTCTTCAGAGTTGTGTGCAGAAATAGGGCTAAATTCACAAATCAACCCCAGGTGCTTTCTGCTACTCCACTGAAGTAAAGAGACCAAAAAATGTCTTAGCTGTCAATTACTTGCACTATATCAAAGCAATCAAATGTTACTACTCAGAGCATGGTGGGGTCTGGCACAAAGTGTGCAGTGAGGTTACAGACATTTAACATTAGGCTTCTCCTGCCTGAGCCAGGCATCTACTCTTCTTCTTCCATACTGTCAGAGCATGAGGGCTTTCGTTCAGTCCTTGCAGTTGATCATTTATGCCTTGGGAGTACGTAAGGCCTTCGCAAAATATATATACCTTTTAACGAAAATTTAAAATGATTGAAACCCAACCTGAGGTTGCACTGCAAATACTTAAAGCAGGGCATTGTTTATTTTAAGTTTAATTAACTGTGTCTCAATTTTTTTCAACATAAAACAGGAGTTCAAAAACTTATAAAATACATACTGTTTGCTTTATCTTATTAATGACAATTTTTTGTTAGAAATGTTTTCTACCTGAAATACATACAGAGAAGTAAGCAGCAGAATTCTCCAGGTAAAACCAAAGTTTCAAAATTATATCTCATTGACACATAACCTTGAAATTTTTATTAACTGCTTAAAGTTGAGAAAATTTAAGCCAAGGAGTAAGCAGTGGAACAACAATGGAATGTGATCTAAGCATCAATACAAAGCATAAGGTTAAACCCAAGTCCAAACACCTCATGGCAAGAATGCTTTCTATTAGATCCAATTCAAAATTGCCCCACCAGTCTCAGCAGATTCATAACTAAGCATATGGAGACTCAGATCATCTACATTATTTCATTAGACCCATCCAGCGGTGAAGAGATGTGATGTGAATGCCCACATCTCACATCCCCACATCAGGCCACACATAGGAATTCAGTTCCTATTTTCGGGTCATGAAACACTGGCACAGGTTGCCCAGAGAGGTAGCAGATGCCCCATCCCTGGGAACATTCAAGGTCAGGTTGGATGGGGCTCTGATCAACCTGATCTAGTTGAAGATGTCCCTGCCACAGCAGGGGGATTGGACTAGATGACCTTTAAAGGCCCCTTCCAACCCTAACTATTCTATGAGTCTATGATTCTATTTGCTTCCCCAAACTGGGTCTAACATTATGGCTGTGAGCACAGGCTGAAGCTAGAGACAAGTAAACATTTTCCATCCACTGCCAGACCTATTCTTTCTTTCTAGTGTAGGAGGAGCAGGAGAGACACTCTGATGGCACACAGCTGTTAGGAGACTGTGAGTTGCATGCACAGCAGCATGAGAGCTGGAGAAGGTTCAAACTGGGACAAAAGACATCTTACGCCTGTAGTAGGCTCACATCTATTTCCAGCACTTTTAATGAATTTAGAGTTTGGCTCACTGTTTCGGGGTGAGATCTCCATCATAGGAATGTACGTGGCAAAAGTAAGGATCACAGGACTTCGTTTGAGAGATGGCAATGAAGAAAAGAAGGTACAGAGATACTGCCATCGTGTTCCAGCACAAACCCTTTCCCTTGCAAACTATCCATGAGACAGTAGGAGATACAGTATTAAATGAGTTCCAGCTGACAATTTACTGTTCTAAAAATGTGACTATGCTCTGTGTAAGTTATTGTAAAATAGCATCACATGGTTCATGCTTATTGGGCCAAGCACATTGACTGCATACTGAATGTATGCAAGTATTTTTTTCCTATCACAAAGGTAAACGACTGTGCAACTGTTAGCCAGGCTGCATTAATTCAGGTTCATGTAGCATGACTAGAAATTATGGGAGTAGAAGGAACTTAAGAATTCTGTGGCTAATTCATGAGCCTCTGCAAGCTCCAATTCTCCTTCCAAAAGATATCAGGCGTCCAGTGCTAGAAGGAGTCAAATCTAAGGAAAATGTATCCTCAGAGGAAGCTGATATGATACAGATTGATGCTTTTCTTTTCATATTCCAGCAATGGACTATATACTTATATCCTCAGGGTAGAGTCATTTGACATCATGTCAAGTCATTTTACTTGACTATCTGGCCAGATAACATTAAGACCATTCTTTCTACAAACAGGATTGGAAGAGTAAAATAGATTCTGTATTTATTTCACAATACAAAATCTTGAGATATATACTCATGAACAACATTATAAGAATGTAAAGACAGTACATGAGTAATCATAATAAAAGGTATATGGCATAAAGAACTACTGGATTTGCATGTTGGGTCTACAGTGGACTTTCAAATCTCTCTGCTTATTCTTGCCTAGAAGGGAAGGAAGGAAGGAAAAAAAGTTATCACCCTGTTTCACTGATTGAACATGGTGTAATATGACTTTTTGGCATAAACTGTGACATCTGTCCTGTTTTATATTTGTTCTCCTATGTGATTATTACAATACAATCTGAGCTACTTGCATTTGGACAGAAAGGGGAGCATAAGACTATGCACTGTTGTGTACTTTTCTCATCAGTTCTCCAGGAGCAGAAAAGAGCAAAGAGCCAGAGACAGGACAGCTTTGTCCTGTTGCAATTCAGGTTTTATTTGGTTTGACCTTTGAGTCTTCTGAGGGGGTTGTTTATTTTCACATTGTATTAGGTTATTCTTTAAAATAGTGACACGTATTTCAGTTAGAAAAAGCCAGTTTGAAAGAACAAAATATGCTGTTTTGTAATGATCCTTAGTTCCCCAATGACTTCTTTCCAAATCCTCAGACTTTGCCAGGAAAACTTCATGAGTATTGCATTGTGCAGGGAAAAAAATCATCAACCTAGAGATTTAGGACAGCTTTTAGATAACCCTGGCCTGAGTCACTGAGTATTTTGATGAGCTCTTGAAACTGATGACAAGCGCCATAGGAAGCCAGAGTGTGTCTGAAGGACAAGTTTGATGTTGGCACCTTGTCGTGGTTTAACCCGGCAGGCAGCTAAACACCACTCAGCCATTCGCTCACTCCCACCAAGTGGGGTGGGGGACACAATCAGAAAAAGGTAAAACTCGTGGAATGAGATAAAGACGATTTAATAGGATAGAAAAGGAAGGGAAAATAATAATAATGATGATAAAAGAATACAAAAAAAGTGAGGCACAATGCAATTGCTCACCACCCACTGACTGATGCCCAGCCTGACCCAAGCAGCAGCTGTGCCTCCCCCCCGCCCACGGCAACTCCCCCCCAGTTTTTTGTTCAGGATGATATCATATGGTATGGAATATCCCTTTGGCCAGTTTGGGTCAGCTGTCATAGCTGTATCTCCTCCCAGTTTCTTGTGCACCTCCAGCCTCCTCGCTGGCAGGGCAGTAGGAGAAGCTGAAAAATCCTTGACTTAGTGTAAGCACTGCTCAGCAATAAGTAAAACATCAGTGTGTTATCAACTTTATTCTCATACTAAATCCAAAACACAGCAGTATACTAGTTACTAGGAAGAAAATTAACTCTATCCCAGCTGAAACCAGGACACACCAGTATAACTGAGAATACATGCAGTAGTAAACTGTATTATTTCAAACATCCTAAGAGCTAAAAGACTCATACCCAGCTAAGTTACATTACTGTAGTGCATACAAAATATAATGAAGGCATGATTAACTCCCTTAACATTCAACTACCTTAATATTACTACACTATGTAACAAATATGTCTGATGCAGAGAGATTTGTTCCCTGGAACAACTTTCCAGCTGCTGACAGTCAATGATTTAGGGTCTCCTTGAACCAAAAGTCACATCTCAATTATGAAGTTTACTTGTCATCTGTGGATTTATCCTCCTCAAAGTAGTCAAACTATTTTTTACTACTTCTGACTTAGGCTTCCAATGCCACAAAAGTGTCATGATCATAGAATCATAGAATCATAGAATGGTTAGGGTTGGAAGGGACCTCAAAGATCATCTAGTTCCAACCACCCTGCCATGGGCAGAGACATCTTCAACTAGACCAGGTTGCTCAAAGCTCATCCAACCTTATCCTTGAACACTTCCCAGTAATGGGGCATCCACAACTTCTCTGTTCCAGTCCCTCACCACCCTCATAGTGAATAATTTCTTCTTCATATCTAATCTAAATCTACACTGTTTCAGTTTAAAGCCATTACCCCTTGTTCTATCACTACATGCCCTTGTAAAAAGTCCTTCTCCAGCTTTCTTGTAGGCCCCCCTCAGGTACTGAAAGGCTGCTATAAGGTCTCCCCTAGGCCTTCTCTTCTCCAAGCTGAATAACCCCAACTCTCTCAGCCTGTCTTCATAGGAGAGGTGCTCCAGCCCTCTGATCATCTTCATGGCCTTCCTCTGGACTCACTCCAACAGGTCCATGTCCTTCTTATGTTGGGGGCCCCAGAGCTGAACATAGTACTCCAGGTGGGGTCTCACCAGAGCAGAGTAGAGGGTCAGAATCATCTCCCTCAACCTGCTGGCCACCTTTCTTTTGAAGCAGCCCAGGATACGGTTGGCTTTCTTGGCTGCAAACGCACATTGCCGAGTAATGTTGAACTTCTCATCAACCAACACCCCCAAGTCCTTCTCCTGAGGACTGCTCTCAATCCATTCTCTGCCCAGCCTGTATTTGTGCTTGGGATTGCCCTGACCCAGGTGCAAGACCTTGCACTTGGCCTTGTTGAACTTCATGTGGTTCGCACAGGCCCACCCCTCAAGCCTGTCAAGGTCCCTCTGGATGGCGCCCCTTCCCTCCAGTGTGTCGACCGCACCACTCAGCTTGGTGTCGTCTGCAAATTTGCTGAGGGTGCACTGAATCTCACTGTCCATGTTGTCAACAAAGATGTTAAACATCGCCAGTCCCAATACCGAACCCTGAGGAACACCACTTGTCACTGGTCTCCACTTGGACATTGGGCCGTTGACCACAACTCTTTGAGTGCAACCATCCAGCCAATTCCTTATCCACTGAGTGGTCCACCTGTCAAATGCATGTCTCTCTAGTTTAGACACAAGGATGTTGTGTGGGACAGTGTCAAATGCTTTGCACAAGTCCAGGTAGATGACGTCAGTTGCTTTTCCCTTACCCATCAACGCTGTAATCCCATCATAGAAGGCCACCAAATTTGTCAGGCATGATTTGCCCTTAGTGAAGCCATGTTGGCTGTCACATATTTCCATGTGCCTTAGCATATTTCCAGGAGGATCTGCTCCATGATCTTGCCGGGCACAGAGGTGAGGCTTCTGGGCTGCAGTTCCCCAGGTCTGATTTAGCTGCTTATTATGTAAAAGGTACTTCCTTTTCTTTATCTTATCTTCACTTTATCAGCAACTCTCTCTTTAAAAAAAAAAAAAAATGAACTTATTAATGAAATTATTTGTGAGAAGTTGTTAATAATCGTTCGTTATTCACCTTCTCTTTACAGTCAGTCTACAGATTGCTATCAAATTCCCCTAGTTATATCTTTTTCAACATTAAGAGTTCTAGTCTTCTATCTTAGCATGGATGCAATTTCATTCATCTTCATTCTTCTTTGTACTTTTACCTGTTATAGTTGATAGGATGACCTACGTTAACATGACAGAAGAAACCATGGCTATTTCTAAACTACAGACTAAATTGGCCAACTGAGGCTATGTATCTTCAGACACATAAAAACAGTCACTGTGATTCTTTCAGTGATCTTGGCCTTCCATTCATCTCTGATTTGTTTTTCCTCAGCTTCAACCTGCTGAGTGCACCAACAGGTGCACCAACTCTTCCCTCCTCCAGCTTTGGCTGTTGGTGCTCAAGACCAGCTCTGGCACGGTACGGCTGTAATCTTGGGTACCACTGCTGGGAAAGAGCTGTACCATTGTGTGAAAAAGAGCCAGGAGAAGACTCGTTGGGGGCCTCCCCCTGGTTTGGGAGCTGCTTTTGGGCTCAATCCTGGCCCATGGTCCTTGGCTGAGCTGCATTGTAGGGATGCCTGTGCCCGGACTTATGCTATGCTCACCTTCTGACTTGCCTTCCCAGCTTGGCTTCAGACCAAGTCCATTATCACAGACTTGTCTGGCAACTGGGGCCATTGGCTGCCCTGGTTACGCCCCAGATGTGCTCTTCTCCTCTTGTTTGGGTACCATGGGATGGAGCTCTTGTCCAAGGGTCTCTGCCCTTCACTCCAGGCTCACCTTCCCTTGCAGAATAGCCCTGTGACCACTGCTCCCTGACAGGCATGAAAATGTTGAAAGGGAAAAGATAAATGATTTGCGGGGAACACCACAAGTGCAAGATAAAATGTTGGAGCTGCAGGCCTCTTTTGCTACTCAGAAGATACATCCCTCAAGGAATTATTTTAGTACACTACCCTGGATATTACTTCTCCTTCAGGCAAGATACCTCATAGTCAATACTGTTGAAAGTTTCTAAAAGACCTGACAGATTAGCATGGATATCTGTTCACTGCTCATTGTTAGGAAAATTTATCCTAATTTTAATGACAAAAAGATGGAATCAATTCCATGAGCCAAATTGATGATGGGGCAAAATATAAACAAATATGACATGGACATGTAAATGGCATTTAGCCAGCTACTCTATAAATCTACTGAAGAACAAAGGATGTTATCAGGGTTGTCAGATGGCTAGAACTTATATAACTAAGATAGGTTTCCAAAGTATTTTTTAGACGATTCCCAGTCTTGTCACTTTTTAATCTTTCAGCAGGGGAACCTTACTTATAGAAGAGCTTTTGAAGGAGTTTTTATACAAAGTTAAAGGAAAACCTCTTGCCAGAGTAGCTAAATCATCATAAATTGAAGACCCTTCCTCCTGATATGGAACCTTATCTAAATGTATAGTTCCACATTCCATCCAATAGTATAAAAATCCAGTGTAAGACCAGAATTGTCTTTCTTTTCTGGTAATCCATCTATAATCCTGGTGGAATATAGTAGATGCAAAACAAGACCTAAATATTCTAAGCCCCTCAAGAATCAGTTTGAATATATACAGTTTATCATATATTCTAAGCAAGGAAGAAAAGACTACTTTCAAATTGAAATACACCACCTCAGTGCCCAAAGCTCCACACTCCACAGTACATCATGAAAAGGTAAAGAGGGGGGCGGTCTTTTTTGACAGCAGGTTTCCATTATTATTCTTAGCAGCACAGAAGCAGAAAAAAGAGCATTGCTGTGGGGAAAAAAAAAAACAGAGGGAAAAATCACATGAAAATATTCCCATTGACATTAGCTTGGATGTCTAGACAGAAAATGTGATAAGTTATCGGCAGCACTTTAACTTAACACATGGCCTTTAAAGATTCATATGCAAGCAATGAACTTGTTTTATATTTGTCCCTGGCACCACTAGCTATCATTCTAAGCCAGTAGTTGTAGCTAGACATCAGTTTTGCAAATATCTTTAGCATTTTTATTTTACTTTTATTGCTTGTCTGCTTTTTACACTGCTTCTCCCTTTAGGAATTCTTTATGCTTGTGGAAACTGAGAACTTAATAATAAGTGATAATAAAAGTGATAAAAGGAAGACTAGGGAAAATATGGGCCCTCTCCGGAATGAAACGGGAGACCTGGTTACCCAGGATATGGAGAAGGCTGAGGTACTCAATGACTTTTTTGCCTCAGTTTTCACCGGCAAGTGTTCAAGCCCCACTGCTCAAGCTATAGAAGGTAAAGGCAGGGACTGGGAAAATGAAGAGCCACCCACTGTAGGAGAAGATCAGGTTCAAGACCATCTAAGGAACCTGAAGATGCACAAGTCCATGGGACCTGATCACATCCATCCACGGGTCCTGAGGGAACTGGTGGACGAACTTGCTAAGCCACTATCCATCATATTTTAGAAGCTGTGGCAGTCTGGTGAAGTTCCCACTGACTGGAAAAGGGGAAACATAACCCCCATTTTTAAAAAGGGAAAAAAGGAAGACCTAGGGAACTACAGGCCAGTCAGTCTCACCTCTGCGCCTGGGAAGATCATGGAACAGATCCTCCTGGAAGTTATGCTAAGGCACATGGAGATGATTCGAGACAGCCAGCATGGCTTCATGAAGGGCAAGTCCTGCCTAACCAACCTAGTGGCCTTCTGGGATGGAATGACTACATCAGTGGACAAGGGAAGAGCTACAGATGTCATCTATCTGGACCTCTGTAAGGCCTTTGACAAGATCCCCCACAACTTCCTTCTCTCTAAACTGCAGAGGTATGGATTTGATGGGTGGACTGTCCAGTGGGTGAGGAATTGGTTGGATGGTCTCATCCAGAGGGTAGTGGTCAATGGCTCAATGTCCAGATGGAGATCGGTGACAAGTGGTGTGCCTCAGGGGTCTGTATTGGAACCAGTACTGTTTAATATCCTCATCAATGATACAGACAGTGGGATCGAGTGCACCCTCAGCAAGTTTGCAGACAACACCAAGCTGAGTGCTGCGGCTGACATGCCTGAGGGATGGGATGCTATCCAAAGGGACCCGGATGCCATCCAGAGGGACCTGGACAAGCTCAAGAAGTGGGCCTGTGTGAACCTCATGAGGTTCAACAAAGCCAAGTGCAAGGTCCTGCACCTGGGTCGGGGCAACCCCCAGTATCAATACAGGCTGGGGGATGAAGGGATTGAGGGCAGCCCTGCCGAGAAAGACTTGGGGGTACTGGTGGATGAAAAGCTGGACATGAGCCGGCAATGTACGCTCGCAGCCCAGAAGGCCAACCACATCCTGGGCTGCATCAAAAGAAGCGTGGCCAGCAGGTCAAGGGAGGTGATTCTGCCCCTCTACTCTGCTCTGGTGAGACCCCACCTGGAGTACTGTGTCCAGCTCTGGAGCCCTCAGCACAAGACAGACATGGACCTGTTGCATGGGTCCAGAGGAGGGCCACAAAAATGATCAGGGGGATGGATTGGTTCTCCTATGAGGAAAGGCTGAGAGACTTGGAGTTGTTCAGCCTGAAGAAGAGAAGGCTTTGGGGAGACCTTATTGCAGCCTATCAGTACCTAAAGGGGGCTTATAAGAAAGATGGGTACAGACTTTTTAATAGGGCCTGTTGTGACAGGACAAGGGGGAATGGTTCTAAACTAAAAGAGGGTAGATTCAGACTAGATAGAAGGAAGAAATTTTTTACAATGAGCGTGGTGAAACACTGGCATAGGTTGCCCAGAGAGGTGGTAGATGCCCCATCCCTGGAAACATTCAAGGTCAGGTTGGACGGGGCTCTGAGCAACCTGATCTAGTTGAAGGTGTCTGTGCTCATTGCAGAGGTGTTGGACTAGATAATCTTTAAAGGTCCCTTCCAATCCAAACTATTCTATGATTCTATGATTCTAACTTCCTCCATGAATTCTTGCCTTAATTCTGAACCAGGGATAATTTAAGAAGATACAGACTATACTTTTCATGTTAGACTTAGTAGAGAATATACAGCTCCTGGATATCTGAAATAACAGGAAGCTTGCCTAAATTTGGTTTTGGAGATTTTCTGTTGGAAAACTAGCCATTGACAGAATTATATATTGTCACTTTCCTGGGTCCAGAAGAGATAAACTAGGAAAAAATTACCCAGAAGGAATTTTATGTGTAAATGAGATAGATAGAGTATGCTGACCTGGAAATAGCTGTCATAGTGACACATGGTCAATACGGCAATACAAGCTCTTTCCCTCACATGAACACACACAATGCATATGGTTATGCAAAAAAATGGGTAAGTAGGTTCTTTATAATAAATTCAAAACTTTACATAGAAGTTGTCGTAATTTAACCCCAGCCGGCAACTAAGCCCCACATATCCGCTCACTCACTCTCCACCGGTGGGATGGAGGAGAGAATCAGAAGGGTAAAAGTGAGAAAACTCATGGGTTGAGATAAAGACAGTTTAACAGGTAAAGCAAAAGCCGCGCACGCAAGCAAAGCAAAACAAGGCATTCATTCACTGCTTCCCATTGGCAGGCAGGTGTTCAGCCATCTCCAGGAAAGCAGGGCTCCATCACGCGTAACAGTTACTTGGGAAGACAAACGCCATCACTCCGAACATCCCCCTTCCTTCTTCTTCCCCCAGCTTTATATACTGAGCATGACGACATATGGTATGGAATACCCCATTGGTCAGCTGGGCCAGCTGTCCCAACTATGCTCCCTCCCAGCCTCCCGTGCACCCGGCCAAGCATGGGAAGCTGAAAAGTCCTTGACTACAGTAAACACTACTTAGCAACAACTAAAACATCAGTGTGTTATCAACACTATTCTCATACCAAATCCAAAACACAGCACTATACCAACTAGTAGGAAGAAAATTAACTTTATCCCAGCTGAAACCAGGACAGAAGTACACAGAATATAGTGGGGATAAAGGAGAGAAATCACTTGCTGCAAATGTCCCTTAAATTTGTATGAAACTAATATTTTCTCCTTTGTTGAGAGAATAAACATAAATCCCTCAAACAGAAGCACATACTGGTAGACTGTCAGAAAAAGCAGATCACATCATATATACAACCTTTGCTCACAAAATGAAAGCAAACTGGAAAAGGAAATGCATAAATTAAAGCTCCTGTTCATATTGATGCCTATGCCTGAAGTGTGGGACAGGACATCAAAGCTTCTGCTTCTGACTTTCTTTGACCTCAATACAAGATACTTAAACCCATACACAGGGACTTACATACATGCCTTCATTTTCAGCGAAGCTGAAAAGTGCCTATCCATTTAAAGACTTACTCAAATTTCAGCACCCAAACAGATTCGATGTTTCCCCTTACTTAATTTCTCACACAGCAAAATGTTAAAACCACACATAAATGAGTTAGTAAAAAATCAAAGTTTTATTTTAAGTGAAGAATATAAATTTTGCTATTACAGATTCTCTCTGAATATTTTCTAAGGCTTTACTGTAGACTATCTTAATGGTGTTTTAAATGTCTTAAGCAAAGTGGTAGTCCAGATGCCTTAGTAAAAGGTTAACTGCTTTTGGATTCACTGTTATTGTCTGGCTAGGCCCCAAAGTAGTTTATGTAAAACCAAAAGAGACAGGCAATAACTTCATAATTAGGAATCAAAATTCTTAGTCAGAGCTTCATGTTTTAATGGAAAATGTGGTTTTTGGTTCATAAGAACTGAAATCTGTATTGATTCTGACATCTAACTAACAATGACCAATTCTCATGTAAGTAGCTTACTCCCACCTTCCTTCCCCGCCTCACCCTCTTCTCTATTGCCTGAATTAGTCATGCAGTCAGACTGATGTCTTACCACCACAAGTAAGCAAAGTTTTTTAGCTGTAAAAAGGAACAATTGAAATGATGGGGGCTGACTATGTTTCCTTTTTTTTCTCCTACAGTTTACCTAGGCATATAAATATTTTAAGAACGCAGACATATGCTGGGATTATTTTCAAGGTCATAGAATGCAAAAGAAATCATGCAAGAAAATAAATACATAATAAGGATGACTCACATTGATTTGGAAAGGTCTAGGAAGTCATCAAACCTCACTATTCCCCACTGATAAATATTTTGTAGTATACTTCACACTTGTCTGTCACAGTAAAGTCAAAATATCATATCAATGAGCCACAATAATTTCTTAGTTACAACGTATTTAACCTGGAATTAGTCAGAATTTGAGAACTATTACTTGCAGCAAATGTCCCTTAAATTTATACAAAACTAATATTTTCTTCTCTGTTGAGAGAATAAACATAAATCCTTCAAACAGACACACATACTGGTAGACTGTCAAAAAAAGCAAATCACAGCATATATACAGCCTTTGCTTACGTTATGAAAGCAAGCTGGAAAAGGAAGTGCATAAATTAAAGCTCCTGTTCATATCAATCCCTATACCTGGTATATAGCTCCCACTGCACAACACACATATATGCAGCTGTATTCTCTGCCTCTTTAACACCACTTTTCCAACAAAAGTAGGTTAGCACCTCTCAATGGGACTTCTGGGCACCAAAACAGGGTGACATTGTCTACATGGGCCATATGCAAAGCCACAGCGTTCCACTCTGTCCACAACTGGAAGTTGAGCATTTGGAAGACATCCCGCCATTAGGGCATAAACCCAGCTCAAATTTTGACAGTGAAAGTACTCACATGTGAGTCAGCTTCGCAGAGGACACTCCCAAACCCTGCACTTCTGCTTGTTCTGAAAATAGGCTAATGAAATCTCTTAACAACTACCCAGTTACATATTGCCTTTTCATAATCGCATGCAGATGTTCGCTAGCTTGCTATGATTTGTATTATCATAGTGATTGGAAGTCCCAGGCAACATGAAGGGCCTCTCATGGTAGATGACACACTAAAATGCATTATGAGTCAAAACCCCTGCTCTGAAGAGCTAAATTAGGATTGAAATGTTCTGATTCCTGAATGGAGACATCACACAAAACAGGGTTGTTGATGAAACTTCCACCTCAGAAGTCCACCTTGTCTCCAGTGGAGGGAAAAAAAAAATGTGCTAAACCATTTACAAATCATCCTCTGAACTGCTCCAGTAAAGACTGTGGTATTTAAGGCAGATGAAAACTAGTGACACTTTACTTCAAATCATGACACTGCAATTTTGCCCCTTCACCAGTTGATAAATAGCAAGCTCAGCTGTCCTCACATCAAGAGGGAGTGAAAGGAGAGGGAAGGCAACGTCAAAAGCCATCTTGCTTTCTGTTCCTTTCCTTATTAATTGAGGCTCAAAGCAGAATAGAATGACAAGCAATGGGAGGGAAGGTGGTTCTCCTGCAGACTCACAGTGATTGGAGACAATATTTTGAACCCAGATTTTGAGAGTGACACCTCAGCTTTGTAGCAGAGAATCCTCCTAGAGCATATGGTGTCCTCATAAATCAGTTGACGGCAACCTAAGTTCTGCTCTGGTTAGAATTATAAGTAACATGGGGAAGTGATGTGCATTATTTCAAACTACTGAATATACTTGTATTGATTTTGGCTGGATAGAGTTAATTTTCTTCATAGTATCTTGTATTGGGGCTATGGTTTGGATTAAAACGGTGTTGACAACACAGGGATGTTTTAGTTACTGCTGAGCAGTGCTTACACAGAGTCAAGGCCTTTTGTCCTCACCCCACCCCACCAGCGAGCAGGCTGGGGGTGCACAAGAAGTCGGGAGGGGACACAGCCAGGACAGCTGACCCCAACTGACCAAAGGGATATCCCAGACCATATGACATCGTGCTCAGCAATAAAAGCTGGGGGAAGAAGGAGGAAAGGGGAGACGTTCGGAAAGATGGCGTTTGTCTTTCCAAGTAACCATTACGCATGCTGGAGTTCTGCTTTCCTGGAGGTGGCCGAACACCTGCCTGCTGATGGGAAGTAGTGAATGAATGCTTGATTTTGCTTTGCTTGTGCACACTGCTTTTGCTTTACCTGTTAAACTGTCTTTATCTCAACCCACAAGTTTTCTCACTTTTACCCTTCCAATTCTCTCCCCCATCTCACCAGTGGGGAGCGAGCAAGCGGCTGTGTGGGGCTGAGCTGCCTACCAGTGTAAACCACAAAATACTGTAACTACGCTCATCAGCTCAATGTTATATTACCTTTTCCTCAGAAAACTATACAAAAAACCCAGACAAACTAAACAAGGGCAGTAGGAGAAAACCTGATGGGGTAAAGAAAATACTTCCTCAGGAAGGAATATCACTGTGGTTACAACAGTTTAAAAGTTTTTTTTCTAAATGTTGAAAAATTTTTAATCATTTTTTTTCTTCAACAAGGTGAAGTGCAAAGTCCTACACATGGTGAGGAACAGCCCCAGCCATATATGCTGGGCAGAACCTTATCTGGGGGTTCTGGTGGACACCAAGTTGAACATGAGCCAGCAAAGTGCCCTTGCTGCAAAGGTCAATGTTATCCTGGGCTACATTAGACAAAGTATTGCCAGCAGGTTAAGGGAGGTGATCCTTCCCCTCTACACAGCACTGGTGAGGCCCCAGCTGGAGTGCTGTGTCCAGTTCTGGGTTCCTCAGTACAACAGAGACATGGACATACCAGAGAGAGTCCAACAAAGGGCCACAACGATGATAAGGAACAGGAGCATTTCTCCTATGAGGAGAGGCTGAGAGAGCTGGGTTTGTTCAGCCTCAGAAAAGAAGGCTCAGGGAGATCTTATCCATGTATATAAACACCTGAAGGGAGGATTTAAAGAGGACGGAGCCAGGCTCTTTCCAGTAGTGCCCAGTTTCAGGACACAATGGGCATAAACTGAAACACAGGAGGTGCTGCCTGAACATTAGAAAATACTTTTTTTACTGTGACGGTAACCAAGCACTGGCACAGGTTTCCCAAGGAGGTTGTGAAGCCCCCATTCTCAGAGATATCCAAAACCCAACTGGACACAGTCCTGGGCAACCTGCTGTAGATGGTCCTGCTTGAGCAGGGAGTTGGACCAGATGACCTCCAGAGGTCCCTTCCAACCTCAACCATTCTGTGCTTCTGTGAAAATAAGCAACTATACCAATATTTACAAGTGCATGCACATCTGTAATGTATTTCATCTTTTCTTATTTCATATTTTATGAAGTAGTTGCAAAGAATTAAATGCTGAAGAGACTTATCACACCACACTATCACACCAGCCTGTCATGTAGATACTAACAACTGTTTCATTTTTGTTGACCATAAGTCATTAGCACACAAAGACCAGGATTCATCTTACTTAACTCTATTTCCCTAGTAACTAAGTAAATTAGTTGTCTGGGCTCCTGCTACAGGCAGTTCAGTTCATTCCACTCATTGTTAACTGTGGTTAAATGGGCACTTTTACGCAACAGAAACCTGAACTGCCACCAAAAAGGATGTTTCCACATGCTCCTGCATCCCTCCATGGAGACAGGCAGAATGCTGGACCCTGACCCTGCTCATTCCAGCAGCTGCTAAAAGAGACACAGAAGGAGCAATGGGATGAATGGGGCATGAAGGGACACCTCCTTCAGCAGCAGCCCAGAGGCATGTTAGCTTAAAGTGGGCCTCTGACCATGACCTCAGTCTACTTCTCTCCACCGGCTGTAGAGGAAGTTTAAAAAAATAGCTCAGACGAGGCTGTCTGCTAGACAGAAATGAATCTCTTCTGCTGTAATTAAATGCATTTCATATTAAATTTGATCAACTCAGCTGTGCCCCAGCCAGTGCCAAAACCCTACAATCTTCAGTGGTTGTGTATCTGCATGCAGTTCCCAGTGATGAAAATATATGCACAAAAGAAAGGTAGAATTTTATTTTTGTTACTTTGATCAGACACCTTTAGGTCAATTGTTGGTATTTTAAATTTACTGAGAGTATAAATCAAAACTCCTGTTACTGGGATTTACATAGTGCTGTATCCAAATAAAAGTGAATGTGAATGATATATCTTCAGAAAGTACCTGCCTAAAAGTTCCACTTAGGCACAGAAAAATACATTCATGCATAGCATGATAATAACAAAGAATGTGCTAATTATCAGGAATTATACTAAATAGAAACACGCTGTCTTTGTGATAATCATGTGATTCACAAAAACTCTCCCAGATGGAATGAGATCAGATTCCAGTCATTTTTAATATGGTCATTTTTCATCTGCTTGTTAATCTAATTGCTTTATCTTTTACAATTAGATTTACATTAAAGATTTGCATATTTAACTCATTGGACATCTGTCTGTTGCTTTCAGTCTAGCTTGTCTGACACAATCATATAAATGTTTCCATATGTCAATGACTTCATTCTAGTAAACACAGAAAAGGGATGAGGTTGCCAGTGAATATTGCTAAGCTTCTTCCATAACTGAATCACTGTGGCACAAAAAAAGTCAAATATTGTAAAAGAATTACTAGGAATCAGTCATGAGAAACAGCTGCATAGTTCCCCCGATCAGATTAAAACAGCATAGCTAATGTTGGAACCTCTGGGGCTATGACTCAAAGGAGAGACAGACTGTTTGTGAATATTCAGGCTACTTCTGTCTTTGCTTTCAGTGTTACACAGCAATACCCTGCTATCCTGCTGCTCCAGGCAATGACCTACTGGCTGGTTTATGTCCAGAAATCCTAAAGAAGTGCCAGCTGCACATGTGCAAATCTATTACACATACACAGTCAGTCTAATGCAGGGGATACAGGAAACTATTAAGCATCTCCGGGTTTCTAAAACTTTCTATCCAAAGTTCATTCCTGTTCAAAGAGTAGGCAAAAAGTAAGCTTAAAACAATCCTACCAGAATTGTTAACACTTATCTGCCAGAAATATAAACATCCGCAGTCACATAAGCAAAGAAAGCTGCAGAAGCTACGCAATACCTTTTTGAATACTGAAATCACTGGTTCATTACAATATTTGGCCATGTTCTCAACCTCTGTAAGCCTCTGTAAGACTTTGGTGTCACTAGCTTACTCTTTCCTTATTGAATGTTGATTTTGTAACAAATATGACCATCAGAAACAGAGGCTAGACTTGGGATCCATCTCACTTAACTTTAGACCTCTATACAGATTCATTATCTTTATGGTTAAAAAATAGATACTTCTATGGCACGGTTTATCTGCTCTATCTTTGATGAACTCTCCAAGATGAGATGAATCACTTGAACCCTTTTAGGATTGATTGTTTCATACCATCGAGCAGAGATTTATCTCATTGCCTTACTCAAAAATTTACAAATCTGAATTGAACAGCAAGGCCCCCTCGACAGTCACTGGGGAAAGACAGGAATCTCCAGAGGGTGATCCCATCCTGATATGGGCATCTAAGGTAGGAACAAAGGCAGGCAATGGAAGAAAGTCACATTGTTTCTTAGCTTCATCATTCCCCCTGAGATCATAGCAGCCTAGTGTGGGAACACCTTTCCATGATTATATATGAAGTAAGATCAAAAATCAAATTATCCCACTACTTATATCAAAGGTGAGCAGGTCTGTATCTTAAGGGTTTTCCTCTAAATGTAAAGAGGAGATAAATATGAACACCCGATTAATTTATATAAGCAATGAAAGAAAAGAAGAACCAAATTTTACTGGGTTAAGAAGAGAGAGAGAGAATTTTTTTTTTACTATTTTGGACCGTAATCCATACACAACACTGTTGAGCAATCCATGGTAATAATGTTCAGAAAGCATTAACTCCACTGTCCTGCATATCAGTCCTATGGGTGCTATCAGATTGCTCCTCTAAAACCTCTCAGCTCCAGAAATGCATACTGAGCAGAAGTGCCAACCCACCACGGTTTCCACAGTCAGGCCCAGGAGGCTCAGTGCTTGTTCTTCCTTTCACACAAGAATCTGAGGCTGATCAGAGAGTCTCTGAGATGCCACAGGGTCAAAAAATGGAAATAATATTCATATGTATGTCTTTTGCTTAACTGATACAAGTTCATCCATTATCTGTGTGTCTCAGTTCCTGGAGAAAATAACAGATGGATGGAAACAAGCTGCCTTGAATATAAACTATGAAAAAGATGTCTGACGGTGATACATAGAAATAATTATTTCTAGTACCTTGTGGCTACACCAGTCTCAACCTCAATCATGGACTGTAATTTCCTATAAGCAAGGCAGCAGAAAACCCGGGACTTGTACAGATTCTTCACTACTACACAATCTATAGAGCGATAAGGAATGTCTTTTGCTTCTGTGGCTCATCAAAGGAATTCAGTTACGTACCAGAAATCTGTGACACAGTGACTCATTCTGCAATCTCTTTATGTTATGCTGCTTTGAGTCACTGAACCTACAGTCATGTGTGGCTACTATGTGAACAGCCCATTCAAGTTGCTAGAGTCAGCTTAATTAATGACAAAACTAAGCATTGATACACCACCTCCACGCAGACAGCTTCCCTACCTTCCTGTTTGCTTCTGCCTCAAAGTAGTAACACTAATTTAAGGCCCTTAGAGTGCTAGGACCTGATAGATGCAGACAGTTTAGCAGCTACCTAGATAATCTGCAGAAACACTGCAAACAGAAACATGCCTGCAGGTAGACTGCAGGACAGAGGATTCTCAGTAACATTTTATCATCACATATTAATACAAGTCCCAATTTTCAAATGCTTTGCTAAGAATACAAAGACCTTTCATTTGCCAAAACTTTCCCCAGAATGAAAAAAGAAGAGAGAGTAAAACAACTCAGGTACTGAAGTGGAAAGCCTGGAAGTGAAAGGAAGAGGGAATGATGCATTGTTCTCTAAGTCTGTAACATTTCCCTCGCAACAAGAGACAAAACACTCTTCCACCAATAGAAAATTAGGCCTCAGTCTTAAACCTATTTAATTTTTATTAATTATTAGCCTTTGTATTGTTATTCTAGCAGTGCAAATGTATACTGACTCATCCACATGAACATAAAAATATCTGTCCTTGTAAGTTTATATGGACTGATTTCATTTCTCCATTTAATTCAGTTGAGTTATGCCAGCAGACCATTTTAGACATGCAAGTGTGAAGAAGGTGGAAGCAGAGGAAAACCACCAAAAGAAACATTTTTTCTGAGCACAATCCATATTTGTTATATGAAGTTCTTCATCTCAACAACACCTTGTTCACCATTCAGGTTTTCAGTTGGCAGATTTGTTGCAGGTAGTCTTGGAGATACAGGGATTGCAGAATTACAAGTACAGATCTAACAGTTCAGTTTGTTCCCTGTAGATCAGTGTGGCCAGCATGGGGATCTCCTCTGTTGAAATGAACCTGCAGATTGACTTCCATGGTCGCTTGCTTCCAGCTGCTACAACAATATGTGCGTTGTCAATGGCGAGAAGACTAGTTTCCAGTTTTACCTTTATTTTTAAATGAATGGTTGTTTCATTCAAAAAGAGACTTTCTTGTGATCATGCCATGGCTGTTTTTGCCAGTTTTTCACATCATGTTTCTTCATCATACATAATACATAGAAATACAGAAAAATATGTCCTGCAGCCAAAATAATTTCCCACTCAAACATGAAAACACTAAAACATGAAAAGTCAGTGAAAGCCATACAGTGACTCAGCAGGAAACATGTAAGACACAGATGAATGTGAGTCAGAGACACAGAGGGTTTATTGACAGTATTGACTGCTATGCATCTCTCTGGAAGAGGTATGTCAAACGGTGGGCTCTGACACATCCTACTCTCAAACTAGAAATCTAAAATGAAGAACGATGTTTCATTCATAAGGCAATCTGCATAGATTTGAAAAGTGTAATGTTAGTGAAAGCAGGTATTAACACATAAAACACTTTAAAAGTGAGGACAGTATGGGAACCTAAGAACGTAAGAACTGCACTTCCAGCTACAAAACCAGGTTCATTTGATTCCGGCAGTGGCCACTAGCACTTGATTTACAGAAAAGAGCAAGAAAATGTAAGTATAGAGGGATCTTCTTTTAATAATATTTTCTTCGTTCCCCACAATCATCAGTGCAGGGACATGATGAGCCAGAGTTTGTATCTAGACCACCATTTTTAACAGTTACGCAGACCATCTTTCATCCATTTGACTAATCAGAAATGCCCATTTTTGCTCTTTTTGTATAATGAGAAATTGTGCAAAGTCATTCTCTTACTCAACCTCTCTACCAAAATGTATTCAGAAAGCATGAAAATTAATGACTGGAAATGTCTTTTCCTCTTTTCACCACTGAATAAAAATAGTTAGTAAAGTTCACAAGTTTTCTCTTTCTTCCTTTTCTTTTTTGCCATTTTATCATTTTTCCAATGAAGATGTTCTAAAACTTACAGAGGAGTAAAAGGGGGGGAAAAAAAACCAACCAAAGAAAATAGCACAAATCTTAAATGTTATTCTATTTTATTCTTAGACAAAAAGGAACAAAGGAAAAAGTAGTGGTGAAAAAAGAACCCTAAACCATTTAGTCCACCTCTTGCTGGGTTTGCAAGATAATTCCAGTTGGAAACCTTAGCTAGACTATATTCCAAGATATGTGGTTTTATCATTTATCTGTCCGAAGTGTATCTACTATATCTGCTATGCAAGCCACATGCTATTTGCACTGTGCTATTTTCGGGGAGGGGGACAGGAAAGGAAAATGTGTCAGCAGCAAATCAGACATAATCTGGAAGGGAACGACTTAATCTGTTTTTTACTGAAACCTCTCCCATTCTTTAATGCAATTTTGAGCTTTCCATTTAAGTGCTTGGCGAACTTTCTCCACATTTACAGAGGTTACGCTTTTTGTTAAAGTGGGACTGATGGGAAAGTGTGGGTTTTTTTCTAAAATAACAAGTGGAAATATGAAACAATTATTCCTTACAGGGTACATTTTCAACTGCTTTTTCTTTGTATAATTAGAATGACTCTGAAACAATGAAATTAAGAGGTAAAGCTTACTGGTCAACTCAATTTAATGATGTATTTTATGTGCCATCAATCAGTTGCAGTGATCACATTTCTTTTACCTTTATTTCAGTGCAGTCATTTCAGTACCACTCAGCTGTAAAAATAAAATACCTTAAGCTAATTAAAAAAGCTCCTCTCTATGCAACATTTTTGTTACACAAGACTAGCTATGTCAGAACGAGGCTGACAACATATGTGAGGAACAATATGTGACACTGATCCAAAGGAGCCAAAAGAAAAATTATCATGAGGACCCCCAAACAGGGAAAGAAGTATTGTTAGCTAAACAACTTTTTCTCAGTCACATGGGCAATTTTTCTTAGATGTAATAATTAATACTGATAGAGTACTGAATTAATGAAAGTGTGAGGAAATCTGGAAATAAAACATGTAATAGTCATCAAACAATACAATAAGTAACACTTTTCAAAAAACTTCTGTGGAAAAACATCTGTGTGAAAAAGTGCATTGGTTACACAAGAGAAACCTGGCACCTGTGTGATGCTGGTTTGCTGACATCTGGAGAGCAGACATTCCTCAACTAGAACTGCCATGTTGCAGGAGCAACACTTTGAGATAAAACCCACAGTCAGCGTGACAGTGAAGGTGACCTCAGCTACAATATGATTTCTGATTACCAGATCATGTAACCATTCATTTTTTATCAAATCCTTTGTCTCTCACTCCACACACAGACTACCAATGTGCAAATGACCAACTGTTAAATGTTTTGTTTACTCTGTGTTCACTCTCATGCATTATTCATTGTAGGTTATTCAACACTGCTCTGAAGACAAAACTGTATGTTTCTGGGTAATTTTTCATGGTTATTTATGGTAACTGAAATTGCATCTGTCTCCTGAGTGTATTGACCATTACATGATACTTCAAAGGACAGGTCCCATTGACTTTCATTCAGTTGTGAGTTCTTAGCACTTCTACAAATGTAACTGTAAGATCTCAGACTTGGCAGCCATTTATTGACCATTTATTGACCACGAGAAAATGACTTTTCCAGTGATATAGCACAGCCATGACAGAAACACGGGATTCTCCAGGGCTGCAGTCATACATACAACTAATAAAACTAACTTTCTTCTTGCAAACATTTACTAAAAGAAACCTTCCTATTTCAGTAGAGTGGGTTCTGCAGGTTCCTGCAGATAAACCTAATTCATGTCCAAAGTAGGTGTATTGGGTTTATGGGGCAAGATTTTGGTACCAGGGGGGCTGTAGGGGTGGCTTCTGTGAGAAGATGCCAGAAGCTGCCACCATGTCGGACAGAGCCAGTTCCAGCCAACTCCAAGATGGATGCACCACTGGTCAAAGCTGAGCCAATCAATGATGTTGGTAGCACCTCTGTGATAACATATGTAAGAAAGGGTAAAAAATGCTGCAGAGCAGCAGCTAGGAGAGAGGAGAGAGAAAAAGTGAGCGAAACAACTATGCAGACACCAAGGTCAGTGAAGAAGGAGAGGGAGAAGGTGCTCCAGGTGCTGGAGCAGAGATTGCCCTGTAGCCTGTGGTGAAGACCATGGTGATGCAGGTTGTTCTCCTGCAGCCCAGAGGTCCATGGTGGAGCAGATAACCACCCTGCAGCCTGTGGAGGACCCCACGCCAAAGCAGGTAGATGAGCCCTGAAGGAAGCTGCAGCCCATGGAGAGCCCACACCGGTGCAGGCTCCTAGCAGGAGCTGTGGCCTGTGGAGAGAAGCCCCATGCCTGTGGGGGACCCACACTGGAGCAGTCCATTCCTGAAGGACCACACCCTGTGGAAAGGACCTATGCTGGAGCAGTTCTTGAAGAACTGCAGCTCATGGGAAGGACCCATGTTGGAGAAGATCATGAAGAACTGTATCCCATGGGTGGGTCCCCATGCTGGAGCAGAGGAAGAGCATGGGGAGGAAGGAGCGGCTGAGACAAAGTGTAATGAACTGACCGGAACCCCCATTCCCCGTCCCCCTGCGCTGCTCGGGGGAAGGCGGTAGAGAAGTTGGGAGTGAAGTTGAGCCTGGGGAGAAGGGAGGGGTGGGGGGAAGGTGTTTTTAGATTTGTTCCTGTTTCTCATAATCCTACTCTGTTTAATTGGCAATAAATTAAACTAATTTCCCCAAGTCGAGTCTGTTTTGTCCATGATGGTAATTAGTAAGTGATCTTCCTGTCCTTAGCTCAACCTACGAGCTTTTCTCCCCCTGTCCTGTTGATGGAGAGGGATTGATAGAGCGGCTTGGTGGGTACCTCCCGGCCAGCCAAAGTCAACCTGCCACAGCAGGACAGGAAAGTATTGGGATTAGGGGTATACAGCATGTAAAGTCCCACAGCTACTGAATAAAACTTTATTTCTTGTGACTTAGCTACAAGAGTAGTGTCTCTTCAGTCTTCCTGTTTGCCCTGTCAGGAGTCTTCCTACAACATCTTGGACTGTGAGTGATACAGCATTGAGACATTATCTAAGTGTTATCTGATATTGGTCAATCAGTACTGAACTAAATCTTCAGCAAAACGTTAAAATAAAACCTGAATCTAAAGGTATCTCTTCTTTATAAAGAAACACAAACCTAGGTCCTGCATATTCTGACCACTCTTCTAAGTCTCTGAAGTCCAGGAAGGCAACCCTAATACCTGGATAAGCTCAAATTGAGGCATTTCTATTTGTTCCTTACAATGCATTTTCACTCATTTATTGTCATGAAATGTATACTTTTTCATATATTATGTAGTAAATGCTGCGTTTGAAAGAGGTAGCTGTCTGAAATGATATAAAACTTAGTTATTGTAGAAGGCATTAGATTCAGACAGAAATAGCAAAAGGTAATGCCAGAGAGTTCTCCACCTTACAACTGGACCGACTTCAAAAACTGATTTTTTGTCTAGCAATTCAGAATATTCTTTGCTGAGGAGAAGAGTGAGGTTTTATAATTAAGTCTGTTCATAGCATCTGCAGAACTGGATAGTCGCCGTCTACATGAGAATAATGCTGGAGTTGCTTAAAAGATGAGGTCATGGAGTCAAGAGAAAGGACATCCAGTATTTATAACCGACATCATTAGATAAATTGCATTGGTGGTAAAACCCTTATTTAAAGCAAATAACGATGACACCAATGACATTAATTCAGAAGGATCCCAAAATTGTAATTAAGAATCAGTTCACAAATAACTGAAATAGAGCACAGAGTTACATTTGAAAAATTATGTTATACTATTCATAAGGCATTTTGTAAAGAAGAACATAGAGTTACGCAATCTCTAATTTAAATTTCTAATTAAAAACTTTATCAGTATGTTTAATTGTCTGAATAGTATAGTGAATTTAAAACAGGATTATTTACATGACATAAAGTAAAGTTTAAAACATCAATGCAGAACCAATGCCCAACACTTTGGGCGTGACACAAAAATCTAAGGTAGATTAACAGGTGATTAGCAGCACAATGAAGGACAAAGGCTGGAATCAGTTTCGGATTTTGAAGATGACATTTTGATGTTCCCTTACCAGGTCTAGGGTGGGATTCAGTGGCCTTAAAAGAGATTTCCAGTGCCATGGACCATCCAAAATATCTGCACAGAGCTAGCAGCTATGTCACAGGACTTGCAGGAAAAATGTGGAGCAGCAGCTGAAGTCTAGGAATGTACTCCTACCACCAAAAAGGACATTAAACTCATATGCTCAGGAAAATAAATCTTCCTCCAGCCTATATAATCAATTGCACTTACAAAGTGATCCAGTTTATCTTAAAAGAGACACCTACAGGGGATCAGTTGAATAATCTTCTCAGACTGTTGGGCTGAATTCAGGCAACTGCGTCCCACCCTGTTCCCTGTATTGACCTCTCTTTACCGTATCAGCATCTAAGGCACCTAGCGTGAATGTGGAAACTTCTATTGAGACACAGAAGTTTAGGTGTCTATAGTCTAGACATGGTTCCCATCTTGGGTTCCTGAAGGTACAAATACTTGAAAGATACATGCAAATATGTATAAGAATTTAAAATAGAAATAACATAACCTGTCTGGAGCTCCATAGAGATTACAAATGTACAGAAACTTAGAAATGGATGGGATGTCCTCAGGTATCAAGTCCACTTTTCCACAGCTGTAGAACGACAAGTCCTAAGCAAAAAATGTCCATTCCTTGCTCTTACACACACCAGAAGCCATGACACGCTTCCTATTTCCCATACCAAATGTGATACTATTAATACAAAAGACCAGAAGCACCAAAAAATAGCCCTTGACATATAAAGACCTTAGACAATATTTAAAAGCACCATTGAGTTGAAAATATCCAAACATGTATGATCTGCAAAGTCAAAAAGTATGTTATTCCCCAGGCAGCAGTTTGTCCTGGACATAGTAATAACATTTCTAGCAAACCAAAACAAAGACAAACCAAAAGAGACCAGATTGTGGAGGGACCCAGGTTAGTGAAAGGTGCACTATGATTCTTTTAAGGCCACAGGTTGGGCTGGCCAGTCTCTTCAGTTAGCCTACCTGGCCACATACTCTTCCAGGACTGAAATGGACTCCACAGGAAAAAGTTTGTAGAATCATGAGGTGTAGGTGTTAGTATTGATAAGACATTTATTTTAACATATAAACAGAATTTACAAACCAACTTTTCATTACCATATGGAACAAATTGGCTTTGGTCATGTAAGAAAGGGACAAATGCTCTTCATTTCAGTATCAGTTCAAAGTTTTGGATTTATTTATTATTTACACCATACTGTATAACAATAACAATACATGAAAGAAGGAAAATAAAAAGACAAATTGAAAAGAAAGCAAATTCCCATAGGAAAGCTTTCTGGATTCTCTACACAAAAAGAAGATGCAGTGACTTTATCTGGAAAGCAACAAAAAGAAAATGGCTTTGAGTCAATGCTCTTCTTAACAGACGCACTTGAGGCTTATAAAGCTGAAAAGCAGAGGCTGCCAATAGCTGGAAAGAAATATATATTCTCAAACAAAATTATGACCTGATATATAAGACAAAGTTACATCATAAGGATACTTGGCCTTCTCACCAGGTGATTTTTTCCACACTATGTCAGTTTAGCAATATTTAATCTGACTTCGGAACTACTTCTTAATAAAAATAATATTATTTATACTGAATAGCATGTTAAATTGACTTAAACCAGAGGCATATTGAAAATTTTAAGATTTTGAGGCATGCAAAGAGAAGTATAATATAATGGCATTCTTTCTGGGCTTGAGAAAAAAAAAATGAAGGGCCTTGCTTTCAGCTGTTTCATTGATCAGTTCTTAATTTTACTACAGTTAAAATTAGTATTAAATAACTTAAACCAGATTTCCCTTAAGCGCCTGAATCTCACTGCAGATGAGTCCCAACTGCCATTTTAGGTGTGTTAATTGAAAGTGTAGCCCCGCAAAATCACCATTTAGTTCAATCTGGAGGGACAGAAACTGTGCAGCTGGCCAAGTTTCTGACACCAGAGTTCACCTGATATCTAGAATGCTGCACCTGGGAATTTTCAGAAGAAATGTAGTCCTGTCAGCTCTGAGAAGCTTAGCACACATTTCATGCATAAACGAGATTAGGTGTTCCCAGGCCTGTTACCTTAAGAGCTCAATTCATGAGGCATATTCAGAGCACACGCAGTGGATCAATCTCTCTGTAAAGGAGAATAAAGTGTCCCTTTTTCCATCATTAGTGGTTGCACAATGGTTAGTGTGATTACCAAAGATGTGGATGATGGGCATTTAAGTCCACTCCTTGTTTGGGTGATTAAAGATACTGTTCCTGCTTTCCCAGGGAATTCTCTCCCCACAGCTTTAGGATGTTCAGAAAAATGTGTGTTTGTAGCATAAAACAGTGTGAGGGAAGAGTGGAGGAAATTGGAGCTATTTGTGATAGCTCCATTCAAATTAGGCCATTCTTCATGGATAAGAAAATGTTCTTCAAACCAGATAGGAGAAAAAAACATGGAAGAAAGTGAAGAAAAACTCTAGAGAAAGGACTAATAAAATGTGGATCTAATCTCTGATCATCTTTTGAGAGGAAGGACTGATGTCTCCTCAGTTCTGTTACAAGAGCTCTACTTTCAAAGGAATTTCTGGGCAGTGATTCTGCTGCGGAGAAGGGTGGGAAAAGTTACAATTAACAACATTTCTGTTTTCAACTGTTTCAACAAAGCATATATGATTTCCCAATCAGCATGTTGGCATTCGTGAAACATCCATAGGTACTTAGCTCTGCCTAATTTGGTCATTACAGAATGTTTCCACATGAACATGCCAAAGCACTTGCTCTGGCCCTCCAGCAAGTTGGCATAGTATGGTGTGCATCCAGGCTAGTAAACTGATCACCTTCCAAAACAGAGTGACCTTGTGCCAGATGCCAGTTAGGTGGCAGAGACCTGGGCACAGAATGTACCTCTCAGAGCTTTGAAGTTACCCACATACCTCTTTAGAATGTCATCTAGGCCACACACCCCCTCATCTGCCCCACACAGTGGATAACTTCAGACCCAGAGATGCTCTCACATGAGCAGTTACTGAGCACGCTGTGTGCTGCCTCTGGATGCTCATATTCCCAAAGCTCCTACAGCTTTGAGTTTTTCTTACTTCTATCCATATCAGACAGGCTTCCATGCTTCCTCAGGCTTACCTTCTTGGTTGGGGCCAACAAAACCATTACTCAGCAGAGGCTCCACAACGCATGCATCCCATGTCTGGTTCTGGGACTCGGCAATGCACAAAAGAAAACTGCTATTGAGGCCCAGACCTCCCTGCCAAGGCCAATAGCAACAAAGAGGGTCCAAGTCTGCTACACATTACCTCTTAAGAGAAGGGAGGTCTCAGGCCTGAAAGACTAACATCCATTGGCAAGACTACATTCTGTTACAAGTGGGATGATCAGCAATGGATGAGAGCTTCCTGAAACACAGGGCCACCTTTGAAACTCTCTGTGGAGAATATCCAGCCTGAGACTATCACAATCCATCAGCCTATCCCAATGGAGAAAAAGACTGTCATTCTTCCCTCTTTAGAGCCTCACTACCCCAACTCTTGCCAAATACTGGGTAACCAAATTAGTTTCTGGATGCTTCCGACATGGAGGAAGGTGTATGAGATTGCTAAGTCTGTATCAGCTACATCATCTACATATGACTACTATGTAGCAGCAATGCTTGATATTTACTTTAGCATTTATTGTGGCATAAGCAGTAGGAAAAAGATGCACTGAAAAATTAACTCTTCTTAAATTGGGTGTTCTGAAAGACAGTATAATGGGAAATGTAAAATGTGAGAGTCAAAAGGCTTAAAGCAACTGAGGTTTCAGAATGGCAATTTGGTCATACTGAGACACAGGGCAGGCCAGCTATGCCTGGCAAAAAACAAAAGAGATGATTGCCAATGTGCTATAGCAAAAGTTGAATAAAGTCTATGATACCAAATAATCAACTGGTCAGTGACTCTCTTGCATCACCTCAGTGATTTATTCATCTTCCTTGTCTACTGGAACTGCAAACTGTCTTCCTGAGACAATGCTGTATCATGTTTCTGTTTCTCCTTTGTAGGAACTTGTAGTGAACAAGCTCCATGAAAGCATATCAAACTATATACTTAATCTGGTAGAATTCAAACTGTGACAATTTTACAGGTCATTTTATAGTGTTCCTCACAAACACGTTACAGAAAATGGTCCCTGCCTTTTCTTGTCACAACATATATTACCCTTCATGCTGTCAGAGATAGGTAAGTTTGTTCTGCACCGTCTTATGGTTCTGTGAAGAATTTAAAAGTGTCCACCTTGCTTTTCCCAACTTCAGTTCACTAAGACAAGGTGAAAACAGAAGGCTGACAAATCCCAGCACATCGTCAAAAGGATTTCCTTTTCTACAGAGTAATTGCCAAATGTGCAAACCCATTACATTACATTCTCCCACAAATATCTTTTTCAGAGCTGCTCAGAAACATAACGACAATTTCCATTGTTTGAATTTAATCAAGTTCTGTAAATGTGAGATTTCTAAAAGGATAATTAAGCCAAATATCATGGAAAGAACCTTATTTTTTCTGGATAAATACACAACTGTGTATGTGAAATTTTAAATTATTGACTTTTCCAAAAACTTAAGGAAGGAGGGAGGTTTCACCTTATGAAAAATATTTAAAAAAAATACTAACAGACCTGCCAAACCTCTCACACTCAGTTTAACACTTCATCTTCTGGCCCTGCCATGGTCCCTTCAGTTTGCAGCTTCACTACTCCAGAGCCCCACATGTCCGATGTCACATGTCACCCTGATCTGGCATTTGTTGACTACTGGTCAGGAAAAATGGCTACTGGGTTGGTAGAATGGCAGCAAAGTCAGAAGGATGATCCCACTGCATGGCCCAGCAAAGCCAGGGACATTTTCCCACTACATGGCCCTCTAGAGCAGCCACTCTGCACTATCAGCCCTTCCCTGAGGCACCCCCAGCACACATATCATAGAGCGCACCTACTCCAAATGCAGGCATGCATCCCTCCTGTGATGCTACATGCACAGGAAGGAGCTGATGCTGCTGTCGCTTGCCCCCACTTGCAGGCACACATCCATCGCACAAGCAGACATCAATCTGACAAATGAATCCTGTGTGTCTGAAGTCTGGTCCCTTGAGAGAGATGTTTTAAGTACTTTAGACGCTGATCTCATAGCAAACAATGCCAAAGGAGTGAGTGCCACTACGAGTCTCAGGATGAATACTAACTTCCCATCTGTTCAGGTCTCCTTTTCTCGTCACAAGGTGGGGCTAGCTATCTCGGGCTTATAGTCAATATAGCAGGAAAAAGAATGTCTCCTTTCTTACACCAGAAGCAATAGCAAGCTCCCCATCTGCCTCCCCTTGGCTTTGAGATATACTGACGTGGTCAGTGTAAGTAACCCTTTGTATAGGTTTGCCATGAACCTCGTGGCTCCCTTTTACATTAGCATGTATGAATTTTACCAAAAGGACACTATTAAAGAGCAGAATAAAATAATGTTAAAAAGTACTGATCATGCGCTATGTTTTATTCATTCATAACAAGACAAAGTAAGTTCTAATAACCAGCAGGAAAAGAGCAGAACTCCATGGACAAGGTGTCAAGCTATGAAATGTTATGTCAAGGACCTTGCCCGTCCTTTGAACTACAAACCATTACTGTTGTGACCCATTCCTTCAAAATGCGGCTGGGAAGGTTACATGACTGGAATTAACCCTTGTTCTACAGAACTAAGAAATGTCCCTTATACCTGTCTCTAATCTTTGTAAATTGACATTTAAATAACCAGTGCATAAAATGCAATCACAAAGCTGGAAATAAAGCTTCAACAGCAATTAAATAGAAATTTAGAGATATATGGATTAAAAAACATATTAGTTAAATTTTTTTGTCATTGCTAAATCAAGCTATATACTTTTATAATAACCATGGATCTGCCAAATGGGCCTACTTCACCAGTATTAAATACAACGGATTATTTAATATTAACTGAGTAATATATATAACATCTTTTAAATCTCTAAAATTTAGAAGCCTCTGACAAAATTTTCACTTCTGGCAACATCTTAAGAGATTTCTTCCTAGCTGATTTTTAACCATCTACCTTAGCAGTACAGCCCTGACCTCTAGTGGGTTGAGTGAAACAGTCATTGCAGACAGGATAACATGCTAATTTGATTTCACAAATAATTTCATTTAAAGCTAGAAAATGTAGAAGTTCCAGGAAAGCCATCCAAGGACTAGCTATTTTATTAAACAAATGAAAATTAATTACAGGCCAACAGCAGTACTGTGTTTGCCTCATGCCAACATCCATCTGATTGATGAGGTGTTTATGATACTCAGCAGATGAACGCTCATTCCCGTTGGGAGCTCTGTGTAAGTAAACCCCATTATTAATCTCTTAGCTATCTGCACAGTTTGGTTGACTTATCTTTTTCTGGTTAACTTACCTTTTGCCCAAAAGATATCTATCATTGGATTCAGAAAAACAAGTAAGTCAGGTTAGGGATAAGTACATTGCAATTTTTTTATAATCTAAGAATACCTGATTGCTATAAAGACTTATGAACCCCCATTACATTCAGTGAAAAATTAACACTACAATGATACATTCCAGACTTTAAAGATTAAGGATCTTAGGTTTCCTGTTATTTTTGTCCCACAGTGAAAATTAAATCCAGAGCTCTGAAAAGATTGCTGCAATGATTTTCCAATGAAATATGGGAGGGTTCCATATGAAGACTGTAGAAAATATGCAAGACACAACATTAAATTTAGCTGTCTTCATCCAGAAGGCCAAAGAAAGACACAAAGTGATGGGAATGAGGGCTGTCTCTTTCAAATTCCTGACATAGGGTAAATGATGTATGGACAGTTTTAACAGGATAGCCATAGTTATTCTGCTGTGCTACTCCCTATATATCCTACAGTCTCCAGCACAGAAGTGCTAATGAAAGCACTCATACTTAGTCACATTATGTACCTACATTAATGTAAACAATGTTGTTCTGATTTACCATGAACTAAGCAAAAGGGAATCAGACCAAGCTAGACAGGTAGAACATAACAAAGGCATCATTACGGGAATAAAAAATAATAAAAAAATAAAACAAAGATACCTCTTCCAAAGAGTCACAAATGTGCCGCACTTTCCCATGATCTGTATATGTTCAAAATGCCAATACGCAGACACGTTTTCCAGACTCTGAGTACTGCAAGAGACGACCAACAAATCTGTTGCTTATGAAGTCTGGAAAACTCAGTCAAAGCAGCTCATCCAAAAATTAATTATGTAGAAATGGTACATTTCTTTGCCTATTACAGAAGCAGCTAAATAAAAGCTGTATTTTTTAATCTTTGAAGAAGAAAACATCCTTTTTCTGTCATTATTATAGATTAATTAACTCAATATCCACATTAACTTTGTTCACAATAAAAGTACGGATATATATTTTGCCAAATTAAGAACAATTTGACAAAAATTTCTAGGGATTCCTGAGGCTGTCCTAAATTTTGTTATGTTGAGATTCTTGCATTCAGACATCATTGCCTTAATTAGAGGGCCCCATTTTATTGTTCCAGTATGGTTTGCCATGGCAACCTCACTGTTTAGTAAAGCCAAGATGACTGCTATGATCTGTCGTGTTGTACCAACTGGTACTGGACAAATTCTCTCCCCTGAAATACTAAAAATGTAAGACATGGTTTAAAGCATCTTTATATGCTTTAATGTAGAAGTTCCAGTAAAGCCATCCTTTATATGCTAGCATGCTACAGTCCATTACAGTCCATAAGCTTGGCATCATAGACTCATACTTAAATTTTTGACTGTATCTCCTTGAAGTGCCCCCAGTGCCAAACTCGGCATCTCTTCACAGACTTTGTTCTACAGCACAAGTGGACTCAGCCTGATAGTCTATGGGCCCTGCAATACTTCCCATCACAACTCCTCAAGCACCACACACCTGCAACCACAGGTTCCCTGGCTTTTGGAAAGAGAATGACAGCTATCCCAACTCCAACCGCAAGCAAGGGATTGATCTAGCATCATGCCAGAATCCTGCGACGATATAAATTATTAAAAGCATGCTTTGGCATTCTCATAACAGTTTCTGTGTAAGCACAGGGCAGGAAAAAGACCAGCCAGAGTGGCATTTCTATATAAAGTATAACCTGGACTGCATACCCTTCTCCAGCCCTAGCTAACCCTGACTTCCTGCCTCCAGATCATCAGGGAGCTGATCTACTCTGATCATTCTCCATCTCCCCAGTTCTCACTTCCTTCTTCCTCCCTTTCCCAAAGAAACGGAAAAAATTGCTTCCAAAAATCACTCCTAGTAACCTCAGCCTCTGGCTTACTCTCTGTGGCCCATAACATTTCAGATTTACCATCGGTCTGCTATTAAATCTTCTTGCTTTATTTGCTATCCTGAGGAGGATGTTAGCTCCTAAATTCAGTCTCCAATCTCCACATTTCTGTGTACAGAAATCCCAGCAAGTCTTTACCCATTTCACCTCCTATTGACCGGTTTGTGCTGTGTCCAGTAGGAGCTGTCAGGTTCAAGCAAGGGGGAAGCAATGAAGAAGGGATGGTAATTAGATTCTGGGCCAGGTTGCCCATCCTGCTCTTCCTTTGTGTCTGTGAGATGCTGGTAGGAGTGAGACAGTCTTTTATGTAGGACTGGGAAGTAAAGTGTGAGAGGTGCAAGTAAGTTCAGGGTAGAGCAGGATGGAGATGTTGAAGAACTTGAAATGGTCTGTGGAATAGAGGTTATCTCCAAGTGTCCCATACATCTGCAGTGTGAATGCCCTGTTCATCCTCCTAAGGCTCCATAATGTCCTGCAACGTCGACAAGGTAGTTCAGCTTTAGGTAGCCTCACTGCAACTGTTGTCAGAAGAGAAAATTCAAAATAACACATGTGGTTGGAACTGAGTAGCTTCAACTGTTGTATTTTTCTGATAGAAATCATAAATAATTTGCAATGATAAATCAATTTCTTTAAACAAGAAACCCAACAAAGATGCCTAAATCACTGAGTCAGATCATTCTCAAAATCAAGGCTGTTTTTAAGTGTCTCTGGCTGAGCTTCCCAAAACTGAGGCACACGAGCTCTTGCAGAAAGACTCCGTTTGAGATGGAGACACCTAATTTTAGTTGTGTTAATGCTCCCATAGTCAAAGGAGCTCATCAGTGCAGCCAAGAAGTCCAAGAAAGTGACTCGGCTGACCAGCCACAGGCTGACTAAAGACAGTGGTGTAGTACCATTTTAGACTCCATTAGGTAACCCCTCCAGCTGAAGACTACAGATGTCCCTCAAGATACCCCAGGGGCATCACAAAAGGAACTAGATACTTATCTTCAAGCAACTGAAGCTTACCCAAGATACCTACTTTAGAATGAATTGAAGTGATTTCTAGGCTTTACTGAGTATAACAAAAACCTATGCTCCTAGGTCACTTATAGTTACTTTATGTGTATTAATTATCTACTGAATCCTACCCCAAGTCACTTCAAAACTTTTACTCCACAGTATTTCATGTTTTCTTGACCTTTACTGCCTGAAAATAAATGAAGGGGTTTCTCTGTAGCTTTCTGTGTGTGCTTTCATGAAAGAAAAACAAATGTTCAGACAGCAAATTGAACATAAATTGAATAAGAACTTTGTTTATCCCTATTCGCCAACTGTAAAATTCTATTTAAACAGTCAAATTAGAAATATCTGCCCACAAAAGAACGGATGGTTGTACTTGACAAGGTGTATCTGACCTTAAAAATAAACAGAAGCTGTGGGTCTTCAGCATGTCTGCAAATTATTTAAGTCCTAAATACGGATGTACATACCCAGCGTAGGAAATGTTAGCCACAGGGATTTATAACTGCCCACACAGAAAGTCAATGACATAACTGAGTTAGAATTCAGGAGTTCATGGCTCTTTGCCCTAAGTTTCATTCACATGCCCACAGTCTGTCTGACTTGAACAAAGGGCTTCCTACTCATAGCATGCTGTCATTTCTTTTTTCATCTGTACTCAGATGAGAGGGACAATACTTGAATCACTGTCTCAGCCTGAAAATATAAATCTGACTCAGATGCATATGCCTGCATGCCATTTAATTTTGAAATAGCACAGGAAAAAGAAAAATAGCTTTGCAATTTTGTAGTGGGACAAGTATATCACTACGGCTACAGAACTCTGGTACTCTGTTCCCATGAATGCATTGAACACACTAATCATGCAAATCTGTTTATAGACAGATAGATATTATGAATGAAGGTTTGTTATTAAAGAATAATCCAATTTAGATAGATTAACAATGAGACTGACTTCTCACCTACACAGAAATATTTAAAGCTTAAAAAGAAAACACAGTCCCATCACAACACTTTGATCTGCCGTTTCTGGTTTGTATTTTTATTGTTCTACACAGTCAGCAAAGTGAAACATATATATTAAAATTTGGTTCCTGTCTTAAGAAATTTTGAAAAAATTTTTTTAATCTAATAATAGGTATCACAGATTCAGAGTTAGTCTTTGACCGATCTTCTTGTAGACAACTAAGCTCACTGTTCTTGTAACCTATGTGGTTTATAAACCAGAACATCAAGAGGCATAGCAGGCTTCATAGCAGCTGCTGTTAATCCTTTATGCCAAAGCCATTTGCTCATTGGATATTTAGGACCCAAAGCGTCCAACCTCTGTTCAAAGCAAGATCAGTGGTGGGGGCAGACCAGGCTGCTCAGGGTTTTGTCCAATCAGGACAAGAGGTAGGTAAGAAAGGAAACTGAGAGCGCTTTGGCTCTTGTCCCAGGAAGGTACCTGAGGTTGCACGTGCAGGAAAATATCTTTTTGAGCAAATGGATTAATTTTCCCTCAGCCTCAGAAGAGAACAAAAGAGGCATTGCAAATACTTCTATCATAGTTCATCCTCTGATAGAGCTTTGCAGCAGCGTAGCTATTCCCTGTTCCTTCTGTGGGGCTATGAGTATAGGATTAGCTGATTTCAAAGCTTAATTTAGTGAAGAAACAATGTTGAGAGAATTAAGAAGTATTGTCAAGTATTGTTCGGCCAGTATTACAGAACAAAACCCATTTTGCTGACCCAAGGCAGAAAAGCCATACCACACTACAACTGAAAGGGATGAGGAAGGGATGAACCTTAAGGGGAAGTCAGTTTAAATATAAGAACTCAAATGCAGTGATCAACAAACCTGGATTATCTTTCCAGATTCAGCTAAAGTCAAGTGGAGTTCCATGTAAGTGATGGATCTCCACTGCAGAGCCCTTAATGTAATAAAGCAAATTGGCCTGTAGAAGCATAGGGTATACAGAGCCTAATCTGTTAATCTCATCTGTTACACCAGACAGGGTTCTTGACTCAAACAGAAGAAAATCTTGTTTCTTATTGAGGTCTAAAAGAGAGATGCTGCTATCAGGAAAAGGAGCCTGGGAGACTAAGTTCTGGATGGACAACAACCCTTAAGTTGGATAACTAGAGCCTGGGAGCAACCGACAAGATGATTGTAGAAGTTGCATTTGCTGGGGCCCATCTACAGAGGACTTCAGAGAACTCAGGGCTGGATTTGGAGACTGCCATAACATGGACTTTTAAGAGTAAATAAGAATCAAAAGGAAGCAATAAATAGCCTGTTTCTATAGGGAACCAGTAAGGCTCCACAGGAATCTGTCATGGACCTGTGGTGTTCAACACATTCAGAAACCATCTGGGTAAGTGGGTGAGCAACAAGGTGGCAAAATTCTACAATACCAAATTGTTCAGAGTAGTAAAGATCCACTCACATCCGAAAATGACTAAGCAATAAAATGGCAGGTGAAATTCGACATAAATAAAGGTCAGTTTAAGCCCAAACTCGCAGAGTCTGAATCTGAAGGAGAATCCTATCCTAGCTTTTCAGAAGTTGAAGATGCCAGACATGAAAGTCTAGAAAGCCTGCTCTTTAAATTCATCCATTGCCCTGCATTTATCTCACTAATTTGAACTTACGCCTTGTTAGTGTTAAGAGAAGTATAGAAAATGGTGGGATCTTGCAGATGTGATAGTACAGAAAAGTCAACGCTAAAAGGGCTTGTGGAAAAGGAAATGTAGAATGCCTGTTTTCCCCAAGGCCTTCTCTTCATAGTGCAAACACCGTAACGCAAAGCTAGAGGCAAACCTGGGCCCACAATATCCATGCATTTGAAATGACCCACCCTGAAATAGTGTATTGGGGCTGTTCTCAGCTAACAGGTTCCTGAGAAAAGGAATACAAAAACACATGTATGAAAAAACTGAGAGCTCAACTAAAGCACAGAAGGGATGGGGAGAAATGACTTTAATTATTTATTGTCAGCATTCCCTGTTCTGAAGGAGAAAGCACACACATTGTTTGGTAGCAAAAACTTTCAATGAAATTTAGTCAGTAAACTGCAAGATGACTCATAGCATAATTTCTTGGACAGCATCTATCTTCAAATGCTCTTCATGTGTAGGAGGAATGGTAACCAAGGACTTTCAAAAGACGGCTTTTTAAATGACATGTCACACAAAGAAGAAAATGAGAAGATGAACAAATTGAAAGATAGATGGAACAAATTGTAAGGCAGTATAGATGGACTACCAACCCTGAGGACTGATTTTCCAGCTTTCTTGTTGGAAAAGTCAGTAGGTTCCCAGATCAGTTCTGTACCTCCAGCTTTGTTTGAAAACCTGGGTGCAAAATCTTCAGGCTTTTCCTCATGGATTTTAAAGAGCACAGAAAGAACACAAAGACAACTGGATTAAGCTAACTGAAATCAAGTACCTATGACTTGCTATAGGAAATCTGAGTCTAAGATTTCCAAAAGTATGAGTAATTGGGGGGGGCAGGCTTCATCATGAAGTCCACTGACATCATTCAAGTGGGAAAAGACTATACAGGAGTCCATATTTCAAATGATGCTCAGAATTCCTCATAATGGAAGAGAGTGGTGAGGATGTTCACCTAGCACGATGAATGGCTAAATGACCAGGAAAACATGCCCAGTGCTCCAGAGTTAATCACTGAACTCAGAAAAAAAAAAAAAATCTCTAAATTTAAAGCCTCCTATTCTGAGCAAGTATAACAAATACTATAAATGTATTGCAGGATTTGTATCTCCATCACCAATCTTCCCTATCCCAAAACCATCATCATAAATTCCAGGAGGATAAGAACATGGATAGAATCTCCCAAGCGATTGTTGCTACATATTTTTCAAAGAATTATGAAGAAATTAATAGTTTTTATTTACACAGATGCTTTATAACTCTAGCTTTAATGATCTCAGATGTATTATTGTCATATACATATGACTAATATATGCCAATTCAAGCAGAAGAAGGTAGAATGACCATAATAGGCTTAGAACAGATAACAGCAAGTGTTCAAAACACCATAATTGCAATACTTTTTACCATTATCATCGTGTAAAAGTTGGCCATATGTTCATTATTTATTCCATCTGTGTACAATAAGGAATACACATTAACTTGTTTTTGGTAAGGGGACAAAGAGGGCGTAAAGAGACAATATGTTTAGAGAATATGCAAACCATCTGTGATCCTAAGACATCTAGTTCCTCTTTTGAGAAGAAAGCATGGTTCCAAATTGAACACTGAGATGCCTTTGTAAACAAAGGTTCACATTGAAGTAATAGCCATATGCTGTTTCTCTCCCACCACAGTATTATGATAAGCAAGCTGAAACCCCCACACAGATAGGTAGACTGTGGCCACATTCTTCAGCCCAGATGTAACCTAACCTGGAGGTAGCGCTGTGGGAAGGTTGTAGGCCCTCCAGAGGCCAAGCATAGCACAGGTTACTGCTTAGGACCGAAAAGACATTTCTGCCTTGCATACAAGGTATTTTGGGGAGTCTTCAGGCAGGTCATGACTATGCATTACACCACTCTTGAGAGGTTAGTTCTCCTCATTCCAGCCTGAACTGACATGGGAAAAAAAGGCACTCAAAACAGGAGTCCTGGTGGTACAGACTAAGAATACAGCTCAAGTGTTAATCTTTCATTTTCTATAGCCAGACAGTGAATAGTTCAGAGTAAAGCAAGAATCTTTTCCACATAATGATAATCTTTTTGTGAGAATGGACAGGAAAATGTGTCATTAGCTATATTAACTAAGCCTTTGGATAGGAGGTCTTATGAAATGCGTAGCTCTCCTGCAGCTACTCGGGTTGCCATTTCTCCACTGTGAATCCCTGTGGGACTTTATGGCATTCAGCACATTGGCGCAGAGCTGCTCTCAAAGGCTGCACCACACAACCCAACCGAAGGCCTGCTCAGATCGACACTGAGCAGTGACAGAATGTGCAGTCAACTAAGGGTTGGCATCGTGGCCACCAAGCTAGACCATGGCAACAAGAACATGTTGTCAGTGTGTGGATCCCTCAAAGGGGATGGTGATGTTGCTGGGCAGAAAGAGGCTGCCTGATTACCCCAAGTAAAATATAACAGAGTTCAAAAACACAGGAACTTTCTGCACATTGCCACTCTGGTGGTGAGCCAACGCTCCACAACGTTGCTCTAGGCATCAGATTAAGCCGAGATGAAATGAGATTTAATTTATGCCGGTATTTTGCTATGTTCAACTCTGACTAGTCATATTAAAATACAGAAAGTTACAGACTTAAGCAGGAATAAAAAAAATATAATTAATCCTCTCAAAACAAAGCCTAGCTAACAATTTACCACTCTCACATTCCCAGTGTTCTTCAGTTCACAGAAAAAAGTGACCAAAAATGGCTTTCATAATGACAATTATGTTCTCATAACTTTTTTAGTTACTGCGTAATGTGAAGCAGATGGCATACAACACAGAACTATAGAAAAATTTAGGTTGAAAGGTAGTCCAACTGCCTGCTCAAAGGTGGGCTAGCTTCAAAGTTGGACCAAATGCAGCTGCAGAACCACTGTACCATGCATCTATTAGGTGCCTGGATGAGTCCAGGAAGAACTGCCATCTACTCCTGGACCAGGATGGGATCATGGTCATCTCTTCTCTGGTGTTCAGGAACAATGTGGGCTCCTGACAAACCATTAAAGTAGCCTTTCACATGCTGGAATTAGGTGCCCATCTTGTTTATCCCCACATCTGCAGAACACTGATCCCATCAGAGGTTTTTACTGTATGTACTGAGAACCTCTGAGAGACTCTAGGCATCACCAGCAATTATGACTTCCAGCATTTTGGCTATGCTCTGAGTGTGAGGTGCAGAGGGGCTAAGAAGAATCTGGTGCTGAAACCGAAACAGTGTCAGCACCAACAAGATAGAGTACCTGGGTGGTCCTACAGGAAGCACTCCAGCATCACTCTTTGCCCAGAGCTCCCTGGAGCTCCCCATGACTAAATTTCCCTGAGTTTTCAAGTCACCCCTTCTTAGGACATGTCAGTACTGTAAGGTTAACAAACGCATTGAAGGGTAGTGTTAGGTGTGGTCTTTCATATGGGCCTGGCTGCTGAATCACAGGGTAGCACACTTGCTCATTGCTATGAACAAATAAATTGTGACTCAGCCAGAAGTGCTAGAAAGGTCTGGGAATAACAGACAACAAGTCGGGTAAGTGCTGTGCCCAGGGACAGTATGTGCAATGTATAGTGTAGATGTGTCTGGGAGAGCTTGGAAATACTTAAGAGTATGGATACCAGGAGCGCATCCCAACCAGGAACCCTCCTGCCAGGATGCCCATAGAAGCAACCCAACACAGCACTGTAGGCATCTCATATGAACCCAGCAGTAGTGTATTTTAACCACACCCTTTGACTCTCCTTTCCATGCTGAGGGATGATGAATTTAAAATATTTTCTTTCCCAATCCTTATGATTTTAGGAATACAAATCCTACTTTAAACTGTTTTCCTAACATGATGATGTTTCAATCCTTTAGCACAAAGATATTTTATCAAGTAATCCGGATATTTGTTAATCTGTAACATATTATTTAACTTTACTTGCAGACAGATCTGATCATTATTAGACAAGTATCTGCAAAGGCAATACAGGCATTATTTAACATCTCTGGAGGGAGAGGTCACAGAAAATTTCTTCTCAAGCTGCCTCCAATCCCTTTGTTGTCAACTATGTAATTAAAAGAAATTTCCAATATGTACATGAACATATATATACCAAATCTGCTGTGCAGTTCTGCTTTATTTTGTCTGATTTTACAGAAAATTGAACATTCCATAAAAAACGAACAAACAAACAAACAGACAAATCCCCCAAAACAGGCAGTCATGTTTTCACTTTACAAAGAGCAGGCTTTTAATGCAATTTCAAAATTAGCTTTTATCACTTCAGACTGATGGTTGTTTGCATAATGATCTGATGAATCACCTAGCAGCCCTAGCAAGCTAGCCAGAAGCAGCTGCTAAAACACTCACAATAATCTGTTACAGAGAAAAGAGGCTTAAATGTTCCCGGTATCATTCTTTAGAATAATTCCTGTATACCTGAAATGGGAATTATGAAAATACAGAGCATTTTGACTGAGTAAAATTTACATTCAGGCACTCAGCTTATACTAAGCAAAGCTTCCTCAGCCATGTGTCCACCATACCTTTCCCAACTAATCCTTCTTTATCCTTGAACTGCTGTCACACCGCCCACCACCCAACCTTTCCTCTCTGCCCTCAGAGAAACCAGTTTCCACAACGCACTGCTGCCCGGGAGTCACACATCAAAAATTTTCAAATATCCTTACGACATCCCTGAGACACAAGGAAACCTATTCAGATCTTCACAGCGGCGTTAAACCTTCGGCCTGCAGAGGTATCCAGGCACTTTACCACCACTTGGACCACGATCATCCCGCAGCCACCGCCCGCCTCAGCCGCCCCGCCCCGCCCCTCAGCGCCCAACCGCTACTCCTGGCGCGAGCGGGGCCCGCGGGTCGCCCGCGAAGGGGCGGAGCTTAGGAGCCCGCCCTCCTGTCTCTATGGCGACGGCGCGAGTCGCTTCCCACCCTTCGTCGCTAACCCACCTCGTCGCCATGGCGACTGGCCCCGCCCCTTCCGGGAGCGACTCGGAAGCGGCGGGGCGGAAGCGGCCGGGGGCGCCGCGGTGGGCTGAAGCGGGGGCGGATGAGCGGGCGGCGGGGGCAGCTGTGCGGGGGGCAGGGCCCTGCGGGAGGCCGGCAGGTAACGGCGCTCGGCGTAACGGGTCTCCCCCGCCCGCATCGGGGAGGGGGCGGTTGGTCGGGTGGCGGCGGCCCCCTGCGCCGGGCCGGGCCGGGCCGGGTGGGCCGCGGGAGCTGGGGGCCTGGCCTGCGCCCTTCGGCCCGGCCGCAGCGCGGCCTGGCGGCTTGGCCCGGCCCGGCCCTTTCCGGCTGGCTGCTGCGGTCGGTGGCTCCGTCCGGTCGCTCTCCGCCCTCGCAGGTAGGCCCGTGACCGCGGAGACGGCGGCAGCCCCGGCGGGCGCGGAGGTGCCGTTGGCCCGTCTGCCCGCCTGGCGGTGCTCGGCGGATCGGGCTCCCCGCCCCTCGCGGGGCTTGCACCTGCGCCTCGCTCGCGGTCGGGCTGGGTGCTCTCTCGGTCTCCCACTTCTATGACCTGGCTTCAGCGTGAGCTGGGGCGGCGGCGGAGGGGCTGCTCGGAAAGCAGCTGGCCTGTAGGATGGCGTGGATGGACGCCCCCCTGGGCCGTCCTGGGCAGGCTCCTGTTCGCCCACCACCTCGCCATCTGCCAGAAGCCAGCAGGTTTCAGCCTTGCGGGGAGCTCTGAGTCATCGTCTGTGTTTTTTTTTCCCTATTGAAATTGGTTCCACGCTGAAACAGCTGAGTAAGGTTTAGGGAGGTGTGAGGTAGCAGGCATATGTCATCTGAGATCTAGGAAGGTGTTTGCCAAAGCCATGGCTGATGTGGAATGTAGCTGCAGCAGAAGTATTTCCAGAAACTAATATTATTTGTGGTGGAATTTCTTAAGTGAACGTTTGAAGTATAGTGAGGCACTGTAGTGTTCAAATGTGAAAGCAAAATTAACTTGAATTTTCACATCTCCTCACTGGGAATGATATTAAGGACAGGATTTAAAGATGGGAGGTGTTGAGCTAGGTTTTTTTTCAAACAACTATCTAGCTGAGTTTTAAAATGAAATGGCATAGGGACATGGTATCTGAGGGCAAGGACATCTAAGGAACATGCTAGTGCTGTGCAAATTTTATTCACTTCATAATTGACAGCCTACTGTGAGTCAGTATTAAACTAACATCTCAAAATAGTGCTAGAAGGCACTGCTAGTGGAATTGTTGTCTGTGGAATAATACTTTCATAAAAGCAAAACAAAAAACCTAGTGGCGTATACTAAATGTTCTGACTGCTTGTCATTAAATATTCTAGCCTTTTGTGGATGTGATGTTTGGGGTATCTAGGTAGACTGCTGCAATAGAGAAGAGTATTTGGCAATATAATTTCAATTATATGCTTATTGTTACTTTACTATTTAATATAACTAATGTAAAACGATTGTGCAAAGTAGTAGTAACTAGAATAGGAACCTCTGCACTTACATTGAATGGAACTTTCTTGTTTCTACTTTTGGAGGAAAGGACAGTATGCAAGTTAAATTTAAGTACAGTTAACCACTGAAAATATTGTATTTAAATAAAATGCTTATTTAGTTTCTTAGCGATATTTTTTTCTGCTTGATTTTTTTTCAGTACCCCAAGTGTGACCATAAAATATGATTCTTTGCCTACTGCACCAAATTTCTTAAGTACTTCTTTTGCCATTTGGTCACCTGGCTTCAACTACAATGGTAAGTTATGATTCAGGTAATGTATTTTCATAGAATCATAGAATAGTTTTAGTTGGAAGGGGACCTTTAAAGGTCATCTAGTCCAACGCCCCTGCCATGGGTAGGGACATCTTCAACTAGATCAGGTTGCTCAGAGCCCCATCCAACCTGACCTTGAATGTTTCCAGGGATGGGGCATCTACCACCTCTCTGGGCAACCTGTGTCAGTGTTTCACCACCGTCATTGTAAAAAAATTCTTCCTTCTATGTAGTCTGAATCTACCCTCTTTTAGTTTAAAACCATTCCCATTTGTCTTGTCACAACAATCCCTGCTAAAAAGTCTGTCCCCATCTTTCTTATAAGCCCCCTTTAGGTACTGATAGGCCGCAATGAGGTCTCCTCAAAGCCTTCTCTTCTCCAGGCTGAACAACCCCAACTCTCTCAGCCTTTCCTCATAGGAGAGGTGTTCCATCCCCCTGATCATTTTTGCGGCCCTCCTCTGGACCCGCTGCAACAGGTCCATGTCTGTCTCGTGCTGAGGGCTCCAGAGCTGAGCGTGGTACTCCAGGTGGGGTCTCACCAGAGCAGAGTAGAGGGGCAGAATCACCTCCCTCGACCTGCTGGCCATGCTTCTTTTGATGCAGCCCAGGATACGGTTGGCCTTCTGGGCTGCGATCACACACTGCTGGCTCATGTCCAGCTTTTCATCCACCAGTACCCCCAAGTCCTTCTCAGCAGGGCTGCTCTCAATCCCTTCATCCCCCAGCCTGTATTGATACTGGGGGTTGCCCCAGCCCAGGTGCAGGACCTTGCATTTGGCTTTGTTGAACCTCATGAGGTTCACACAGGCCCACTTCTCAAGTTTGTCCAGGTCCCTCTGGGGGATGACATCCCGTCCCTCAGGTGTGCTAACCTCACAATTAATCTTGGTGTCGTCTGCAAACTTGCTGAGTGTGCACTCGATCCCACTGTCTGTATCATTGATGAAGATATTAAATAGTACTGGTTCCAATACAGACCCCTGAGGAACACCACTCGTCACAGATCTCCATCTGGACATTGAACCGTTGACCACTATCCTCTGGATGCGTCCATCCAACCAATTCCTTATCCACCGAACAGTCCATCCTCAAGTCCATACCTCTGCAGTTTAGAGAGAAGGATGATGTGGGGGACCTTGTCAAGGCCTTACAGAGGTCCAGATAGATGACATCTGTAGGTCTTCCCGTGTACACTGATGTAGTCATTCCATCCTAGAAGGCCACTAGGTTGGTCAGGCAGGACTTGCCCTTCGTGAAGCCATGCTGGCTGTCTCGAATCACCTCCCTGTCCTCCATGTGCCTTAGCATAACTTCCAGGAGGATCTGTTCCATGATCTTCCCAGGCGCAGAGGTGAGACTGACTGGCCTGTAGTTCCCTAGGTCTTCCTTTTTTCCCTTTTTTAAAAATGGGGGTTATGTTTCCCCTTTTCCAGTCAGTGGGAACTTCACCAGACTGCCATGACTTCTCAAATATGATGGATAGTGGTTTAGCAACTTCATCCAGCAGTTCCCTCAGGACCCACGAATAGATCTCATCAGGTCCCGTGGACTTGTGCACCTTCAGGTTCCTTAGATGGTCTTGAACCTGGTCTTCTCCTACAGTGGGTGGCTCTTCATTTTCCCAGTCCCTGCCTTTGCCTTCTGTGGCTTGGGCAGTGAGGCTCGAGCACTTGCCGGTGAAGACCGAGGCAAATCAGATCTCTTCACTCTAGTCTGCTAGTTGTCTGGCTAATGAGGAGAATGCCATTAATGTTTCTCATTTTCTTAAAAAAACATTATTTTACTTGTCACTCCTGAGTTCTGATAATTCTTTTTTCAGGGATGTCTTCCTTCATAGCTTGTAAATACTTCTAAACACTTAGTCACTGTCCAGTGCATCATAGGAATTATCATATTAAGCTAGTGGTGTGTTTTCAGTCATGACTGGTGTTAGACAGTTGAGTACGAAGTATAAATTCTGCCTCCATATAGTATTCTTCTAGTCACAAGTGACAATATTGCCATGGAGTTTTACCAATAGTTAAAATTAATTGAATGTCTGAAATCATACAATTATCCACTAGACCTCTATAGAAAGCATGAGTATTTGACATACTCATATAAACACCTAAACACTTTAAAATTTTAATGTTCTGCAGTGGCAGGTTCTAATGAGTAATAGCACGTCAAGTGCTTTTTTTTCCAAGAACAGGTAAGAAATTTAGAGACACTGTAGGTGAATGGTAAAAAGCCCAATTATTTTTGCTGTATATTTCTTTGTTGTTACTATAGTATGCTTTTCTCCCCTGAATTCTATTCCAATCTATGAAATAACTATTACTGCCATGTATTGCTCGTGGCTCATATGCCTTCTGTTCCTTGAGGTTCGAGTAAAGGTATTTGCTTTCATGAACAGCTGATAGGGATGGCTTAAACTGAGGAAACAACACAAATATATACGTGGAAAGGAATACCTATTACAAGTGTTTCTAAGCTTTGCTGAAGAGTGGAAGATTCTTCAAAAACACTTCTCTATATTTTTTTTGATTAATGTAGCCTAGATTTTCTATTTGTCATCTCTAATTGTTTTGGTTAATATGTGTTATTACTTTTATTAGGTGTAATTTCTATTCCTACTTTTAATTCTAATTGCCTTTCATTGTTCTAAGACTTCATAATTTAGTCAAAACCTGTTTAAACAGTTAATGTACTTTCTAAAAAAAACTTTGTAATTCTTGCAGCAACAAGCTTTAGAACTGGCATTGGATCGTGCAGAGGTAAGGAGTAGCTACGTTATTTTTTTGCGCATAATATATTGGTCTCACAGTTAAAAAATAACTATTGTATTTTTATATTTCTCCTGAAAAGCAGTGGAGGAGCATGTCATATAAATATATGTGTGTGTGTATAAATAATCACCCATATGTGTAACACTGGTTTTGCAAAATTCTCACTAAAATTGCTATGTCGCGTATTTGTCTCTTACTTGTACTGAGAACTTCATCAGGTGCAATGATGATAGACTCTGTAGGACTTCAGTTTCCCCTTTTAAACCAGCAAATCTGTGTGCTGTGAAATAAGCAGAGCTGTATAGTAGTGATCCAGGACAGCTGGCAGAAATATATGGCAAAAATCCTGTTTGTGTTTTTAATGGTAGCCCAGTTAGAACAAAGAGACAAGTGCCTTCGCATTCATGTTCTCTCATGCTGACATCTGATATAATGGTTACCTTGAACCCTATTCTATGGGAGAACCTCTCTTCATTGAAATTCTGAACTAAGCTGTTAATCAAAATACTTCCGACAAACAATAGAGATTTGGAAAAACCTTTTTAGAATATAAGCTACATTTAATGTAGGATGGTATCTTTCTTCTTCTTCTTTTGTAATTCAAATATTTAATGTACATGAATTGTATTTATAATACACAGCTCTATAGAGAAAACTAGTGTAAATGCAAGAAACAAGGGGAAAATTAAACTTCCTGAAGTTGGTTATGTTGAGTACTTGATTTGTAAATATTATCATAGAATCACAGAATCATTAAGGTTGGAAAAGACCTCTAAGATCATCGAGTCCAACTGTCAACCCAACACCACCATGCCCACTACACCATGTCCCTAAGCGCCTCATCTACACGTCTTTTAAATGCTTCCAGGGATGGTGACTCAACCACATCCCTGGGCAGCCTGTTCCAAGGCCTGACCACTCTTTCAGTAAAGAAATTTCTCCTAATGTCCAGTCTAAACCTCCCTTGGCGCAACTTGAGGCCATTTCCCCTCGTCCTATCGCTAGTTACTTGGGAGAAGAGACCAACACTCAGCTCGCTACAACCTCCTTTCAGGTAGTTGTAGAGCGCGGTGAGGTCTCTCCTCAGCCTCCTCTTCTCCAGACTAAACAGCCCCAGTTCCCTCAGCCACTCCTCATAAGACTTATGCTCCAGGCCCTTCACCAGCTTCGTTGCCCTCCTCTGGACACGCTCCAACACCTCCATGTCCTTCTTGTAGTGAGGGGCCCAAAACTGAACACAGTATTCGAGGTGCGGCCTCACTAGTGCCGAGTACAGGGGCACGATCACCTCCCTACTCCTGCTGGCCACACTATTCCTAATACAGGCCAGGATGCCGTTGGCCTTCTTGGCCAGCTGAGCACACTGCTGGCTCATGTTCAGCCAGCTGTCAATCAGCACCCCCAGGTCCTTTTCCTCTGGGCTGCTTTCCAGCCACTCTTCCCCAAGCCTGTAGCGTTGCCTGGGGTTGTTGTGGCCGAAGTGCAGGACCCGGCACTTGGCCTTGTTGAACCTCATACAGTTGGCCTCGGCCCATCGATCCAGGTCCCTCTGCAGAGCCTTCCTACCCTCGAGCAGATCAACACTCCCGCCCAACTTGGTGTCGTCTGCAAACTTACTGAGGGAGCACTCGATCCCCTCATCCAGATCATTGATAAAGATATTGAACAGGACCGGCCCCAGTACGGAGCCCTGGGGAACACCGCTTGTGACCGGCCGCCAACTGGATTTAACTCCATTCACCACAACTCTCTGGGCTCAGCTGTCCAGCCAGGTTTTTACCCAGCGAAGAGTGCACCTGTCTAAGCCGTGAGCCGCCAGCTTCTCTAGGAGAATGCTGTGGGAGACAGTGTCAAAGGCTTTACTGAAGTCCAGGTAGACCACATGCACAGCCTTTCCCTCATCCACTAGGTGGATCACCTGCTCATAGAAGGAGATCAGGTTGGTCAAGCAGGACTTGCCTTCCATGAACCCGTATGGCTGGGCCTGATCCCCTGGTTGTCTCAGACATGGCTCGTGAGTGCCCTCAAAACGAACTGCTCCGTGATCTTCCCCGGCACCGAGGTCAGGCTGACCAGCCTGTAATTCCCCGGATCCTTCTTCTGGCCCTTCTTGTAGATGGGCATCACATTGGCGAGCCTCCAGTCATCTGGGACCTCCCCTGTTAACCAGGACTGCTGGTGAATGATGGAGAGTGGCTTGGCAAGCTCCTCCGCCAGCTCCCTCAGTACCCTTGGGTGGATCCCATCTGGCCCCATAGACTTGTGAACGCCCAGGTGGTGTAGCAGGTCATTAACTGCTTCCTCTTGGATTATGGGGGGTTTATCCTGCTTGCCATCCCTGTCTTCCAGCTCAGCGGGCTGAGTACCCTGAGGATAACTGCTCCAACTATTAAAGACTGAGGCAAAGAAAGCATTAAGTACCTCAACCTTACCCTCGTCCTTGGTGGCAACGTTCCCCCCGGCATCCAATAAAGGATGGAGATTCTCCTTGGCTCTCCTTTTGTCATTAATATACTTGTAAAAGCATTTTTTGTTGTTTCTCACGACAGCGGCCAGGTTGAGTTCTAGCTGGGCTTTTGCCTTTCTAATTTCCACTCTACACGACCTAACGAGATCCCTGTACTCTTCTTGAGTTGCCTGCCCCTTCTTCCACAAGTGATAAACTCTCCTTTTTTTCCTGAGTCCCAGCCAGAGCTCCCCGTTCAGCCAGGCCGGTCGTCTTCCCCGCCCGTTCTTCTTAGGGCACATGGGGACAGCCTGCTCCTGCTCCTTTAAGACTTCCTTCTTGAAGAACGTCCAGCCTTCCTGGACCCCTTTGCCCTTCAGGACTGTCTGCCAAGGGACCCTCTCGACCAGTGTCCTGAGCAGGCCAAAGTCCGCCCTCCGGAAGTCCATGGGAGCAGTTTTGCTGGCCCCCCTCCTTACTTCACTAAGTATTGAGTATTCTATCATTTCATGGTTGCTAAGCCCAAGCCGGCTTCCGACCCCCACATCTCCCACCAGTCCTTCTCTGTTTGCAAACAGCAGGTCAAGCGAGGCACCTCCCCTGGTAGGCTCGCTTACCAGCTGCGTCAGGAAGTTATCTTCCACACACTCCAGGAACCTCCTCGACTGTTTCTCTCTGCCGTGTGGTATTTCCAGCAGATGTCCGGAAAGTTGAAGTCCCCTACGAGAACAAGGGCTAGCGACTGTGAGACTTCTGCGAGCCTCTGGTAGAATATTTCGTCTGCCTCCTTGTCCTGGTTAGGTGGTCTATAAGAGACTCCCAGCAGGATATCTGCCTTGTTGGCCTTCCCCCTCATCCTTAACCACTGTCGAGCCAGTGCGCATGAATTTGGTGGTATCTTGGCACGTTGACTTCAATATGTTACCATGTTAACTTCAGTAACATTAACTACTACAGTAGTTAACTAAATACAGTAGCGTTAACTGCTACAGTAGTGTTATTTTCTACTGTAATTACAAAACATGAATGTAAAATCTCGACTTTGTGTGCAACTCCTGCCATAGCCATGAAATGCTGTGTTTCACAGGTAAATTGGGATGTGTCCTTTTTGATGACTGTAACATACACCAGATCATGTTTAGTACACTTTTGACACAGTCATGTACCATAACCATTAATTACTTTCTGTATCCATAGAACACTGTCTGGTAATGAACTAAAGTTGCATGGTAGTTAGAATTAAGTTTCTTTGTAATATGTATGTTATTTTTTGGTTTACTTTTCTCTTCTAGTATATCATTGAAAGTGCCCGTCAGAGACCCCCCAAAAGAAAATATTTATCCAGTGGAAGGTAGTAAGAGTTTCAGTATTTAGCTTTTAAATAGCATTTCTTTGATTTAATTTTGTTTACATTTTAAGCTTTTATATTTTCAGGAAATCTGTATGTCAAAAACTCTATGATTTATATATAGAAGAATGTGAAAAAGAGCCTGAGATAAAGGTAAGTGGAAATTGCTGAGCAGCTTTTCATTGCTGTCTGAACAGGCAAGTTCAGAAAATAGGGTTTTTTTAATTTCACTTAATTCCCTTGTTAAAAAAGAATAAATTCTGGTTACTGTAGTAGTTACCTAAGGCTAACACTGCAGGAGAAACGATTGTTATGACTCTTGTGGACTAAACTGTGTAATTTAATAGCATCATCTTAGTTCAGCTTGAAATAAAAACAACGTGATGGGAGGGCCAATGGCTACCTGGTAACCCTAAATCTGTTTTTACAGGTAATAAGGTAGATGCTGGCAGAGGATTGTAAAGATTGTGCTCTTGAGATGCTTTTCTGTATATGAAAAGAGAGAATTTCAGAAGAATGGTCTAGAATGCAGAGGTGTATCTAAGAAGTTTATTAGATAACAGTACTACTAAAATAACTGCGTGAGATAATATGAATAGTAAGGCCTAGACTGGCTTGAGTGACCTGTTATTCTGACTTAATCCTATGTCACTGAAGTCAGTTGTGGTCAAGTTCAGGGCCAGTGTCAATGCCACGTGCATTGTTGTCAGGATCACTGTTTCAGAATCAATTGCTTAGCATGACTGCCATGGGAAAAAATGCGGAGAATTTTTTAGAATCTGTGCTTTATTGTAAATTCAGACTTATTCCTCGGATAACTGATGAACTGCTAAGGCGTTTTGTGAAATTTTTGAAGCTCAAACAGGCTTAGCAACAATAAATCTAAGGTGTAAAAGGCACAAGATACTTTGCTAAACTGTGAATATCAAATGGAATGAGAAGAACAAGTGTGGAATCTGCTGTATTGCTGCTTCCCAAGGAAGTAAAAACCTATGAGAAGACAAATGGGAATGATATGTTAGTTACTAAGCACCTGTAATTCTGATGTAGTTGGTTTTATTTAGCGTATGATGCTGATTCAAATCACAAACATGAGTAAGGTGTTAAGCAACTTACAGACTTTAAAAGATAAAAACATCAATAGTGAATGAGTAACAAGATATTTGAGCAGCAGGGGGAAGATCGGGCTTGCTAGACTGGAATCTGGGAAAAAAGTATGATTTCAATGCGATAGTTGTTGCTAAACTAGAAGGCACTCAGCAAACTTACCCAACTATAATAAAATTAAAGTAGTGAAGCGAGTTATAACATCACAGTAGATGAAGTGGATTATTGCTGATCTAGATTTGAGTAAAAATTTAAGTTCTTCTTTACTGAAGAATTGGAAGCTTATTATGATAGAAACATTTGTATTTAGAGCCCTTATTCACTGAACTAAGATGTGGGCAGTTAATAGATATCTTGGTCTTCTGTAATGGATTGTAATTATTGAAAATGAGAAGCTCAAAGATCGAGGTGCAAAGGTTAGGAGATACTGCTATTGTGAAACTTCATCCATGAGCATAGGACTGCTTATTTGTCTCTTAATTTGCACAATAAAACTGAAGAAGGAAATAGTATTCTGACTAGAGTTTGGCCAATGACTTGAATGTAGCTTAAAGATTTTAGTGTACAGAACTGTCGAAGCTTCTATTCCAGTATTGTATCATTTTGATGGTACAAGTTGTAATTATGTTGTCCACTCAGAAGCAATTTTTAAATTGAATCTGAATATTATTTTTCAGTCTTAACTTTCTCCCTTTATCTTAGCTCTTGTAATACTGCATCTCTCCCACGTTCCTATTTTCTACTCTGCAGTTTTCTTGGTCACTCGTATCCTTGTTCTTGGTGTTCAGAGGCAAGACCAGGTTTTCACCATAATTCACAAAGGACTAATTAATTATTCATCCTCTATTAGTCCAGCCTGCCCAGTTTCATTACTTCTCAGTGTCTCTTCTGTTTGTGCACATGCACACTAAAGAGAGAACTAACTATGTTGAGGTGATTATCTAGAGCAATTTGTTTCACTCTAGTGTGCAGCATTCCTATACCTAAAAGTTGAAAGAAATAAAAATCAAAACAATCATTTTGGAACCAGTCTTAAACACGAATGTGGAAGCAGACCTGTCTGTGGGCTGGAAGTATCTGTGCTAGGCAGGTAAATCTGAGGGGCTCCACTACACAAAAAAAAAAAAAAAAAAAAATTAAAAGTCATGCATCAGTCATGGATCAGTTGCCTATTCTCAGTTGGTGCCTTCTGGCAGCTGCACATGGTAGCATCAGTGTGCGAGCATGAAAACATCTCAGAGTAATGAAAGTTTCAGAACGCTGTTAATGAAAGTCATTTGAGTTCCACGTTGGACTAGTGCAAAAATACTAAAGCACATATCTGCTGCTTTGCTGTAAAAGTGCTTCTAAGAGGTACATTGGTAGCTGTGGGGAGTGAGTAATTATGATACATGAATAAACCAAATGGTGCCAGATAACAGTGGGATTTTTGTTTGTTTGTTTTGGTGGGATTTTTTGTCCTTGGTTAATCTCTAATGGTGATGAATGATATGCAGGGTTGGATGTATTTGGGAAACTGTATAAAACATCATCTTGCATGCATCTTTCTGTTCTTGAAGAAAATATAACTAACTTGCATGTGTAAGGTGGGGAAACAATTGACTGTAAGAATGCACTTTAAAGTAAAGCTAACCTCATTAGGGTGAAACAAGCAGACTTTGTTCACACCACAGTATTCCTGAAGTTTTATCTGCAAAAACTTACCTTAGGTGTTACTTACGAAACAAATGTTTTCTTGCCTCCACTACAGAGGCTGCATGGCCCTTGTCTTTATGAGCTGCATTACTACTGGTCTGTATTAGAATGGCAGCCTAAAGATTGACACAGCCAGTTACATCCTAGAGGAAATTACAAGTTGCAGTCTTCTCTTAGGATCTGATTTCGGTTCAGCTAGGTCACATCTTTAGGCTTCTGTTTATTCCTTATATTTTGTAACAGAAAATGATGCTTCCTCAAGTTGTTTTATTGAGTTGAGTTTTATTTTTCAGTCAATATATATAAAATTTGGCTTTTCTTTTTCTGCTTCCTGAAAGAACAATGTTTAGCGTTGTTCATGAAGTTAATTTTCAAATAGTTAATAGTTCTATTGAAGTTGAGACAAAATTGCACCTTCCAAGGTGCATTTCTATGCATTTGTAAAGTGGTGCTGGGATTAATGAAATGTGTCCGAAGTCAAGGGAAGAACCTGGGGTGATGGGTTTAGATTTCCATTTCACAGAGATATAGTAAATAGCTACAAGAGCTTTTTTTAATGGAGGTGATCTGTTTATTTTATGGTTTTTGACCAACTTTTGAGTCATAAAGGTAAGTGGGAAAATCGATTTAAGATGCTACAGTGAGGGACAAGAAGAGCAGTGATAACATGATAAAGATAAAATCATAATTTTGTGTAACACCAGTGCACTGCTGGACAACTAGGTATTAAAGTTAACATTTTGCTCATAGGTAAGGACAGAGGAGTAACAAACAGAGCATAAAATCACTACTTCAGTCTTGTTAGGCAGGAGTACTCAGTATTCTTTATTCGGTGGTAGTCATCAGAAGTCACTGGGAGCAAAAGGAAGCACCTGTACCTTCTCTGTACTGCTTCCCAGCCATCCCGCAGTCACTGCAGTGCGTGTTCAGGAGGGAGGAGTGCCGCTTTTCTGTGGCTGAAGTCAGAGAGGGTTAGGAGTTTTAGCTGATGTAACAGAGCAGTTGGCCTGGTTGCTTGATATCTGAACTCTTGCAATATACTGCGATGAACGCTTAAGAAATGTAATACACCTCAGGCCACTCCTTCATCTTTAAAATCTTTCCAGACAAGACCTGAGCTAATGCTTAATATCAGCTCTGAGCTGGTATTTCTTAATAGCCAGGTCAAAGGAGAAAGCTGATTTTTGTAGTCATAAAAAATTTTTATGCTTCGTGAAATGTGACTTTACCTGCTTATTGAAATGTTTGCAATTAAAATGCTAATTTATTCCAATGTCTTAGAGAGGCTTTATATTTTAATATGTGCTTAGAATATGTCTTAAGAAGTTCAGGTCATATGAATGCAGTGTCAAAAATGTGCTTAGGCCTGTGTTATTGTTCTCTCCTCTTTCCTTTACTTGTTTTCCCCCTTCAACATCCTAACGCCCAAAAAAATGAAACAAGCAAAAAAAACCGCAAGCTATAACTGGCCAACTATTACTGAACAAAACCTAAAGATTAAAAAATAAAACTAACATGTCATTCACCAAATAAATTTAAATTAGAGAGTAATGTGATTAATTCAGTTTAATTACATTTACAATTGAATTATCATTATAGATTTTACTTATGAGATGTTTAAGGAGCAGAGGCCTTTCATAAAAATACATCTCATGGCTATTTCTTGCATGCATAGACAGATTTCTGGGGGAAAAAAGATGAATTGTTTATTTAGGAATTCAATGAGTGGTTACTAGTTAGTATAAATTATTCAGTACCTGTGTTTTGGATGGAGTAATGCCCTTGATTGATCCTTTTTCTTCAGGTCATGAAAATAGTAAAGTTCAATTAGAAATGTTAATAGTATTATTAGTAACCACTTCTAGAAGCAGTATTAATTCTGTCCCAATGATAGAGGAATAGAATTGGTTTTATTTTTTTGATTGCTTTCTTTTTTATTTTTAAATATAACTTTAGTAAATAATTAATTTCTTCTTAACCTCTCTTACATAACCTGATGATCCTTTTTTAAATCAACTCTTACAGAATTCTCATATTCCTTTCTGTCCTCCTAATGCCATTGCATAACTAAATATGAAAGTGTTAATCTATCCAACACTGAAAAAGAACTTTTCCTTCAAAAGATGACAATATCTCAATTCTTAAGAGAAAAGATGTCAGAGTAGTTGAATGTTGACTTCGCTCTCCAATGGCTGTTACTGTACCCCGGATTGCTTCATACTGTGTCTAAGTGAAAGCCCAATAGCTATATCCCCTACTCAGCAATGTGTCTGAAAATTGAGGCAGTGCATGTGCAGTCTCTTGTTCTGGGGTAGATGTGGGGGGTGGTTAAAAGGAGTTTTAACTGAAGAAGGTTTTGCATAACAGGCTGCGTCACCAGAGTCCTGTATGAGGAACTGGCTTTCCTGAGTAGTCTCTACCTTTACTGTTGCCATGACATGTTTTCCCCCATTCTTCCCTGCTCCTCTAGTTCTTTCCCCATTAATTCTCCAGGATTTATGTGCTACTTTGTCCTTTTCTTTGTGTTAGTTTCCACAATTTCTAAACTGTAAAAAGCAGTATATATAGTCACTGTCATTCATTATGCATAGGGAAGAGTTAACTTCGGGCAATGGTTACAAAACTACATAGCAGGAGGTGAAAAAGATTTTCCTTAACAATACCTGTTAAAATGATTTTTTGGATTATATTGCTGTGGGATTTGGAGTTTTGTTTTCAGTATTTTTCTCTTAGGAACAGTTTCTCTACAAGTAATGATTCTGCTTTCTATCTTCCCAATATCTCTGGAAAGATAAATTTGTTCAAAAAGAGATAGCCCACTACTACTTAGTTGTATGTATGTGAAATGAATAGTTGGGCAGTCTGAGTGCTAGGGTTGACTTCCAATGAGTGGCTCCACCCAGACCTGGTATTCAGCTATGAAATCTACCCTCCAACCAGAAGGTGTAAAATTGTCTGAGGTTTAGAATTCATTGTTCTAAGTTCTCAGGGGGCTTTTAAAACGTTTAAATTTGTAGGATATATAGGATATACATGAGGTCTTTGAAACATGCTAATTAATTTTAAGAATCTGTTATACGTGGAAAAGCTCATTCTTACAATTAAAAAAGGGAATAGCCTCTGCAGCTGCTGGATCAGATTTCAGCAAATACAGACAAGGCAATGCAGTTAAGAAAGCTTCCAAAAGCTGTAATTCAATATTTTAATCCTGGAAAGAAATATCTGCTTCTGTTAGGAATATTTGAAAGTACTAAATATTTTGTTGTTGTTATCAATGTGTAGTGTATAAATAAGGGTATAAATGATGTTTATAGAAATGATTCGAATAATAGTGCACTGTAGATTTACAACATTGTAGCATAGGGTCATTCTTGTTGAATGTCATTCTTTACAACTGTGTTGTCTGTGGACTTATAATTCAAGGATTTTTTAATTTAAATGAGTGGTTTTTTTTTTAATCTGTGCGTATAAGTATGTATAATAATATGTAATGAATATACTCTGCTGAATATAGGCCAATTAAATTTAACTGGGCTTGTTTAGCTATATACTTCAACATTAATCTAAATAGTACTCATATTCTAGCAATTGTTTTTATTGCTACTAATTATTTGATAGTATTATGTTCATAAGCAATGTTTACTTTTAAAGCAGAAGCTGAGGCGAAATGTGAATTTACTTGAGAAGCTGGTTATGCAGGAGACGTTGTCGTGTCTGGTAGTGAACCTCTATCCGGGAAATGAGGGTTATTCACTTATGCTCAGGGGAAAAAATGGTTCAGGTAATATTTTTGCTATTTACTTTTACAAATACTCAGAATGCTCTATAAATAGTTAGAATGTGTTGTTGCTTACATCTAACTGTTTTGCTTCTAACATAATCCCTGGTGAGGGGAAAAAAAAAAAACAAACACAAACAACTGTACTTTAACTAAAAATTTGCATAAAGCTGTGAGGTGCTCAGAAACAGTCTCTAATGGTGCAGCGTAAATCAGTAGATATGAGTCTTTTTGATAGCCTTCCATTCTTTTATTTCCCCTTAGCTTCCCGAGTTGCTTAGCGAGTTTCTCTTGCTTCAGGTTCCTTCTGTGAAATTGTTTCTTTCACTGCTTCCTAAATCTAGGTCTGACTAAAGGCATCTGTCTTCCAGTTTAGTTGCATCTTCATGCCACTGGTACTGTGACATGCAATAGGAGCATACAGTGTATCAGCTGGGAGCAAAAATTTCATCCCATTGAGCTGTAAAGGCATGTTGCCTTTTGGCACAATAAGAGCAAAATCAAGCTCTGGGAACCGATATGGATGTAAAAAATTATTACTGTGCAAAAAAATTGCCTATTTGGATACGTTTCCACTGGCCCTGCTTTTTCCTGTGGCAAGCTTGTTTTAGATTTCACATTGTTGGAGTTTGAACTTGAAAGGCAAAAGAAAAGCAATATATTTTGTTTAAATTCAGATTCTGAGACCATTCGGCTGCCTTATGAGGAAGGAGAGCTGCTTGAATATTTGGATGCAGAGGAGCTGCCACCTATTTTGGTTGATCTTTTAGAAAAATCTCAGGTTTGAAAGTTTTCTTTTCAAAAAGAACTTATGTTTTGCACCTAGATAGACCTTAATTTCTTGAATGCTTCACATAAGTGATTCCAACGAAAAGACGTAAAACGCTTCTGCATTTGGAACTGTAGTATTTAATGCCCCAAATAAATAATTTATTGATATATAGGGAAAAGAAAAATAAATATTGGGGAGAAAGGGATAGAAGAGAGATTGCTATGGTTAAGGCTGCCAAACAACTTCAACTCTGTGCTCTAGGAAAATATCCTTTGTTCTTTGTCATTATGAAATATTTCACATGGGAATTTCTTAAAACTACATTGCTGGCATATGAAAACACTACATTTGAAGCTTGTGTTTTCGGTATGTCTAGGTATGTAGTAAAGACCACTGGTCTGACAAAATTAGTGATCAGTTTTATTCATAATATCACTGAATATTGTATGATATATCACAAACTTGGTTTTGGAGGCAGGGGCTGAGGCAGATTGGTAAATATTTGTTTATTTACAAGTTGGTTTTTTTGTTTCAACTAGGTTAATATTTTTCATTGTGGATGTGTCATAGCAGAAATACGTGACTATAGGCAGTCTGGTAACATGAAATCTCCAACGTACCAAAGCAAGCACATTCTTTTGCGTCCTACAATGCAGGTAAGAAGAGTTTTAAGTCATTCCTCACTGTTACAGTAGTTCCTAGACTGGATATGAACCATTACTGAACATACGTTAAGAAATCTTATTATTTAGTTGAAAGCTAATTACTATTATGTCTTCTTCCTCAGACTTTAATTTGTGATGTGCATTCTATAACAAGTGACAACCACAAATGGACACAGGTGGGTTAGCAGTTGTTTTAAAACCTTACAGTGATATGGTAAATACACAATAAAATAAAATTTATTTAAATTATTTATTTGTTTAATAAAATCTGATAAACAAAACTGATTATGTTTTTGATTAATTCAGTGATGTGCATAGTGCTGCATGGGACACACTCCAGAGAGCTGCCAAATTAACTTGTTAATAGCATCTTCCCACAAGATGCCATAGAAGACAGTAGGATTTGCTAAAGGTTTTGTAGAATCAGACCTTAATTTTTGGTTTTGCAGAATGACAGTATTTGAGTTACTCTAACTAGTTTACCTTATTTTATTCATCTTCAGCAAAGATCCCCAGAACAGCAGTTGGAGTCTAATGACACAATTGCTTCTCTAGCATCATTTTGCTATTGATAATGTTACAGTAAAGAGAATCCTAAGTAACTACGGTTGTACAGTTACAGCTAGTTAAACGCTGAATATCGTGGTGTACTCAATGTGGTCGTTTGTATTTTAGAGCCACAATCGTGCTCAAATCCATTTCAAATTCTAATCTGAAGTCCCAGGTAGATCATCTGTATGGCACTGGTTGCCAGTCCATCAATATAAATCACTGACAGAAAATGGATTTCATTGCCACAAGTACTGTGTTTAAAACAAAGAAAACACAAACAAAAAAACAGAACATGCCCTCTACTTTTAAGAAGGATTTATTCTCCTATTGGAAACCCCACCCAAAGCTGTGTAACTCCTAATAATGGTTAGTGATACTGAACTGTTGAATATTTTCTTTTGTTGACTATCCACATGCAATTTTTTCAGTTTTCTTTAACATAATGTGCACATATGCATAGGTATGTATCAACTTAATTAATGTAAAAGTCTTCATATTTTTACATTTATTAATAGCTGTGTATATTACAGGAGGACAAACTCCTACTTGAGAGCCAACTTATTTTGGCTACAGCAGAGCCTTTGTGTCTTGATCCTTCAATAGCAGTGACCTGTACCACAAACAGACTCCTGTACAACAAGCAGAAGATGAATACTCGCCCCATGAAACGGTACTTTTCAGTGTGAAGCAAGTTGAGACTTTCTTTGAAATTTTATGGAGTGTTTCAAAGAAAAATATAAGCAATGCTTTACATGAAAATTTTGCTTCTCATATGCAGTGCTCAAAGTAATATCTACTTAAATATTAGGAAGATGAGGAACAGTCAAGAAATTATATCTTATTTTTAAGTGCTCAATATTATACTGTATTTCAATTAGTACTAGATACTGTAATATGCTTATTTTTGTATGTCAAAAGAATGTGTGTATATATATTATTTTCTTAACATAATACGTTATTGCAGTTTTGATTTTGTCCTTTTTTTGCATAATTCATATGGAAGCTGAGTCAGATGGCAGCTCAGTAATGTAAAATATATAAATGGATATCTTGCATATTGGTCTCTGATTTGTTAAAAGCTATGTGCAAGTTTAACCCTGAATGAGGAAATCAAGGGAATTATTTATATGCTTGGCATTTAGGCTAAACAGAAGCGTAGGCATATTAGAATCTTAGAAAACTTAAAAATAATGTGGAATGCACTTTATACAAAATGTTGAAATTGTTTCACTTTTGTGCATGGTTGTTCACTTTTTCCCACAAAACCTTGAAATGATTCACATTCGTTCTACTAAAAGAGTTGTATTCACTCTGTAGAATGAAAATGTGCTAATGGCCTGTCAGAATTACTGAAATATTTAAAACTAGATTTGCATTGAAATACTATGCTAATGTACAACCAGTGGTAATGTCTAAAAAAGTATAAATAATGAAATTGATCAAGCTGTCCTTAAAATTAGAGTTTGGTGGTTAACCAACTTTCCACTAGAAAAATAGGCAAAGGTGTTAAATGAATGTCCAGAACAGCATTAATGTACCAATGAGTTTGGCATGAGATAAAAAATGGAGGGTTGTTACTGTGTTTATAACTTTATAGTTACATAAGCAGTACACAGATCTTTTGATAGAACTGAAATCTGTGATAATATACAAATATTTTAAGCTTGGCAACTTTTCAGTTAGTTACTCATTTTGACAATGTACTTCAATTATGCATTTCAAAAATAACCCCATTCTTAATGCTGAAACACATGAACAGAATACTAGTATTTTTAAAAAATATGAAATCAAGAGTTTGAGTTGTAGAGTATAATCCAGAACAGCAATTTTAAATTAGTATCTCAAAACCTGTCTTTTAGTCTCAATGTAAGTAGCATTTCCCTGCATATTTTGTGTTTGTGCCTGTTCCCCACAGGCAGTGGGGAATTTCATTTTGATGGTTTTACAAGTTTATCTGTCATTTTACCATAGGTGCTTCAAAAGGTACTCAAGGTCATCTCTGAACAGACAGCAGGAAGTAGCTCATTATTCAACACCACCTCAGCTCAGACTACTTGACTACTTACAGAAAAGAAAGGAGAGGAAAGGAGCCCAGCAGTATGACCTCAAAATTTCTAAAGCTGGAAATGTAAGTGTTCTGAGACATAGGTGGGTATACTTCTAACTGTTTATTTAAAACTGTCTATTTAATACATTAATGCTGCTTTTTCATCTTCCAGTGCGTAGATATGTGGAAACAGAACCCTTGCTACTTGACTGCACCTTCTGAAGTGGATGTAAGTCCAGTTGTTACCATTAGCCATTATTAGCAATTGTATTGAACATTGTATTCTATGAAGAAGTGACTAAAGAGTATCCAGTATCAAAGACTGACCTTTAAGAAGTGGGAGTGACTTTAACGTTTAAAATGATTTTTCTGTACTGTAAGGTATAAACACAAGCTAAAGCACATTGGAATACATTGCAATTGTAACATGACAGTGCAAACAGACCGTTAGTATTGTTCATCTTTGGGTTCAATGTGCACATGTCTATTTGAAGTTGTCTGGTAATATAAAAAATAGAAAAAGAAATGATGTAAGAAAATATTTAAAAATTAGTCATTTCTAAGCTTGGTAGAAATTCCTCTTTTTTTGACATGTTATGATACTATGGGACGTAATATTTTCAATAGTTTAATTTTCTATATGAGAATTCTAGTTGGGAATTCTTCTGATCGCTCTGTGTGCATTCTTCTCTCAGGGACATTCATATTCTCAGTTTCTGGCATTGCCAAAACACATACTACTAGCATACAGAAGGGACTCAGTAGATTATACAGGATTGCAGCTTTGGACTTAATAGGGCTGGCAAGAGTGTGCATTTCACATGAAATGATACTGTAAGTTTGTACAAACCTTCTCTGCTTTGGCACTTCAACAGTGTTGTACCTGACCTAATCAGAGTCTTTAGGAGTTACTGGTATTGTGAAATTTCTTAACCATTCCACATTGCAGGCAGTGATTTCAATCTGTGGTCTTAAGCCATGTTTCACACTTTTGTTAAGTTTAACATAGCAAATATGGTGTAACAGAATAAATGTAAAGTTCTGAAGGCTCTCCAATTCACTTTTTCTGAATGCATAACACAGATGGGGGATGCTGTACAAAGTATCAAGCTATCCTTGTCTGTTTCTTGCACTCGCTTTTAAAAACTATCATGCTAAAAACAAGAAATTGTGCTAGATTGACTTTAACTCTGGCCCAATATGACTATTGTTCTTTCTTTTCTGATACCTCCATTTTCTTTAAGGTGGAAAAATATGCCAAAGTGGAAAAGTCTATCAAGCCTGATGACTCACAACCAACTGTCTGGCCAGCCCATGTGAGTAGCTTAGACCTTTGGCCAAACTTCTCTGTCTCTAGTTAAAATGTCTCTTATTTCAACAAAATCTAAGTAATGTAGGAATAGTCTTCCCTCCCCCAATTTAATTAATCTTCCATGTGTTATATAGACACAGAAAGATTACCAGAGATACTTGTAATTTCATACAGTGCAGCATGCATGTGATCAGTCTTGTAATTTACTCAGGTTTTCCTTTTACAAGGAAAAGCAACTTTAGTCTCCCAAGTAACATGTGCTGTTGCTGTATAGTAAAGAAAGTATAATAAGTTACAGAGAGCAGTACTCTGCTCAACAAATTGGTTTCTTCACTCAGATACTCAAAGACTGATGGAAAAGAGCTTCTGTTAAAATCAAAATGTTATATTTGGAAAGAGATTAAGTAATATTAAATATCTCTTACAAAAATCTCTTTCTGCAATGTTTAAGTTGAACCTTAAGATTTTCGGCACAAATTACATGATTTGATAAGAAGTAATCATTTAATATAAGTAGCCATAAATCAATTCATAATATCTTGCCTCTGAAATTACAAAGAATTAATCTTTATTAACAGCATCTATCATGATGTTTTTGTAGTTTCATACTAGCAAAAAGTAATACTTTCCCATAGAACTTAATCTTCATCTCCAATGTTTTACTTGGAACATTTTTTTGCATTGTTATAATTTATATGAAACTTTCTATATATGTTTACCGAGTCTGCCTTTCCATATCTAACACGATTGTTTAGAGTTTGCAATATTTTTATATTTTTAAGAGATGATAAACTGTTTTTCCTCTCATCCCTTTAGATAACTTCTCGAATCACTTTCATTTTAGATAATGCACCCCTTCTAATAGTGTTTCTTACTGTATTGTATAGAACTGTCGTGTTTTACTAACTGTTTCTGTTATCACTTGTTTAAGACTTACTTGGTTATTTTCTTCTGTCTTTTTAGGAAATAAAAGATGATTATGTGTTTGAATGTGAAGTTGGTAATCAGCTTCAAAAAACAAAACTGACCATTTTTCAGTCTCTTGGCAATCCCTTGTACTATGGTAAAATTCAGACACTCAAAGGTGATGAGGAAAACGACAACCTATTAACTCCGTCACAGTAAGTTTCACGTTCTTTTAAACTGTGCTGTGATCTGATAGATGAAGGAAGACAAACATCACTTATCATTTCCAGTCGCAAAAATACTCTAGAGCTAGAAATCTGATTTGAGAGTTTTGTTTTAAAAATTCAGCTAATGAATCTAAAATTTTTTTAACCAACCATCATATCTTAAATGTACTTTAATGTTAAATCTACATTAAAAATATATTGTAAAAAAAAAAAACAAACCCCAAAGAAAAAAAAACCACACAAAAAAAGAAAAAAACCAAACCCCTCCCCAAAAACACCAAAAAAACCACCAAAAAAACCTCCTGACACCTCAAATTTTGGAGACACTGTGAGATATTGTTAGCATGCTTTTCCAGTGTTACTTACAATTTTAATTGTTCTCAAAATTTGCCTGATGCTATGAAAACAAAAGATTTCATTATATTATGTTTACCCTTATGCAAAGAAATTTAGGCTAAATAAATGATGAAGAAAAACATGAGCCCCTAAGAAGACTTGTCATTTTGAATTGTTTTGAATCTGCTGCTCTTGGCTGTGGTTCTACAGAGGTTCTCTTTTCTTGGCTCTTTTTGTTGTGTGTACCAGATTCTTTGTATGGAGGAACCTGTGGAGCAGAATAGACCATATAAATTTCAGAGGCGAGGAGCAGTGAGCCTAAGCAAACTTTAGTCCTGTTAATGAAAATTATTTTTATTGTCTATTATATAATTCCTATCTTTTTTTAATTAAAATCTTAAAATCTTCTTAATACTTAGGATGTTTTATCCCTAGACTGAGCTATTTACTCAGTCTAGTTTAACCCCAGCCGGCAACTAAGCACCACGTAGCTGCTTGCTCACTCCCCCCCGGTGGGATGGGAGAGAGAATCGAAGGGTAAAAGTGAGAAAACTTGTGGCTTGAGATAAAGACAGTTTAATAGGTAAAGCAAAAGCCACGCACACAAGCAAAGCAAAACAAGGAATTCATTCACTGCTTCCCATCGGCAGGAAAAGCAGGGCTCCATCACCCATAACGGTGACTTGGGAAGACAAACGCCATCACTCCCAACATCCCCCCCTTCCTTCTTCTTCCCCCAGCTTTATATGCTGAGCATGACGTCATATGGTATGGAATATCCCTTTGGTCAGTTTGGGTCACCTGTCCCAGCTGTGTCCCCTCCCAGCTTCTTGTGTACCCCCAGCCTGCTCGCTGGTGGGGTGGGGTGAGAAGGAGAAGCACTCTGTGTAAGCACTGCTCAGCAGTAACAAAAACATCCCTGTGTGATCAACACTGTTTTCAGCACAAATCCAAAACACAGCCCCATACCAGCTACTATGAAGAAAATTGACTCTACCCCAGCCAAACCCAGCACACATACTTAGTACTGATCTTCCTGGAACAGCAGTGCTACCTTACAGTTGTGTAATATGGCTGGGAATTAAAAGGATTTATGGGTGTTAGATGCCTGGGATTTTTTGGAAATCACTGCTCTAGTCCATTATTTTTAAGACATTACCAGTTGAAGTTTATAAACATTTGAATACTTCCTCATTAGAAAACTACGTCATATGAATTAAAAGGTGCAGAAGACTTTTTTGTTGTTCTGCTGTAAAATAAAACAATGCTTTTTTTTTTGAGCTAGGGAAGCAAAGAAAAGGTCTGTAGTGTTAGAAAAAAAAAAAAATCACTGAAATAATAACTTTGCAAGCCATAAGTATTACGCAGAAGAGAAATGCTTATTTAGGAGTTTTGGAAAATCATGAGGAATCAGAATTTGCATAAGTGAAATCAAACAATGGAAACTAAATGTTTGTTAAAATATTACAGGTAGGGCTGGTTTTGCCATACCCACAGGACCCTTATGTTTATATTTCAGTGAGTGTATTGACATGTTGATTTATACATAACTTTTCCCTTGTACTTTTTACAGTAGCAATTCTGTAGCAGTTACTCACTTCCATTTTTTGAAAGTATAAAATACAAAACTTCCATATTCTGCCTTTTGCTTTGTAGGCAATTCACTCTTAAAGGAGACCGTATTAGACCGTGTGTTTATAGTTGTGAAGCCAAGTTTGTATTTCAAGTACTAAATGATACCCAGTCCATTAAATGGATACGGTATCTCTTGTATTTTCAGCAGGTCTGAAAAAAGAGCAGCATTAACATTCCTTCGAAGTTTTGTGATTATAAAAACATGTTATTTTAGTCCAGTTCATGACTGAAAATGTATTATACATTTTACATTTCAGGTTCCTTATTGGGTCGAAGACTGATGCTGAAAGGTAAATTAATATAGTATGTACAACCATTTGGCTTCATGCCAAATAATGAATTTTGTTTCTTTTAGGGCACTATGACTGCTAATGTTGTGGTTATGGAAACAGACGCAGAACAGATGAGGAAAATAAGAGGAATTAATCATCATAACAAGAAGTAGGATATAGTGTGCAGTTTCTATATTTAATAAGCAAGGAAGAATAGAGGAAAGCAAATATGTGAATACAGCTTGTCCCACTACCTAGATTTCAAGCATGTTGTTACAGTTATTTGCACAATTATTCTTGATTACATAGGTAATAATAAAATTCTGAGAGCACTTAGCAGGAATTTCATTGTGACATTTTGTATGGTAAATTAGCAGTCATGGAAATTGTTCATTTGAACTTTTAAGTGTAATCTAGGACTTGTATATATACAACTTACTTTTGTGCATTGTGCATTGCTTGATTCAGCTGTTTTGTTACTTGCTTCTCTAAGAAAGTTTTCCAGTATATATTAGTTGTAGAATGATTATGAGTAGCAGTTCTGGGATAACTGAGGCAGCAAAACAAGTATTTCTTCAAATGTTTGTCAGTGTGCATCACATTAGATACCTGTGTTTCTTTGTGCAGATGAGCACAGAACCTTTAAAAAGCAATCTCTGTCAAAGCGAGTTGTGTTTTTGTGCCTTCATAGGAGACCTCGAGGTGATGTACATGCCATAGCTCTTACCATCCTACCCTCTTCTTATGTGCTTGGCAGGGAGATGAGTCCTTGATTTGATCAAAAATCAATAAAAATATTCTTTGTTTTAATCGATTATTTTGATCAAGAAACTTATATTCTGTCCTGCCAGTGTTGTACTGATAGAGACTTTTGCTGTTTGTGCTGTAAGCTGAATCGGGGGATTGGTTGGCGGAAAAGTAAAACAACAATAATACAGTCGTCTAGTTTAAACTGAGATTGCTTTCCTGATCATGTTTGCCACTGGGTTGCACAAATCCTTCAATCAGAATAAGTAGCTGGGTTTCAGGGACTAGGACAAGAAGGAGCAATAGAGGAGGAGGGAGGACAGGACCACTTTTTTGAGTACATGGCATTTTATTACTCTGATTCCAGTGTAATTTTAAGGCAGTCTAAAACCTAATTGCTGAAAAAAGTACACTGCACCCTTTCCTCTGCCGTGTATCTCGGGGCCCTTGCTTATGTCTGCATTAGTCATGTAGCAACATATTGAATCAGTGTTATACCAAAATAAAGCGTAGTTCATAGCATTTAGGTGTAAGCTAATGGAAATATTCCAGCAGTTTTTCATTGAGGTTCAGTCTGCCAGAATGTAAGCTACAACAGGTCTTCATTTTCAAGTCTGCAAGGTCACTTTGTATATTCTGCTCATGTTTGTGAAACAGTATTCCCTCAACTTAGTTCTCACAAATTAGTAGAAATGTAGTATTTGATTTAGTAGAACAGTATTTTAAACTTGTTTGACTGATGCTGTTGATACTTTAAATTCCTGGATACATCACTGCTCGTTAGTCTCATAGAATAAGACCTGGTTGTCCTGGTGCTCAAAGAAGAGTGATCACTTTTGATGTGATAACTGGTTCTTGGATGTACATTCAGTACGGACCTCTTAGTTCATCCCTTGCATTCAGAGTCCTCCTCTGACAGAACCCAAGTTAAAGGAGGATTGTCTGTTCCCCAGGGAGCATAAGCAGAAGACACAGCTTTATAAAAGATTCTGGAACCATGTGAAGAGAATGGGAATCCCCATTGACTGACATCCCAAAGAACTTCAGTTGCTTTTGGGAAGGGAACTGTTCTGTCTACTGTTTTCCATATTCCTCCAAAAGACTGTTTCTTAAACTTGTTTCTTAAACAAACTGTATTTTGCATTAGAAAAAAAGACAGTGATTAAAAGAAAAGTTAAAGCGGAATAAATTTAAGATAAGAGCCCAGGAAGATAAAGTAGAAAGATATATAGAGATATAGATATGTTTTTTATATGTGCATCTCTATTTTCTATAGATATATACTTCTATAATATATACTTATCTATAAAATAAATAACATATGACTATATAATATATACAATTATGTGTTTACATATACATATCTACTTTAGAAGGTCAAAGTTGTTAATCTTTTTGTGCCCTTATTGTTTGTTTCAGAGTGGTGAACCAGTATCAGGAGTTAGTACAAAGTGAAGCTAAATGTCCTGTGAAAATGTTTCATAATTCAGGTGGATCAGTCAATCTTAGTCATCTTTCTCCAGGGAAGGAAATGGAAGTGAGTTTATCGAGCCATACATTTCTTTTATTTGCACTTGATTACTGAATTATTAGAATAATTTTTGCTATCCACATTTAAAAGTAAAATAACATAAAAAATTCATTCTGAATGAATTTTTAAATGCTTTATTGTCATAAGCATTCAGAGTGAGTATATTGGAAAAGTTAGAGGAAAGCACTTTTGTTTTCACTGGTCAAATGTTGTGTCTTTTAGCCATGTCATTTTTTCTTTTTTTGTAGCTGTGTATAGTATAGTTAGCTCCAGGGCTTTGTTGTAGCATTTTCCCCTGTTCAGATGAACCTTTCACAGAGCAGTATAGTAAAATGCAGCCATGAATTTTATTTTACAGGTCAGTAAACACAGCAGATGTAGTAGCTGAACTGCTTTTCTTCTATCTTAAGAAATTACTAAAAATATTTTGTCTTTAGTTTGAAGATGAAAACTGAAAAAAAAGACCCAAAACCAAACAAGAAACAACCCAAAACCAAACCAAAACAAAAAAAACAACACCCAAAAACCAAAACATCAAAACCTTTAAAGTGCATATGTTTGTATGCACACATCCGGTAGAAATTCCTGCATTCCCAAATTCTCATGCCTGTTGGCATTGCCTTGTGTTTTACTTGCTGCTTCTGGCTTTCTTGGTCAGATTCAGTACTCTGGTGGTGAACTCGAGGCTCCAACTAGTAAATGAATTTTGTATCCGTTGGGCTATTTCCTTTGCTACATCTTTCCCCTAAATACCTACTTTTAAACTGCAACAATGTTGCTCTGAAATAGGTATGAACAGTATGCGGAGGCCAGGAGTGGCAAGAAGGAGCATGAGTGTATGCATACACGTGTGTGTGTATATGTATTTTTTAATATATATATATATTTTTATATATATAAAAATACATAAAATAAATCATAGAATAACTTAGGGTGGGAGGATACTTCTGGAAGTCATCTTGTCCAGCTGTCCAAGCCCCCACCGAAAGCTGGATCAGTTACTCAGGTTACTCTACTTAATGATCTAGTCCTCTTTTAAATGGGGCATTAGTCTTCATTTTCAGAATGAAGAAAGCAGTTTTTAATAGTAGAAGTGAAAAGTAATCCTCAGAATTTTCCTCAAAAGATTCTTTTTTATAAGCAAGCAATTAGAAACGTGTAGAGGGAGAGTCTCTTATTACTGAGAATCAGTGGAAGCTAAGCTATCCAAAAAGGTTGATTCTGCACAATGGTGGATGCTCTGATTTGTTAGCCCATGCACATCTAATTTAGGCTCCAGCACTGAAATACTCCATTCAGTATATTGAGAGCCTTATTTTCTAGTTTCGGCAGTTTTTTAACTGTATGTTTGTTTAGACACTACTTTCATTTATGGGATACCTGCTTTATAAGTAAAAATATATAGACTATAACTGTAAATGTGTTTCACCGTGGAGTCTTTTGACAGTGTCAGCTATTGGAATTATGGATTTAGGGTCTGGTGTGAGTAACTGAGAACTACAGACTTGATTAGCTGAAGTTTAATTTATGTTCAAACAACCTGATAAGTAGGCTGTAAGAACAAACAGGAAGGGAGCACCTTTCCTCTAAAAAGATTAGTGAAGTTCTGATCCCACTGAAGTCAATGGTTCAATGGGATTTTCCTGAACGTATTTAAATTCCTGCTCCCAGAATCAGGAAATCTGATCCTGTTCTCTAAATCCTTACTGGTTGGAAATGGCAGATGTATACGGATGGTGAATGAATGAAATGATGTAATTTTTAAAGTAAGACCAAATTGTCCTTTTATTTAAAATATATCTGTCACTCTTGCATTTGTGAAAAGTTACTAAGAAGGATTTCAGAATTGCAGAGAAAATTGAAACTCCTTAATTTTTTTTCTTATTATTTTTTGGCTCAGTTTAAATTTTACTGGCACTTGCAAGCTGCTTCTTGATGGTAAGCATTTTACCTAAAGAGAGTTGGTCATAGGCTATGTTTTTAAAATAAATAAATAAAAATCTGAAATGTTTGAAGGAAATTTTGTCATGGTTTTGAGAAGTCTAATACAAATTAATTGAATTGTCTTTTCTATCAAATATGTGGAAGCTCACATTATTGCTGTGGTAGTGTTAATTTCTCTTTCCTCCTAGCAGCCAGAAACTATATCAGGCTCTGTTCAGTCTTCAGTATTGGGGAAAGGTGTAAAACACCGACCTCCTCCCATCAAATTACCTTCAAGTTCAGGAAGTAGCTCTTCAGGTAATTATTTATTGACATGGGTGTCTATTTTCTATGTGTTCTGCCTATTGTAAAATGACATGATATCCCTTTAGTAAAGATGTAATTTAAAAAAAAAAAATCAGTATCTTCTCTGTGAAAAGAGCATCATTTTGTTGATTTCTGATTACATTGTTCACAAAATTGTATCCTAACAAATATTTTGGTTTAAATGTTTTCAGAGAACAATAATGTATTTTAATTATGCTTTTTCAGGTAATATTTTTAGTCCACAACAGTCAAGTGGCCATCTAAAATCCCCAACTCCTCCTCCTCCTCCTTCTAAGCCTCCTGGTCTTTCTCGGAAACAATCTATGGATCTTAATCAAGTTAGCTTGCTCTCTCCAGCTGCCATGTCTCCTGCGAGCTCTTCACAAAGTGAGTCACGACCTAAATTCTCCATTAAATCTTAGGCTTTTGCATAAATGCTTCCTGAGATAAACTTCTTAACCTGTGGAATGATGAAACTTAAGTGTACAGTGTACCCTAAATTGTATAAGTTGTGCAGCTTTAGGCAGGTCTCTTGTTCACTGTATGTATTTTATGTTTATTGTAAATGTGTTTGTTTTTTCTGTATATATGTATGCACCCTCTGTGTATACGTTTTAATACATTTTATGCAATTAGTATGATCTCCTCATTTATGAAAGGCTGGTAGATGATGTGATGAGATAAAATTCCAAAGTGTAGATTTTTTTCCTCCAGTGTAAAAACAGTATGTTAGATCAGTTTGCCTTTACATAATTTAAGCATCTGGTTTTTTAAATGTTATAGGAGCTGGTGCAGTTGTATATCTATGTATGTATATAATCTGATCAGTCCCAAGGTGGTGATACAATAAACGATAAGATGATTTTTTAAAACACTCCTACACTGTTTTACAAATCATTGCTGATTGCAAGTGTGGTGGTGATGCTGATGATAGCACCATATTCTCAGGTGTTAAAATGTAAATTTCAATAAGTGACATCCTAGTTTAAGTATTTTCATTAACACTGACAGGATCATTGTAATCATAGCTATAGATCATAAATATTTTTTTAAAATATGTATGCGTCTTGAGACATTTCATGAACAGATTTGTACAAAGAGAAATCATAGCTGCAGTTTTTCCATTTTTTATGAATAATTGTATACTGCACATTCCAGTATCCTGCACAGTATTATAATACGCTTTTTGCATTAAATAATTTAAAAATTGGATAGCTCAAACGGTGTAACTTTTCTGCCTTCTTGTTTTGCACAAAGAAACATATTTACTCTGTTTTTATGTTAGTGCTATGAACTGTGTAAATCTGCTGCACACAGTTGTTACTTTAAGGCTTTGGTCACAACAGCTGGACATTCACATTTATTTTCTTTCTTTCTGCAGGACATGAAAGCTAAAAAGAAAAAAAAAACAACCAGAAAAAAACAAAAAAACACCTCAAGCTTTTTGGGGTTTTTGTTTTGTTTTTCTATTGATAAACTGTGTTTACTGCATCCAAAACAAATATAGCTATACATGCTACATTTAAGTAGAAGGCATTACACAGTAACTTCTAAAGATGCAGTATTATCCTCTGGTTCTTAAATATTAAAAAAATATTTGATGAAATTTAGATCCACCCCATGATTATTGAAATAGTATATGTTCTTTGTTGAATCTGTTGTTTTCCATGATATGTTTTTAACATGATGCTATCGTGCAGGCAGTGCCTATAGACTACATGTTTTACATTTTAGGACAAAAACGTTAATTAGGTTAAAATGGTCACTAAGAAATTGTTTTATTTTAAGTATTTCTGAATGGAGTTATGACTTAATGTACGATAAATTATGGATTATCCTTAATGGAGGATACAAATCGGTGTATGGCTTAAAGAATTAAGCATGGAGAATGGATTTTCTGTGTGATTATACTGCATCCTTAACAATGAGTGCGTGCTGCAACACTCTTGTCGTGTAGAAATTAACACTTGCAGTCTAAAAAAATGGAACAAATTGTCAGTGCTAAATAAGATTCCATTAACCTTTTTATACAAAAAGGACTGGCCTTTTATAACAAACTAGTACTTTTTATTTTTCTCAATGAGCAGGGTCTGGAACTCCTAAACCATCTACTCCTACTCCAACCAACACCCCTTCATCGACCCCACACCCTCCTGATGCTCAGAGCTCAACTCCTATTACCCCTTCTGCCACCCCTACTCCCCAAGATTCAGGCTTCACCCCTCAGCCCACTTTGTTAACCCCATTTGCTCAGCAGCAAATGTCTCTGAGCCAGGCACTGCCTGTAATGACCATTCCTCTTTCCACCATGGTAACATCCATTACTACAGGAACAACCTCCACCCAGGTCATGGCAAACCCTGCAGGACTTAACTTCATCAATGTAGTGGGCTCTGTGTGGTAAGTTTTTGTTATGATAGTTTCTTAATTTGCCCTGGTGGGTTGGTTGGCAGGGCGGTGGGGTGGGGAGGGTGGGAGTGGTATGGGACTGTCCAGCATCCATTAGGATAGGTATTTTTCAGGATCTGCAATGCAAAAAGATCATTCACTTTGTAATTGTAAAGTGAAGAGCCACTAGAAACTGTTTGTATTTCTCAAATCCAAGGTACCTATATCAGAATATTGAAATGATCTATTAGGAAAATTGTGCTTTCAGCTTTTTGGATGCATATAGTTGAATTTCATAAGGCTTAACCTCAATTTAAATGCTTTCTGAGGTTTTGCTCTTTAAGTTTGAAAACTTTTTTTATTAATCAGAGAGGAAGTGGAATACCATACGCAGACCACTCTAAATGAAAAACGGAAACAGATTTTGTATTAAAGTGCCTATGAATGAAAGGTTGTATGTAAAATACAAAAAAACAACAAATCTGTTTTTTAACAATTTAATCAAACATTGAGGTTAAACATTCTTTGATCCTTAAAACTCATTTTGTGGTTTTAAAAAATAATAAATGCTGCTGTCAAGAATAGATTGTGTGGTATAATGTGAACTGCTTTTTAGACTAAATGAAATTCTGTGATCAATATAAGATGGTCAGTGTAAGACACAGCGTGCTTCAGTGCAAGAACCAGACATTTAAATTACTCATCCAAGGCGTTCAGCAATTGATCACTTGATTAATTAGAGAGATCTTTTTTTTTGTAGTGCAAAAAGAAAACACAAACTGTTCCTTAACTTTTCTTTATGATAGTACAACCATTTTGAAGACTGTTGATCTTTCAGTATTTCTAGAACAAAAGAACCACTTGTGCTTTATTTTCCATAGATTATACCAAAGACAATAAATTGTATCTACTGAGAATATGGATTTATGTATTTGTTATACCCTAGGCATAACGATTTTTTAAGCTGCCTTGGTGCTTTATCCATAATCCCATTTACAGCAAACAATTTATTTCCGTGTCATGAGACAGAAGGCAAAAATTTAGTTACTCAGATTTGCTTGTACCGCTTGGGTTTGATGTGTTGTCTTTCCTCTTCTACAGTGGGGCACAGACACTGATGAGTGGTTCAAACCCTATGTTGGGGTGCAACACTGGTGCCATAGCCCCTGCAGGTATAAATCTGAGTGGCATTTTACCATCAGGAGGTCTGGTACCAAGTGCGCTGCCCGCTGCAATGCAGTCTGCCTCTCAAGCAGGTTAGTGTGAATAAGTTGAAAAGCCACTCTTCAGATAGGGACAGTGTGAAAACATATTGTGAAAACGATGGACGAAAGTGACCATTGTGTGAATAGATTGTTTATTTGATGGCTGGAGCTCGGGAACAACATACATATTTTTGCATTCAAAGTGTAGGCTATGTTTGTTTGAAATTGATTTTGAGGAGCTAGACTGGGGAAACATACTCGAAACCTGGACTGTTGGGTATGGTTAGTAGGAAGTTTGAGATAAACTCCAAATTCAAATGCAACGTTGATAATGATGACTGCTAGAAAAAAGGCATGACTGAACTTAGAAAAGAGGCATCACTTTTTAAATCTGCGGGGCATTTTATTCTATCACTGGTACTGCTTTATTCTAGTAGGACAATTAATTAGCTCCTTATTGCCTTCAAATATGACTATATAAATCTGCATGCCTCAATATTCATTAAAGCAGCATTTAAATTCTTAGTTTATTTTTTCTGAAAAAATAATAAAGACAAATAAAAACCCTAATATAGATATGGAATCAGAAGTATAGAAGAGACTTCAAAATATCCATCCCTTACACTGAGGCAGAGTCAAATCTGTCTAAACCTGAACCAATGATTATCTAAACTGGCTTTAAATACCTTCACTAAAGAAGATTCCAGTCTCCCTTGGTAGTTGTTTGAAGTAGTTCATTATGCGTACAAAATGTTTCCTTCTAATTGCAGTCCATCTCCTTAATTGTGAATTAATTTTTTTTTTCTCCTGTTCCTTGCAGACATGAAAAATAGTTGTTCACCCTTTCTCTTTACCTTCTAAGTATCAAACATGCTGTCATGTCCCACATTTGTCTTCTCTTTCTGATAGGTCGTATTTTTCAAACCTTTCATAATCCTGTCACTCTCTTCTAGACTGTCCAATTTGCTTACATCCTTCTTAAAATGTGATAACCAAAACTGGACACAAGCCTGAGCTTGGCTGATTTACCACTGTGGAGCACAGCAGAATAAATGCATCTCATCTCTTTCACAACATTCCTGTTAACATTTCCCTAAATGAGGTCTGCCTATTTTTTATTTGTATTTTTCGCAAATACGGCATTACATTAACATAAGAATGGCTTTACTGGTTTAGGCCAAAAATCCGTCCAGTTTATATTCTATCTCTGACAGTCACCATTAGAGGATAGTTAGGAGAGAGTTTAAGACAAGGCAAAAGTGTGAAGTGAAACATCTCTTGTATACAACTGTATCTCTTCTGGCAATCTACAGCTTTGAGACTTTCTCAGCTGAAGACTATCCACGTGGATCTTTGTGCTTAATATTCTGTGCTAGACTTCTAGTCTGTGGATTTATCTAACTGGTTTTTGAACCCGTTTATATGTTTGGCATCTACGGCATCTTGTGACAGTGAGTTTTATAAATGTAAACTGTGTGAAGAGGTTCTTTTCTTTTGTGTGTTCTATAGTTTGTGATATGGATGATTCGGATATGTTTGTGACTTGCTGTAACTTCTCACGTCCTTTCTTGCTGTATAGACACAAAGCTAGTTACTCACAATTTTGTACTTGTTCATTTGTCTTTTTTTAATTCAGTGTTACCGATTTTTGGACCCTTTCTTCAATTCCCTAGGATTACTTTTAATTTTAATTCTGTCCTTTCAAGCACTATCTACCTTTACCAGTTTAGTGTCTCAGATTTTTACATGCTACGCTGTCGCCCACATAACAGATGGGAGTG